>NC_091797.1:37244375-37894166 GCF_041296235.1 Equus asinus
GATAAACATTGCAAAATAAAGGTTATAAAGATGCTGAGCAAGGTCAGGAGAACAATACATGAACAAAGAGACAATTTCAACAAAGAGATAGAAAATATAAGGAAATACCAAACAGAAATCACAAAGCTGAAGAATACAATAAGTGAATTGAAAAATACACTAGAGGAGTTCAACAGCAGAGTAAGCCAAGTGGAAGAAAATATCAGTGAACTCAAAGACAGGACAGTGGAATTCATCCAAACAGAGAAGAAAAGAGAGTGACTAAAGCTGAAAGGACTTATGGGACACTATCTAACTAACCAATACATGCATTATAGAGGTTAAGGAAAAAGAAGAGAGAAGGGGGAAGAAAGCTTGCCCAAAGAAATAATGGCTGGAACTTCCCAAGCCTGGGGAAATAAATAAACATCCAGATCCAGGAAGCCGAGAGAATTCCAAATGAGATGAATCCAAAGAAACTCACACAAGACACATATAATTAAATTGTCAAAAGTTAAAGACAAGGAGACGAACTTAAAATAATCAAGAGAAAAACAACTTGTTACATATAAGGGAACCCTCATAAGACTTCCAGCAGATTTTTCATCAGAAACTTTGCAGACAGAAGAGAGTGGCATAATATAATCAAAGTGCTGAAAGAAAAAAACTACCACAAGAATACTCTACCCAGAAAAATTGTCCCTGAACTGAAAGCAAGATAGAGTTTTCCAGACATGCAAAAGCTGAAGGAGTTCAATACCATCAAACTGGCCTTACAAGAAATGTTAAAGGGACTTCTTTAAGCCAAAATGAAACAGTGTTTTCATTTAATTAGTAACTGGAAAGTACATATAAGTATAAATCTCACTGGTAAGTGTAAATATATAGTAAAATTCAGGATAATCTAATGTAATTCAGGTGGGTTAATCATTTATAAATCTAGTGTGAAGGATAAAAGACAAAAGTAGTAAAAATAACTACAACTACAATAATGTGTTAATGGATACACAAGATAAACAGATGTAAATTGTGACATCAAAACATAAAACATGAGGGGGGAAGAATAAAAATTATAGAGCTTTAGTATGCATTTGAACTTTAAGTTATTATCAGTTTAAAATAGACTGTTGTAACTCTAAAATGCGTTATGTAAGCCTCATGGTAACCACAAAGCAAAAACCTGTGGTAGATACACAAAGGTAATGAGAAAGGAATCTAAGCACACTAGTAAAGAAAATTATGAAATCCAAAGGAAAAGATCAAGAGAAGAAGAAAGGAACAGAGGAATTATAAATCAGTTAGAGAACAGTTTACAAAATGGTAGTAAGTCCATGACTATCAATAATTACTTTAAACTTAAACTGACTAAATTCTCCAATCAAAAGTGGCTGAATGGTTAAAAAAAAATACCAAGACCTATCCATATGCTGCTTCCAAGAAACTCACTTCAGGTGTAAGGACACACACAAACTGAAACTGAAGGGATGGAAAAAGATATTCCATGCAAATGGAAACTGAAAGAAAACTGAGATAGTTATACTTTATCAGACAAACTAGACTTTAAGACCATGGCTGTAACTAAGAGAGAAAGAAGATTATTATATAATGATAAAGGGGTCATTCCAACAGGAATAATAACATTTGTAAATATTTATGCACCCAACATAGGAGTATCTAAATATATAAAGCGAATATTAGCAGATATAAAGGGAGAAATATATAGCATTACAATAATAGTAGGGGACTTCAATACCCCAATTTCAACAATGGATAGATCATCCAGACAGAAAATCAATAAGGAAACACTGCAATTAAATTACACATTAGACTAGATGGACTTAACAGATATTTATAGAACATTCCATCCAAAAGCAGCAGAATACATTGTTCTGAAGTGCACATGGGACATTCTTCAGGAAAGATCATATCTTAGGCCACAAAACAAGTCTTAATAAATTTAAGAAGATTGAAATCAGATCAAGCATCCTTTCTGACCACAATGGTATGAAACCAGAAATCAATTACAAGATGAAAACTGGAAAGTTCACAAATATGTGGAGATTAAACAACATGCTACTGAACAGCCAATGGGTCAAAGAAGAATTCAAAAGAGAAAAAAAAATATCTTGAGACAAATGAAAATGAAACTACAATATACCAAAATTTATGGGATGCAGCAAAAGCAGTTCTAAGAGGGCAGGTCAAAGCAATAAGCACTACATGAAGAAAAAAGAAAGAGCTCAAATAAGCACCCTCACTCTATATCTCAAGAAATTGGAAAAGAACAAACTAAGTGCAAAGTTAGTGGAAGAAGGAAATAACAAAGATCACAGCAGAAATAAATAAAACAAAGACTGAAAAAACAATTAAACAATCAATAAACTAAGATATGGTGTTTTGAGGGGATAATCAAAATAGACAAACCTTTGACTAGACTTAACAAGAAAAAAAGAGGACTCCAATGAATGAAATTATAACGAAAAGAGTCGATGTTACAACTGATAGTACACAAAATCAAAAGATCATAAGAGGCTACTATGAACAATTATATGCCAATAAAACAGACAACCTAGAAGAAATGGTAAATTCCTAGGAATATACAGCCTATGAGGACTGAATTATGAAGAAATGGGAAATCTAAACAGATTAATTTCTAGTAAAAAGATTGAATCACCAATCAAAATCTTCCAAGAAAGAAAAGTCCACGACTAGATAGCTTCACTGGTGAATTTTACAAACATTTAAAGAAGAATTAATACCAATCCTTCTCAAACTCTTTGAAAAACAAATTGAAGAGGAGGGAAAATTCCAAACTCATTCTATTAGGCCATAATTACCCTGATTTGGAGGAGATGACACCAAAAAGACTGTCAACAAAAACACAAACAAACAAATGAGACTACATCAAACTAAAAAGCTTTGGCACAGCAAAAAAAAAAAAAAAAATGAACAAACTGAAAAAACCTATGGAATGGGAGAAAATACTTGCAAATCGTATATCTCATAGGAGGTAAATATCTAAAATATATAAGGAATTCATACAATCCAAAAGTAAATAAAAAACAATCCAATTTAAAAATGGGTAGAGGACCTGAATACACATTTTTCCAAAAAAGACATAGAAATGGCCAATATGTACATGAAAACATGCTCAACATCACTAATCATTAGAGAAATGCAAATCAAAACCATGAGATATCGCCCCACATCTGTTAGAATGCCTATTATCAAAAATTCAACAAATAAGTGTTGGTGAGGATGTGAAGAAAAGGGAACCCTGTGCACTGTTGGAGGAAATGGAAATTGGTACAGTCACAATGGAAAACAGTATGGGCTTTTCTCAAAAAATTAAATATAGAACTGCCAGATGATCCAAAAATCCTGCTTCTCAGTATGTATCCAATGCAAATGAAAGCAAGATCTCAAAGGGATAGCTGCACTCCCACGTTCATTGCAACATTATTCCCAATAGCCAAGACATAGAAACGACCTAAGTGTCTAACCCTGGATGAATGGACAAAGAAAATGTGCTATATATATATATACACACACACACACACACAATGGAATATTGTGTAGCCATAACAAAGAAGGAAATCTTCTCACTCGTAACAACATGTGTGGACCTTGAGAACGTTGGGCTTAGTGAAGTAAGTCAGACAGAGAAAGGCAAATACTGTATGACCTCACTTATATGTGGAATCTAAAAAAGCCAAACTCTAGAAACAGAGAGTAGAATAGTGGTTGCCTGGGGCTGTGGTGTGGGAGAAATAGGGAGATGTGGTCAAAGGGTACAAACTTCTAGCCAGAAGATTTCTAGCTATAAGATGAATAAGTTCTGGGGATCTAGTGTAGTGCAGTGTGACTACATTTAACAATATGGCATTATGTTCTTGAAAGTTGCTAAGAGAGCAAACCACAGTGTTCTCACCACCAAAAAGAGAAAAGGTAAGTATACGAGGTGGTGGATGTATAAATCTTATTGTGGTTATCATCTTGTAATATATACTTTTTATCAGATCATGAGGTTGTACACCATAAAATTGTGTAATGTTATATATCAATTATATCTTTATAAACTGGGGAAAAATATATTTATCAAATTTTACTAAAAGGCATTGTTAGGCTCCAATAAATGAAGCCATAGCTCATGTCTACTGGTAGGAATATTTAATATGACATATAAATATTTCAATTTTCCCCATATTGATATGTGGATTAAATCCAACTTCAATCAAAATATTGACGTTCGTTTTGTAGAACTCAACAAACTGCTTGTAAAATGAATACGGAATAGCAAAGGGCTAAGAATAGCAAGGTACTTCTGTCCATCATTTGGTGAATGGATAAAGAAGATGTGGTGTACATATGTACAATGGAATACCATTCAGCCATAAAAAAGAACGAAATCTTGCCGTTTGTAACAACATGCACGGACATTGAAGGCATTATGCTAAGTAAATGAAGTCAGACAGAAGCAGACAAATACCTTATGATCTCGTTTAATTAAAAAAAAAAAAAAGCTCATAGATACAGAGAATATATTGGTAGTTGCCAGAGGCAGGGAATGGAGTGGGGTGAAATGGGTGAAGGAGGTCAAAAGGTACAAACTTCCAGTTATAAAGTATTAAATCATGCAGATGTAATGTACAGCATCGTGACTATACTTAATAATTCTGTATTGCATATTTGAAAGGGTCTAAGAGAACAGATCTTAAACGTGCACATCACAAGAAAAAAAGATTTGCGTATATATGATGACAAAGGTTAACTAGACATCTTGTGGTGATCATCTCACAATATATACAAATATAAAAACATTGTTGTACATCCGAAACTAATATAATGTTATATGTCAATTATACCTCAATAAAAAAAGAAGAACAAGACACTTCTGAAGAGGAATATTATGGAGGAATCTCCTGCCCTACCACATCAATATTTATAATAAATATATAATAATTGACACAGGATGATATTGGTTCAGGAAAAGATAAATTGAGCAGTGGAGCAGAAGACAAGGTCCAGAAGCATATCAGCATCCTCATGTGCACAAACGCATACACAGAAATTTGATACATTCGAGAGATATTATGGCATGGCTGGGAAAAGAAAAAATATTCCAATAATTTAAGCTGGAGTTGGTTATCCATAAGGAAGAATTAATTTGGATACCAACTCTCCACTATACACGTAAATTAACTATAGGTGTATTTAGGGTATAACTTTAAAACTTTTAGAAAAAATATAGTTAATATCTTTCTGACCTTGGAATACAGAAGGATTTCTTAAAGGAGAATAATGACATGATTCTTCCATGTTTAAAGTTATAACTTCTGATCAGCAAGAGATACATTTTTTAAAGTAAAATGCCAAGCAACAAACTGAGAGAAAATATTTGCAGGGCACATAACCAACAGAAAATGAAAAGCAAGTATAAAGACCCACCCATAAATTAATAAGGAAAAAAAGAAAAGATGCAATAGAATAACTGTCAGAATACACAAAGAGGTTTTTTGATAGAAAGAAAATTATACATAGCAGTAACTATATGAAGATACATTCAACCTCGTTAGTTATTAGGGAAATGAATATCAAGGACACAGCTACATAGCATTATAATCTTTCAGTTGGTAATAATTTAAAAGTCTGTAAAGTCAGTCATTTTCTCTCTGTTGGAGAAAAATGTAGATCACTGAAACAATTTATACATAACTAGGGTAAAATAAGTTGACAGAATCACTTTGGGGGAAAATGGCTTGTAATTTAAATGTTTAATATTTACTTGTTCCATAACCCAGCAATTCCTCTCCTAGCTATACACCCAAAAGACATTCTTGCATATGTGCCCCAAGGTACCTATACAAAATTGTTCATCATAACACCTTTCAGATGAGCCAAAATTGTAATCAGCAAAAGTGTCTGCCAACAAGAGAATAGACAAAATAAGTGTAACATACTCACACATGGAATATTATACAGCAGTGGAAATAAATGGACCAGAGCTGCACAAAATATATTGGATAATCGAAGTGTTCATTGAAAACAGAAAAGCCCCAAAAGCACATAAAAAATATGATACCCTTTGTAGAAGTTCAAAACCAACTTTAAAATCATGTTAACTAGGCATTCAATATGTATGTGAGTATGTTAACGCATAAATTATATCCTAATGCAATGTGTGATGAACACAAAATTCAACATCATGATTTCCCTTGGGCTGAGGCAAGAAGAAAGGAGAGTGTGCATGCATATAGGTAGCTATAAGCTATTAGTAAATTTCAAGTTCTTGAATTGAATGGTAGGCTGACAGATGTTCATGGTATTATTTTTAATTCATTGAAAATGGAACAATGATGATTTGGCTCATGGACCTAGAATTCTGATTATTCTATATTTTTTAAATAAAATATTTTCTTTCCTGTGGACACAACACCTGGATAATTGCCTATATTTCTCCAACTTGATTGCTATCTTACCCATTAAATAAAACAACATTCAATTAAACTTGTTAATTTTTATAGATATGATTTTACATTATATTTTCAATCTTCAATAGTAAATTTAATATAATACATAAATTAATTCATCTCTGATTAATTTCAAGGAAGAAATTTAAAAAGAAGGAAAAGATGAAACCTAATGTCTTCAGGGAAATTTTCATAAAACTGTTTGGATAAACCTCTGACCATAGTCAAAGATTTGTTAATTACCTCTGTGGGGCACCCGTCCCCAAGGTCTTAACCACACCAACCTAGTAACTTTTAGAGTTGAACATAAATACTTCCCTGCTACATGGTAATGATTCTTGGCATACACATAGACCAACGCAGTGCTCTCTTTGCTTAATTAGACAGAAATCTACCTACAAATGTGTCTAACAAGAGTACATACTCAAAGACTACAAATATCCTATCAGAAGTACATCTAACAAAACCTAATTCATTAACTCTTCCACCAGTCCCACATCTGGTTTTTCTCTAACATCCTCATCAGATAGAGACTTCTATTAAATCTTGCAAATGTGATTTAAATGCAAATGTGATTGTGTTGTTAGTATAAGAAACTGGTGGCTAATTCAATATTTCATGGATTCAGTGACTTGCCAAGCAAGATTTTTTCTGAATTATCAATGAAATTTAGGATCATCATAATGAGAACATGGGAACATCTGGACTACAGGAGAGCACGACAGCTGTGAATTCCTGTCTCATGAAAACATAGGTATGCTCTAGTATTTTCGTCTTCTGGTAAGTATTCTCTGCTATCTACAACAGAAGACACAGAGTAGAAAACAGATCCTAGATAGCATACGTCTGAGATAGCGTAGGCCTCAGTCTAACATGAAAGCAAAAATGTGAAAGGTATGGGAGATATAAATAAACACCAATACACTAATGCCCCCTCAGGAATGAAGATTATACCAAATTTCAACAAAAGCAGTTAGTGGATTTTGAAGTTACTGAATGCTCATTCTGCTAAATATCTTATGTTTAATATATCATTCAATCCTCCCCACAACCATCCTACAAAGCAGGTGCTACTAGAATAACTATTTTATAGATAAGGAAACTGAGGCTTAAAGAAGTTAATTAGCTTGCTCAAGCTCACACAGTGAGGAAGTGACTGAAGTCTGCTCTAATAAAATCACAGGTGATCTGACTCTAGGCCTGGGGTCGTACATAGTTTTTTTTTGTTTTCTGTTGTTGTTGTTGAGGTGAGGAAGATTGGCCATGAGCTAACATCTGTTGCCAATCTTCCTCGTTTTGCTTGAGGAAGATTGTCACTGAGCTCACATCTGTGCCAATATTCCTCTATTTTATGTGGGATGCCGCCACAGCATGGCTTGAGGAGCAGTGCTAGGTCAGTGCCCGGGATCTGAACCTGCATACCCTGGCCACAAAAGCAGAGCACGCAAACTTAACCACTACTCCACCAGACCAGCCGCTTAACTAGTTTTATATTGTCTTTTTCTGCTTTGACTTTGTATGGATACAGCTATATAGCCTCTTACTTTTCAATAAATAAAAGATCCATTTAATATCCTTTCATTTTTTACAAAATTTTAGACAATTATGAAATTTTATGTTCTCGTTTTCTCTCCATATCATTGTATACATTCAAATTTAAATATGTTTCATTCATTTGTCTTAAATTCACTAAAGAAAGTAAAATGTAAAGTGATGCTGTGTTACTAGAAACTGAAGTCCATATCATGAAAAATGAACAACTGAGTTTCCATTAAATGTAGCATGCCTTTTTTTAACATCTATCTCTTTAGCTCATGCTCTGTCTCATTTTTAATATCACATTCACTTCTAAATTAAAATTAAAATATCTTGGGGCCAGACCAGTGGCACAATGGTTAAGTTCATGCACTCCACCTCAGCAGCCTGGGATTCAAAGGTTTTGATCCTTGGCACAGACCTACATGCAACTCATCGAGCCACGCTGTGTGGCACCCCACATATAAAATAGAGGAAGATTGGCATAGATGTTAGCTCAGGGCTAGTCCTCCACACAAAAAATAGTAAAATATTAATACCTAAAATTTGAGACCCAAGCCTTAAACCAATATAGAAAATGTTAAAAAGCATAAAGTGAAAAGGTCTATATTTGGGTTCACAACATTAAATTACGTAAAGTGTAATTCTGGCTCAACAGCACTTCTAATAAGGCTACCTGGGGCCTTATGTGATCCAAAGTTTAAATTGAGCCAGTAATATTTTTCACCTGCTAAACCCAACAAACATATATTTTTGGAAAGGTATGTAGATCACAGATGTTCAGTGTTCCCTCCAGTACTGCAGCACACCTGGAGTCCTCTGTTCACTTGGAACTCACTGATCTGAGCCATTTGATGAACCATGGTGTGTCCAATGATAGCAACCAGAAAAGCATGGTAACTAAAGGTCACACACTGTTAGGATCAGCAGACAATGATCAATGTCAGTCTGGGAAGAGAAAATCAAAGAGTATATTTGATAACAGATTTTAATATTAAAAGAGATGTAAAAGATATATAAAATTTTTTTAATGAGCCAAACTAAACAATATTGTCTAGAGCTGCACATTTGGGTAATTAAGCTTTAAAATACAAGGAGGTGACTACTATGTCAGGATAGTGGATGAATACTTTGAGGGACAGGGAAGCTTTTGATTGGGATCAGGCACAAAGAGAAGCTCTTCGGGTGCTCAGCAATGCTCTTTTTTTGCTGTTGTTGAGACAGATTGGCCATGAGCTAACATCTGTTGCCAGTCTTCCATTTTTTTTTCCTTGAGGAAGATTGTCCCTGAGCTAACAACTGTGCCAGTCTTCCTCTATTTTGTATGCATGACAGCACCACAGCATGGCTTGATGAGCAGCATGCAGTCCACACCTGGGATCCAAGCCCGTCAACCCCAGGCTGCTGAAGCAGGGAACACAGACTTAAAGACTAAGCCACCAGGCCAGTCCAATGCTCTATTTCTAAACCCGGGTCTTAGTTACGAGAATATTCACCTTAACTCATCAAGTTTTTATTTTTTTCTGTATCTATGTTTTATTTTATAATAAAACTTGTTTTTTTTAATGAAATTGTGTTGAAGTGACTTATGTTGTGTTCTTTCCAGAATAAAGAAAAAGTGCCAGTGCCTGGATGTTACAAAATCTTTGAGTTCAACATAAGAGGTAAGTAAGAGGCATTGAATAAAGGAAAGAGACTGCTTCATGTGCAGCTGACTTTCCTGTTACTGAAGTTATGAAGATGGAAGTTGTGTGAATATTCTGTAGAAGGATCTCCTCTACAAGGCAGAAAACTGGATACATGGCTCTTGAGGTCCATTTCAACTCAAAAATTCTGTGGCCTTTTAATTCTTAATACTATCCCAACCTTAACTGGTCAAAAAAAGCTGAGTGCATGTTGTAATCAATGCATTTTGGTAGCTCAAGTCCTCTGCTGCCTCTGGGGTTCATTAGTTCAATATGTACATTGTGTTTCTGGGTATTTTTGTGTACATAAGTATGTTTGTGCATTTTAAAAGCTAGGCAAAAAAAAATTTTTAATTATTTCAGTTTAGTCTACTATCATGGTAAAATCACCAGTGTGAAAAATAAGGGGAATAAGGGGTAAATAGAATAATAATGATTTCTGGGTAGGTAAATATAGTTTTTAATTCTTAGAATTAAATATGAACCAAGCACAGTTCCAAATTTTTTCTCAAATATTAACCCTCACAACCTCCTTTTAAAGAAAGAAGTGTTATTATCTTCACTTAAGATATTGAGAACCTGGCACGCAAACAGCTTAAATAATTGCCCAAGGATACATTCCAAGTGGTGAAGCTGGGATTTGATCCCACGCACTGTGAGTCCAGAATCTGCGCACTCAGGCATGATGCTTAACTTAGCTGACATCTTATTATATAAAAACTGGATTCATTAATTAAATAAAATTTTCATTTTGTGTTGAGAAAATCTACATCTCTATCTCATACTACTTAGTAATAACACTTCCTTCTTCATGATTATAACATTATAATGTTCTAACTAAAATGTTCTAACAATGATACACTGTAATTTATCTTTACCTTATTTTACTTTAAGTGCAACAAATAAGGTTATTATTCTCTGGCCCCAAAGACTCTCTAAATGTAAAGCACCCTATGTCTGAACTGCATGGTCAGAAATAACATGCATAAAAAGTTATAAACTAACGCAGTCATTCAACAGTCCATCTATTTAATGATATGATAAAGTATTCAGAAATAGTGAGACTGATGTAATTTCATCCCTTATCTGTATTCTTTTAGAGTTGAAATGAGGTGATGATTTACCTATAGAGTTCCAAAGCAACCAGAGGATCCACTTGTGTAATTGGTAAATTCTCTGGGGAGAAAGAACACACTGATTATTTAATGAACTGCTTTTTGTATGACTTATCTGTCTTGTGAATTTTGCTGACTGGGCAGGTGAGTAGGAGCTAACACAGACTGCTGCCATATGTATGTCATAACCAAGAGTTCTAGAATTAGTTCAACGTTTAACTCTATAACAATTCAGTAAGGCTATTTAGATAGTGTAATAGCAGTAATGAAAGGTATTCAAAGAAACATATGATCTCTGTGCATGTAAATAAAGGTTAATAATAAGAGATATTATTTTTTCCTGGCACCAAAAACACATGCACAAAAAAGAGCAGTGTAGTAGAGAACACCAAAATTGATACAGGAAAACAGTGTCTGCAATGTAGAAATGAACAAAAAATATGAGAAGGAGAAGGTTGGTGTGTATACTGATTATGATTATGACTATAACGGTTGGATGTAGACATTTTGAAGTGAATCTGGAAAGTGATTCTGATACCAAATGGTGGAGCTTATCCCAAGAAAATATGTTATTTAACTTTTTATCTCAAGCCCAACTCCTTGATTAAGAGAAAGATTTGTCATGATTAAGTGATGCTTATGTCATAGATTCAAGGAGGAACAAACTTCAAAATACAACCCACTCTTAAAATTATACAATTAATTTTATGTATTTATTACTTACACAAAATACATAGAAATATGGGTGACATAGGATATTAAGCATTTTCAAAGATTTGCAATTCAGTGTAGTTGAGTTTAACATATTTTTTGAATCATTCCGATTTTGATTAAATGTGACAAGGCTTTCAGCACTGAACACAGGGGAAATGTTAAAAGACATGATTCAAATGGAAGAAAGCATTAAATAAGCGAGTTTTGGATGCCCATGACAAACTCCAGAGATTTTTAGTTCTACCTAAGGATGATGATATTTTTTGTCACCATGGTGTTGTCTGCTAGCCTTTCATAAAGAGAAATGGAAACAAGCAATGGAAGTTCTGAAACAGACTTCATTCTTCTGGGGTTTTCTGACAGGCCTCAATTAGAACGCATCATCTCTGTGCTTGTCTTCATCTTCTATACTGCCATCTGGTAGGAAACACAACCATCATTCTTGTATCTTACCTAGATACCCAGCTCCATACTCCCATGTATTTCTTCTTATCCAATTTGTCTTTTCTGGACATCTGTTATACAACTAGCATTATCCCCCAAATGCTGGTCAATCTATGGGGTCCAAAAAAGTCTATTACATATGAAGGATGTGTGCTCCAATTCTTCTTTGCCCTGGACTTGGGAGCTACAGAATGTCTTCTCTTGGGAGTGATGGCCTATGACCGCTATGCTGCTGTCTGTCAACCTCTTCACTACACAGTAGTAATGCACCCTCAGCTTTGCCAGAAGATGGTCCTGACTGCCTGGTCAAGTGGTCTAGGCAATGCCTTAATTCTTTGCCCCTTGACTTTGAAGTTGCCAAAATGTGGACACCGGGAAGTGGATAATTTTTTCTGTGAGATGCCAGCATTTATCAAGATGGCTTGTGTCTATTCAAAAGTAACTGAGATTGCTGTCTTTGCTCTTGGAGTGATACTTCTTCTAGTACCTCTATCACTAATTCTCATCTCATATGGAGTTATCACTCAAGCTGTCGTGAGGATCAAGTCAGCAGCAAGGTGGCATAAGGTCCTCAACACATGTGGTTCGCACCTCACAGTGGTAACTCTGTTTTATGCAACAATCATTTATATGTACATGAAGCCACAGAATCACACATCCCAAGATGAAGGGAAGTTCCTTACTCTCTTTTACACAATCGTGACACCCAGCCTTAACCCTCTGATCTACACTTTAAGAAACAAAGATGTCAAGAGCGCAATAAAGAGAATACTGTGCGTAGAAAAATGGTCAGCAAAGTCATGACTTAGATGGAAAAAATCAGGGTGTAGAGAGCTAAAGAAATAATATTGACTTTTACCAACAGATAATGAATCAATTCATTTATTCAAAGAGCATTTCTGGGGTGTGTACTAAATAGCAAGAATTATACTAGGTATTGGCGTTATAAGTAAGTAGGAAGTACAGAGAAATGATAAGGAGACAGATAAACAAGAGATACAGATACAAAAAGAAAATGCAATCCATGTGCTAAAAAAGTCTCAAGACTAATCAGGGACTGCAGATAAATAAATATATGATTATGAAATGTTGTAAGTACAATAATAGAGATATGTGCAAAGTATTAAGGAAAGATTTCACTCAGGCATTTATTCTAAAGTAGGATTATACTGGACACTGATTTTTTTCTTTCCATACTTACCACTTTTATGAGAAACAACACTCCCTTTCATTCACCTGACCCTGCCAGAGGAGCCTTTGTGGTGGAGATTAATTTCCTACCAATACTCATTCCACCTTCTGCCTCAAGTTATAGGACCACTGTGCTGCAAATTACATTTCCTAGTCTGGTCTCCACCAACACAATGCCAGGGAAGTAACATGTGCCACTTCTGGGTAATTCTGTCAAATATGAAGCCACTTGCTCTCACCCCACCTCCCTCCTTCCTCTTCCCGTTGGCTGGAATGCGAATGTGGAGGGTACCTAGCTCTGACAAAAACCCTAAGAGGGAATGGAACAGTAAGATGTAAACAGAACACCCCACAGCTGAGCAATGCCTCCAGACTATAGAAGGAGAAAAATCCTCTATAACGTTTCATATTAATTAAGTCTGTATTTTGAGGTCTCTCTATTACAGTAGCTTGGCTTTTGTCCTTATATGGTCTGATAAAGGATTAGGCTTTTTCCTTTAGGGTAGTGTGGTCCCCGGGCCAGCAGCATCAGCATCACCTGGCAACTTACTAGAAATGCAAATTCTTGGGCCCCACCCCAGACCTACTAAATCAACAATCTGAGGATGGACCCAGCAATCTGTTGTTTTTAACAAGCACTATGTGTGATCAGGCTAAAGATTGAGAACCACTGTTGTAGAGAATAGGGAGACATTGAATGTCTCTAAACAGAAAATTAACATGGTTTTATAAATATTAATTTCCTTCCTGATAGAGTTGTGAAAGAAGATCAATACTGATATTTCAAGGCTTTTAGATAAGTAGTTTCCAAATGTCCCAAATGTCAGACTCCAGATCAAGGCTAGTCAATGAGAGACTTGTTTGTCACCAATGTGGAAAAATGAGGAAAATGAGAAGTTTCACCTAAGGTTAAATGAAGTCAATATAGAAGTTTATTGTTTATCTAATACTATCTTCTTGCACATTGGTTTTATAATTTTCTTTCTGTTATTGAATTATGGTGGTGGTAGATGGTAATTTTTTGGAAAGGGGCTTGATACTCTTACTTAGCAAAACAAAAATTTAGCAATCTCATGTTTGCTTCCCGCTTTTTTACTTTATTTTACTGGTAAGTACATTCAAAATCTGGGGATCTGTATGCTGGAGAATAAACTACTCCATTTTTCTACAAGTCGACCATTTCTGAGCTTGGAAATTTTCTCTGTAAGTGAGATTGCTGACATTGTACAATGCCCTGTCTATGTCATTTCAAAGGCAGAATAAGCCACCATTTACCTGAAGTATTTGAACGGTGGGATGTGGGCAGTAAGGGTATATCGTCTCTCTCCCTGATCCTTAAACCCTGTGGTTCCCATCCCACAGTAAAAACATCATACCTTTATTTTAAGGTTTTGGTTACTATTTGCAGCTAACTTAAAAATTGTCAATTGTTTAAGCCTTGGTATAAATGAATATGAGAGAGGATGATGATATCAAAAGATAGAGAGAGCATAAAGACAATATAAACTTTAGGTACTGTAAAGACTGTGAAAAAAGAATAGTATAGAGTGGTGTAATTGTAGTCATTGGAAATGAGTATCAACTTTTCTTTGTGAGAAAGGTTAATCCCAAATCTTGATAAACATTTGCTTTATCATTTAAAAAGTCTTACTCAATCTTCTACATTCAGTTGAAATCTTACTTCATCTGAAAAGTCCTTACAGATCTCATCAATCCGTCCTTTGAATTCCCTCAAAAATCTGACCATATATCTATTATGGCATTATCTCATTTTATTTGTTTGTATGTATGTTTTTCCAGAAAAGGCATTAGTGAGCTGTTCAACAACATAGAACTTCTTATTATGTGTGATTTTGCTGTGTCTAAATTGGTTTGCGACATGAATTGCATAATTAATAAATGTCTATACAATGATTAAATGAATGAATGGTTTTTTAATCAATCTACATGAAAATGTTATTAATTCTGTAGAATATGGCAAATGTTCGTTGGGTACTGAATATTGGGGCAACATTTACTGGCTTTTGTTAACACTTAAGACATATGAAACACCAGAGTTTTTCTTTCACATACATAATACTATATAATCTTCACAACATCCCTTGGAGGTACATAAGAGTATGCATTTAGAAACTAGAAAAAAAGAGGAACAAAATAAAAAGTTGCTCATTATTTCATAACCCAGAAATAATGATTACTAATTTTTAAATTAATTTCCTTGTAATTTATTCCCATCCATGTTAAAGTTTGGGTCACGTTCAGTATTCTGATTTATCCAGTATTCTCCCAATATATGCATTCACATCAGAAATATCACCACCAAGGGGGAAAAACTTGACTCCTGGGGGAGTGGCAAAAATCTTAGCTATCACAATGATTGATGGCCCTCCAAAGACTGTCAGAAGTGATTGAGAGAGATGGAGTTAGCCCTTTCTGAATCTTTTAACAAAAAAAAAAACTAAGATCACCTCAAACCTCACTCTTAACTCTTAAAAAGTCACATAATCACATCAACAGCTACCTGAGCCCCTAGCTTTATAACTCATCTGTATCTTTGTTTCCAAAAAGCTTTCTAACAGGCCTATGACTATAACTTCTCTCCTGCACAGTTCAAATTTGAGTCCCATATCCCTGAACATAAAAGCAAAAGTTCTCAATAAAATATTAGCAAAACAAATTCAACAATCCTTTCAAAGAATCATACACCATGATCAAGTGGGATTTATTCCAGTGATACAATGATATTTCAACATCCACAAATCAATCAATGTGATACACATTAACAAAATGAAGGAAAAATAAAAATCATATATCCATCTTAATAGATGCAGAAAAAGCATTTGACAAAATTCAACATCATTCATGATAAAAACTCTCAACATGGTAGGAATGGAGGGAATTTACCTCAACATAATAAAGCCCATATAAGGCAAGCCCACAGCTAGCATCATGCTCAATGGTAAAAAACTGAAAGCTTTTCTTCTAAGATCAGGAACACAATGAGGATGCACACTCTTGCAACTTATTCAACATACTATCGGAAGTCCTAGCCAGAGAAATTAAGTTAAAAAAATAAAAGGCATCCAAATTAGAAAAGAAGTAAAAATGCCTCTATATGCAGATGACATGATATTATATATAGAAAACCCTAAACACTCCACCAAAAAACTATTAGAACCACAAAAAGAATTCAGTAAAGTTGCAGGATGCTGGGGCAGGCCCTGTGGCTGAGTAGCTAAGTTCGCGCACTCTGCTGCAGGCGGCCCAGTGTTTCCTTGGTTCGAATCCTGGGCGCGGACATGGCACTGCTCATCAAGCTACGCTGAGGCAGCGTCCCACGTGCCACAACTAGAAGGACCCACAAGAAAGAATATGCAACTATGTACCGGGGGGCTTTGGGGAGAAAAAGGAAAAAAATAAAAAATCTTCAAAAAAAAAAAGTTGCAGGATGCAAAAATCAATATACAAAAATCCATTGGTTTGGTACACTAATAACAAACTATCAGAAAAAAATTTAGAAAACAATCTCATTTACAACTGCATCAAAAAGAATAAAATACTAAGGAATAAATTTAACCAAGCAGGTAAAACGCCTCTACACTGTGAACTATAAGACATTGATGAAAGAAATTGAAGACACAAATAAATGGAAAGATATTCCATGCTCATGGACAGAAAATATCAAAATTTCTAAAATGTCTATGCTACCCAAAGCAATCTAAAGATTCAATGCAATCCTTATCCAAATTCCAACAGCACTTTTCACACAAATAGAACAAACAATCCTAATATTTGTATGGAACCCCAAAAGACGTCATATAGCCAAAGCAACTTGATGAAAGAACAAAGCTGGAGGCATCAACTTCCTGATTTCAAACTATATTACAAAGCCATAGTAATCAAAATAATATGAGTTTGGAACAAAAACAGACACATAATTAATAGAACAAAATAGAAAGCCCAGAAATAAACCCACACATAATGAGCGGTCAATTTACAACGAAGGAACCAAAAATATACAATGGGGAAAGGGTATTCTCTTCAATAAATGGTGCTGAGAAAACTGGACAGCCACATACAAAAGAATGAAATCAAAACTCTTACCTTACACCTCTCACATTAATTAACTCAAAATGGATTAAAGACTTAAATGTAAGATCTGAGCCATGGAACTCCTCGAAGAAAACACAGGGGAAAAGTTCCTTGAGATGGATCTTGAAAATGAACTTTTGGCTACAAGACCAAAAGCATAGTGAACAAAAACACAAATAAGTAAGTGTGATTACACCAAACTCAAAAGCTTTGGTACTATAACAACAAAAAATCAACAAAATGAAATGAAAACATACAGAATAGGAGAAAATATTTGCAAACCACATATCTGATAAGAGGTTAATATCTAAAATATATAAGGAATTCATACAACTCAATAGCAAAAGAACAAATACTCTGATTAAAGAATGGGTGTAGACCCTCCTGGTAGCATAGTGGTTAATTTCACTTGCTCCACTTCAGTGGCCAGGAGTTTGCTACTTCAGATCCTGGGTGTGGACCTAGACACTACTCATCAAGGCATGCTGACACGGTGTCCCACATAGAAGAACTAGAAGGATGTACAACTAGGATATACAACTATGTACTGGGGCTTCAGGGAGAAAAAAAAAGAAGATTGGCAACAGATGTTAGTTCAGGATCAATCTCCTCACCAAGAAAAATATGAGATTTCCTCCAAGTGATGATTCTCTGTTAAAAAACAAAAAAAAAATGGAGAGAGAACCTGAATAGACATTTTTCCAAATAAGACACACAAATGGCCAACATTTACATGAAAAGATGCTCAACATCGCTAGTCATTAGAGAAATACAAATCAAAACCACAATGAGATATCACCTCACACCTGTTAGAATGACTATTATCAAAAAGACAAGAAATAACATGTGACATCAGCATCATGGTGAAATGGGTTGTTCCCTTTGTGTCTCTCCTCTAAATTACAACAAAATAGACATCCGTTGACCAACAGGGAATTCCCTACACAGCACAACAGGATACCTAAGAGATTCAGGGAGCTATATATCTGAAGGTGGGTGGACTGGGTCCCTGGGAAGCAATGGCACTAGGGGAGCATCCCTCTCCCCCTCCTCTGGTGGCAACAATACAGGGCGCAGATCTTCATGCAGTGGCTCAAGTGACTGTGAGTGGAGGTGAGGGCAACCTGGCCCCTGTGCATGCGAACACCCAAGGAGCAATGACAACATCTGGTGATAGCCCCATGTGCAAGTGAATGCCTTTGGGGCAGTGGCACTCACCAGCAGTGGCCCCCTACATGTGCAAATGCCTATGGAGCAATGGCAACATGATAACAGCCCTGCTACACAACGGTCAGTGGAGCTATAGTGGTGGTGGCAGGCTGACCAGCACAATTGCAAGCAAATGGGGCAGGAGCACCCAGCCCCCAGTGGCAGCACTCCTGACAACAACTCCACCATACAAGTGCAGGCATGCAAGTCCCCGGGCCCCTGGGCTGCAGCCAGTGACAGTGACACCTGTGAACACAGCACCACCTGGTGGCAATGCAACCAGCATCTACAGACAACTCCAGGACAGCAGTGCAGCTGGTGAACAGGACAACGGCACTTGAGCTCTCAGAGAGCCAGTTGAGAAACACAAGACCCAGGTAACTGAAATCAAAGTAACTGAAGCTGTACCCAAATCAGGAAAGGTGATTACTGTCACATGAACCAGCAGAGAATCAATTCACAAACAGCATTAAAAACTACATTAACAATCCAGAGCAGAAGGAAAATGAGAAGTCTCCAGAAACCAAACCTGAAGAAATTACACAGAAATTTGCCATCTAAATGACAGAGAATTCAAAATAGCTCTCATAAAGAAACTCAATGAGTTAGAAGAAAAGTCAGAAAGACAGTTCAATGAGCTCAAGAATAAAATTAATGAACAGAAAGAATACTTCACCAAAGAAATTGAAGTTCTAAAAAAACAAAAACAAAAAGAAACTCTGGATAAGAAAAACACAATTAATGAGATAAAAAAAAATAATGCAGAAAGCATTAAAAATAGAGTAGATTTTATGGAGGAGAGAATTAGTGAGCTCAAAGATAGAAACAATGAAATGATTCCGGTGGAGCAGGATAGAGAATTAAGATTTTCAAATAATAAAGAAATTCTTTGAGAAATATTCAACTCAATTATGAAAAGTAACATGAGGATTATAGGTATCCAAGTGGGAGAAAGGAGCAGAGATCTTATTCAAAGAAATAACAGCTAAGAACTTCCCAAATCTGAGGAAAGAATTGGACATGCATGTACATGAGGCTAATAAAATGCTTAATTACATCAATCCAAAAAGACCTTCCACAGTCATATAATATTAAAACTGTCAAAACTCATTGACAAAGAAAAAATAGTAAAGGAAGCAGAAGAGAACAAAATAACCTACAAAGGAATACCCATCAGGCTTTCAGTGGATTTTTCAGCAAAAACCTTACAGGCTAGGAGAGAGTGGAATGATAGATTCAAAACACTAAAAGAGAAAAACTATCAGCCAAGAATACTTTATCCAGAAAAGTTATCTTTCAGATATAAAGGAGAAATAAAACCTTTCCAAGACACACAAAAGCTGACGGAGTTCATTGCCATTAGACCTGCCTTCCAAGAAATGTTAAAAGGAACCTCCTACCTGAAACAAAAAGTCAAAAGTTTACAAAGCTTTGAGAAAAGTGATAGAAAAATCAGAAAACTTTAGCTCCCTATCAGAACAGGTTAGCAAACATTTAATTATTAAATAAAGTGAAAAAAAGCATCAAAGATACTATTAACACTTCAATTTAGCCACAAACTCACAACACGAAAAAGAAAAAACTGTGACAACAAACATATAGAAGGGGAAGATGAAAGAGAGAGAGTCTGCATAGGCTAACAGAGATAAGAGGCAATCAGAAAATGTACCTTCTCATCAATGACAACTTTTATCCAAATCTTATGGTAACCACAAAACAAAAAATCACAGCAGAGCTACAAATCATAAACAAAGAGAAAATCATCACAGAAAACCACCAAACTGAAATGGCAGGCAGAAATACAAAGGAAGAAAAACAATGGAAATATATAACAAGCAGAAAACAAAAGATAAAATGGCAGTATTAAGATCTCATATATCAATAATCACTCTAAATGTTAATGGATGGAATTCACCAATCAAAAGACACAGAGTGGCTGGATGGATTAAAAAAGAAGACCCAGCAATATGCTACTCCAGGAAAAAACTCTCACCTCTAAAAACAAACATAGTCTTAGAGTGAAAGGATGGAAGATGATACTCAAAGCTGATGGCAAGCAAAAGACAGCAGGTGTAGCCATATTCATATCAGACAAAGCAGACTTCAAGATAAAACAGACAATGAGAGACAAAGAGGGGAATTATATAGTGATAAAAGGGACATTCCACCAAGAATGCATAACACATGAATATACATGCACCTAACACAGGAGCACCAAAGTATATAAAGCAACTATTAACAGATCTAAAGGGAGAAAATGACAACAATAATAGTACGGTACCTCAACACCCCACTTACATCACTGGATAGATCATCCAGATAGAAAGTCAACAAAGAAACAGTGGTCTTAAATGAAAGTCTATACCAGATGGACTTCATAGATATACAGAGAAAATTCCATCCAAAAACAGCAGAATACACATTCTCCTCAAGTGCACGTGGAACATTCTCAAAGATGGACCATATGTTGGGAAACAAGGCAAGCCTCAATAAATTTAAGAAGATTGAAATCATATCAAGCATCTTTTCTGACAATACTATAAAACTAGAAATCAACTGCAAGAAAAAAGCTGGGAAAGTCACAAAGATGTGGAGACTAAACAACATGCTACTGAACAACCATTAGATCAATGAAGAAATCAAACGAGAAATCAAAAAACACCTGGAGACAAGTTAAAATGAAAACTAATTCTTATAGGATACAGCAAGAGCAGTACCAAGAGGGAAATTTACAGAAATACTGGCCTACCTCAAAAATGAGAAAAATCTCACATAAGTAATCACAAGCTACACCTCACAGAATTAGAAAAAGGATAAACAAAGCCCAAAGTCAGCAGCAGGAGAAAAATAATAAAAATTAGAGCAGAATAAGTGAAATAGAGACTAAAAAAATAGAAAGGATCAATGAAACTAAGAGCTGCTTCTTTGAGAAGATAAAGAAAATTGCTAAACCCTTAGCCAGACTTACTAAGAAAAAGGAGAGAAGGCTCAAATAAATAAAACTGAAAGAGGAGAAATTACAGCAGATACCACATAAATACCAAAGATTATAAGAGAACACTAGGAAAAGCTACATGTCAAAAAAAAAAAGCCAAAATCGAAGCATTTGCAGCAACATGGATGGCTCTTGAGGGTTATGCTAAGCAAAATAAGTCAGACAAAGGAAGACAAACACCATATATTTCAAAACTCATATATGGAAGATAAACAAACACAGGGATATGGAGAACAGATTAGAGGTTACCAGAGGGGAAGTGGGTGACGGGATTGTGAAGGGGTAAAGGGGCACATATGTATGGTGATGGAAAAAAACTAAACTATTGGTGGGGAACACAATACAGTCTATACAAGAACTGAAATATAACAACATACCCTGAAATTTATACAATGTTAAAACCCAATATGACCTCAAAAAAATAAAGTATACAAAAAACAAATAAGTGTAGGTGAAGATGCAGAGAAAAATGAACCCTGTGTACTGTTGGTAGAAATGTAAATTGGTGAGCCAGTACAGACAACAGTATGGAAGTTTCTCAAAAAATTAAAAATACAACTACCATATGATCCAGCAATCCCACTTCTGGGTATATATCCAATGGAAATGAAAACAGGGTTTCAAAGGGATAGCTGTATTCCTATGTTCGTTGCAACATTATTAACAATAGCCAAAACATGGAAACAACCTATGTGTCCATTCCTGGATGAATGGATAAAGAAAATGTGCTGTATATATATACAATGGAATACTATTCAGCCATAACAAAGAAAGAAATCCTGCCATTTGTAACAAAATAGATGGACGTTAAGAGCATTATGCTAAGTGAAGTAAGTCAGAGACAGACAAATACTTTATGATCTCAAGTGTGCAATTTAAAAACAAAAACAAGGCTCATAGATACAGAGAACACATTGGTAGTTGCCAGAGGCAGGAGTTGGCAGTGGGAGGGGGGTGGGGGGACGGAGGCGAGCAGGGGTTAAATGGGTGAAGGAGGTCAAAAGGTACAAACTTCCAGTTATAAAATAATTAAGTCATGGAAATGTAATGTACAGCATGGCAACTATCGTTAGTAATTCTATGTTGCATATTTGAAAGTTGCTAAGAGAATAGATCTTAAAAGTCCCCATCACAAGGAAAAAAATTTTTATAACTATGCATGGTGTCAAATGCTAACTAGACTTCTTGTGGTGATAAGCTCACAATATACACAAATATCAAAGCATTATGTTGTACATCTGAAACTAATATAATATGTCAATTATACCTCAATAAAAAAAGAGTGGCAAGACACTTCTGAAGAATATTAAGGAATAATCTCCTGCCCTACCACATATCAAGATTTATAACAAATATATAATAATTGACACAGGATGGTATTGGTGCAGGGAAAGACAAATTGAGCAGTGGAGCAGAATACAAGGTCCAGAAATATATCAGCACCCTCACATGCACACACTCATACGTAGAAATTTGATATATTCAAGACACATTATAGCATCACTGGGGAAAGAAAGAAGTATTCCAATCAATTAATCTGGAAATGGTATCCACATGGAAAAATAAATTTGGATACCCATCCTCCACCGTACACATAAATTAATTCCAGGTATATTTAGTGTACAACTTTAAAAGTTTTAGGAAAAAGTATAGGTAAAAATCTTTCTGACCTTGGAATACAGAAGGATTTCTTAAAGAAGACTAATGAAAAGATTGTTCCATGTTTAAATTTAGAACTTCTGATCAGCAAAAGATGCATTTTTAAAAGTAAAATGCCAAGCAACAAACTGAGAGTAAATATTTGCTGGGCACACAAGCAAAACCGAATTAAAAGCAAGTATAAAGACCCCTCCACACACCATAAATCAATAAGAAAGGAAAAAGAAACAATGTAATAGAATAACAAGTTTTTGATAGAAAATTATACATAATAGAAACTATATGAGGACATATTCAACCTCACTAGTTATTAGGGAAATGAAAATCAAAGACAAAGCTATATAGCATTATAATCTTCCAGTTGTCGATAATTTAAAAGTCTGTAAGACCAAGTGTTGGAGAAAAACGTAGATCAATTGGACAATTTATATATAACTAGGGTAAGATAAGTTGATAGAACCACTTTGGGGGAAAATGGCTTGTAATTTAAAAGTTTAATATTTACCTACTCCATAACCCAGCAATTCCTCTCCTAGCTATACACCCAAAAGATACTCCTGCATATGTGCCCCAAGGCACCTATACAACATTGTTCTTCATAACACCATTCAGATGAGCCAAAACTGTAATCAGCAAAAGTGTCTGTCAACAAGAGAATAGACAAAATAAGTGTAACATACTCACACATGGAATATTATACAGCAGTGGAAATAAATGGACCACAGCTGCACAAAATATATGGGATAATCTTAGTAACAAAAAGTACAGTGAAAAAAGAAAAGTCCCAAAAGCACATGTAAAGTATGATACCTTTTGTGGAAGTTCAGAAACAACTAAACTTTAAAATACATGCTATTTAGGCATTCATATATGTGAGTGTGTTAATATATAAATTATATCCGAATGCAAATGTGTGATGAACACAAAATTCAAGATCATGATTTCCCTGGGGTTCAGACAGGAAGAAGGGAGAGTGTAAAGGCAAATAGGTAGCTCTAAGTTATTAGTAAATTTCCAGTTCTGGAATTGAGTGGTAGGCTGAGAGGTATTCTTGGTATTATTATTGTTTTTTTTTTTTTTTGAGGAGGAGGATTAGCCCTGAGCTAACTACTGCCAATCCTCCTCTTTTTTGCTGAGGAAGACTGGCCCTGAGCTAACATCCGTGCCCATCTTCCTCTACTTTATACGTGGGACACCTACCACAGCATGGCTTTTGCCAAGCGGTGCCATGTCCGCACCCCGGGATACGAACCGGTGAACTTCGGGCCGCTGAGAAGCAGAATTTGCGAACTTAACTGCTGCAGCACCGGGCCAGCCCAAGGTATTATTTTTAATTTATTGAAAATGGACACTGATGATAGGGTTCAAGAAGCTAGAATTATGATTATTCCATAATTTTTTTTAACCAACTAATTTCTTTCCTGTGGACACAACACCTAGATAATTGCCTATTGATATCTTACCCATTGAATAAAACAGATTTCAATTAAATGTGTTAATTTTTATAAATATGATTTTACATTATATTTTGAATCTTCAGTAGTAAATGCATAAAGTCATCTCTGAAATTAATTCAATGAGGGAAATTTAAAAGAAAAGGAAAAGATGCAACCTAATGTCTTCAGGGAAATTTTCATAAAATTGTTTGCATAACCCTCTGACCATAGTCAAAGATTTGTTAATCACCCCTGTGGGGCACCACTCCCCAAGGTCTAAACCACATCAACCTAGTAGCCTTTAGAGTCGAACATAAATACTTCCCTGCTACACGGTAACGATTCTTGGCGTACATAGACCAACATGGGTATGGTTGCTTAGACGAAAAATATCTACCTACAAATGTGTCTAACAAGAGGACATACTCAAAGACTACAAATATCCTATCAGAATACATCTAACAAAACTTAATTCATTAACGCTTCCACCAGTCCCACATCCAGTTTTTCTCTAACATCCTTATTAGATAGACTTCTATTAAATCTTGCAAATGTGATTTAAATGCAAATGTGATTATAGTGTTAGTATAAGAAACTGGTGGCTAATCCAATATGTCATGGACACAGCAACTTGCCAAACAAGATTTTTTCTGAATTATCAATGAAATTTAGGATCATCATAATGGGAACATGGGAACATTTGGACTACAGGAGAGCCCGACAGCTGTGAATTCCTGTCTCCTGAAAATATAAGTATGCTCTTATATTTTTGTCTTCTGGTAAGTATTCTCCGCTATCTACAACAAAAGAAGACAGAGAGTAGAAAACAGATCCTAGATAGCATACATCTGAGACAGCATAGGCCTCAGTCGAACATGAAAGCAAAAATGTGAAAGGTATGGGAGATATAGATATGAATACACTAATGCCCTCTCAGGAATGAAGATTATACCAAATTTCAACAAGAGCAGTTAGTGGATTTTGAAGTTACTGAATGCTCGTTATACTAAATATCTTATACTTAATATATCATTCAATCCTCCTCACAACCATCCTACGAGGAGGGTGCTACTAGAATAACTATCTTACAGATAAGTTAACCGAAGCTTAAAGAAGTTAATTAGCTTGCTCAAGTTCACACAGTGAGGAAGTGACCAAAGTCTGATCTAATAAAATCACGGGTGGTCTGACTTTAGAGCTTGGGGTCTTAACTAGTTTTATATTGTCTTTTTCTGCTTTAACTTTATATGGATACAGCAATATAGCCTCTTACTTTTCAATTAATAAAAGATTCATTTAATCTTGTCATTTTTTACAAAATTTAAAAGAATTATGAGATTTTGTTTCTAGTTTTCACTCCATGTCATTGTATAAATTCAAATTTAAATATGGTTCGTTCATTTTTCTTAAATTTACTAAAGCAAATAAAATGTAAAATTATGCTACATTACTAGAAACTGAAGTCCATACCATGAAAAATGAACAATTGAGTTTCCATTAAAATGGAGCATGCCTCTTTTTTAACATCTATTTCTTCAGTTCATGCTCTAAGTCTCATTTTTATAACACATTCACTTTTGATTGAAATTAAAATAATATCTAAAATTTGAGATGCAAGCCTTAAACCACATAGAAAGTGTTAAGATGCATAAAATGAAAAGTTCTATATTTGGGTTTACAACATAAAATTACACAAAGTATAATTCTGGCTTGACAGCACTTCGAATAAGGCTGCCCAGGACCTTATGTCATCCAAAGTTTACACTGAGCCAGTAATATTTTCCTCCTTCTAAACCTAGCCAACATATATTTTAGGAAGTGTGTGTAGATCATAGATGTTCACTATTCTGTCCAGTATTGCAGCACAGCTGAAGGCCTGTGTTCACTTTGGAACCGAGCCATTTAATAAACCACAGTGTATCCAATGGATAGCAACCAGAAAAGCATGGTAAAAGATCATACAGTGTTAGGAACAGCAGACAAGGGTCCATGAACTTAGTTTAGGAAGATTAATCAAAGAGTATATTTGATAATAGTCTCTAATATTAAAAGAGACTTAAAAGACATATAAAAGGTTTTTAATGAGCCAAACCAAACAATATTGTCTAGAGATGCACATTCGAATAATTAAGGTGTTAAAATACAAGGAGGTGATTACTATAACATCAGGATAGTGGATACTTTGGGAGACATGGGAGGGTTACGATTGGGATGAGGCACAAAAGAGAAGCTCCTGGGGTCTCGGCAATGCTCTGTTTCTTGACCTGGGTGTTAGTTACAAGAATATCCACCTTAACTGATGAAGTTTTTACCTTTTTTCTGTATCCATGTTTTATTTTATAATTTTTTTTTAAATGAAGTCATGTTGAATTGACTTATGCTGTCTTCTTTCCAGAAAAAAGAAAATGAGCCAGTGCCTGGATGTTACAAAGGGCATCTTTGAGGTCAACATAAGAAGTAAGTAAGAGCATTGATTAAAAGAAAGAGGCTGCTTCGTGTGCAGCTGACTTCCCTATTACTGAAGTTACGAAGATGGAAGTTTGTGACTATTCTGTGGAAGGATCTCTTACGTAGGCAGAAGACTGGATACATGGTTCCTGAGGCCCATTCCAACTCGAAAATTCTATGGCCTTTTAATTTTCAACATTATCCCAACCTCAACTGGCCAAAATAGCTGAGTGCACTTTGCAATCAAGGCATTTTGTTAGCTCAAGTCCTCTCTTGTCTCAGGTTCATCAGTTCAATATGTACATTGTGTTTCTGGGTATTTTTGTATACATAACATACTTGTACATTTTAAAACTTAGGCAAAAGAATATTTTTAATTATTTCAGTTTAGTTCTACCATCATGGTAAAATCACCAGTGTGGAAAAAAAAAAAGGGAATAAGGGGTAAATAGAATAATAACGATTTCTGGGTAAGTGAATGTAGTTTTTAATTCTCAGAATTAAATATGAACCAAGCACAGTTCCAAATGCTTTCACAAATATTAGCCCTCACAACCTCTCCTTAAGCAAGGAAGTGTTATCTTCACTTAACTTACTTCTAACCTGGCACACGAACAGGGCAAATAATCAGCCAAGGATACATTGCTTCCAAGTAGTGAAGCTGGGATTTGATCCCGAGCACTCTGAGTCCAGAATCTGTTCACTTAAGTGCTATGGTTAACTTAGCTGACATCCTATTACTGGACTCAGTAATTAAATAAAATGTGATTAAAACCGGACACATTAATTAAATAAAATTTCCGTTTTGTGTTAAGAAAAACTACATCTCTATCTCACACTACTTGGTAAAAACAGTTCCTTCTTCATGATTATGACATTAAATGTTGTAACTAAAATACTTCTAACAATGATATACTGTAAGTAATTTATCTTTACCCTATTTTACTCTAACTGCAACAAATAAGGTTATTACTCCTTTGCCCCAAAGACGCTATAAATGTAGCAAATAAGGTTATTATTTCCTGGCCCCAATAATGTAAGTACCCTAGGTCTGAAGTTCATGGTCAGAAATAATATGCATATAAAATTTATAAACTACTTCAGTCATTCAACATTCCATCTATTTAAGGATATGACAAAGCACTCAGAAATATTGAGACTGACGTAATCTTAACCCTTATCTGTATTCTTTTAGAGTCGAAATGAGGTAATAGTTTTACCTGTAGAGTTCCAAAGCAACCAGAGGATCCACTCATGCAATTGGCAAATTCCCTGGGGGAAAACAACTCACTGACTGTTTAATGAACTGCTTTTTGTATGAATCACCTGCCTTGCCAATTTTGCTGACTGGCCAGGTGAGTAGGAACTAACAGATTGTTAGTATATGTATGTGGTGACCAAATGGTTCTAGAATTAGTTCAATTTTTGACTCTGCAACAATTCAATAAGTCTATTTAGATAGTGTAATAGCAGTCATGAAAGATATTCAAAGAAACATGGCCTCTGTACATGTACATAAAGGTTAATAATAAGAAATATTATTTTATTCCTGGCACAAAAAAACACATGCACAAAAATGGGCAGTGCAGTAGGGAACATCAAAATTGATACAGGAAAACAGTGAATGCAATGTTGAAGAGAAAAAAAACATGAGGAGAGTAGGTTGGTGGTGATAGAGATTATGATTATGATTATGATTATGATTATAATGGTTGGAGGCAGACATTTGGAAGTGAATCTAGAAAATGATTCTACTACCAAATGGTGGAGCTTATCCAAAGAAAATATGTCATTTAACTTTTTACCTCAAGCTTAATTCCTTTGATAAGGGAAAGATTTGTCATGATCAAGTGATGCTTATGTCATAGTTTCAAGGAGGAATAAGCCCTCAAAACATAACCCACTCAAAATTACTTAATTAACTTTGTGGATTTATCATGTAATCAAAATACATAGAACCAGGGGGCCATAGGACATTAAGGCTTTTCAATGATTTACAATTCAGTGTAATTGGGTTTAACATGTTATTTTCAGAACCACTCTGGATATGATTAAATATGAAGAGACTTTGGGCACTGAACACAGGGGAAATGTTAAAAGAGATGTTCCAAGTGGGAGAAAGCATGTAAGTAAGTTTTAGATACCCTGACAGACTCCAGAGATTTTTAGTTCTACCTAAGGATGATGATATTTTTTGTCACCATGGTGTTGTCTGCTAGCCTTTCATAAAGAGAAATGGAAACAAGCAATGGAAGTTCTGAAACAGACTTCATTCTTCTGGGGTTTTCTGACAGGCCTCAATTAGAACGCATCATCTCTGTGCTTGTCTTCATCTTCTATACTGCCACTCTGGTAGGAAACACAACCATCATTCTTGTATCTTACCTAGATACCCAGCTCCATACTCCCATGTATTTCTTCTTATCCAATTTGTCTTTTCTGGACATCTGTTACACAACTAGCATTATCCCCCAAATGCTGGTCAATCTATGGGGTCCAAAAAAGTCTATCACATACGGAGGATGTGTGCTCCAATTCTTCTTTGCCCTGGACTTGGGAGCTACAGAATGTCTTCTCTTGGCTGTGATGGCCTATGACCGCTATGCTGCTGTCTGTCAACCTCTTCACTACACAGTAGTAATGCACCCTCAGCTTTGCCAGAAGATGGTGCTGATTGTCTGGTTAGGTGGTCTAGGTAGTGCCTTAATTCTTTGCCCCTTGACTTTGAAGTTGCCAAAATGTGGGCACCGGGAAGTGGATAATTTTTTCTGTGAGATGCCAGCATTTATCAAGATGGCTTGTGTCTATTCAAAAGTAACTGAGATTGCTGTCTTTGCTCTTGGAGTGGTATTTCTTCTAGTACCTCTATCACTAATTCTCATCTCATATGGAGTTATCACTCATGCTGTCGTGAGGATCAAGTCAGCAGCAAGGTGGCATAAGGTCCTCAACACATGTGGTTCGCACCTCACAGTGGTAACTCTGTTTTATGCAACAATCATTTATATGTACATGAAGCCACAGAATCACACATCCCAAGATGAAGGGAAGTTCCTTACTCTCTTTTACACAATCGTCACACCCAGCCTTAACCCTCTGATCTACACTTTAAGAAACAAAGATGTCAAGAGTGCAGTAAAGAGAATATTCTGGGTAGAAAAATGGTCAGCAAAGTCATGACTTAGGCGGAAAAAATCAGGGTGTAGAGAGATAAAGAAATAATATTGACTTTTACCAACAGATGATGAATCAATTCATTTATTTAAAGGGCATTGCTGGGGTGTGTACTAAATAGCAAGAATTATACTAGGCACTGACTTTGTAAGTAAGTAGGAAGTACAGAGAAATGATAAGGAGATAGATAAACAAGAGATACAGATACAAAAATAAAATGCAATCCATGTGCTAAAAAAGTCTCAAGACTAATCAGGGACTGCAGATAAATAAATATATAATTATGAAATGTGGTAAGTACAATAATAGAGATATGTACAAAGCATTAAGGAAAGATTTCACTCAGGCATTTATTCTAAAGTAGGATTATACTGGACACTGATTTTTTTCCTTCCCAGACTTACCACTTTTATGAGAAACAACACTCCCTTTCATTCACCTGACCCTGCCAGAGGAGCCTTTGTGGTGGAGACTAACTTCCTACCAATACTCATTCCACCTTCTGCCCCAAGTTCTAACCGGGCATAGGACCACTGTGCTGCAAATTACATTCCTAGTCTGGCCTCCACCAACACAATGCCAAGGAAGTGACATGTGCCACTTCTGGGTAATTCTGTCAAATATGAAGCCACTTGCTCTCACCCCACCTCCCTCCTTCCTCTTCCCGTTGGCTGGAATGCGAATGTGGAGGGTACCTAGCTCTGACAAAAACCCTAAGAGGAAATGGAACAGTAAGATGTAAACAGAACACCCCCCAGCTGAGCAATGCCTCCAGACTATAGAAGGAGAAAAACCCTCTATATTATTCCATATTAATTAAGTCTGTATTTTGAGGTCTCTCTATTACAGCAGCTTAGCTTTTGTCCTTATGTGGTCTGATAAAGGATTAGGCTTTTTCCTTTAGGGTAGTGTCGTCCCAGGCCAGCAGCATCAGCATCACCTGGCAACTTACTAGAAATGCAAATTCTTGGGCCCCACCCCAGACCTACTAAATCAACAATCTGAGGATGGACCCAGCAATCTGTTGTTTTTAACAAGCACTATGTGTGATCAGGCTAAAGATTGAGAACCACTGTTGTAGAGAATAGGGAGACATTGAATGTCTCTAAACAGGAAATTAACATGGTTTTATAAATATTATTAATTTCCTTCCTGATAGAGTTGTGAAAGAAGATCAATACTGATATTTCAAAGCTTTTAGATAAGTAGTTTCCAAATGTCCCAAATGTCAGACTCCAGATCAAGGCCAGTCAATGGAGACTTGTTTTTCACCAATGTGGAGAAATGAGGAAAATAAGAAGTTTCATCTAAGGGTAAATGAAGTCAATATAGAAGTTTATTGTTTATCTAATACTATCTTCTTGTACATTGGTTTTATAATTTTCTTTCTGTTATTGAATTATGGTGGTGGTAGATGGTAATTTTTTGGAAAGGGGCTTGATACTCTTACTTGACAAAACAAAAATTTAGCAATCTCATGTTTGCTCCGTGCTTTTTTACTTTATTTTACTGGTAAGTACATTCAAAATCTGGGGATCTGTATGCTGGAGAATAAACTACTCTATTTTTCTACAAGTCGGCCATTTCGGAGATTGGAAATTTTCTCTCTAAGTGAGATTGCTGACATTGTACAATGCCCTGTCTATGTCATTTCAAAGGCAGAATAAGCCACCATTTACCTGAAGTATTTGAACGGTGGGATGTGGGCAGTAAGGGTATATTGTCTCTCTCCCTGATCCTTAAACTCTGTGGTTCCCATCCCACAGTAAAAACATCATACCTTTATTTTAAGGTTTTGGTTACTATTTGCAGCTAACTTAAAACTTGTCAATTGTTTAAGCCTTGGTATAAATGAATATGAGAGAGGATGATGATATCAAAAGATAGAGAGAGGGTAAAGACAACATAAACGTTATGGTACTGTAAAGACTGTGAAAAAAGAAGAATAGTACAGAGTGGTGAAATTGTAGCCATTGGAAATGAGTATCAACTTTTCTTTGTGAGAAAGGTTAATCCCAAATCTTGATAAACATTTGCTTTATCATTTAAAAACCTCTTACTCAATCTACATTCAGTTGAAATCTTACTTCATCTGAAAAGTCCTTACAGATCTCATCAATCCATCCTTTGACTTCCCTCAAAAATCTGACCATATATCTATTATGGCATTATCTCAGCTTATTTATTTGTTTGTATGTATGTTTTTCCTGAAAAGGCATTAGTGAGCTGTTCAACAACATAGACCTTCTTCTTATGTGTGATTTTGCTGTGTCTAAATTGGTTTGCGACATGAATTGCATTATTAATAAATGTCTATACAATGATTAAATGAATGAATGGTTTTTTACTCAATCTACATGAAAATGTTATTAATTCTGTAGAATATGGCAAATGTTCATTGGGGACTGAATACTGGGGCAACATTTTCAGGCTTTTGTTAATACTTAAGACACATGAAACACCAGAGTTTTTCTTTCACATGCGTAATATTATAGAATCTTCACAACATCCTTCAGAGGTACATACAAGTATGCATTTAGAAACTAGAAAAGGCATCCAAATTAGAAAAGAAGTAAAAATGTCTCTATATGCAGATGCCATGATATTATACATAGAAAACCCTAAACACTCCAACAAAAAACTGTTAGAACCACTAAAAGAATTCAGTAAAGTTGCAGGATGCAAAAATCAATATAGAAAAATTCATTGGTTTTATATACTAATAACAAACTATCAGAAAAAAATTTAGAAAGCAATCTTATTTACAACTGCATCAAAATGAATAAAATACTTAGGAATAAATTTAACCAAGCAGGTAGAACACCTGTACACTGAGAACTATAAGTCGTGGATGAAAGAAATTGAAGACACAAATAAATGGAAAGATATCCCATGCTCGTTGATGGAAAACATCAAAATTGTTAAAATGTCTATGCTACTCAAAGCAATCTAAAGATTCAACGCAATCCCTATCCAAATTCCAACAGGACTTTTCACACAAATAGAAAAAACAATCCTAATATTTGTATGGAACCGCAAAAGACCTCATATAGCCAAAGCAACTTGATGAAAGAACAAAGCTGGAGGCGTCATACTTCCTGATTTCAAACTATATTACAAAGCCATAGTAATCAAAATAATATGAGGTTGGAACAAAAACAGACATAATTAGTGGAACAAAATAGAAAGCCCAGAAATAAACCCACATTATGAGCAGTCAATTTACAATAAAGGAACCAAAAATATACAATGGGGAAAGGGTAGTCTCTTCAATAAGTGGTGCTGAGAAAACTGGACAGCTACATACAAAAGAATAAAATTAAAACACTTATCTTAGGGGGCTGGCCCCGTGGCCGAGTGGTTAAGTTCGCGCGCTCTGCTGCAGGCGGCCCAGTGTTTCATTGGTTCAAATCCTGGGCGCGGACATGGCACTGCTCATCAGACCACGCTGAGGCAGAGTCTCACATACCACAACTAGAAGGACCCACAACGAAGAATATACAACTATGTACCGGGGGGCTTTGGGGAGAAAAAGGAAAAAAATAAAATCTTTAAAAAAAAAAAAAAAACACTTATCTTATACCTCTCACATTAATTAACTCAAAATGGATTAAAGACTTAAATGTAAGATCTGAGCCATGGAACTCCTCAAAGAAAACATAGGAGAAAAGTTCCTTGACATGGAACTTCAAAATGAATTTTTGGCTAAAAGACCAAAAGCATAGTGAACAAAAGTACAAGTAAGCAAGTGTGACTACATCAAACTAAAAAGCTTTGGCACTACGACAACAAAAAATCAACAAAATGAAATGACAACACATGGAATGGGAGAAAATATTTGCAAACCATATATCTGATAAGAGGTAAATATCTAAAATATATAAGGAATTCATACAACCCAATAGCAAAAGAATAAATACTCTGATTAACGAATGGGTGTAGACCAGCCTGGTAGCATAGTGGTTAATTTCACTTGCTCTGCTTCGGTGGCCCACGGTTTGCTGCTTCAGATCCTGGGCATGGAACTAGACACTGCTCATCAAGGCATGCTGATGCGGTGTCCCACATTGAAAAACTAGAAGGATGTACAACTAGGATATACAACTATGTATTGGGGCTTCAGGGAGGAAAAAAAGAGGAAGATTGGCAACAGATGTTAGCTCAGGGCCAATCTTCCTCACCAAGAAAACTATGGAAAGAATTGGACATGCAAGTATATGAGGCTAATAGAATGCTTAATGACATCAATCCAAAAAGACCTTCTCCAAGGCATATAATATTAAAACTGTCAAAACTCAATGACAAAGAAAAAATAGTAAGGGAAGTAGAAGAGAAGAAAATAATCCACAAAGGAATACCCATCAGGATTTCAGTGGATTTTTCAGCAGAAACCTTACAGGCTAGGAGAGAGTGGAATGATAGATTCAAAACACTAAGAGACAAAAACTATCAGCCAAGAATACTTTATCCAGCAAAGTTATCTTTAAAATATAAAGGAGAAATAAAACCTTTCCAAAACACACAAAAGCTGAGGGAGTTCATTGTCATTAGACCTGCCTTCCAAGAAATGTTGAAAGGAACTCTCCTACCTGAAACAAAAAGTCAAAGGTTTACAAACATTTGAGCAAAGTGATAGACAGACAAAATCAGAAAATTGTAGCTCTCTATCAAAACAGGTTAGCAAAAACTTAATTATTAAATGAAGTATAAAGTGAAAAAAAGCATCAAAGATACTATTAATGCTTCAATTTAGTCACAAACTCATAACACAAAATGGAAAAAATTGTGACAGTGAACACATAGAAGGTGAAGAAGAAAGGGATGGAGTCTGCATAGGCTAACAGAGATAAGAGGCAATCAGAAAATGTACTATCTCATCTATGAGAACTTTTATCCAAATCTTATGGTAACCACAAAACAAAAAATCAGAGTAGAACTACAAATCATAAATAAAGAGAAAACCATCACAGAAAACCACCAAACTGAAACGGCAGGCAGAAATACAAAGAAAGAGAAACAATGGAAATATAGAACATCCAGAAAACAAAAGATAAAATGGCAGTATTAAGCCCTCATATATCAATAATCACTCTAAATGTTAATGGATTGAATTCACCAATCAAAAGACACAGAGTGTCTGGATGGATTAAAAAAGAAGACCCAGCAATATGCTACTCCAGGAAAAAAATCTCACCTCTAAAAACAAACATAGTCTTAGAGTGAAGGGGTGGAAGACAATACTCCAAGCAGATGGCAAGAAAAAGACAGCAGGTGTAGCCATATTCAAATCAGACAAAGCAGACTTCAAGAGAAAACAGACAATGAGAGACAAAGAGGGGAATTATATAGCGATAAAAGGGACATTCCACCAGGAATACACAACACATGAATATACATGCACCTAACACAGGAGCACTAAAGTATATAAAGCAACTATTAACAGACCTAAAGGGAGAAAATGACAACAATAATAGTAGGGTACCTCAACATCCCACTTACATCAATGGATAGATCATCCAGATAAAAAGCCAACAAAGAAACAGTGGTCTTAAATGAAATGCTACACCAGATGGACTTCATAGATATACAGAGAAAATTCCATCCAAAAACAGCAGAATACACATTCTCCTCAAGTGCACATGGAACATTCTCAAAGATGGACCATATGTTGGGAAACAAGGCAAGCCTCAATAAATTTAAGAAGATTGAAATCATATCAAGCATCTTTTCTGACAATACTATAAAACTAGAAATCAACTGCAAGAAAAAAGCTGGGAAAGTCACAAAGATGTGGAGACTAAACAACATGCTACTGAACAACCATTAGATCAATGAAGAAATCAAACAAGAAATCCAAAAACACCTGGAGATAAGCTAAACTGAAAACACAACATACCAACTCTTATAGGATACAGCAAAAGCAGTACTGGGGGGAAATTTACAGCAATACTGGCCTATCTCAACAAACAAGAAAAATCTCAAAGTAATCACAAGCTACACGTCACAGAATTAGAAAAAGAAGGATAAACAAAGCCCAAAGTCAGCAGAAGGAGGGAAATAATGAAAATTAGAGCAGAATAAATGAAATAGAGACTGAAAGAAATAGAAAGCATCAATGAAACTAAAAGCTGGTTCTTTGAGAAGATAAAGAAAATTGATTAACCCTTAGCCAGACTCACTAAGAAAAAAAAGAGAGAAGGCTCAAATAAATAAAACTAAAAGAGGAGAAATTACAGCAGTTACCACATAAATACCAAAGATTATAAGAGAGTACTAGGAAAAGCTACATGTCAAAAAATAAAAGACAAAATCGAACTATTTGCAACAACATGGCTGGATCTTGAGGGTCATGCTAAGCAAAATAAGTCAGACAAAGGAAGACAAACACCATATATTTCAAAATTCATATACGGAAGATAAACACAAGGATATGGAGAACAGATCAGAGGTTACCAGAGGGGAAGTGGGTGACAGGAGGGTGAAGGGGTAAAGGGGCACATATGTATGGTGATGGAAAAAAACTAAACTATTGGTGGGGAACACAATACAGTCTATACAAAAACTGAAATATAACAACATACCCTGAAATTTATACAATGTTAAAACCCAATATCTCAATAAAATAAAATATACAAAAAACGAAATAAGTGTTGGTGAAGATGTGGAGAAAAAGGAACCCTGTGTACTGTTGGTGGAAATGTAAATTGGTGAGCCACTACAGACAACAGTATGAAACTTTCTCAAAAAATTAAAAATACAACTATCATATGATCCAGAAATCCCACTTCTGGGTATATATCCAATGGAAATGAAAACAGGGTTTCAAAGGGATAGCTGTATTCCTATGTTCATTGCAATATTATTAACAATAGCCAAAACATGGAAACAACCTACGTATCCATCCCTGGATGAATGGATAAAGAAAATGTGCTGTATACATATATATACAATGGAATACTATTCAGCTATAACAAAGAAAGAAATCCTGCCATTTGTAACAAAATAGATGGACGTTAAGAGCATTATGCTAAGTGAAGTAAGTCAGAGACAGACAAATACTTTATGATCTCAAGTGTGCAATTTAAAAACAAAAACAAGGCTCATAGATACAGAGAACACATTGGTAGTTGCCAGAGGCAGGAGTTGGCAGTGGGAGGGGGGTGGGGGGACGGAGGCGAGCAGGGGTTAAATGGGTGAAGGAGGTCAAAAGGTACAAACTTCCAGTTATAAAATAATTAAGTCATGGAAATGTAATGTACAGCATGGCAACTATCGTTAGTAATTCTATGTTGCATATTTGAAAGTTGCTAAGAGAATAGATCTTAAAAGTCCCCATCACAAGGAAAAAAATTTTCATAACTATGCATGGTGTCAAATGCTAACTAGACTTCTTGTGGTGATAAGCTCACAATATACACAAATATCAAAGCATTACGTTGTACATTTGAAACTAATATAATATGTCAATTATACCTCAATAAAAAAAAGAGTGGCAAGACACTTCTGAAGAATATTAAGGAATAATCTCCTGCCCTACCACATATCAAGATTTATAACAAATATATAATAATTGACACAGGATGGTATTGGTGCAGGGAAAGACAAATTGAGCAGTGGAGCAGAATACAAGGTCCAGAAATATATCAGCACCCTCACATGCACACACTCATACATAGAAATTTGATATATTCAAGAGACATTATGGCATCACTAGGGAAAGAAAAAAATATTCCAATCAATCAATCTGGAAATGGCATCCACATGGAAAAATAAATTTGGATACCCATCCTCCACCGTACACATAAATTAATTCCAGGTGTATTTAGTGTACAACTTTAAAAGTTTTAGGAAAAAATATAGGTTAACATCTTTCTGACCTTGGAATACAGAAGGATTTCTTAAAGAAGACTAATGAAAAGATTGTTCCATGTTTAAATTTAGAACTTCTGATCAGCAAAAGATGCATTTTTAAAAGTAAAATGCCAAGCAACAAACTGAGAGTAAATATTTGCAGGGCACACAAGCAGAAGAGAATTAAAAGCAAGTATAAAGACCCCCCCACCACCACCACCACCATAAATCAATGAGAAAGGAAAAAGAAATAATGTAATAGAATAACAAGTTTTTGATAGAAAATTATACATAGTAGAAACTATATGAGGACATATTCAACCTCACTAGCTACTAGGGAAATGAAAATCAAAGACAAAGCTACATAACATTATAATCTTCCAGTTGTCAATAATTTAAAAGTCTGTAAGCCCAAGTGTTGGAGAAAAACGTAGATCAATTGGACAATTTATATATAACTAGGGTAAGATAAGTTGATAGAACCACTTTGGGGGAAAATGGCTTGTAATTTAAAAGTTTAATATTTACTTACTCCATAACCCAGCAATTCCTCTCCTAGCTATACACCCAAAAGATACTCCTGCATATGTGCCCCAAGGCACTATACAAAATTGTTCTTCATAACACCATTCAGATGAGCCAAAACTGTAATCAGCAAAAGTGTCTGTCAACAAGAGAATAGACAAAGTAAGTGTAACATACTCACACATGGAATATTATACAGCAGTGGAAATAAATGGACCATAGCTGCACAAAATATATGGGATAATCTTAGTAACAAAAAGTACAGTGAAAAAAGAAAAGTCCCAAAAGCACATGTAAAGTATGATACCTTTTGTGGAAGTTCAGAAACAACTAAACTTTAAAATACATGCTATTTAGGCATTCACATATGTGAGTGTGTTAATATATAAATTATATCCGAATGCAAATGTGTGATGAACACAAAATTCAAGATCATGATTTCCCTGGGGTTCAGACAGGAAGAAGGGAGAGTGTAAAGGCAAATAGGTAGCTCTAAGTTATTAGTAAATTTCCAGTTCTGGAATTGAGTGGTAGGCTGAGAGGTATTCTTGGTATTATTATTGTTTTTTTTTTTTTTTTTGAGGAGGAGGATTAGCCCTGAGCTAACTACTGCCAATCCTCCTCTTTTTTGCTGAGGAAGACTGGCCCTGAGCTAACATCCGTGCCCATCTTCCTCTACTTTATTCGTGGGACACCTACCACAGCATGGCTTTTGCCAAGCGGTGCCATGTCCGCACCCCGGGATACGAACCGGCGAACTTCGGGCCGCTGAGAAGCAGAATTTGCGAACTTAACTGCTGCAGCACCGGGCCAGCCCAAGGTATTATTTTTAATTTATTGAAAATGGATACTGATGATAGGGTTCAAGAAGCTAGAACTATGATTATTCCATAATTTTTTTAAACCAACTAATTTCTTTCCTATGGACACAACACCTAGATAGTTGCCTATATTTCTCCAACTTGATTGATATCTTACCCATTGAATAAGACAAATTTCAATTAAATGTGTTAATTTTTATAAATATGATTTTACATTATATTTTGAATCTTCAATAGTAAATTTAATATAATACATAAAGTCATCTCTGAGATTAATTCAATGAGGGAAATTTAAAAGAAAAGGAAAAGATGCAACCTAATGTCTTCAGGGAAATTTTCATAAAATTGTTTGCATAACCCTCTGACCATAGTCAAAGATTTGTTAATCACCCCTGTGGGGCACCACTCCCCAAGGTCTAAACCACATCAACCTAGTAGCCTTTAGAGTCGAACATAAATACTTCCCTGCTACACGGTAACGATTCTTGGCGTACATAGACCAACATGGGTATGGTTGCTTAGACGAAAAATATCTACCTACAAACGTGTCTAACAAGAGGACATACTCAAAGACTACAAATATCCTATCAGAATACATCTAACAGAACCTAATTCATTAACTCTTCCACCAGTCCCACAGCCAGTTTTTCTCTAACATCCTCATCAGATAGAGACTTCTATTAAATCTTGCAAATATGATTATAGTGTTAGTATAAGAAACTGGTGGCTAATCCAATATGTCATGGACACAGCAACTTGCCAAACAAGATTTTTTCTGAATTATCAATGAAATTTAGGATCATCATAATGGGAACATGGGAACATTTGGACTACAGGAGAGCCCGACAGCTGTGAATTCCTGTCTCCTGAAAATATAAGTATGCTCTTATATTTTTGTCTTCTGGTAAGTATTCTCTGCTATCTACAACAGAAGAAGACAGAGAGTAGAAAACAGATCCTAGATAGCATACATCTGAGATAGCATAGGCCTCAGTCGAACATGAAAGCAAAAATGTGAAAGGTATGGGAGATATAGATATGAATACACTAATGCCCTCTCAGGAATGAAGATTATACCAAATTTCAACAAGAGCAGTTAGTGGATTTTGAAGTTACTGAATGCTCGTTATACTAAATATCTTATACTTAATATATCATTTAATCCTCCTCACAACCATCCTGCGAGGAAGGTGCTACTAGAATAACTATCTTACAGATAACTTAACCGAAGCTTAAAGAAGTTAATTATCTTGCTCAAGTTCACACAGTGAGGAAGTGACCAAAGTCTGATCTAATAAAATCACGGGTGGTCTGACCTTAGAGCTTGGGGTCTTAACTAGTTTTATATTGTCTTTTTCTGCTTTAACTTTATATGGATACAGCAATATAGCCTCTTACTTTTCAATTAATAAAAGATTCATTTAATCTTGTCATTTTTTACAAAATTTTAAGGAATTATGAGATTTTATGTTTCTAGTTTTCACTCCATGTCATTGTATAAATTCAAGTTTAAATATGGTTCGTTCATTTTTCTTAAATTTACTAAAGCAAATAAAATGTAAAATTATGCTACATTACTAGAAACTGAAGTCCATACCATGAAAATTGAACAATTGAGTTTCCATTAAAATGGAGCATGCCTCTTTTTTAACATCTATTTCTTCAGTTCATGCTCTGTCATTTTTATATCACATTCACTTTTGATTGAAATTAAAATAATATCTAAAATTTGAGATCCAAGCCTTAAACCACATAGAAAGTGTTAAGATGCATAAAATGAAAAGTTCTATATTTGGGTTTACAACATAAAATTACACAAAGTATAATTCTGGCTTGACAGCACTTCGAATAAGGCTGCCCAGGACCTTATGTCATCCAAAGTTTACACTGAGCCAGTAATATTTTCCTCCTTCTAAACCTAGCCAACATATATTTTAGGAAGTGTGTGTAGATCATAGATGTTCACTATTCTGTCCAGTATTGCAGCACAGCTGAAGGCCTGTGTTCACTTTGGAACCGAGCCATTTAATAAACTACAGTGTATCCAATGGATAGTAACCAGAAAAGCATGGTAAAAGATCATACAGTGTTAGGAACAGCAGACAAGGGTCCATGAACTTAGTTTAGGAAGATTAATCAAAGAGTATATTTGATAATAGTCTCTAATATTAAAAGAGACTTAAAAGACATATAAAAGGTTTCTAATGAGCCAAACCAAACAATATTGTCTAGAGATGCACATTTGGATAATTAAGCTGTTAAAATACAGGAAGTGACTACTATAACATCAGGATAGTGGATACTTTGGGAGACATGGGAGGGTTAGTATTGGGATGGGGTACAAAAGAGAAGCTCCTGTGGTCTCGGCAATGCTCTATTTCTTGACCTGGGTGTTAGTTACAAGAATATCCACCTTAACTGATGAAGTTTTTACCTTTTTTCTGTATCCATGTTTTATTTTATAATTTTTTTTAATGAAGTCATGTTGAATTGACTTATGCTGTCTTCTTTCCAGAAAAAAGAAAAAGAGCCAGTGCCTGGATGTTACAAAGAGGCATCTTTGAGGTCAACATAAGAGGTAAGTAAGAGCATTGATTAAAAGAAAGAGGCTGCTTCGTGTGCAGCTGACTTCCCTATTACTGAAGTTACGAAGATGGAAGTTTGTGACTATTCTGTGGAAGGATCTCTTACGTAGGCAGAAGACTGGATACATGGTTCCTGAGGCCCATTCCAACTCGAAAATTCTATGGCCTTTTAATTTTCAACATTATCCCAACCTCAACTGGCCAAAATAGCTGAGTGCACTTTGCAATCAAGGCATTTTGTTAGCTCAAGTCCTCTCTTGTCTCAGGTTCATCAGTTCAATATGTACATTGTGTTTCTGGGTATTTTTGTATACGTAACATGCTTGTACATTTTAAAACTTAGGCAAAAGAATATTTTTAATTATTTCAGTTTAGTTCTACCATCATGGTAAAATCACCAGTGTGGAAAAAAAAAGGGAATAAGGGGTAAATAGAATAATAACGATTTCTGGGTAAGTGAATGTAGTTTTTAATTCTCAGAATTAAATATGAACCAAGCACAGTTCCAAATGCTTTCACAAATATTAACCCTCACAACCTCTCCTTAAGCAAGGAAGTGTTATCTTCACTTAACTTACTTCTAACCTGGCACACGAACAGGGCAAATAATCAGCCAAGGATACATTGCTTCCAAGTAGTGAAGCTGGGATTTGATCCCGAGCACTCTGAGTCCAGAATCTGTTCACTTAAGTGCTATGGTTAACTTAGCTGACATCCTATTACTGGACTCAGTAATTAAATAAAATGTGATTAAAACCGGACACATTAATTAAATAAAATTTCCGTTTTGTGTTAAGAAAAACTACATCTCTATCTCACACTACTTGGTAAAAACAGTTCCTTCTTCATGATTATGACATTAAATGTTGTAACTAAAATACTTCTAACAATGATATACTGTAAGTAATTTATCTTTACCCTATTTTACTCTAACTGCAACAAATAAGGTTATTACTCCTTTGCCCCAAAGACGCTATAAATGTAGCAAATAAGGTTATTATTTCCTGGCCCCAATAATGTAAGTACCCTAGGTCTGAAGTTCATGGTCAGAAATAATATGCATATAAAATTTATAAACTACTTCAGTCATTCAACATTCCATCTATTTAGGGATATGACAAAGCATTCAGAAATAGTGAGACTGACATAATCTTAACCCTTATCTGTATTCTTTTAGAGTCGAAATGAGGTAATAGTTTTACCTGTAGAGTTCCAAAGCAACCAGAGGATCCACTCATGCAATTGGCAAATTCCCTGGGGGAAAACAACTCACTGACTGTTTAATGAACTGCTTTTTGTATGAATCACCTGCCTTGCCAATTTTGCTGACTGGCCAGGTGAGTAGGAACTAACAGTTTGTTAGTATATGTATGTGGTGACCAAATGGTTCTAGAATTAGTTCAATTTTTGACTCTGCAACAATTCAATAAGTCTATTTAGATAGTGTAATAGCAGTCATGAAAGATATTCAAAGAAACATGGCCTCTGTACATGTACATAAAGGTTAATAATAAGAAATATTATTTTATTCCTGGCACAAAAAAACACATGCACAAAAATGGGCAGTGCAGTAGGGAACATCAAAATTGATACAGGAAAACAGTGAATGCAATGTTGAAGAGAAAAAAAACATGAGGAGAGTAGGTTGGTGGTGATAGAGATTATGATTATGATTATAATGGTTGGAGGCAGACATTTGGAAGTGAATCTAGAAAATGATTCTACTACCAAATGGTGGAGCTTATCCAAAGAAAATATGTCATTTAACTTTTTACCTCAAGCTTAATTCCTTTGATAAGGGAAAGATTTGTCATGATCAAGTGATGCTTATGTCATAGTTTCAAGGAGGAATAAGCCCTCAAAACATAACCCACTCAAAATTACTTAATTAACTTTGTGGATTTATCATGTAATCAAAATACATAGAACCAGGGGGCCATAGGACATTAAGGCTTTTCAATGATTTACAATTCAGTGTAATTGGGTTTAACATGTTATTTTCAGAACCACTCTGGATATGATTAAATATGAAGAGACTTTGGGCACTGAACACAGGGGAAATGTTAAAAGAGATGTTCCAAGTGGGAGAAAGCATGTAAGTAAGTTTTAGATACCCTGACAGACTCCAGAGATTTTTAGTTCTACCTAAGGATGATGATATTTTTTGTCACCATGGTGTTGTCTGCTAGCCTTTCATAAAGAGAAATGGAAACAAGCAATGGAAGTTCTGAAACAGACTTCATTCTTCTGGGGTTTTCTGACAGGCCTCAATTAGAACGCATCATCTCTGTGCTTGTCTTCATCTTCTATACTGCCACTCTGGTAGGAAACACAACCATCATTCTTGTATCTTACCTAGATACCCAGCTCCATACTCCCATGTATTTCTTCTTATCCAATTTGTCTTTTCTGGACATCTGTTACACAACTAGCATTATCCCCCAAATGCTGGTCAATCTATGGGGTCCAAAAAAGTCTATCACATACGGAGGATGTGTGCTCCAATTCTTCTTTGCCCTGGACTTGGGAGCTACAGAATGTCTTCTCTTGGCTGTGATGGCCTATGACCGCTATGCTGCTGTCTGTCAACCTCTTCACTACACAGTAGTAATGCACCCTCAGCTTTGCCAGAAGATGGTCCTGACTGCCTGGTCAAGTGGTTTAGGCAGTACATTAATTCTTTGCTCCCTGACTTTGAAGTTGCCAAGATGTGCGCACCGGAAGGTGGATAATTTTTTCTGTGAGATGCCAGCATTGATCAAGATGGCTTGTGTCTATTCAAAAGTAATTGAGATTCTTGTCTTTGCTCTTGGAGTGGTATTTCTTCTAGTACCTCTATCACTAATTCTCATCTCATATGGAGTTATCACTCATGCTGTCGTGAGGATCAAGTCAGCAGCAAGGTGGCATAAGGTCCTCAACACATGTGGTTCGCACCTCACAGTGGTAACTCTGTTTCATGGAACAATCATTTATATGTACATGAAGCCACAGAATCACACATCCCAAGATGAAGGGCTGTTCCTTACTCTCTTTTACACAATCGTCACACCCAGCCTTAACCCTCTGATCTACACTTTGAGAAACAAAGATGTCAAGAGTGCAGTAAAGAGAATATTCTGGGTAGAAAAATGGTCAGCAACGTCATGAGTTAGGTGGAAAAAATCAGAGGGCAGAGGGTTAAAAAATAATATTGACCTTTTCCAACAGATGATGAATCAACTCATTTATTCAAAGAACGTTTCTTGGGTGCTTACTACATACCAAGAATTGTACTAGGCACTGACTTTGTAAGTAAGTAGGAAGTAGAGAGAAATGATAAGGAGATTGATAAACAAGAGATACAGATACAAAAATAAAATGCAATCCACGTGCTTAAAAAGCCTCAAGACTAATCAGGGACTGCAGATAAATAAATATATAATTATGAAATGTGGTAAGTACAATAATAGAGATATGTACAAAGCATTAAGGAAAGATTTCACACAGGCATTTATTCTAATCTAGGATTATGCTGGACTCTGGATTTTTTCTTCCCAGACTTACAACATTTATGAGAAACAACACTCCCTTTCATTCACCTGATAGTACCAGAGGAGCCTTTGTGGTGGAGACTAACTTCCTACCAATACTCATTCCACCTTCTGCCTCAAGTTCTAACTGGGCATAGGACCACCATGCTGCAAATCACATTTCCTAGCCTGGCCTCCACAACACAATGCCAGGGAAATAATGTGTGCAACTTCTGGGTCATCTTCTCAAACATGAAGCCACTTGTTCTGACCTCCCTCTCTCCCTCCCCTTCCTTTTGGCTGGAATGTGAATATGGAGGGCTATGTTTTGTCAGAGCTATACATGAATAGCTCTGACAAAAACTCTAAGAGCGAAGGGAACAGTAAAATGGAAACAGAATCACCCTACAAGCAAAGCAATGCCTCCAGACCATTACAGGAGGAAAAAAATCTTCTGTATTATTTCATATTAATCAAGCCTCTATATTTTTGGGTCTCTGTGTCATAGTACTTAGCTTTTATCCTTACGTGGTCTGATAAGGAGTTTGGGCTTTTTCCTGTAGGGTATTGTGTTACCTGGACCAGCAGCATCAGTATCACCTGGCAACTTATTAGAAATGCAAATTCAGACCTACAGAATCAACAATCTGAGGATGGACCCAGAAATCTGTTTTTTAACAAGCACTAGAGGTGATCAGGCTAAAGTTTGAGAACCACTGTTATAGAGAATAGAGAGACACTGAGTGTTTCTAAACAGAAAATTAACTGGTTTTATAGATTTTAATTAATTTCCTTCCTGATAGATATGTAAAAGAAAGTTGATATGGACATCTCAAAGCTTTTAGATAAGTAATTTCCAAATGCCCCAAATGTCAGACTCCAGATTAGGTCCAGTCCATGAGAGACCTTTTTTCCCACCAATGTGGAGAAACAAGAAAAACAAGTTTCACCTGAGATAAAGTGAAGTCACTATAAAAGGTTATTTTTTATTTAATATTATCTTCTTGCACTTTGGTTTTATAAATTTCTTTCTGCTATTGAGTTATGGTGGTGCTAGATGGTAATTTTTTGGAAAGGGGTTTGATTCCTTTTTGGTTTTATTCCTTTTTAAATGTTTTTATAATAAGTTTTTATTCCTTTTTGCAGGTAACTTTAATATTGTCAATTGTGTAATCCTTGGTAAAAAGAATCTGAGAGAGGATGATCATATCAAAAGATAGGGAAAGCATAAAGACAATATCAATTTTATCGTATTGTAAGGATTGTGGAAGAAAGACAAAAGTATAGAATGGTGAAATTGCAGCCAGTGGAAATGAGTATCAACTTTTCTTTCTGAGAAGTGCTGATCCTAAATCCTGACAGACACTTGATTTATCATGTGAATACCTTTTACTCAATCTTCTACACTCACTGAAATCTTACCTCATCTGAAAAGTCCTTACAAATCTCATCAATCCATCCTTTGAATTCCCTCCACAATCTGACCATATCCTTATTACGGCATTATCTCATTTTATTTATTTATTTCTATGCATGTTTGAGGAGAAGGCATTGGTGAGCTGTTCAACAACATAGAACCTCTTATTTATAAGTGATTTTGCTGTGTCTAAATTGGTTTCTGACATGAATTATATATTCAATAAATGTACAATGATTAAATAAATGAATAGTTTTTAAATAAGTCTATGTGAAATGTTTTTAATTCTGTAGAATATGGCAAGTGTTCATTCGGTAATGAATACTGGAACAACATCTTCAGGCTTTTGTTAGCATTTAAGACAAATGAAACACATGTGACTTAAGAGAAAGGAAGGATAGTATACTTTTTCTTTCACATGCATAATATTATAGAATCTTCACAGCATCCCTTGGAGTACATATACATACATACATATAAGTATGTATTTGGAAACTATAAAAACAGAAAGAATAAAATTACAAGCTGCTCGTTATCTCATAACCCATAAACAATGACTGCTAACTTTTTAATTAATTTCCTTTTAATTTATTCCCATCCATATTAAAGTTTGGTTCATGTTAAGGACCCTGCTTTATTTCTACCAATGTATGCATTCACATCAGATATATCTCCCCTAAGGGAGCAAAAATTGACTCTTGGGGAGAGGCAAAAATCTTAGCACAGTGATTGGTGGCCTTCCAAAGAGCCAGTGGACATAAACAGGTATAAGATATAACTGTGGTATTAAAATTTCATTAGGAGGGAGATGGTGATAATTAAAAAATATATATTGGGAAAAGAACATCTTAGTGTTATAGCATGTGCTTTTCCCTATTTGAAAAGATGACTAAAACAAAGATTCTCCTGGGCCAAAATGATAGACAATAGTATACATACCCATGCTCTAGTACCTGAGAGAGGCATTAAACGTCTTCTAGGTTAGTGACTGAAACGCGGATTCAATGATTGCCTCGGTTAATCAGGTTAAAATCCTGGAAATTCCCTGGCATACTATAAAAAATTTTTTAACACAATGTATTATCAGGAATTTGAGGAATCTGACATCCTATTTATTCCTGGTTGTATTAGCTATCTGCTGCTACATAAACATTTTTTAAAAGCAACAAACAAGACTTCTAGAAAGGATAAATATAGGTTGAAAATCTCTTATCCACAATTCTGAATCTAAAAAGCTTGGGAAATTAAAAATTTTCATAACGCATTTGGCAGCGCTACCTGACCTAGACCGATGTGAGGTTGTTTCTGGGCTTTACCTTCAGTTCTATTGAACAAAAGTAGATCTGTGTTAAAAGAAAAACATTCCTTTGTAAGTGAGAACAGTATTAGCTATTTGTCATTTGTCAGAAACAGCAAATACTTCTTAAAGAGGACACTCATTATTATCACTAATTTATAAAACCATAGATTTTCTTTGGAGTTGAGGATATAAGAGAAATTAGAATGTTTCTATTTTAGGATATAATAGTAGCATCAGAGGAAATACTGTCAAAGAATAACTTAACTTTAACCTATTTTTATCGAAGATTTTTAAATTTTTTTTTGAGTTCACAGTGGTTTATAACATTGTGTAAATTTCAGGTATACATTATCATATTTCAGTTTCTGTAAATACTGCATCTTGGTCACCCCAAACAGTCTAGTTTCCATCCGTTATCATTCATAGATGTGTCCCTTTACCCCTTTCACCCTCCCCCAACTCCCTTACCCTCTGGTAACTACTAATCTGTTCTCCTTATCTATGTGTTTGCTTGCTTATCTTCCACATGTGAGTGAAATCATACAGTGTCTGTCTTTCTCTGTCTGGCTTATTTCATTAACATCATACCCTCAAGGTCCATCCATGTTGTTACAAATGGGACAATTTTGTCTTTTTTTATGGCTGAGCAGTATTCCATTGTATAAATATACCACATTTCTTTATCCATTCATTAGCTGATGAGCACCTGGATTGCTTCTATGTCTTAGCTATTGTGAATACTGCTGCAATGAACATAGGGGTGCATAAATTTCTTTGAATTGTTCATTTCAAGTTCTTTGGATAAATACCCAGTAGTGGGATAGCTGGATTGCATGATGTTCTGATTTTAGTTTTTTGAGAAATCTCCATACTGTTTTCCATAGTGGTTGAACCAGTTTGCATTCCCACCAGCAGTGTATGAGGGTTCCCTTTTCTCCACAACCTCTCCAACATTTGTTATTTTTTGTCTTGGTAATTATAGCCATTCTGACAGGTGTAAGGTGATATCTCATTGTAGTTTTGATTTGCATTTCCCTAATAATTAGTGATGTTGAACATTTTTTCATGTGCTTGTTGGATATCTGTATATCTTCTTTAGAAAAATGTCTGTTCATATCCTCTCCCCATTTTATTATTGGGTTGTTTGTTTTTTTGTTGTTGAGTTGTATGAGGTCATTATATATTTTAGACATTAACCCCTTGTCAGATATACGGTTTGCAAATATTTTCTCCCAGTTGGTGGGTTTTCTTTTTGTTTTGTTCATGGTTTCCTTTGCCTTCCAGAAGGTTTTAGCCTGAGGTAGTCCCATTTGTTTATTTTTTTCTTTTTGTCTCCCTTGCCTGAATAGGCATGGTATTTGAAAAGATACAGCTAAGACTGATGTCAAAAAGTGTGCTGTCTATATTTTCTTCCAGGAGTTTTGTGGTTTCAGGTCTTACATTCATGTCTTTAATCCATTTTGAATTAATTTTTGTGTACGGTGTAAGATAATTGTCTACTTTCATTCCTTTGCATATGGCTGTCCAGTTTTCCCAAAACCATTTGTTGAAGAGTCTTTCCTCTCCATTGTACGTTCTTGGCTCTTCTGTAGAAAATTAGCTGTCCATAAATGTATGGTTTTATTTCTGGGATTTCAATTCTGTTCCATTGATTTCTGTGTCGGGTTTTGTGCCATTACCATGCTGTTTTGATTACTACAGTTTTGTAGTATATTTTGAAGTCAGGGATTGTGATGCCCCCAGCTTTGTTCTATTTCTCAAGATTGCTTTGGTTATTTGGGGTCTTTTGTTGTTCCATATAAATTTTAGGATTCTCTGTTCTATTCTGTGGAGAATGTCATTGGGATTCTGATTGGGATTGCATTGAATCTGTAGATTGCTATAGGTAATATGGGCATTTTAACTATATTTATTCTTCCAATCCATGAGCATGGAATATCTTTCCATTTCCTTGTCTTCTTCGATTTCTTTCAATAATCTCTTATAGTCTTCAGTGTATAGGTCTTTCACCTCTCTGGTTAATTTATTCTTAGTATTTTATTCTTTTTGTTGTTATTGTAAATGGGATTGTATTCTTGACTTCTTTGCTAGCTCATTATTAGCATATAGAAATGCAACTGAGTTTTGTACATTGATTGTGTAGCCTACAACTTTGCTGTAGTTGTTAATTATTTCTAATATTTTTCTGGTGGATCCTTTAAGGTTTGTATATATAGAATCATGTCGTTCACAAACAGCAAGAATTCTCTTCTTCCTTTCCAATTTAGATACCTTTTATTTCTTTTTCTCACCTAATTGCTCTGGCCAAAATCTCCAGTACTATATTGAATAGGAGTAGCAAGATCTTGTTCCTGTTCGCAAAGGGACGGCTTTCAGTTTTTCACCATTAAGAATGATGTTGGCTGTGAGTTTGTCATATATGGCCTTTATTATATTGAGGTACTTTCCTTCTATACCCATTTTACTGAGAGTTTTTATCATAAATGGGTGTTGGATCTTGTCAAATGCTTTCTCTGCATCTATTGAGGTGATCATGTGATTTGTATTCCTCATTTTGTTAATGTGGTGTATCACGTTGATTGGTTTGCAAGTGTTGAACCATCCCTGCCTCCCTGGAATAAATCCCATGATTGTATTCAATTTTCTAATATTTTGTGGAGAATTTTTGCATCTATGTTCATCAGCAATCTTGGCCTGTAACTGTCCTTTTTTGTGTTGTTCTTCTCTGGTTTTGGCATCAGGGTAATTTTGGCCTCATAAAATGAGTTATGAAGAATCTCTTCCTCTTAATTTTTTGGAAGAGTTTGAGAAGGATAGGTATTAAATATTTGAATCTTTGGTAGAATTCACCAGAGAAGCCATCTGGTCCTGGACTTTTGGTTTTTGAGAGGTTTTTGATTGCTCTTTCAATCTCTTTACTTGTGATTGGTCTATTCAGATTCTCTATTTCTTCTTGACTCAGTTTTGGGAGGTTGTATCTTTCTAAGAATTTATTTCTTCTAGGTTATTCAATTTGTTGTTGTATAGGTTTTCATCCTATTCTTCTATAATCCTTCGTATTTTTGTGGTATACATTGTAATTTCTCCTCTTTCATTCCTGATTTTACTTATTTTAGACTTCTCTCTTTTTTTCTTAGTGAGTCTAGCTAAGGGATTGTCAATTTTGTTTATCTTCTCAAAAAACCAGCTCTTAGTTTCACTGATCTTTTCTATTATTTTTCTTAGTTTCTATTTCATTTATTTTTGCTCTCATTTTTATTATTTCCTTCCTTCTACTGACTCTGGGCTTTGTTTGTTCTTTTTCTAGATCTTTTAGGTATAGTGTAAGCTCATTTAATTGACATTTTTCTTGTTTTTTGAGGGAGGCCTGTATTGCCCTAAATTTCCCTCTTAATACTGCTTTTACTGCATCCCATAGGTTTTGGTATGTTGTATTTTCATTTTCCTTTGTCTCCAGGTACTTTTTATTTCTCTTTTGATTTCTTCAATGATCCAATGGTTGTTCAGAGGCATATTGTTTAGTCTCCACATATTTGTGACTTTCCCAGCTTTCTCCTTGTAGTTGATTTCTAGATTCATAACACTGTGGTCAGAAAAGATGATTGATATGATTTCAACCTTCTTAAATTTATTGAGGTGTGCCTTGTTTCCAACATATGATTTATCTTTGAGAATGTTTCATGTGTACTTGAGAAGAATGTGTATTCTGCTACTTTGGAATAGAATGCTCTCTATATATCTATTAAGTCCATCTGGTCTAGTGTTTCATTTAAGGACACTGTTTCCTTGTTCACTTTCTATCTGGATGATAAGCGGGGTGTTGAGGTCCCCTATTATTATTGTGTTGCTGTCAATTTCTCCCTTTAGGTCTGTTAATAGTTCCTTTATATAATTTTGTGTTCCTATGTTAGGTGCATATACATTAATAACTGTTATGTCTTCTTGGTAGAATGTCCCTTTTATCATTATATAATGTCCATCTTTGCCTCTTGTTTTTGTCTTTGTTTTTTGTTTTTGTTTTTTTGTCTTGAAGTCTGTTTTGTCTGATATAAGTATGGCAACACCTGCTTTCTTTTACTTGCCATTTTCTTGGAGTATCATCTTCCATCCCTTCACTCTGAGCCTATGTTTGTCTTTAGACCTGAGATGTGTTTCCTGGAGGCAGCACATTGTTGGATCTTGATTTTTAATCCATCCAGCCACTCTGTGTCTTCCGATTGGTGAATTCAATCCATTTACATTTAGAGTTATTATTAATATATAAGGGCTTAATGCTGCCATTTTATCTTTTGTTTTCTGGTTGTTCTATATTTCCATTCTTTCTTTTTTCCTTCTTTTTCTGTCTGCCATTTCAGTTTGGTGGTTTCTGTGATGATTTTCTCAGTTTTCTCTTTATTATTTGTGAGTCTACTCTGATTTTTCATTTTATGGTTACTGTGAGGTTTGTACAAAAGATTTCAAAGATGAGATAGTCCTTTTTCTGCTGACAGCATCTTATCCCCATTAGCTTATGCAGGTTCTGTCTTTTTCCTCTTCCCCTTTTATGTTTTCATTGTCACAGATTATTCTTTCTTGTGTTATAAGTTTGTGACAAAATTGAAACGTTAATAGTTATTTTTGATGCTTTTTTTCTTTAGGCTTTATGTTGTAATTAACTTTTACTAACCTATTCTGATATAAAGTTGCAATTATCTGATTCTGACTGTCTACTTATCACTTTGCTCAAAGTCTGTAAACCTTTACCTTTTTGTTTCAGATAGGACGGCTCCTTTCAACATTTCTTGTAAGGCAGGTCTAGTGGCAGTGAACTCCCTCAGCTTTTGTTTGTTAGGGAAAGCTTTTATTTCCCCTTCGTATCTGGAAGATACCTTTGCTAGATAGATTATTCTTGGCTGATAGGTTTTATCTTTCAATATTTTAGATATATCATTCCACTCTCTCCTAGCCTTAGAGTTGCTGCTGAGAAATTCACTGAAAGCCTAACAGGGGGGTCCTTCGTAAGTTATTTTCTTCTCTCTGCTGCCCTTAAAATTCTTTCTCTGTCATTGACTTTTGACAGTTTTAATATATGCCTTAGAGAAGGTCTTTTTTGCCTTGAGATAATTAGCATTTCTATTGGTTTTCATGTACTTGTATAGCCAGTTCCTTACCCAGGTTTTGGAAGTTCTCAGCTATTATTTCTTTGAATAAGTTCTCTGCTGCTTTCTCCCTTTCTTCTCCTTCTAGGATACTTATTATCCTTATGTTCCTTTTCCTAATTGAGTTAGATATTTCTTGTAGAATTTCTTCATTTTTTTAAATCTCAGTTCTCTCTCCTCTTCTGCCTGAATCATTTCTATGTTTCTATCTTTGAGCTCACTAATTCTCTCTTCTATATGGTCTGCTCTATTTTTAATACTTTCTACTTTATTCTTAATCTCATTAACTGTGTTCTTCATCTCCAGAATTTTTATTAGTTTTTTTTTTTTACAGTTTCAATCTGTTTGGTGAAGTACTCCTTCTGTTCATTAATTTTTTTCCTGAGCTCATGGAACTGTCTTTCTGAGTTTTCTTGTAACTCATTGAGTTTCCTCATGACAACTATCTTGGATTCTCTGTCAGTTAGATTGTAATCTTCTGTGACTTGAAGTTTGGTCTCTGGAGAGTTGTCATTTTCTTCCTGTTCTGCCATGTTATTGCAGTTTTTCATCACACTTGATGAATTGATCCTCTGCCTTTGTGGTAGTAACCAACTTTCTTATTTCCATAAGGCTTTGGTTACTTGGTTCTGAGCTGCTTCTGGTTGTATTTGAGAGCCTGCACTTTCCACCCTCCACTGCCTCTGTTAGAGGCATCATCAGTGCCCTTCTTGTGCTGCTTGTGCCTCTGATGTTGCTGGTACCTTGCTGCTTATAATGTCGTTGCAGTCCCAGGTGTTACCACCTGGGTCACCAGGCTGCAAGCACTTCTGCTGCTTCTGGGGTTGCATGGGCCTGGTGTTCCCGCCCTGGCTTTCTGCAGGCTCTCCATGGGTTCAGATTCTGCTGCCCCATGCACCACCTGCACTGCTCTCCCACGTTGTCTGGGGGTGTTGGCTGCACCACTGCCAGGGGCACTGGGTTCATGAGTGTCACTGTGGCTGCTGGGGACCTGGGGACCTGGAGACTCATATGCAGGCCCTGCTGCTGGTAGAGCTACTGTCAGGGGTGCCACCACTGGGGGCTGGGTCACTAGTTCTCCTGTGGTTCCTGAAGCTTCAGGTCACAATTTCCACCTGCCACCACTGGGGGAGGGGTCTTTGGGCTAAGCAAGGAGTGATTGTTTTTGCTGCTTGTTCATGCAGCCTCTGGTCACTGGCATGAACCAATGTGTTTTAAAAACTCAGGTCAGGGAGTCCCACCCCAGCCAAGAATATCTCCACTCTGTACTCTTCCCACTGTTGGGCCAGGTCCCTGCTTGGGGAGGGAGAGAAGGCTGGGTCACCAGCTCCACTCTGTGTCCTGAATCCTCAGAGCATGTGCATGACCTGTCACTGCTCTTTGTGAGGGGCAGGGGCCAAGCCACGAGCATCTTGTCTGCCCCTGCATTCTCTATTCACAGACACACCCGCTGGTGTGAAGGTCTGTGTTTTGGATCGCTACTGCCAGGGGTGGGGGGACTGTTCCATTGCCTCCCAGGCCTCCAGTCCACCCACCTTCAGATGTATAGATACATGGATCTCTTAGGCTTTCTGTTGTGCTGTACAGGGAGTCCTTTGTTGGTCAATGGATGTCTGGTTGGTTGTCACTTAGAAGGGCAAGACAAAGGCAATAACTCACTCCACCACGATGCTGACATCACTCTTAACTAAGATTTTAAGTGCACATTTACAGTGGCTGCATGAAAACAATGGTCACATTTTACATTCTTGTGAGTCACCTGAAATATCCAAAGATAAGTTTCCATCCTTGCTATCATTGTATCTTGCTGGTAAGCAATGTTGCACGAACTCCAAGTACAAATATGGCCCATTGTTTTTCTTTATTGTCTTTATTTTCCAATTTATTCATCAGTCCCCAAGTACAGTATTTAAAAAAAGTCCAGCGTCTCCATTTTGGGCCCCCCTTCTTCCTGAATGATCTCCAAATTTCAAATTCCAAAAGTAAGTTCATATCAGTTTGCACACCCAACAAGGAAAGGACTCATATCTAAGTCCTCTACTGCCATTTCTGCTTAGTGCTACAAAGTATAGCTATTGAAAAACGGTCTTTCACAGTATAAGCATGAAATGGTCAGTCAATAAGCACTGACCATCCATATTGTAATGAGAACTAAGTATTCCAGATTTCTGAACAGGCCACAGTGGTCCTTTTAAGGAGGTAGACTTCCCTCCTCACATTTTCAGGACAATTACATACCAGTAAGCCCTGCGTTTAGTCTCTCTGAGTGGCAGTTATTCGTTTTCACGACTTCTAGTCTGAAAAGCACCTATCTCCATCAGAGAATCTGCAGCACAATAACTGGCTGAATTTGCTTGGGCATGAGGGTGTTGAGGCCCTAATCATTGTTCCCACTTCTTTCTTGGGGATTCCACCTCTGTAGTGTTGGACAGCTTTCCTTCATCAATCAATCCTCCAACGCCCCCCCCCCCAAAAAAACTGTAATTAATTAGACTCCTTCCCCGGAAGATGGTATTCTCCATCCACACTCTCTCAATGTCCCCCAAAGAACCAAGACTCGAGGGCTACTGCCTTCAAGGGCTTTAGAGTTTGTTTTCCTGCTGAACAGCTACCAAAATAACTTTCCAGTACCTCTCTCTGGGACAGTGGGGAGGGGAAAGAGGGATGAGGGGGACCCAAGGTTAATCTCCCAAAGGGCACCCCACTAACCATAAATTGTGAATAAGCCATTGCGCAATGAATTAGGGATGGGCACCCTGAGAAACCACATATAGTTTGCATTTCCCTGTGACACTGACAATCCCAGGCAGGAAACCAAGTTTTAGCCCCATGGGTCCTATATGCTGCCACTGCCCTCTCAGAATACCCTGGAATTTTTCCTTTTCTAGTGTCTCTGGCCTTATAATCACCTAGAGGTGCCTGTTATGATGAGAGTGCAACCCTGAATATGGTTGTGACCTACTCTAGGACAACACCAACCCTTCCCCATACTCCCAGAACTGCTTGCAGAAAAGCCTGACTGGATTCAGCAGAGGGGAAAGAAGAAGCATGCTGTCCACGGGCAGGAGGCTACTGGAAACTGCTGAAGGGCTCTGATAGAGCAAGACCAGGATGACCCAGCAGAACTTTTCTGGATTCTGAAAAGAACCCAGTCCTTTTGCCCTCCAGAGCTCTCTGAGCTCCTGGAAGGACAGAAGCAGAGCCCATTTTGGGACATAAGGAATTAGTGAGTCTGACCCAGAGAAGGTCTTGATACACAAAATTGTTCCCTGAGGGAACAGAGCCTTTCCGACTGCACTCTGGTGCCGGAGGAGGTGCTGCCTGGTGTCAGAGACCAAAGTATGACAAAACTGTAGGCTCCCTTGAGCCGCACTGGTATTGGGAAAGTGTAAGACAAAGTGGAGAAGGGACTGCAGGAAAAAGGGAATGTAAGGGAGAAAGAATCCCATCTACATTAACCCAAAAGTGTTACCACCTAGGCAGGGGTTAGCTTTGGATATTAATGACTCAGGTCTGTGGCTGGGAAACTACACAGGAAGCTTTTTAGAGAAATCTCTAAAGTAATAATAAAGGGATCTGATCACTAATTATTAAGGAAATGCAAATCAAAACTACAATGAGATATCACCTTACACCTGTCAGAATGGCTATAATTACCAAGACAAAAAATAACAAATGTTGGAGAGGATGTGGAGAAAAGGGAACCCTCATACACTGCTGGTGGTGGGAATGCAAACTGGTTCAACCACTATGGAAAACAGCATGGAGATTTCTCAAAAAAATTAAAAGAAATATCTTATGATCCAGCTATCCCACTACTGGATATTTATCCAAAGAACTTGAAATCAACAATTCAAAGAGACTTATGCACCCCTATGCTCATTGCAGCACTATTCACAATAGCCAAGATGTGGAAGCAACCCAAGAGCTCATCAACTGATGCATAGATAAAGAAATGTGGTATATTTATACAATGGAATACTGCTCAGCCATAAAAAAAGACAAAATCATCCCATTTGCAACAACATGGATGGATCTTGAGGGTATGATGCTAAGCAAAATAAACGAGACAGAGAAAGACAAACACTGCATGATTTCACTCATATGTGGAAGATAAATAAGCACATGGATAAAGAGAATAGATTAGTAGTTACCAGAGGGGAAGTGGGTGGGGAGGTGAAAAGGGTAAAGGGGCACATATATATGGTGATGGATAAAAATTAGACTATTGGTGGTGAGCACGATGCAGTCTATACAGAAACTGATAAATAATAATATACACCTGAAATTACACAATGTTATAAACGATTATGACCTCAATAAAATAATTGGAAAAAAACAAAAATAAAAAATGGATCTGAGAAACAGCATTAGCATCTGTCATGTCAGTAAAACATAAATTTTAGTATTATTTGGTTCATCAAAAGATTTTTCTGTCTACTTCCTGCTTATAGGATGGGTTTAGGAGAATTTGGATAGTGGAATAAAAAATATTGTATTGAATGGGAACAGGTGTTAAATGCTGACCATTCTTTGTGGGACCTTCAAAATTGTAATTATGCAAAAGTCCTATTTGCAATCAGTTGCATTATATCCTCCTGAGATATACTGTCCTGATTCTGGCCCTCAACCAGATTTGTCCAGAGATTAATAAAGTGTATATGATCTTTCTACCCTTCCAATTTTTGTTTAATAGGCATAGGAAAATCAGTGAGATGAGGAAATGACTAATAGAAGTAATCTTGTGGCATGAGAACATATGTTTAAAAATCCTCACCCAGGGCCAACCCAGTGGTGCAGCAGTTAAATCCACACATTCCACTTCAGCGACCCAGGGTTCACCAGTTCGGATCCCAGGTGCAGACCTACACACTGCTTACCAAGCCATGCTGTGGCAGGGGTCCCACATATAAAGTAGAAGAAGATGGGCAGGGATGTTAGCTCAGGGCCAGTCTTCCTCAGCAAAAGAGGAGGATTGGTGGAAGATGTTAGCTCAGGGCTAATCTTCCTCAAAAAAAAAAAAAATCCTCACCCATGGACTATAAGGGAGAGGGTAACATTCAACCTCCTCTGCCCACACCAGGCATGCCTCAACCTAATCCTTCCTTAGCTCTTCTTCCAGCATACAGAAATTGCCATTCTGGTTCATCAATTTCTAGGACATCAACAGGTCTTGATTACTGGTGGAAAGCGTAACCATGCTTCAAAATGCACAAACCAGGGGCTGCCCTGCGGCCAAGTGGTTAAGTTCATGTGCTCCACTTTGGCGGCCTATGGTTTCGCCAGTTCGGATGCTGGGTGTGGACATGGCACCACTCATCAGGCCACACTGAGGCGGCATCCCACATAGCACAACCAGAGGCACTCACAAGTACAATATACAACTATGTACTGAGGGGCTTTGGGGAGAAGAATTTAAAAAAAAAAAGATTCGCAACAGTTGTTAGCTCAAGTGCCAATCTTTAAAAAAATTTAAAAAGCACAAACCAATCTTCCATGCTTTGTCTTGCTTTTCCTCTCCACCAGGCCCATGGGAAGTGAGACAGCTAAGCTTAGGTCTTCTCTATAGACCCAGTCATCTTGTTTCCCTCCATTTCTCAACTTATTTTCTCCATACAGCCAGCCAGGGAGTGACATGAGTTGAGATTTAGGAGAAAGTTAGACACCACTTAAGACTAAATCCAGGCTACATTCTCTTAGATTTGAACCTCTGCATGAGAGTTTTTTGAATAGTTGAGCACTCATTAAGCTCTTTATAAATTGAAAGTTCCATTTAGCTTAACAGAGATTTTAAATCATAGGGTCAGAATCAGATGACCTAGGCTCAAATCCTACCACTTGCTAGCTGTGTGACCTTATCTGTGTCTCATATTCCTCATCTCTAAAGTAGAAATAGTAATCTCTAACTCAAAAATTTGCTGCAAGGATGTGGTACAACAGGTCTTAGGATAAATTCTACAATAACACATAGTATGAACTAAGGAACAAGATTTATTGGAGAAACTTAGAAACCAAGAGTCAATCACAAGAAGCATAGTCCTGAATACTCTCATAATCCCATGGAGGGATGACCCTGGCCCAAGCTGTTTGACATGCAGATAGTCAGTGCTTTAGTCCTGAACCAATTACTCTACCTTCTCAAAGGATAAACTTGAATGCCACTTCTTAGAGAGATGACAAGACTACTTGATTGCCAGGCAGCCTCAGTTTAGATGTAAACTTATTATAAGAGCTGCCTGAAGAAGGCCACTACCTGGCACCTAAGGACCATGGATACTGTGGAAAGATGTGGCTGCTCCTGTTAGAAAATATAAGGTACTGGCCCTATGGTAAGCTGAGTTTAGGTGCAGTTCCTCCTTCCAGGAGGAGAGGGAAACCCCAGTTCCAGCTTTCTTACTTCCTGGACAACTACAGTGAGAACCCAGGATCACTTTTGAATAGTTCTTCGCATTGCCCCACAGAAGATTACGCAAAGTTTTGCACATTGTGTTTAGTATAGTATCTAATTAAAGTGCTCAATAAATATTAACTATTATAGTTAGTCCTATTTGGCTATTGTTCCTTTATATAACTTTCATAAGAATCTCACAGGGGAGAAGTGGCTGACAGAGATGGATTTAGCCTTTTCTGAATCCTTTAGCAAAAAAAAAATTCTAAAGCAACTCAGACCTCACCCTCAACTCTTAAAATGTGACTGATAATCACATCGATAGCTGTCTGAGTCTCCAACTTTATAACTCATCTGTATCTTTGTTTCCAAAGAGCTTTCTAACTGGTCTACAACTCCAAATTCTCTCCCATCCAGTTCAAATTTCAGTCACCAGTGTTTTCCTCCTGAGATACATTATCATATAATTAGTTTTGATAATTACTATAATTTCAAAGCTGTCAAGAAATAGGCTGGTCACTTCTATGTGATGTAGAACAGGGTATGACCAATGAGTCTCATGATCATGTGTCCTTTGTAACATGTCCTTCACAGTAAAATGAGCCCCATGATTTGAGATGTCAGTATACCAGACACTGAAAGTCCTTGAGTGGTGGTGTTAGCTGAGGCACTAGAGACAGGGAAACACATATACGTATACAGGTATATGTATAGCTAGAATACATATAAAATCCTGTAAGGATGAGTCTCTGACCACTCCAAGGCAGAAAGTGTCCAATGTGATCAACCTGCCATCAAATAGCTGGTTAATCTTTTCAAAAGATCATACCATGTCAAGGGCTCAGTGTCAGTGATAACTCTCCTGTCTGAGAAAATTAAAAGTATCCCACACCCTAGCGTTTAAAAGAAAGGACACATAGAAATAAAATATATATACAATGTGGGGTATATATTAGCGTCCTGGGGCTGTTGTAGAAAGGTACAACAAACTAGGTGGCTTAAAAACAGAAATTTATTGTCTCATAGTTCTGCAGACTAGAGATCAAGGTGTCAGCAAGTGGGTTCCTTCTGAGTGCCGTGAGGAATAATCTGATCCATGCCTCTCCCTTAGCTTCTTTTAGTTTGCTGGCAATCTTTGAAAACTTGGTTCATAGAAGTATCATCTGATCTTTTCTTCACGTTCACTTGATGTTCTCCCTGTGTGTGTTCAAATTTCCCCTTTTTTTAAGAACACCAGTAATATTGGATTAAGGGCCCACACTACTGACTTTATATTAACTAATTACATCTACAATGAGCCTATTTTAAATAAGATCATCTTCTGATCTACTCGGGGTTAGAATTTCAATATATGAATTTTGGGGAGACACAATTCAATATTTGATGCAGACAATAATAAATATAAAATAAAATGTTACATATATATTATATGTTATATATATAATATATAATATATATTACATAAATATATATAATAATATAGTATATATAATAAGAATAATATTATATAATAATTATATATAATTACATAACTATGTATTATATAAATAATAATATAGTATATATATAAAATGTATATATAAAATATATATATAAAATGTTATATATATAAATATATAATAAAATGTTATAAATATTAAGAAAGATAATATAATTTTGCACCCAACATAAGAGCACCTAAATATATAAATCAAATATTAGCAGACCTGAAGGGATAATAGACAGCAATACAATAATATTGAGGGACTTCAGTACTCCATTTTCAACAATGGATAGATCATCTAAACAGAAAATCAATAAGAAAACATTGGACTTAGACTACATGTTAAACAAGATGAACTTAACAGACACTTACAGAACATTTCATCCAAAAGCAGCAGAGTACACATTCTTCTCAAGCACACATGGAACATTCTCCAGGAAAGATCACAAGCTATGCCACAAAACAAATCTTAATAAATTTAAGAAGATTGAAATCACATCAAGCATCTTTTCTGACCACAATGGTGTGAAACTAGAAATCAATTACAAGAAGAAAACTGGAAAATTCACAGATATGTGTAAATTAAATGGCATGTCACTAAACAACCAATGCGCAAAAGAAGAAATCAAAAGAGAAATCAAAAATTATCTTGAGGGCTGGCCCAATGGTGTAATGGTTGAGTTCACGTGCTCCGCTTCAGTGGCCTGGGGTTTGCAGGTTCATATCCTGGGTGCAGACTTAGCACTGCTCATCAAGCCACACTGTGGTGGCATCCCACATAAAATAGAGAAAGCCTGGCACAGATGTTAGCTCAGGGGCAATCTTCCACAGAAAAAAAAATTATCTTGAGACAGATGAAAATGGAAATACAACATATCAAAACCTATAGGATGCAGCAAAAGCAGTTCTAAGAGGAAAGTTCATGGCAATAAATGCCTACATCTATAAAAAAGAAAGATCTACATAAACAATCTAACTTTACACCTCAAGGAACTAGAAAAAGAAAAACAAACTAAGCCCAAAGTTTGTAGAAGGAATAAAATAACAAAGATAAGAGAGGACATAAATGAAATAGAGACTAAAAAGACAATAGAAAATATCAATGAAACTAAGAGCTGGTTTCTTGAAAATATAAACAAAATAGATAAAGCTATAGCTAGACAAACCAAGGGGAAAAAAGGACTCCAATAAATAAAATAAATGCAAGAGGAGATGTTACAACTGATATCAAACAAATACAAAGGGTCATAAGAGACTATGAACAGCTATACACCAACAGCTTGGACAACCTAGGAGAAATGGATAAATTCCTGGAAACATACAACCTAACAAGACTGAATCATGAAGAAACAGGAAATCTGAGCAGACCAATTACTAGTAAGGATACTGCACTCAGTAATTAAAAACCTCCCAACAGGGGCCAGCCCCATGGCCTAGTGGTTAAGTTCAGCACACTCCACTTCCACGACCTGGGTTCACTTCCTGGGTGCAGACCTACACCACTTGGTGACGGCCATGCTGTGGTGGAAATCCACATATAAAATAGAGGAAGACTGGCACAGATGCTAGCTCAAGGCAAATCTTCCTCAAGAAAAAAAACCTCCCAACAAATAAAGTCCAGGACCCAATGCCTCCACTGGTAAGTTCTACCAAAAGTTCAAAGAATAATCAATACTGATACTTCTCAAATTCCTCCAAAAAATAAAAGAGGAAAGAAAACTTCCAAACTCATTTTAAGAGGCCAGCATAACGCTGATACCAAAACCAGACAAGGACACTACAAGAAAACAAAATTACAGGCCAATATCCCTGGGAGAAAAAAAATGGCACAAATCCTCAGTAAAATATTAGCAAACCGAATTCAACAATACATTAAAAGGATCATACACCATGCTCAATTGGAATTTATTCCAAGGATGCAAAGATATTTCAACATCCACAAATCAATCAACGTGATACAAATACAGTCACACATCACTTAACAATGGGGACATATTCTGAGAAAGGTGTCATTAGGCAATTTCGTTACTGTGCAAACATCATCAGTGTACTTACACAAACTCAAATGGTACAGCCTACTACACACCTAGGCTATATGGTACTAATCATATGGGAGCACCTTTACACGTGCAGTCTGTCGTTGCTCAAAATGTTATTATGCAGCACATGACTGTATTAACAACATGAAGGATAAAAATCTATGATCATCTCAAAGATGTAGAAAAAGCATTTAACAAAATTCAACATCTATTCATGATAAAAACTCTCAACAAAGTGGGTATAGAGGGAACATACCTCAATGTAATAAAGGCCATATATGACAAGCCCACAGCTAACATCATACTCAATGATAAAAGGCTAAAGCTTTTCCTCTAAGATCAGGAGCAAGACAAGGATGCCCACTCTCATCACTTTTATCCAACATGGTATTGGAAGTCCTAGCCTGAGGAATTAGGCAAGAAAAAGAAACAAAAGGCATTCAAATTGGAAAGCAATAAATAAAACTGTCTCTATATGCAGATAACATGATACTATACATAGAAAACCCTAAAAATGCCACTAAAAAACTGTTAGAATCACTGAACAAATTCAGTAAAGTTGGGGTATACAAAATCAACATACAAAAATCCATTGTTTTTACACACTAATAACAAACTACCAAAAAGAGAAGTTAAGAAAATTAATCTCATTTACAATTGCATCAAAAAGAATAAAATACTTAGGAATAAATTTAACCAAAGAGGTCAAAGACCTGTGCACTGAAAAACATAAGACATTGATCAAAGAACTTGGAGACACAAACAAATGGAGAGATATTGCAAGTTCATGGATTGGAAGAATGAATATTGTTAAAATGTCCATACTACTCAAAGAAATCTACAGATTCAACACAATCCCTATCAAAATTCCAATGGTGTTTTTCACAGAAATAGAAGAAAGAATCCTATCATCTGTATGGAACCACAAAAGAACCTGAATAATCAAAGCAATCTTGAAAAAAGAACAAAGTTGGAAGCATCACACTTCCTAATTTCAAACTATATTACAAAGCCATAGTAATAAAGACAGTATAGTATTGGAATAAAAGCAGACATGTAGATCAATGAAACAAAATAGAGAACCCAGAAATAAACTCATATATACATGGACAATTAATTTGCAACAAAGGGGTCAAAAACATACAGTAGGCAAAGGACAGTCTCTTCAATAAATGGTGCTGGGGAAACTGGACAGCCACATGCAAAAGAATGAAACTGGACCCCTATCCTACATCTCTCACAATAATTAACTTGAAATGAATTAAAGATTTAAATGTAAAACCTGAACCATAAAACCCCTAGAAGAAAAAATAGAGGAAAAGTTCCTTGACATTTGTCTCGGCAATTGCTGTTTTGGATATACACCAAATACAGTCAACAAAAACACAAATAAACAAATGGGACTTCAGCATAGCAAAAAAAAATCAACAAAATGAAAAGACAACCTATGGAAAGGGAGAAAATATTTGTAAATCATATATCTGAAAAGAGGCTAATATCTAAAACATATAAGGAATTCATACAACTCAATAGCAAAAGGAAAATAATAATCTGATTAAAAAATGAGCTGAGGATCTGAACAGACATTTTTTCAAAGAAGACATACAAATGATCAACATGTACTTGAAAAGATGCTCAACATCACTAATGATCAGGGAATTGCAAATCAAAACCACAATGAGATATCACCTCACACCTCTTAGAATAGCTATTATCAAAAAGACAACAAATAACAAGAATTGGTGAGGATGTGGAAAAAAGGGAACCCTGCACACTGTTGGTGGGAATGTAAATTGGTGCAGTCACTATGGAAAACAGTAGGCAGTTTCTTCAAAAAATTAAAAATAGGGGCTGTCCAGGTGGCGTACTGGTTAAGTTCACAAGCTCCCGCTTCAGCACCCTAGGGTTCTTGGGTTCAGATCCTGGGTGTGGCCATACCTACTGCTCAGCAAGCCATGTTGTGGTGGTATCCCATATACAAAATACAAGAAGACTGGCACAGATATTAGCTCAGGGACAATCTTCCTCACCAAAAGAAAAAAAAAATTAAAAATAGAAGCACCTTATGATCCAGCAATCAATCCCATTTCTGGGTATATATCCAAAGGAAACAAAAACAGGATATCAAAGAGCTATCTTTACCCCCATTTTCATTGCAGCATTATTCACAATAGCCAAAATATGGAAAGAATCTAAGTCCCAATCAACAGATGAATGGATAAAGATGTGGTATATGTGATGTAATATATATATAATGAAATATTACCCATGAGAAAGAAAGAAACCCCCTACCATTTGTCATTTGTGACAACATGGATGGAGCTTGAGGGCATTATGCTAAGTGAAATAAGGCAGAGAATGAGAAATACTGCATGATATCACTTACATGTGGAATCTAAAGAAAAAGTCAAACTCAGAAACAAAGAGTAGAAAAATAGTTGACAGTGGCTGAGGGTTGGGAAATAGGGAAAGATTGGTAAAAGAAGGTTAAAAACTTCAGTTATGAGTAAGGTCTGAGGATCAAATGTTAAACATGGTGACTATAGTTGATAACACTGTAGTTTATAATTAAAATTTTCTAAGAGAGTAGAACTTAAATGTTCTCACCAAAAAAAATATGTAAAGTGATAGATGTGTTAAATAACTAGATGAGAGGCGTAGCCTTTCACAATGTACACTTTAAATATCCTACAATTTTATATCTAAATTATACCTCGATAAAGCTGAAATTTTTTAAAAAGGAAAGATAAAGCAGGGTGAGGGGAGGGAGTGATGGAAAGTACTATTTTAGAAAGGATGGTCAGGACGGTCCCTCTGAGTAGGTGATATGTGAGCAGAAACCAGAATGAAACAAAGGCGTCAATCTTGTGAAAATTATGGGGAAGAGGAAATTGCAAAGGATTTGTTTGATGCGTTTGCTGAATGGCAAGAAAGTCAGTGTGGAGAAAGTGGCATAATCGTAGGAGATTCTCCCTGTAGCAGCAGCAGGGGAAAGAGCTAATCGTGAGAAGCCTTATATTTCATATACTATGATTTTTATTCTAAAAGTGATCATTCAGAATATAGGATGTTCTATAAGATAACTTGCCCGGGCTCTTTAAAAAGTCAGTGTTATGAAAGACAAACGTGAGTGAATTGTTCTACATGCACAATATCCAACAAAAACACCATGTAAGCAACAAATGCAAGCCACATGTGTATTTTAAGTTTTCTAGTAGTAATTTAAAAAAGTAAAAATGAACAGCTGAAATTAATTTTAATCATATAGTTTATTTAACCTACATATTATTATTTCAACATGTAATCAGTATAAAAATTGAGATACTTTATATTTTTTTCTGTGTAAAATCAAAACCGGTGTGCATTTTAACGGACAGCACATCTCAACTGCACTAGCCACGTTCAGCTCAGAAGCCACACGCGACTCGTGGCTACCATATTAGACAGCATAGTTCTAGATTAAAATAGACTAAAGAAATATAACAATCGCAGTGTGTACCCTAATTGGATCCTGACTGATGGGGGAAAAAACAGCTATAGAAAACTTTCCAGGATAATGGGGAAATTTGAATGTGGGCTGGATGTTAGGTGTATTATTGAATTTCTAGTAATTTTCTTGAGTATGATAATGGTATTGGGACTACGAAAAAGAATGCCATTATTCTAAGAGAGGCATGCTGAAGTATTTAGGGATAATATCATGATATTTTCAACTTATTTTCAAATGGTTTAGAAAGCAATGAAGCAAATATGACAAAATGTTTTATAAAAGGGGGTGGTTGATGGGAAGCCACTGGAGAATTCTAAGCGAAATCGCCTGATTTGAATTGTTAAATAATCCAGTTGGCTGCTCTGTGGAGTCTGTCTAGAGGCTACCCTGTAGGGAGGCAAGAATACAAGCAGTAGCTTGACCTAGATGGAGATGGTAAGAAACGTATTCAGGGTATATTTTAAACATAGCATTGACATGATTTGCTGACATTCTTGAGATAAAAGGAAGAGAACTTTCAGGCAAGAGACTGGTAGAAACACAGGTTTTTACTTTTCCCCTTCCATGATTCGCCTTGAAATGCCCACATGAATACAGAAATAGCACGTGTGTGATTTATTACAACATACTGTTGATGCAGAGCTGAAAGCAGAGCATCATTTAGTCAAACAGGATTGCAGTGAAGGTCAGGAGAAGATATCGCCAGTTACATAATTAAGACTCCTTGCCCAGCAACTATTAGGGCAGAAATCCAATCAGAGGTTACCAGGGGCTGGGGGTAGGAGGAGTGACTGACTTCAAAAGGGACAAGAGGAAATTTGGGGGGATGATGCAAATATTCGTTCTTGATCATGATGATGTTCACACAACTATATACATTGGGCAAATCTCACAAAGCTGCACACCTAAATTTTATGATATGTCAATTACATCTAAATAACCCTGACTTTAAAATTTTTTATTATTATTACCATATTCAGAGAACATTTCCTCTTTTTTAGCAAAAGTTTATCATTAAAAGAGAGAAAGGAAACATTATTTATGCTAAATTCTCCCAATTAATATATGACTAAATACCATCTTTTTGTATAGGGAGAACTATGAGTACATAAAACACACACACAAAAGAAAGACTTCTTGCCTAAAGAACAGAACATGATACACAGCCACAGCTTAGGATAAGGGGACCAAGAGCAGTCAGCAAAGGCAAGAGGCAAGAGGAAAGGAACGGCTGGAGGCACTAAAGGGTAACCCAGAAAAAGCATATCATGGAAAGCAGGGAATTCATTTCATTCAAGAAATATTTACTGTGCCACCCGCCCCACTCCCTCCATTTACCAGGCAAGATTCTAGTGGCTTAGAATAGATCAGCAAACAAGAGACCAACTTCCCTGTCCTATATTCTAGCAGAGGGATAAGATAATACACGTAATAAATAAACATTATAAACAAATAAAATATACATTAGAAATTACTAAGATGTATGGAAAAAAGTAGGGTAAGAGCGATTGAGAATACCAGGAGGCAGGATACAATATTAAATAGGGTTAAGTTTACAAAAAAAAGTAAGGGCTCCTTAGTGTCAAATGCTGCAAGGAGGCAGATGTGGATGTGGCTGAGGAGAGGAAATTGGACTCACTGATTTTTCATTCTCACGCTGAGGGAGTTTCTCTTCAGTACGCTTTCTTCTTTCATGCCCATTGGATCTGAGCTCACTCTGAAAGCTTTCCCACACTTCTCACATGTATATGGTTTCTCTCCTGTGTGGACTCTTCTGGGTACATTAAGTTCTGAGCTCTGATGAAAGGTCTTCTCACATTCATTACATTCAAAGGGTTTCTTCCCAGTGTGGATCCGGTGGTGTCCAGTGAGGGCTGAGATATTCTTAAAGGATTTCCTGCAGTCCTCTCATTCACAGGGTTCCACTCCAGTGTGAATTCTCTCGTGTTTAATAAGATCTGAGCTCCCATGGAAGGCTTTGTGACCCTAGTCGCACATAGACGGTTTCTCCCCACTATGGATTCTTTTGTGCTGGGTTAGGGCAGAGCTCTGGCTGAAGGCCTTCCCACACTCTTCACATCCATAAGGTTTCTCACCACTGTGAATTCTGTTATGTAGGGTGAGGGCTGAGATCACTCTGAAAGCTTTTCCACATTCTTCACATTCACAAGCTTTCTCTTTGTCATGCATTTTCTCGTGGGGAATAAGTTCTGACTGCCAACAGATGTTTTCACAACTTGTGCTATATTCACAGAAACTGTGTGCACTGTGAATTCTTTCATACATGGCATATTCCAAGTTTATGTGCAAACTTTCCCCTAATCCTCTTCTTTTTGTTCTGACGTCAGAATGTCCTGATCTTCGTTGTTCACCTCCTTAGAATTGCTATTCTTATCTTTCAATGCTTCTATGGATTTTCCACACTGATTCTTCTATTTGTCAAGATGACTCAGTGTGACTCCTCATTTTCAAAACGTTCTTTTCCATTGATTCCCCACTCCTAACCTGGGTCTTAACACTTGACACTAAGAAAAAGGAAAAATAACAATAAGGAAGAGGGAGAGCAAAAAAAGAAAATGTCACTTGTTTATTGCACTCACATGGGAGAAAAAATGAATAGTAATTATGTGGAAGAAGAATAATGGGCTGTGACGAAACATTTTCTAGGCGTAAAAATTGTTTAAATACTATAAGCAAGGAGCAAGACAAAATTAACAAGAAATAGTGGGATAGAGTTTCCCAAGAGAGACAAAGGGAAAGGAGAACAAGTTGAAATAGAAAATAAAAGGAAATAAAATATGTGGTAAACAATAAAATGGAAAATCTAAGCACACAAAGATAGGGGTGTATAACCTCAGAGTGCCCTCCAAACTGAATGAAATGGAGCTAAAAGAATAGGTTACGTCTGGAGTAATCCCACCAAGAAGGCTCAGGAATGAGATGCAATTGAAGGAATCTGTTCAGCCCTGGGCTAATGCACGCACCTCACTTCAAATACATTCTCTTCTGGCTGCTAGATTATTCTCAGTATTTTCTTTCAAAATATAACTCTAAACTCCTCTTCCATACATACAGAAACCACTAAGCTCCCTCCTATAGGAAACTTCCCTTGATTAACTTTGACCCAACTCTGATCAAACCAGGAGTTGTCTTTGGGCTCTCTTAGAAATTATTGTTCACTCTGTACTAATATGTGAATTGTTACATATGCTATTTTGTTAACTCTTAGCTAATCAGGTCATATATTTATTTTGTCTCCCTAACAAAAATGTAAGCTCTCTTCTGGCATAGATTCTACCTATTCTATGAATAATCTCTTAATCAAAACCCAAAAGAAAGTTTATCTTCAATATAAGTATGGTATATTATTTCAATGATGTTATTCATAGACTCTAAGCATAGCAATGACACCTGAAATAAGAGACTGGTATGCTCATGGGCTCTTTCAGCGTTCATATAACAAATATTTATTAAACATGAATCATATGTCACTATGTTCTGGGGATAACTACAGTCCCTCACTTTAAAAAGCTCACAGTCTAGTACCATGCTTCTCAAACTTCAGTGGGCATATCACATGGGGAGCTTGTGAAAATGCAAATTCGATCCTGCCCCTGGATATTAATTAGTAGGTCTGAGTGATACTCAGGAATCTATATTTGTAATAAGCACTCCCACTGATTCAGATTCAGGTGGTCCTCGGACATCACTCAGGGAAATACTGTCTAGTAAATCCATATGTTTTTTGAAAACAAAGCCAGGAGAACATCAAGGAAGACTGGGTTGAAGATCCCATTGCAATGGACTAGCTGACCTGGGGGAAGACTAAGGGCTTTAAGAGTGTGGTATATGGGGATTATAAATTTTTATCTAAAGTGGTAAAAATAAAATGAATCTGAATGCAAGGGATCCTATGCTTTTTGAATGATGACAGGTTGAAACTCTGGTATTCAGTTTTTTTCCATTTTTCCTTCTGGAAGATTTTAAGATTCATAGCTGGAAATGATCTATATGATGTGTTGTTAAATTTCCAAGATAAAGAAAGAAGAGAAAAGAAAGTAGAAACTCTCAGATTCTTTATGACTCACCTGCCCAGGAGCTTGTACAGGCCTCTCTTAAGTCAGCTCCATGCAGATCGAGAACATAGGATTCCTGACCCTGCTCCAGCTGGGAAATTACAGCGGGTCTGGGAAATTGCAATGTTCCTTGTATGGAAGGTAACAGGATACAATTACCTGGAGAGTAAAACAAAGCTACTCCAAAGCCTGGTCCTAGACTTATAGTCAGTAACAGGTCAATAGAGATCAGAGGGATAAATAAGCAGAGAATAAATAAGAGACAGATTTAAAATATCCCCAGAGTATATAAAACATATAAATAATTCCTACAAATCAATAACAAGAAGGCAATCAATTAGAAGTGTGGCAAAAGAATAGGCATTTCACAAAATAGTATGTCTAAACAGCCAGTAAACATTTAACAAGGTGCTCAACTCCATTAGTTAATAGTGAAATGCAAATTAGAACCACAGCAGATATCATTTCACACCCACCATAATGGCTAAAATGAAAAGGACAGTGCCAAGTGTGGACAAGCCTGTGGAGCAACTACAACTTTCAAACACTGCTGCTAGGAGCACAAGTTTGCACAACTACTTTGGTAAACTGCCATACACTATGACCCAGCAATTCTTAGTTATAAATGCAACAGAAATGCATATATATGTTCACCAAAGACATAATAACCAAAACTGGAAACAACTCAAATGTCCATCTACAGTAGAATGACAAATCATAGTATGATCACCCAATGGAATAATCTACAGTAACAAGAATGAACGAACAGTGACCGCTGGCAACAAAAGAACAAATCTCACAAATATAATGATGAGTGAGAGAACCAAACATAACAGAAGATATACTGTTTGATTCCATTTATATAAAATTCAAAAACAGGCAACATTAATCTATCAGGTTAAAAGTCAGGGGGCCAGCTCCATGGCTGAGCGGTTAAGTTCGCACGCTCCGCAGCGGCAGCCCAGGGTTTGGATCCTGGGTGCAGACGTGGCACTGCTCGTCAGGCCACGTTGAGGCGGCGTCCCACATCCCACACCTGGAAGGACCTGCAACTAAGATATACAACTATGTACTGGGGGGTTTGGGGAGATAAAGCAGAAAAAAAAAAGTCAAGAAAATTATTATCTCAAGTAGAGGCAGAGAAAAGTATTGCCTGAAGCGGGCACAAAGGGGCAGGCTACTGAGGTGCAGGTAATGTTCTGTTTCTTAATCTCGGATGGTCATGTGGGTGCTTTTGCTTTACGAAAATTCATCAAGCTGTACACTTACAACAAATATATAAAAGGAAAGGAGAGAATCGTATCAGAGAATCAGCTTTCTGATCCCCAAAAAGCAAAGGCACATCTACCTAGGCTGCCCTCCTTCTGCTAAAGAAAAAGAAATTCTTCCTGATGGATTGTGTGCAATAAGATTTTATAGGAGAGTTTCTCTCTGATCTAGTGGAGCTGGCAGGAATTAAAGGATGAATTCCATGAGAATTCAAGGATAGCAAAGGAAGCAGTTTCCCTGTGTACATACAGAGTAGTTCCAGAAAACCAGAAATGGTCAGCAGAGAGAAAATTCTATCTCTGGACCCAAAGAAAGTCCCAAGAAACTCTTCCCTCAGGAGGCCATAAAGATAGAGCATGATCCTTATCTAAGTAACATTGAACACTGATACATGAAAAAGTAAAGCAGAACCAAAGTGAGTGCATAGAGTCTTTACCCAGAGAAAGCCAATTCTCATAATTCTCCAGCATCACATTCCTATAGGCGTCCCTCTAAGCAAGGATCAAACACATCCATTCCTTCTGAGTGAAGTACAGAGCTATGTCTTCAAACATCACCAGCTCCTGAAACAACAAATACCTACTGTCCTGGGAATAATCCTACGACTGCAATAAAATAAACAAGGAGATCTTGCTAGAGTGAAATGCTATCACTCTTATTATGATTGTGGAAGAAGTGCAGGGAAACAACAGAGAAAGCAGTAAAGGTGTGAGGGTATAATCTAAAGACAGAGTTACACCAGCAAATAAATTCTATTTAATGGGGAATAAACATCTAAAATTTGGAGCTGGGTAGTCGAAGACTACCTTGATTGAGGGTATAAATTACAGTTGGCCTTATTCACAGAGAATAATCACTCTCAAGGAGAGAAAGGAAATCAGAGCTCACCTGGGGACAGTTTATCAAAGATAACCCTTCCCATGCCCTGTCTCCTTGGCAACTCTCATGATGAAAGGCAGATGCAGGGGAAGCAGATGTAGCAGACAGGTGAGAAAGCAATCAACAGAGTCAATGGGGGCAATTCCTCAGTAAAAGACTCCCTCCTGTCAGTAGTTTTCCTGTGAATCTAGGAACCCTATCCAGATGTATCCTAAAAACAGAAACTAGAACCCTCACTGCCATGGTCAATACACTCTCAACTCAACTGGTTTCTCTGGTAGCTCTCACCTATTTTCATACAGTGTTCAATCTGTTTCAACAAGCTAAAATGATCTCTGACATACAGGCTTCAGGTTTTCCCTGTAGGATTCTGTTCACACTGCTGCTGCCATCTGGAATATGTCTTTGCTCTTCTACCTATATCCTAACCCTCCAATCCCTACCCTGTCCCCACCCATGATTGACAGCACATCTCCTCTGAGAAGACTTGGGAACAAAATGATGCTCTCTTGGGGCAGCCCTCAAGCAAAAGTTCATTGGTCAGCTAACTATTACTTTTCTTTTACTTACTTACTGTGGTCCATCACAGAAATTCTGGGATTCTTTTCCTCAGATCAAACTCCTAAAATTAACTGCATCCTAGCATTCAGTAATCCTCCCACCTTTGATTTTCTAATCCTATCCCCTCTATATCTATTGTGGCACAGCCTTTTTAACAGATACAAAGGTGCAAACTATATACAAGAAGTATGTAACAGAGTCGTTTGATACTCAAAAAGCCTGACAGAAATCTAAAATATTAATAGGAACTTCCTTTTTCCATTCCCTTTGATATAGCCAGCTCATTCTGAAGCCTGAGGGTCACTCACTGGACTCTGTGCTGCTTCACTGTTACCTTCATAATCCATTTTCCTTTCACATCTCTTGGTACTTAGAAAAGAAACCCATTCAATCTCTAAAGTTAACCCACACTTTCATTTCCAAATTCATATCCTCACAGATTCTGAACTCTAATTTATCGATTATCCAGAAATCCCCTGGATAATCTTTCCTCATGTCTGAAGAGCAGTATCTCAGAGCTGAGGCACGGACCTCAGTATTGAGCTGGTTTCCTCCAGTTCTTCTAACACCTTTGCAGCACTCCTCCTTCTACCACAAGTGCAAGTCTGCCTTTATTTGATCTGTTTGAAATACAGTCATGTGTCACTTAAAGACAGGGATGCATCCTGAGAAATTCATTGTTAGGCAGTTTCATCCCTTGAACATCATAGAGTGTACTTACACAAACCTAGATGCTATATCCTACTACAAATCTAGGCTATATGGTACTAATCTGACGGGACCACTGTCATATACGCAGTCTGTCATTGACTAAAACATCATTATGCAGCACATGACTGTACGTCACTTTTAACTATTCTCTTCCTTTCTCTGACTTCCTTCTTGCTGTTTCCTACTTAGTTTTCCTCCTTGGTCTCCTTCAAGGGTAGCTCTTCTTCTACTCACCTCTTGCACTCTAAGTGTATTTAAGGTCTCCATCCTAGTCCCTCTGCCAGTCTCACTGTACACCTTCTCCCTAGTGACCACATTTACATTCATGCCTTCAACTTGAGCAGATGACTCTCAAATCTGCATTTCTAGCCCAGATCTCTCTACTCAAGTCAAAACACGTCTTCACTCAATAGACACCTTTGCTTCCATGTCCACAGGCACCCCAAACTCATTATCTCTAAGTCCAAACTGATCATTTCCTTCTTCTATAATGCCAAACTTAGTGAACAGCACTTCTATCTACTCAGGCATCAAAGCCATAAACCTCTCTCTCTTATGTGCCTTATACATATACTCAGTCATAAAGACCAAATATTCCATCCCTGTTATACCTCTGACCCCACTCCCAGAGCACCTGGTACATGCTTCTACCACAGTACTTATCACATTGGATTATTATCACGGACTTCCTTGTTTGTTTCCCCAAACAAACTGAAGTGCCTTGAGAGCAGGAGCCAAATGTTCTTCAATTTTGTATCTCCACTACCCAGCATAATTATCTGGCACTTAAAGTATGCTCAATACATTCTGCATGAATGAATGCATGAATTAAATTAATTGTTAGCATCTGCTCCAGGAGTACAAGGGGCTTACAAAGAAAGCTGACCTTATTAAACTGAGAGCTGGCCTCTCCTCCTAGATATATCAGGTATAGGATTAGGGGCCGACCTGCAGCTCTCCAGATGAAGACCTACAGTGCCTCCTCAATTGCACCAGCAGTCTGGAGCTTTTGAGTTCCATCAGACAGACTTTCTGGCCCAAGGGCAATACATTTACTCTTATCAAATATTTTAATATTTTATCTTTAAAAAACATTTGGCTTGGATAATTATTTACTATTCTATAAAACAGAGAACAGAATATCACAAATAAAATCTCCCTTTGTCTAATTCTCTTTCAGAATTTTCCCAATTAGAAATCCTGCACTTTCTCTGGGCTGGGGCCAAACGGCATCTTATCAGGTAACAAAACTTACCTCTTGTTTATGAGAGGTTGTATGTGACATCCAGATCCTCCCTCAATTGATAACTTGGTTCCTTAGGGTGAGGCTTACCCTTATTCAATCCCACCCTTTCCAGCCACAAACTAGAATCATCCTGTTTATCTCCCTCTTCATCATCTGGACTGAAATAGGATCCTATATTTTTCATCATTGTAAGGAACTGAACTGCTACATTACACCACAGCCATTCTCTCTAAATAAGGGCTATCTAGTAAATTATTAAAGGTGAAGTCAGTAACCAGAATAGGAAAAAGATGCATGTCTTTTTACCATGAAGCTGTTTTATATCATATTTCCTAATAACTAAATAGTCTGTTGTGAAAATATAGCGAAACGCAGAAGGAAATGCAAACCCCCTGACTACGTAACCCTCATCGTAGCTTTACCATTATTTGGACCTAGGCCCCCACACCTTGGAAAAGACTTCCTGACAATCTTACCTAAACTGTCACATCTACCACCCCATCTTCTCCCAACCTCATCACTCTCCCCCTGCTTTATTTCTACATATACATACATATTTATTTTCTCTCTTTTCCACTACACTATGTGAGCTCCCTGAGGGCAGCAACTTTATCAATCACCATGTCCAGAGAAAGCCTGGGGAATGAAGGAGGGCAGGGACAGAGCTGTGAAGCCTGGAACAGCTGAGAACAGGGAGTTCAATCCCCATACCAATTTTAAAGAATGGGCTGTGGATCACCCTAAGGAAAACATGGATGATCTGCAAACATGTTCTATAAAGGGCCAGATGATAAATACTTATGGTTTTGCAGGCCACACAGTCTCGATCTACTCAACTCTGCTGTTGTAGCATGAAAGCCGTACATAAACAAATGAGCATGGCTGTGTTCCAATAAAATTTATGGACAGGGAAGTTAGAAATTTTATAATTTTCACATGTCACAAAATATTATTCTTTTGATTGTTTTTCAACCATTTAAAAATGTAAAAACCATTTTTAGTTCAAGGGCCATACAAAAACAGGTGGTAGGTCCCATTAAGCCTGCAGGCTGACCTCTGCCATAGGGAATAAGATGGCCAGTCTCCAGAGCCACAGCAGGGTGGGGTTGCTTCAGGAATAGCTCAGGAATAGCTTTCAGTCACTCAGAGGGCAGCCCAATGTTCATTTAATTCTTTTTTTTTTAATATTTATATGTATAACATCCAAAAATCAGTTCTTGGTACCATCCTTTGGAAGACATGCTCTAGCTCATTTTCTATTGGACTGCCAGAACTCTCTTCATAAGCAGAAGGATGACTGCTAGCTCCCCACCTCTCTTTTGTAGGACCCAAGAAAAAGGGATGACATTTTCAGGCTGGTTGACTATGGGCCAATGTTGGATAACTGGTGAATCCAAGGCTGATACCAAAATCTTCTCACATGCCAAGCTCTGCCTTTCTTGGGCACCAGATGGAACCCAGATGTAGGAATGTCATCAAAAGGGAAGAAAAAAAGGACTATTCATATGTTAAAATTAAAATCCCAGGAAAGATATGAAGGAGCAATCTCACTGGACTGCAGAGAAAGGGAAAATCCAATTCTCATTCCATTTTAGAAAAAGACAGAGGATTCATACAGAGTTTCCTACAAAAGCATGCAACTCTAAAAACTATATCAATATAGTCAGCAACAAAGAGGTCAAGGAAAAATCTCAGTTGAGGAGCTTTGCCACTACCTGCTTTAGCCCTTAAGAAAACCAGGTTCTTCATTGTCTCTCCCCTGGCCAGTAGAGACTCCGCCTCCTCTTACCTACTCTTCTCCACCCAGATCTCACTCTTCATCTCCCATCACTCCTATGACCACCTCTCTGCTAGGTGAATCATGGACCCACCTCCAGTCCTGTCTCTCTCCAGGTAGGACATCCAGGGCCTGCTCCTCAGGACAGGCCTCCTCAAGGGAGCCAAACCCATGTGGACACCTATCAGAAATAACTGCCTTCTCTGACGTGACTGACATTTTGAGCCACAGGGCAGGAGCTGCTCTGCCTTTTCTGTCCATTGACAGTATGGCTTTAGAGACCAGTAAAGTTCAGAGGCTCCACTCTGCATTTCAAGTATTGGCCTGCAAGAAAAGGGCAGGAGAAAAGAAAGAGAAAAGAAGTCATGAATGAGAGTAGTACCACATCAACAATTAAAGATCACAAAAGGAGCCAGCCCTGGTGGCCTAGTGGTTAAAGTTCCATGCTCTCACGGCTTCGGCCACATGGGTTCACTTCCCTGACACGAAACCACACCACCCATTTGTCAGTTGCCATGCTATGGTAGTGGCTCACATAGAAGTATTTACAACAACTAGGATATATAACCATGTACTGGGGCTTTGGGGAGGGAAAATAAAAACACTTTTAAAAATCACAAAAGAACCTAGCAGCTGGAAGGGAAAAGAAATTGGCAGACAGGAAGAAAATTAAAGCTCTGATCAGAATTTTAGGGTTACCAAGGACAACCTAATACGGTGGTTAAGAGCTCAGATGCCGGCACCAGACCCCTTGGGTTGCCTATCTCAACTTACCAGCTATGCCACCACGGGCAAGTTTACTATCCTCTCTAGGGTTCAAGTTGCCTATCTAAAAATTGCGATAGGGGGGCTGGCCCCGTGGCCGAGTGGTTAAGTTCGCGCGCTCCGCTGCAGGCGGCCCAGTGTTTCGTTAGTTCGAATCCTGGGCGCGGACATGGCACTGCTCATCAAACCACGCTGAGGCAGCGTCCCACATGCCACAACTAGAAGAACCACAACGAAGAATACACAACTATGTACCGGGGGGCTTTGGGGAGAAAAAGGAAAAAAAACAAAATCTTTAAAAAAAAAAAAAAAAAAAAAAAAATTGCGATAGGGATAGCACCCACCTCATTGGGTTTTTTGAGAGTTAAATGACTTAATACATATATATATAAAGCACTTAGAACAAGACCTGACCCAGAATAAGCGCTATATTCAACTGTGTGCCAAGTAAAATTTTAAAATTTTAATGTTAAAGAATGAGGAGCTTAGGATCTTCTCCTAAAGAAGGAGCACGGGGAGTAGAGAAAAACAGGCTAGAAGAGGTAAAGAAAAAGATGCTCGGCCAGGCGGGACCTCCTGCATCCCAATTCACCCCACCTCCCGCCCCGCCCCAGAAGGCCGGCGAGGGGCGGCCGCCAGAACTCTGCCCGAGACTGCACATACCTGCCCCGCGGCCTCAGCTCCGCCGCCGCCCTTGCGAGTCCTGCCTTCCCGGCGGCGGCACGGAAGGAGTGCAAAGGGCGCCCCCAAGGTGAGGTGGAAGAAACCCCACCCGCGGCTCAGAGCCCTCAAGTTCCGCAGTCTCCATGGTAACGCGCGGCTCACCCTTCTAGGACCCCCGGAGGACTCTTCTCTTTGGTCCAGCGCTGCAAACCCTGAGAAGCTGGAGGGTCTGAGCCATTGCTTTTCAGTTTGAGGCTGTTGCCACGTTTGAGAACAGATTCGCTTGCACAGGAAATTTATTTTCTTCAGTGAATGAAGAGAGAAAACAAAGAAAGAAAATGGGAGCAAGAGTTAATCAGAATTACTTGAATGTAAACTCCATGGGGCAGATATCTTTAACTCTTTTATTCACTCATGTATCCCAAGCTCTTAAAACAGTTGCTGAAGAAATGCTTATTAAATAAATGATTTGAAACGGGTCTGAAAAAAATCGCCGCAAAGCATCTTTGACTAACAGCATATGCCTCTTATCAGTAGCTTTATTTAAAAGAGAACTACGTGTCGCATATATTTAAATGTGTTAGAATTTTTAGGATTATGAAGACCCACAAGCATGCATTATAAATAAAGTATGCTGTATTTTCCAAAATATTGCATTTCCAATATATGGTATTTTTCTATAATATATTTAATTATATTTCAGCATAATGATTAGCAGCAGAAACTTGAACAGAAAATATTAAATATATGTTAGTAATAAAGTTAAGCACAAAAGAAATATTTAAAAGTTTGAGGATGTAGCAAATATGTTTTAGATTGTTCTTCCCAACACTAGAATATGAACTTTCTAGCATAAAATTAGGGGACATTACCTTTTTAGAAGAGGAAACTCCAAGAAAATTATTTCAAAAGGACAGCCAAAATAAACAAAACAAAATCCATGAAATCAAAGACAAAAAACAAACACCTGCTAAATTTCTGAGTTGAACTGGAAAAATAATCAGAATACTTAACAAGATTATTGGAAGGAAAATGATAAAAGACCTGTGACAGTTAAAATGAATGAGCTGGAGCTACATTTTTCATTAAGGACAAATCTCAAAACCATAAAGTTAAATACAAAGTACTAAGTAACCCCTCTGAAGTATTCTTGCCAAAAATATTGAACGTAAATCAAATCAAGCCTTTAAACTTAGAGAATATGTACACAGTGAAACCATTTGTATAAAATTACTAAAATGTAAATTATACTATATAATGTTTGTGGCTACCCACATATATACTGAAAATATATAAACATGCATGGGAATAACAACATCAATATCAAGATCATAGTTAATCTGAGAAGGAAGGGGAGAGGGCTTGGGGAGGGGAAGACAAGGGAATTTAATCATTTCTGTAATATTTAGGTCAAGTTAGATGTTGAGTATTCCTTAAATTATTCTTTTGTATGCCTGAAATACTCGCTATTTTTTCCCAAAACCCCAGGAAATGAATTTGGTAATTTCAACAGATGGCAGAGGGGCCATAGAATTACTTAACAACGATCAGGCTTCTATTTCTCCATCAAAGATCCTGACCTTCAATTGAGAGTGGGAGGAAAAACAGTAATATGTGGAAATTAAATTTCATGACATACAAGGAGATAGTAAAAGAATAACTACTTCCTGTAAATGCAAGTCTTCATATCTAGATAAAATCACTTGAAGGATCCTGAAGGCAGGCAGATTGGCCACAGGACCCCTGAAGGCCACTTTGAAGGAGTGCGACTGATGCCCAAGACTGACAGATGTCCAAATTTTTAAAAAGTAAAGAAGGTGAATTGTGGAATTAACAGGCTGAAAATCTTGACATGGATCCCTGAAAAATTCCAGCATTAATGATTTTAGGACATCTTTTATGAGCAATTAGGGTTAATCAAGAACAAAGAGTGTAAGTAAATTGTATCTCAGTTGGACTAGATTATTAAAGTGGCAGACTAAGGGTCTGCTGTGGAAGTAAAGTATCTTCATATCAGCAAAGTCTATCATAAATGAACCCCATGAATATACGCGAATTGGAAGTTAGTACTGTTAAGTAGATTGACATGAGGAAGGAAGAATGTACCCACTCAGCCTGGATGGTAGGTGACTATGTATAGCATCTCTCCTGCAGCCCCTTGCTCAGTGTCTTTGCACAGTATTCACTGAACTCAATTACAGAATTAGGGACTTAGTATCCTTAGGGATCAGTCTAATCAAAACACAACTTCCTTTAGAGGAGAAGGATAAAATTGTATTAAATGGAGGATTGGAGACATTTTTTTGTATAAAGATCATTATTTAGCAATCATTATGAGCCAGGCACTTTCATATAAAATACATTATATTTTCCTCCTCACTATAAGCTTGTGAGTGAAGGATTTATTGTCACTATTTTACAGATGCAGCAATTGAGATGCAAAGGAGTTAAGTGACTTGCCCAAAATATCAAGCTAGTAAGTGGCAGAGGCAGGAATGAGGTCTTCTGCATATAAGATTGGTGCACTTTCCATGATACCACTTTATAACAAATGTGCCAAGTACTTTCTAATCTCCTTTGCCTTTGAATAAATAGAAGCCCTGATTGGGCTGGAGAGACTGCCTTTATGTTCAGAATAGTGCACATATGAGATCCAAGACTCTGAAGTTATTAGTTTCTCTTCTAATTTTATCCTCCTTTGTAATTTTAGGCAAACTTTTAATCTCTTGGGCCTCAGTTTTCCCAGGTGCGAAATGAAGGAATTGTACCTGATGACTACTATGGTATCTTCCAGAGGTGCAATCTATTATTCTAATCATGAAATTTGATGTCAGGCAATGTGTTAAATGATTTCAATATATTATCTCATTTAATCCTCATAAAACTCTGAAAATTAGGTATTTATACTGGATCCATGTTGCAGACGAGGAAACTAGGGCATGAAAAATATACCTTGCGTAGGGTCTTATGCACACAGGTACCAGGTAGTTTAGCCTGAATTCAATCCCATAATTAAGTAAATTTGATTTCATTTTGATAAGCTTTAAAAGAAGTTAACTATGACCATTCACAAAGATATGCTATCATTCTTCCCACTGAAAGGAACCGAGACTCCTTGGAGAAATGGCTGATTCCAGGTCTGGAACAGGAAATATACAAAATGAGACTGAAACATCTTGTCCTGCCAAGCTATCAAAGACTCTTAGAGTTAGATGAAAAGGACAAAGGAGGCAAAATAAAAGGACTCCCACTGGCCAAAGATGGAATCATTTGAACATTAAAAAAATGTAATGACTGCAATTGATTAAGACTCCTTGAATGTTTTTTTAAAATCCATGAGTTCACAGTGATACTCAAAAGGAGAAAACAAATATATATATATTAGTTATCAATTACTGCATATCAAATTACCTCAAAATTTAGAATCAAATATCAAATATTTATTATCTCAACAAGTTTCTACAGGTCAAGAATCCAACGGCAGTTTAGCTATTGGTTCTGATTCTATCACAAGATTGCAGCCAAGATGTCGACCTGTGCTGCAGTCAAGTGAAGGCTTGACTGGAGGCTGGAGGATCCACTTCTAAACTCATTCATATGGCTCTTGGCAGGAGGCTTCAGTTCTTTGCCACATGGGTCTCTCCTTACAACATGCAGCTAGCTTCCCCCAGAGTGAATGATCTGAGAAAGAGAGAGAGAGAAAGAGGGACCAAGATGGAAGCCACAGTTTCTTTTATAACCTAATATTAGAAATAACATCACTTCTGCTGTATTTAGTTGGTCACACAAACCGACCCTGGTATAATGTGGGAGGCAGGTACACAAGAGTAAGAATACTGGAAGACAGTGCCATTGATGGACATTTTGAAGGATGTCTAACACATCATTGGTCATGGCACCTGGGCCACAACTACTTACTCTGAATATTGGCAATTACATTGAAAAGTTAACTTTTATTCTGTCTTTCCTATATGAACTACATTCAGAATAACCAAACAGCCCTGAATTGATAGGTTGATGACAGGAACTCCTTCTTTGCAAAGGAATTCTAGCTCATAAATGTGAAAAAATTATTGAATTAGAAAATCACAATTTCACCATCTCTAATGAAATGGTTGATTCAGGCAAAGAACATAATGGACGAAACCACCAGATGAAAGGTTGATGGAGAACTTGACATGGAGGGATCCAACTACCAAGTGCTGAACTCATTCATCTATTCTAGCATCACAAAGAGTGGAACAATTGGACATTATATGCTTCCTGATATAAAGCAAAAAAAAGAAGTACATAGCAACGGTTAAGAATTCTTACCCATAAAGGTAAACCAAACTCTAATCAAACCTTTAGAGCTAACATCTAGTTAACAGGAAATACAAGGCTAGAGAAAAAATGAGGATGCCAGAGACAAAGCCAGTATGTGGAGCGTTCAGGACAAATGACCCAATTTGTTAAACGAGGGAAAAAGTGAAAGATGTTAGGAGAAACAGAAATAATCAAATAAAGCATGTAGACTTTAGATCTGGATTCAAAGAAGCAGCGTATTCTATATATTTACGAAAGTTTAATATGGACTCGCTGTTAGATGGTAACCGGTAATTATTTTGTTAGAAGGGATGATGACATTGTGGTTCACTTAGAAAATGCCATATTTTTTAAGAGATGCATTCTGAAGAGCATAAAATTGAAATAATATGTTTGGGTTTTGCATTAAAATAGTTCAGCAAGAAAACCGGGAGACAGATGAAACAAGTGTGGCAGAATCTTATTTATTGTTAAATCTGAGCGATGAGTATATGGGGGTTCATTATACTCTCCTCTCAACTTTTGTGTAGGCTTAAATTTTTCATAATGAATTTTTTAATTTTTGGGAAAAAGTATCCAATTATTTATTTTGTATTCTTAGCTTTAATATTTAAAAGTAACTTTTTCATATATTTATGTCACAAAATTTCTGTCCATTCCAATCAATACATCCCTCCACGACAATAACGGGTCAATATGGTAACGTTTCCGCAACCGTTTACCCTTCACAAACTTGCGCAAACTCCTAGAAGCCTCAAGCCGGAGGAGGCCAGGCGGAGAGTTTCCAGGAAACTTCTCGACCAGAGAGTTGAGGGGTTTCCTAGAAAGTCACCGGAAATGATTACTGGAAGACTAGGAAGTGGAACTAGTCTAGATTTCTCTATTTTGTCATTTCTTGGGGAGAATATCAGCTGGAAGGTCTGTGGCTCGAGCCAGCGTGGGACGGGACCTCAGCTGGAGTCCCAAGCTCCTAGCGAGGCCGGAAAACTGCCTGAGAGGCGGGAGGGGAGGAGCCCGGCGCCGCCACTTACCTCACTTGAATACACCGCCTCCTTGGGGCTCCCGGGATTGCTGGCGGGGAAGGGCGGACCTTTGGAGCCGGGTCCGCTGGGAGTGGGGTCTGCTCGGGTTCCTCCCCCAGACCGGGCTTTCCCTCTGGTGTTCCTAACTCCCTTCTGCTCTTACTGCTCCAGTGGCTTACCTTTATCGTTTATTTTTCTCACCAGCATCCATTCATGCATTCATTCAACCGATTCCTAATTAGGCGCCTACCAGTGCAGGCACTATTTTAGACATTGGCAATATAGCAGTGAACAAAATAGAAAAATTCCTGCGCTCAAGAGCCTAGGAGCCTACATTTTAGTGAAGATGAGACCGACAATAAACAAGAGATATAGTATATAGGTAACTCATGCACCATTTTGGAAAGTGATAAAGTGCTACAGAAAAAAAAATAGAGGGAATGTAAAGCAAGGTAAGGCATACCTGGATTGGAAGGAGGGGGTAGGTTGCAATTTTAAATAGGGAATCTAGAGTAGGTGTCCTTGGGAAGACGAGATGCAAGCAAACACTTGAAGGAGGCAAGATTATTCACCGTGCGGATAGCTTGAGGTGGAGGGAACACTGTTGCAAAGGACCTAAGATGGAAATGTGCCTAAGATGGAAAAGAAAAAAGGTCTGTGTGACTGAAAAGGATTGAATGAGGCAGAGAATAGTAGGAGAGGTAATAGGCACATCCTAGAGACTTGTATGCCACTGTAAGGACTTCACCTTTTATTTTGAGATGGTTAGAAGTAATGGGCACATTCTGAAAGGCCTTGTATGTGGTTGTAGAGTAAGATGGAGCCATTGGGAGGTTTTAAGCAGACAGACGAAATGATCCAACTTAAGTTTGAAATGGACTGCTCTGATCGTTGTATAGAGAAGAGACAGACAGAAGGCAAGGATAGAAGCAGGGAGACCAGGTAGAAGGCTACTGCAATAATGGCGGGCAAGGCACATGATGGTGGCTGGGACCAGGGTGGTAGCAGTGGAGGTTATATTCTGGATATATTAACATTTTCAATTTGTCTTCCTGTGCTCCGTCATCTCCCGCAGATACCTCGGATCTTCAGTGATTTCTTTTTGCTGTGGTCGTGTTACTTTCTTTTCTCCTCCTTTCATCGAATATGCAGGAAAACAAGGTGTGAGACCACAGCTAGCTTAATGCTGCTGATGAACCCCAAATCCAGGGCAGTATTTGACACATCAAGACAAGTAGCAGCTGCCCTGTGAGTCAGGAGAGGCCCTTTGGCTGACACCACCGAGATTAATATCCCCCAAGGGAAGCTGGCATCTACCAGAATCACTTCAAAACTCGTTGTCTGAGCAAAGCCAGAACTGACTTTGGGAGCAGGATCCAGCCAGCAGAGAAGAAACTGAGACAGCGTTGGAAGACTGGAAAAGAAAGCTGGGTAAAAAAATGCAACAGGTAAGAAGAGGAGGGTCTGCGATATATCACAAGGAGGACGAAGGACAAGTGAACCCAGGAGAGGAGGAAAGCAGTGGGAGTGGTGGTGGACCCTGATTGACCTTTTGGAGCTCTTCTCCTTCTGGATGTTATTTTTCCTGGATGGCCTGGTGATCGTTAAATCATAAGTCAAAATTAAATTTTCTGTTATATGTTTTTCACCACAGTTTTAAAAAGTTTTTAATATAATGAACCCTTTCTAGTTCTAGAGTAATCGGATGCCATTTCTAATTTTCATTAGGTCAGCTGGAGACCGAGTCCCTGATTTTCTCTCCCCTCTTGGTATTTCTGGGAGTCAATTTCTATGGAAAAAACTTTCTAGTTGGTTGAAGCTTCCCATATATTTTTCTCCCCTCCATAACCTCCCCGAATTTATTCTGTGCCCTGCAATAGGTTGTTATGTCAGATGAGAGTCCAGGACCACCAAGCCAGCTGCTTTGGACCCCTGAAACCCAGCTCTTCCAGGAAAGAGGTGAGGCACACAGGATATTGTGGCAGGAGTCAAGGGAGCTGAGAATGGAGCAGGGGCATAGAATGCATGGGAGATGCTTCCTGGGGCCTGGAAATCTGCTTATTATTGAGCATTTATAGAATGTTCCTGTTATTTCTGTACTACACTTGGATTAGTATTGAGAGGAGCTAAATTATTCCATTTCTGCCCTCATCTTAAATTAAATTTAAAAATTATCAAACATCCATAAGAGAAGATTCTACAAAGCAATTTATCAAAGAAATTGAGTGCATTCAATCACTTATTATATGCACAACTTGATATATATGATAAATAGCGTAGCTATTTGTACATAAATATTTACACCTATAAAACTTGTGATATAATTCAGTAACTCTTACCCAACCACAGTTTTACCAATTTGTAAAATTTGAGTATATGTAATTTTATTTCTGTAGACTTTTTTGGAACCCTGAGATTTTTAATTATACTATAGGAAATATGCTGAGAAATAGAAGATAAAGCAGTGGCAAAAGAAAGAGTAACGATTTTGTCATGAAACTTTGTGAAAAGGAAAAGAATTTTATTAATTTATTTTATGATTTAGTGATTCTGGGCATTAGAAATGCTCTTTGGTGGCATATGTGAAGAGGAAAGTGAGTAAGGTTTGTATTGAAATGGCTGCTGGAGGGGGGACCCAGGAGATAGTATTTAGCAGTTCTGGAGTCATAAAATCAGACCCTGAAAAGCATAGACTTTTTGACAAAGGATTAGGCACCTGGGAACCCCAAAAGTAGGCTTCTTAATTTATATTACCGCCAAAGGAAAAAAAAGTAAAATATATTTCTAAGTTTATTATTGGGACTTCCAGAGGAGAAATCCTGAAATTTCTACTGTATAAGGATTCATAAATGAAAATTAATATTATAGAACATATGTATTACAAATTCAGGAGAGATAAAAAATAATGGGTATTGCTTAACTTGGGTGCTTATTTTATTTCATTTTTTAAATATAAAAATATATACTTTATTATGGTTCACAACTGACTGAGTCTCCCAGTGCTCTTTTTCTCAAAACATTTTGAATTGTTTTCCCATAGGTGATTTTCAGGACCATAAAGTTTACAGTTACCTAACATAATATAAATGAACTAATCTTGTCCCAGATTATATCTGTACACCACTTTAACAAATAGTTTTGTTATGGACTGAATGTTTGTGTCCACTCAAAATTCATATGTTGAAGTGCTAACCCCCAATGTGATGATATTTAGATGGGGGGCCTTTGGGAAGTAATTAGGTTTAGATAAAGTCATAGGGCTGGGGCTCCCATGATGAGACTAGTGTCTTTATAAGAAGAGGAAGAGGGGCCGCCCATGGCCGAGTGGTTAAGTTTGAGAGCTCTGCTTTGGCGGCCTAGGGTTTCCCTGGGTCGAATCCTGGGCACGACATGGCACTGCTTATCGGGCCATGCTGAGGCGGCGTCCTGCATGCCAAAGCTGGAAGGAAGGACCCACAACTAAAAATATGCAACTATCTACCGGGGGGGTTTGAGAGAAAAAGGATAAATAAAATCTTTTTAAAAAAAGAAGAAGAGAAAGAGACCAGAGCTCTCCCTCTCTCCTCCATGTGAGGACAAAGCAAGAAGGCAAGCCAGGAAGCGAGCTCTTAACAGAACCTAACCATGCTGGCACCCTGATCTCACACTTCCAGCCTCGAGAACTGTGAGAAATAAATTTCTGGCATTTAAGCCACCCAGTCTATGGTATTTTGTTATGTCAGCCTGAGTTGACTAAGATAGTTTTGTATTGTTTGAGCATGTAGGCTGTCTCCCAAGTTCATTTTTAACTTGAGGGCAGAAGCTGACCTTTCAAATTCCGAAGCTAAAAAATAAAGCTTAAGAATCATTATGTTGGTTACCAGGTGCTGAGAAGAGGGAGAAATGGAGAGTTGTTTACTGGGTATAGAATTTCAGTTTTGCAAGATGAAAAAGTTCTGGAGATCTATTACACCACATTGTGAATATTTTTAACGCTATTGAACTGTACACTTAAAAATGGTTAAGATGGTGGATTTTATATGTTTTTTGCCACAATTTAAAAAATTTTTAATGAAATGAACACTTAAAACAAAAAAGAACCACTATAAGTTGGCAAAACTTTCCCAGTTTGTGAAGAGGATATGGTAAAAGTCCAGCTGGGATATATCTGGACGCGAGTTTGAGTTAAATAGGAGTATATTTTGTCAAAACTTCTCCAATGGTACACTTAAGACTTCTGCATTTTACTGTATGTAAATTTTACTTCAAAAACAAGAATGTAAACAAATATTGAACTCTAATTAATGATATGTGTGATAAAGTGTTTAGGGGTGAAGTATACTGATGTCATCAACTTAGTTTGAAATGCATCAGAAAATGAAATGGATGAGCCAGCACTGATGGCCTAGTGGTGAAAGTTCCATGCTCTCACCGCTTTGGCAGCCCAGGTTCAGTTTCCAGTCACAGAACCAGACCACCCATCTATCAGGAGTCATGCTGTGGCAGTGGCTCACATAGAAGAACTAGAAGAGCTTAACAACTACAATATACAACTATGTACTGCAGCTTTGGCGAGGGGGGAAATAGCCCTTTCAATAAATAAATAAATAAATAAATAAATAAATAAAATGGATTATTAATAATAAGACAGATACAGGGATAATTAGATAGATATGTGATAAAGCAAATATTACAAAATGTTAATTGTAGAATATGAGTGGTGAATATATGGATGTTTACTATACAGTGCTTTCAGCTTTTCTTCATATTTAAAATGTTCATTGAAAAAAGCCCAATTGGGAGGTTTAAGCTTGTTGATGTTATAAGGAAAAGAATTGTTATGTAGCATTACAGAGCAGAACATGTACCTGCTGTCAGCTCTGTGTTATTCAGGGGGGTGGGGACTTTTTAAGACAAAGAATTATACAGTAACTTGAGTTTGTTTGTTTTTTTTTTGAGGAAGATTAGCCCTGAGCTAATTACTGCCAGTCCTCCTCTTTTTGCTGAGGAAGCCTGGCCCTGAGCTAACATCCATGTCCATCTTCCTCTACTTTATATGTAGGATGCCTACCACAGCATGGTGTGCCAAGCGGTGCCATGTTCACACCCGGGATCCAAACCAGCGAACCCCAGGCCCCCAAGAAGCAGAACATGCACACTTAACTACTGTGCCACCAGGCCAGCCCTGTAACTTGAGTTTTTACAGTGAGATAGTGGGAAAACTGAGTGGTATCCACAGTGATTGAAACACAGCCCTGGTCTTACTTAAAAGCTAAGAGTAGCCTAGACCAGAGAAGAGTCTTCTCTGGAAATGTCTATGGGAAGAAGCCAGTTTGCTCCTAAACTGAGTTTTGGTAAAATTGGAATGACAGTTTTGGGGGCCTAAGGCCAAGGGGTGATCCAAGCATCTTACCATAGGTGACTGACCCCATTCAAGCTTGGACTTGGGGGAGTGGTAATGAATGATCAAGAAAGATAAGTCACCATAAACACTGAAGCTACAGAAGGGTTGAGCTGGCCTGCAAGGAATGAAATAGGACCCCATTAATTAGTAATGTGAAGCTGTACTTCTCACTCAATCCATATGGATTATACCTAGACACTTGGACTCTCTGAGAAAGTTTCTCTTGCATTTTAAAAAGCTGTGTGTGCTGTTATACGTTGGTATAGGGAGGATAGCTTACTGCTAGGAAATTAATAGGAGAAAGAATCACAGGGGGAAAGTGATTCTTCTCTAATAAGAACAAGGAAACAATTTTTTCTGATAAACTAATTGGACGTAGACGAGCCATTAAGTTACCTAAAGAAATAAGCTTTGGGCTTATCCCTGGATATTTCTGTTTCACACCTCCCCTCCTTTCCTTTCCCCCCATACCCACCCCAAGTCTCTTTGGAGGAAATGACTTCAAAATTCAAGTACAGGAAGAAAGGTTATCATCCAAGCTGGTGGTCAGTGATTTGAGCCTTTTGGGGAGGGAATAAGGTTATTCTCAGGTAAAGAGGGACCAGAGAAAAACATATAGTAGGTGAGAGAGGAAGAATACAGTTACACTTGGTTTGGCTGCTGTGCCACGCCTGATGCCTAAAACTGGAAACTGAGACTAGAGAAATAATGGAAAAGGAGGATACTGTAAGGCAGCAGACTTAACCTCTAAGTTAGAGCTCAAGAAGCTTCTACATTTGAGGAAGAGAGGATGAAAGTGAAAGTTTTCATTAATAATATGCTGAATTGACTCTCTGTTTATTTCTCCTCTCTCAGCTCTACCAACTACTCAGTATCCTTCCTTTGGTAAACATGAAAGCCAAGGAAACCTGCCAGGAGCAAATATCACACTGGTGAGCCAGGCCCAAGTGAACTGAGGCCCCCTCCATCCTTCCTGGAAATATTTCACTGCCTCCTAAATTATGGCCTTATTTTCACTGCATTCCCTGGCTGTGAAACTCCCAAATCCAGATGCTGCCTCTCATAAGGATCATTTTGTTGGATGACAAACTTTTTGATTTGTTTCCTCTTTCATTATTTTTCACTTTTGATAGCCTGTGCTCCCTTTCATCTCATCCCCAGATATATACCAAATAGTAACAGCCTTTCACTTCTGTAAACCTTCTCCCTACAAATTCCTTTCTTCTGCCTCTGTTTCCTGAGAGAACTATGGGGTCTTCTCCGGGACAGCAGGACATATTTTTTCAGGAGTCAGTGAAATTTGAGGATGTAGCTGTGAACTTCAGTAGCAGAGAGTGGCAGTGTCTGACCCATGCTCAAAGGCACCTCTATAAAGATGTGATGCTGGAAAATTATGGGAACATGGTATCACTTGGTAAGGACTTTCCCTGCATTTGGCTTAGTACTTTCTCCCTCCATTTTTTTTAATTGCTTTATTTATTGATGTATATGGGGTCTCATATTGAAAGTCAGAGCCCTCATTCTTTATCATCAGGATCGTCCCTCAAAATTAGAATTTTGAGTTGCCTCTGTTACATGGCAAGATAATTTTCTGGCTAACCTAGTTGCTGTTTTCTGATTCGTTGGGATGAGACTTTGCCTGGGAAAAAGGAGACACTTAGCTTCTGTTCTCCCTGGATTCTTGCCTCCTCATGCCTCTTATTTTCCATTAGGTGTTGTGTATTTAGTTCCTTGTCACAATCTCTGTCCTAGCAGCCCAAAATAGATGGCCTCCCTGTGCATGCTCCCATGCTCCAAAATAAAGCAGAGAAATACAACCAAATGATTATTTCCCAGAGTCTTTTTCTTTGCCCTTTTGATTATGACTTTTCTGAGAAAGTCCCTAAATCTATTCATTTGCATTTTACCAGACCCCTGAATAAACCCTTCTCTCTACCTAAATGAACACTGCATTCCTGTTTCCATATGCAAACAGAGGGGTCAGGGCAAGTGTTAGGACAGTTCCATGTTGCTCTGCACACTGTCTTATTCCTTCTGTACAACCAGGATTTCCATTTCCTAAACCTCCTTTGATCTCCCATCTGGAGCGAGAGGCAGAGCCCTGCGTTCAGGATCTGCAGGACAGCGAGTTCCTGAGCTGCTCCTACCCAGGTGAGTGATGGAGAAGCTTTCAGTCTCCTCCTCTCTTCCATGTGACAAAATGGTTGTAGAATGTTCTTAGTGGTGGGGCATCTATCTTCAAGGGCTCAGAAGAAAACCCATTCAGGAAACCTTAAGGAAGAGGAAAAAAACAGCAAGCTGGGCAGTTATTCAGTCATTATCTAATTGGTTCTTTGCACCTATCTAATAGGCTTTTTGCAGTTTGGTTCTCAAAAACAGTTCAGACAGTTCATCTCCTGTCTGTATATCAGTTACTCCAGTGCTCAGAGAAGATTACTTTTTTGCCTCCAGGTCTTTTTTTCCAGCATTTTGAGTCCTGGACCCTTCACCCTTGCCTTTTCCATTCTTTCTCATTGTGAAGTTAGTTTCTTTTGTGGCTTCAGCTCTGAGCTCTGATGCACGTGCCTGCCACATTGATAACGCTAACCCTCACCTCTTTCCTGGGCAGCAGTCTCATGTTTCTAACTCCTGGTTTTTATTTGGATATCCCCTTGTCATCTGGAAAGCAACATATATAAGTCAAACCCCTCTCTTCTCACAGGCTGTCTCTTCATTAACTCTCCCTACTTCTGTATCTGGTTCTGCCTTTTTCTCACTTTGCCTTTCTGTTCTGCCTGACCCTCTTGTCTAGTCAGTTGTGAAATATTATCAGTTCTTCATTCAAACCATTTTCTGTATTTGTCCTCCAAAAAAATCGTTCTTTGTTTATAGGCCAACTCCAGCTACCCTATCATAATATCTACCTTTCCTTTCTTCCTCCCTTCCTTCCATCCATCAGACATTTATTGACAAATTATTGTACAACAGGCACTATACAAGGTACTAGAGATATAGAATCAAGTAAAATATAGACCCTCACCTCCAGAAGCTTATTTTCTGGTGGGGAAGTCAGGGAAGTAAATAAGCGATTGTGTAGTACATTATGGTGAAATTTACAGAGATACGTAGATAGAGATATGTACCTGGTATATACAAACATAGAAGAGAAGCATCTAAATCTGACCTGGGGACGAAAAGACTGCAGAAGGAATGACAACTGAACTAAGTTATGTGGAATAAGTGAGATCATTTAGTTGAAGGAGGGGAGAGGCACTCCAGGCAGAGGGAATAGCACGTAAGTATTAAGGAGTAAAAGAATATGAACTGTGAATAGTTCAGTACGACCAGAGTAAAGGACTTGGGGTAGCCTGTGGGGAAAGCACAGGAGCAGCAGACAGGGCAAAGATCATGATTGAAGGAGTTTTTGATAAACTACAGACCTTGAACTTTATTCTTCTAATAACAGCTAAGATTGATCAAGTACCTACTTCAGTGTTGCAAGTGCTTTACGTACATTGACTCATTTAATTATCATGAGTAGTCTAGATCCCATTTAATAGATAAAGCAACTCTGAGGCACAGAGAGAAGGTACATCATCCTCCAAGTTTGCATAGCTATTAGAGTCAGAGCTGAGATTTGAACCCAGGCAGCCTTACTCCAGAGCTGGGTCTCTTGACTGTAGGCTTTACTTCCTTTCTGTCCGGTTAACTATGGAGTGCCATTGAAGTATTTTAAGCTAATCAGTGACATGATTAGATTTGATCTTTAGAAAGAATAATGTGGAAGCAGTGTAGAGGATGGATTAGAGGGCAGCCAGACTAAAGGACATTTGGGGGATATTGAAGTTAGCTAGTGAGGATGCACTGGCAGTACCAATGAAGAGGAAGGCATAGAGCTAAGAGATAATAAGAGATGGACTTGGGGGCTGGCCCCGTGGCCGAGTGGTTAAAGTTCGCGCGCTCCACTGCAGGCGGCCCAGTGTTTCGTCGGTTCGAATCCTGGGCGCGGACATGGCACTGCTCGTCAGACCACGCTGAGGCAGCGTCCCACATGCCACAACTAGAGGAACCCACAACGAAGAATACACAACTATGTACCGGGGGGCTTTGGGGAGAAAAAGGAAAAAATAAAATCTTTAAAAAAAAAAAAAAAAAAAAAAAAGAGATGGACTTGGACTCTTTAGTTGCCAACAGTGGGAATGAACTCAAGCGAGCATAAGCGAAAGAACAGGAATTTATTTATTATTCAGGGTGTGTCATGGAACCTAAGGGCAGTAGATACATCAGGCTTAAGAAGGGTCTGGAATGCCATCAGGCCCGTCTCTCCAGCTGTCTTCTCTGCTACTCTGTGCTACTCTTTCTTGACAGATTCCCCTTCTCTGCTTCTCAGTCCAAATGGAAGAACATTCCCTCCCTTATACAATATGCCATCCCACCACCACTGGTTCCAAAATTTAGTTTCTAATGCTCTAGCTATCGTCAAAGCCTGGCCTTACCTGCTCTCACATCACAATTCCAAAGTCCAAGAAGAGAGAATCTGGCCTCGTTTGGGTCAGGTGTTGCCCAGATCTAATCTGCCCTATCCAGATGGGCAGAGTTACTCTGCAGAAATATGGCTCTCCAGGGCGCACTTGGAGCAAAGCAGACAGATCCTAAAGGGGGACTGCACTGGCACTTCAGCACCCCCTCTACAGCTCACTTCACAGGTGGAATTTGTAAAATGTTAACTGCATAAATATGAAGAGTTGAAGATGATTTCCAGTTTTCTGTCTTAGGTGACAAGGTGTATGAAGTTGCCATTCACTAAACTAGGAAATTCTAGAGGATGAGTAGATTTGTAAAGATTTTTATAAAGTTCACTGCGTTTGAAATATCGTAGTACTTTTCATTATTTCAACCTATCTCGACCTTTGCCATAACGTTAGCAATTTTTCTGGCATAGGAAAGTCATTTACTCTCGAACAGCTTAACATTGCCTCACCTCTCCCATCTCACGTATTTCCTTTTCTCTGAACACTGACATTTTTATTTTCTTGTTTAAGTATCAACTGACAAGTCATGGCCTGAGAATGAGAAGGCAAGTTCGGAACAAGAAATTTTTGACAATGAAGAAGTCTGCTTGGTGAAATTTAAAAGTCTCCTAAAAGTTGTTTCCCAGGATCCTCAGGTTGGAGAATTTTGTTTACAAGATATCAAATTAGAGAGTCAATGGGAAGTGCCTATGAAGGAGAAACTGAGAGAAGAGAAAGAAAGCTGTGAGAAAGTGACCTTCAAGAAAGGAAAGAATCAGAAGATACTTAGAAAAAGCTTCAATCCAAACTCCAAATATATTCCATATAATAGAGTTCTTATAGGACAGAAACTCCATGAATGTGCCAAATGTGGCAAAAAATTCAGTTGGCTTTCTGACCTAATTCTCCATGAGCGAATTCACTCTGGTGAGAAACCTTATGTGTGTAACGAATGTGGGAAAGCATTTAAGACCAAAAATCAGCTTTCTATGCACCAGATAATCCACACAGGGGAGAAACCCTTTAACTGTACCCAGTGTGGGAAGGTCTTCAGTAGTAGATCAGCTCTTTGCCGACATAAAAAAACCCACAATGGAGAGAAGCCTCACGGATGCAGTGACTGTGGGAAGGCCTTCAAGACCAGGAACCGTCTCAGTATGCATCAGATAATCCACACTGGGGAGAAGCCTTATGAATGTAATGACTGTGGGAAGGCTTTCCAGTTCAAGCATTCCCTTACCATCCATGGCAGAATCCACACTGGGGAGAAACCATATGAATGTGAGGAGTGTGGGAAGGCCTTCAGTGGGCGTTCAGACCTCACCAAACACACAAGAATCCACACTGGAGAGCGACCTTATGAGTGCAATGAGTGTGGGAGGGCCTTCAGCCGGAGCTCAGACCTAAGCAAACACAAAAGAATCCACACCCAGAAGAAACACTATGGGTGCCCTCAGTGTGGAAAAGCCTTCAGCAGCAAGGCAGAGCTCACCAAGCATAGAAGAATCCACACTGAAGAGAAGCCTTACAGGTGTAAGGAGTGTGGGAAAGCATTTCGTCATAACTGTAAACGCAGGGCTCACGAAAGAGAACACACTGGAGAGAAGCCCTATCAGTGCGGGGATTGTGGGAAAACTTTCCAGGATCGGCATTGCCTTACCATCCATCAAAGAATCCACACTGGAGAGAAACCTTATAAATGTCCAGAGTGTGGTAGAGCTTTCAGTGGGAAGTCAAACTTGACTAATCATCAAAGAATCCACACTGGAGAGAAACCTTACAGATGTGAGGTGTGTGGGAAGGCCTTTCATCAGAGTTCAGTCCTGAGACAGCACAAAAGAATCCACACTGGTGAGAAGCCATATACCTGCGGTGAGTGTGGCACGTCTTTCCGTCAGTGCTCAGCACTAATTGGACATAAGCGAGTTCATACTGGGGAGAAACCTTACGAATGTGAGGAGTGTGGAAAAGCTTTCAGAGTGAGCTCAAATCTTACTGGACATAAGAAAAGAAAACACAGAGCATGGAGAACCCACAAACTTGATGAGAGTGGGAAATCCTTCTCTCCACTAACTGTTTCTCAGACCTTTTCAGTAGTCAATATTTTGACCACCAACGCCTGAGTAATGATTCTGGTGTTTACACTTTCCCATTTCTCCTCCTTCCTCTCAGACTGTCCTTGCCTCCTGATTCCCTGACCCCTAATTGTGAGATCAAACAGCCTTTGTCCTTGACCTTCCTATTCAGTGTTTCTTCAGTGAGTAACTCACTTCCAAGGCTTTGTCTGTCAATCATAATATTAAATACTTACCAGTGCTTGCCACGTGCCAGGCACTATTCTAAGGGCTTTACACTTTTAACATTAAATCTATACAGCCTCCTTATGGGATGAGAAAATTGCATAAAAAGATTAAGAAACCTGCTCAAGATCACTTAACTAGTAAATTCTGCAAAAATGCCCCCTGAACGCTCAGACTTATTTGGGCAATTTCCGTGTGCCTGCACCACATCTTTTGGATGTGAAACTATACCTCAGTTCAGCACAGAACATTTTTTTAATTGATAAACATTCATCATTTTTAGCATAGTTTTTTTTAATGTAAAGCCTGAATGGTACTTCTTCATGTGGAATCAGGATTGCTGAGGTTCAGGGGGAAAGAGAGGCAGGGCAAGGACATTTTTAAAAATTACAGATAAGTAGAAGTCAGCTCTATGCTGTGTTGATTTCTTAAATATTTGCTATGTGTGTTTGCATGACATATAAAATGCTCTTTCAAATGTATTAGTAAATTTATATCCTTCTTTTGAAGTCTTTCAGTGTCTCTTAACATCCATCCTTTCTCTCTCAAATGTTATAGGTCCTTCGAACAGAATTACCATAAATACCCACATACAGTAAGGCTGTTAAAAGAGAAATTGAAAATCCTGGAAGAGGTTGCAAATGTGTCATCTTAATTAACATAATGACTATAACTGAGAATTAAATTTAGTTCTGAGATCCCTGGCTGGTAAAGAAAGATATGAGCTGGGTTAATCAGCATTTCTCAAAGGTGTTTTACAGGTTAATGTTTCTTTAAGATAATAAGTTTGGGAAATGCTGGCTAGGTGAGTTTTTTAATTCCCTTAAAGACTTCTCAGGGCTTGTAAGATGCTAATGTCCTTTCTGAATCTTAAAGGAGCTATAAAAGCATTACTTTCCAAAAGTAATTGACCACAGAATCCTGTTTAGTTGAGCATCTTTGTGGACCCTTGTTTCGTAGAAAACATTTTGGGAAGTGGTTACACATCATCTAAAAATGAAGGGCAAGGAGTCTAAGAGATGCAATTTTCTAGGAACAAATTCCAAAGGGAATTACATGGTTTAGTATTCAAAAGATGGATTAAGACATTGTTCCTTAGGTTCAATTTCTACAGGAAATTAGAGCATATTCTTTACATAGCTATTTCTTACATGGTTTGTCGATGAAAGCATTTAGGACATAACTCAGTGAAATTGTTTCTCTGGAGGATGAAACTGGATATGTGGCTTTCAGATGATACATGACTTAAGGAAAGAGTTTAGGATGTGTCTGGAGAATTGGTAGTGGTTTTCCAATCCTTTTAGTGTTTCAGGACCCCTTATTTGATGATCAACACATTTCACCGACACCCTCTCTTATACATGCACACGACAGTAGTTGTACTTTAACTCTTGATGACAAAATGTTGCCATGCTCTTCTAGAGAATCTGAGGTTTTGTTAATCACAAATGTATATGCTTTTGGAAAATGTATATACATGTTCAGGATGTTTATTTCGCTCACAGGCTATGATGCGTGTTTGGATTTTGGACTCCTAAGTCCTCAGCCCAACTTGAGAACCCTATAGTGCATCCCTTCATATCACTTCTTCAGTCAGTTTTAACAGAATCTGGCAAGGTGCGATACCAGTTTAAATTCTGGACCATCCTGGAGTGTTGATGTTTTGTATTGCTGATTGGAGAGGCCTATTCTTCAGATCCCAGTGAACTGGAGGGGTAACAAGCCTGACATCCTGTTGTGAAAGTTGAGATGCCTTTGTATTGAGCCCAAATAGAATACTTTTAGACTCCAGTGGTGTAAATTGATACAACCACTTTGGAAAACAGATATTATCCTGTAAAGTTGGACTTTATCCTACAACCAAATAATTCCATTCCTAGGTGTATATCCTGAGAAGCTCTTCCACATAAGCACCGAGATTTACGTACACAGATTTTCAGAGCATAATTGTTCATAATAGTAAAAGCCAAAAAACAACCCAAATGTTCATCAACACTAAATAGAAAAACAAATTTTGCCATATTTAGATAATGGAATAGTATACAGCAGTGAACATGAATGAACTATAGCTATAACCAATAAGATGGATAATTAGTAGAAATTTCATGTTGAGTGGAAAAAGTGAGTCTCAGAAGACAACATACAGTTTGGTACCATTTTTGTAAAGTTCACAAACAAGCAAGACAAAATAATACATTGATTAGTGATTTATTTATAGGTGTAAATTATTTAAGTAAAGGAATGATAGACACAGACTTTAGGATAGTGGTTCCCTCTGACAGCGAGTCAGAGTGATGGGACAGGAGAGAAGCACATAAGTTGATGCAAATGTCTTAGTAATATTCTAGCCCAGAACTGTCCAACAGAAATACAATGCCAGCCACATATATAATTTCAAATTTCCTCATTAAAAAAGTAAAATTAGTGAAATTAATTTTAATAATGTATTTTATATATGGCCCAGTATATTCAAAATACCATTTCAACATATAATCAAAAATATATTAATGAAGTATTTTATTTTTTCGTGCTAAGTCTTTAAAATCCAGTGTGTATTTCATTTACAGCACATCTCAGTTTGTACACTAAATTTCTATTAGAAATACTGTCCTTGAATTTCATAAAACATATAGTTGAAAAAAATCAATTCATAAAGCCAAGTTGTCCCAAACATATTAAAAGTTTTCCAGTAACAGAATGGAGAATCCTCTTTTATTTATTTATTTATTTTCTGCTTTATCTCCCCAAATACCCCTGGTACATAGTTGTATATCTTAGTTGCAGGTCCTTCTAGTTGTGGAAGAATCCTCTTTTAAATTTAAATTTGCACTAATTAGAATTAACAATTCAGTTCTCAGTCACATTAGCCACATTTGAAGTGCTGAATAGCCACACGTGGCAAGTGGCTCTGTATTGGATGGTGTAATTCTAGATCTTGAGTGATGTGTTGAAAATTGTTCATTTTAATGTTATGCTTCAAAACTTGCTGCATATCTTTTTGAATGTATAAAATATAATAAAAGGAAACAACAAAATCTAGAGAAGCAATCCAGGGATCCCAATTAGTGGAAGTTCCAAAAGAATAAGAACATAAAAACAAACAGTAGGAAATTATCAAAATAATCATATAAGAAAATTTGCCAGAAAGTAAAATTAGTTCCTAGAGGGAAAGTCCTGCCAAGCACACAGTTCACTGAATGACATAACATCTACACCGAAACACATCAATGAGAAATTGCAAAATACTGTGCATAAAAGAAATTACAAATACTGTGGATAAAAGAAAGATCCCCAAAGTTTTCAGACAAAACAAAATCAAATACAAAGGACAAATAGAGTAGAATCGAAATAATCAAAAATAGCACTTGGAGATGATAGACAATGCAGTAATGCCTTCAAAATCCTAAGGGAAAATTATTTTTAACTTAGATTTCTATATCTAATCAAATGATTAACCATGTATGAGGTAAAGACATTTTAAAGACATGGAAGATCTCACATGCATATTTTATCATATGCTCCACCCAAACAAATGAGTAAAATCAAGAAGAAAAAAAGAGAAATGGGATCCAAGAAATAGACTTTACAGCAGAGGAAGGAAGCCAAGGTAAGCCCCTGATTCTAGCTATGCAGCAATCAGTCCGGACTGGAGAACTCTGGAAGTTCTCCAGGGAAGAATATTAACTAGTGCATTTGACAAGTTAGAAAGAAGTATTTAGGAGTTTCACAGTTATGTTGGAGAATTAGGAATAATGTGTTATAGTGACAGAAAACTAATCACATGAAAAGATAAGGCAACTAATAAATTTAATGTGATCAAAGTTTACAAAAAAGAAAATATCATCATAGTACGGTACATGTCTCAGTACAAAAAAATACTTTGTACTGAGAGGATGGCAGATGAGAATCAGTTGTGGGATAATGAGTCAATTCTCAAATTCCAAAATAGAAAGAAAAGACAGTGTCTAAAAGGATAGATAAGGAAATAGCAGTAGCAGTATGTTATTTTAGCTGAAACTTACTTTATGCACTCATAGTGTCCTCTATTTGTCCTTTCACGCATTGTAATCCTGAAGTTTGAATTGCAACTCACACATAAGTGGTAACAATTTAAACATCAAAGTGTAAAAGGGAAAATAGTAGTTTCTGTAATCTTTTCTCTGCCTGTTGACAACATGTAACCATCAAGAACTGTGAACAGTCTGATAGTTTACTGCATTTGTAAGGTAATACACCAGACTGCCACAGTTTCAAGGTTGCTGCTGGAAGACCTGGGGCAGAGATGTAAGGGAAGCAAAATTTTACCTCTGTTCTCTTAGAGTTTTCAGCTGGGCCTGACATAAGACAGATGAACAGGAGAAAAGCATACAAATTTATTTAATACATGTTTTACACAACATGGGAACCCTCATAAGGACATGAAGACCCAAAGAAGTGGCAAAACTGAAATGCTTTTACACTAAGCTGAAAAAAGAGAGGCAACAGTGGGAAAGTAACTAAAATAGATGGGGAGGTTAAAGGAAGATAAGAATTATTTTAACATGGTTTGCACAGAATTCTCTCAAGTTCAACTCTCTGTGCTTAATGATAAGAATATTACTTTCCTCTTGGTATAGAGAGGACATCCTCCAGAGTGCCCTCTTTGCACCTGTTTTAGTGCTTTTAGCTCAAAATAATCCTTATGCCAAAGTGGCATATTCTGCCACCCTTCCAAGACAAAGGACATTTCATTTCTCACAGCAATAGCAGGAGCCAGATTATCAGCCTTTGTGCAGCTTCCTCAAGTACCAATTCCCACAAGGGTGACTCAGATGGGCCTAGATGGATGCCTGCACACAGAGTGGGTAGCATTGCAGGAGAGGATCCCTGAGTGGAGGGAACTCAGCAGGAATGCCTGTCCTTTGATCCAGATGGAGAGGCTATCTCTATCTTCCAAGGCTGTTTTTATATAAAAATCTTTGAGGGGCCTGCCCGGTGGCATAGCATTTAAATTCAGGTGCTCCATTTGTGCAGCCCAGGTTCACCGGTTTGGATCCCTGGCGCAGACCTACGCATTGCTTATCAAGCCATGCTGTGGCAGGCATCTCACATATAAAGTAGAGGAAGATGGGCACAGATGTTAGCTCCAGCCAATCTTCCTCAGCAAAAAGAGGAGGATTGGTGGGGAATGTTAGCTCAGGGCTAATCTTCCTCAAAAAAAAAAAAAAAACCTTTGAAAGATAATCCAGAACAAAGCACAGTTAGGGATTCTGTGGGATAATAAGGACTATATATTTGATCTTTGTGCCCAGTTCCTGACACAGCTCCTAAATCCCTTGAGATTTTCTGGGTACTAGGAGCCGCTTTTGTTCTAATGAGGCCATTCTTGGTGGGTCCCTAGATAGTTTCAGAATAGGGGCTGGTCATCAAAAAGACAAAGCCATGATTAGAAGCCTAGAACTTTCAACCACACCCCACCCTTAATCTCCCCAGGAGGGGAGAGGGGCTGGAGATTGAGTTAATAATCTGTCATGCCTACATGATGAAACCTTCATAAAAACCTCTAAATGACAGAATTAGGAGAGTTTCAGAGCTGATGAACGTATGGAGGTGTTGGAAGAGTGGCACACCAGGAGAGGGCATGGAAGTTCCATGTAGCTCCCCTCATGCCATTCCTTGCCCTGTGCATCTCTTCCATTTGGCTGTGTGCCAAATGGAGTTATATCTGTTTATAATACACCAGTAAATGAAAGTCAAGTGTGTTCCTGAGTTCTGTGAGCCATTCTAGCAAATTATCCAAGCTGAAGATGGGGTTGTGGGGTCCCTTGGTTTATAGCTGGTCAGTCAGAAGTACAGGAGGCCTGGGACTGGCAAATGGCATCTGAAGTGGGGGACAGTCTTGTGGGACTGAGCCCTTAACCTTTGGAATCTGCACTAATTCTGGGTAGTTAGTGTCAGAATTGAATTGAATTGTTGAACACCCAGTTGGTGTCTGCATAGAATCAGAGACTTGGTTGTCGGTGAGTAAAAACAGTTAAGAGACTCACAATACACCCAGAAACCGAGATAATCGGGGAAAATTGTCTCCCAACAGTAACCACTGGGAATAATTTGATGTGTATCCTTCCACCCATCGTGCAAGACATGTTATTCTCTAACTTCTTTATTCTCTTAAATCTGGAACTTCATTCAAAGTCTACACATGGAAAACTATCTTTTTTCGTAGAGATTGTACCATATTTGGGCGATTACTTGTCTAATGCTTATGAACCCCACTAGACTCTACGTCATGAGGGCAGGGACCCTCTGTGCTCTTCCCCGAATATCCTCTCCATACCCTCACTAACTCTAACTCTGGAGCTGGTAGGAGGGAGAGGGGGAGATCAGGGAAGGCTTCTAGGAGGAAACTACTTCCAAGCTAAGGTCTAGAGGATGAGAGACACGATGTGTGCATAACAATCTGCTCAGAGCAGAGAGGGCACCCACTCCAAGCCACAGACACGTGGGATGCAGCTGAGCTCAAAAGCCGAAAAGCGCGCAGCGAGTGGAGGGCACGTGGCGCTGGTGGGATGTGTCTGGCAGTTGTGGGACAGGGCGCTAGCGCTTTCTGCAGAATCTCTTCTCAGATCTCCATAATTAGGGTTCCAAACATGAAATAAGCACGCTGCAGAGAAGCTAGAGGAAGAACAGTGACTATTCTGAACATAAATTATTCCTTCAGAGACATTGGCAGGATCTATCTTAAGTTACAAGTGGCTCCAAGGAATCTGACATCCATGAGCTTGTATGTAATAAGGATTGTACGCATAAAAGCCCTTTTCGTCTGTTACTCATTGCTGTATCTGCAGTCCCTACAATCGTGCCTAGAATATATTGGCCTCTCAATAGTGGATGAATAGATTATTTGAGCGTTTATTTTAGGTTGACCATTGTTATAGGTCAGTTATCTCCGGCCCCCAGAAAAACAGAAGTCAAAGGAGGAGGAGAAAAATGGGCTTGAGTTTGGAAGATGTGAGAACTCTCCACGCTGCAAATGAAGAAAAGGCGTCTACTAGGCCACGTGGTTGTAAAAACGAAGAAGTCTTGGCAGCGGTGGGATTCGAACCCACGCCCCCGAAGAGACTGGAGCCTTAATCCAGCGCCTTAGACCGCTCGGCCACGCTACCACTTCCGGCGTACTACGTCTCCCACAATTTCCCTAAAAGCCAATGTCGTCCCCTTGCGGCCCCACGCCACTCTGCTCCAGGACATTTCTTTCTCTGGCGTTCCTCCCAGTACCACCTGACAACCTCACCCAGCCTGACCCCTGACACCTTGCTTCCCCACAGCTGGGAGTAGTGCGGGAGGAAACCAGCGAATCCGAGACCCCCGCCCCTTTGATCACCAACACAAGAAGAAGAGGCCGCGTGGACCGAGCGGGTTTCAGGTTCCCCGTGGACGGTGACGCCCAGCCAGAGCCCCGACGGCGCCGAGTGACTCGGGGGTGATTCTGGCGAGGGGACAATACGAAAGAAGGGCAACCTGACGAAAGGAGCAGAGAGCACATTCCTTGCTGTTTGCGGAGGTAAAAATTCATAAGGATCGCAGTCTCCGCAGAAATGCCCCCAGAGCCAAAGGCGTTGGGCCGTTCATTTTGAAACGCCAAGATTCGAATCATTTAAAAGTATAGTGGCTGTCATAATATAATGCAATAGACTGATAAAGTCGCTGCCTGCGTTTCTCTTCTTAATGCAGGCGGTGGCGCTTGGAACTTGAAAAGTAAGTGTTTCTCCTGGTCCTTGGAGAGACACTTCCTGGTACCCTCCATCCAACCACGCGTTCAGTGTGTACTCTCTAGGAAACGAGGAGGACTGCCTTTCTCGCTGGTTCTATTTCAGTCAAGAGGTTCAGCTTCAGTTCCGCTGTTGCGTAGGCTGAGCATGAGCGAGGTTTGGAACCAGCCGCACAGATTCCTGGAAATTGAACAGAGAACTCTGATCACCCTCTCTTTAGAGACAAATTGATTTTAAAGCATTTAAAATCATTTCCCCTGGACCGACTGACTTAAAAAAATTTTCTGGGAAGCCACTATGTACCTGTATGAGCTGGATTTGTCTGCAACTGCTGTCGGATTATATGTAGAGGAATTCTAGCTTCACTGTGTATGGCCAGAAAGCTTGACATAGAAAACTTATGCCATCCCATCAGCAGCAAAGATTTTCCACGTTTCTAATTCAGAATTCAAAGAATTCAGAATTCAGAGTCCTGAATGATCCAGGAGATTTCACAATTCTGTGCTTTGCTTCTCCTGATCCCTAGTCCTGGAATGTCGATCTCCATTTTGTTCCCTCACAGAAATCCTGCTCATTCTGCAAAGCCCACTTCGAATAGATCAGTTCTCCACCCCGCCTTGGAATCACACACACACACCACATCACTGTGCTTCTCCACACTTCATTTTAGCAGATTACTCTTTCGGCCCATAGAAAACTTGTTCACAATTTCTGTCTCCTCCACTCAACGTAAGTACCACAACGGTAATAATAATAATGATGATAAAAACACATAGATTAGGATAATAGTATGCCTGAGCGCTTTTTGTGCATTTTTTCATTTACTCCTCATAACGTGTATGCAGTAAATATTTTTATTCCCTTTTCACAGATGAGAAAACTGGGTTTAGGGATGTTAAGAGGTGAGATTGTGTCTTATTCGTTTTTCATCTTCCATAGAGATTAGTGTAGTGCAAACCTATACTGGCCCTTAATATTCACAGATTGATATATTGACTCCAACTGTTGTCCTTTTTCTTACAGCCCTTCACATTCTCCCTTCTTCTTGTCCTGATGTGGATTTGGTTTTGTTATATATGTGCCATTTGTCTCTGAGTTGGCAAGTAATCAGATAGCAGTCTGGTGAGTGGACAGAACCTACTGTACTAAAATACAGATTAGGCAATTTTTTTCTCCATGGAATATGAGTAATAGCTCATAACAGATGAAGGAAAAAAGTCACTTAGCTTTCAAAGCAGAGTCCCTTGTCTCTAATCCAATTAGCTTTATATGGAAAGTTTAAAAAAAAAAAAAAAGGCATTAAACACATTAGGAGCCCCACCCAGACTGCTCCCCAAAAACAGAGATATAAAAAGAAATGAAGCAAAGCGTTCTTGCTACATATAGAGGAGACAAAATATGACATCATGAAGAGAGGATGATGTTCAGGAAGTGATTGCCATCAGGCCTCCGGGATTGATTTCCTGTGAAGCATTAGGCAAAAAGACACAGAATAGCTTCAGTATATATAGGAATTTGACAAACCATACTACTTTTATGCTTATGTCAAAACAAAATTTCTTACACAAATTGATCTTACATATGTGTCAAAGTTTATTAACCCAAGAAGGGTATTGGCAAAATGACAAAGGAGTGTCCCAGCTCAAAGACGTTTTGGAATTTGTGAATTTATATATGGGGGTTGGGGAAGAGCAAGAAATGTGCAATTAATTAGAAAAAGAGTACTGCTTCATTTAACATGGTCATAAAAACATCATGTCCCCATCTCTTGTAAAGATCAGGGGCACCGCGATCTTTGTTTGGAAGTTTGCTGAGAGGTCGTATGTGCATCTAACTTTTATAAGAAATGAGAAGGAAATAATGAGCAATACATCTGTGGCTGCTATTTAGACAAACAAAGTAACAAAGATTTGTGCTCCAATACTGTCAGACAGGAGCTAATTAGCACAGAGGCACCAAATCTTGTCAAAAATCAGGAAAATAACAGTCTGCTTTTTCTCAAGTAGCTATCAGTAAATTTCTCAGGTCTGCATTCAGAGATGCTGGATGCATCGTTTGCCTGTTTCTCAGTTTTGTGACAGCCTTTTACTGTTGATACTATAGCCTTCCCCTATTCCCTTTCTCAGGAAACCCCAGACAAATTGTGCATTCACGGGGGAAGACAGGTGGGGGCGCTGAGAGATCAGGCAGCCCCGAAACCGCTTTGGCATAGGACTACGTTACTGTGTCGGTATTTCTAGGGGGATCCCCCAGCGCCCCCCTGTAGCAATGAGACGAAAAATCTGAGGGAGAGGGAGCGCATTTCAAAATTCCAGCCGCTCTCCGGGATTCATAAACTCACGCACAGACAACTAAGACAAATCTCAGGGAGATGACTTCCCCATTTCCTCTCTCTCATCTTCGTAAATGTCTTTTCAACGTGTTATGCTAATCTCAACCTATTCCTAAAGTTAATCAACTGCCTCCAAAATTTCCCGCTCACTGAATCATCCAATTTAATGAGTTAAAATTTTAGAGCACTTAGAAAACTAGTGCCCAGCTCTCGGTCAACGGGAGGTTAAGAGCTCATGGACATTTTAAAAATCATTGAAAATTACATCGATTGTTATTTTGCACTTCGGATACCAAAACTGTTGCAGAACTAGGCAGAAAACACCTCATATGAAAATTAATTGTTACCTTGTATACAATTTAATGTTTAGTCTTTACAAGTTTCCTCTTCGCCGTGAGTGAAAATATGTAGGCCGGAAAATGAAAAAAGCAACCGTCTTCCCTGACCGGGAATCGAACCCGGGCCGCGGCGGTGAGAGCGCCGAATCCTAACCACTAGACCACCAGGGAAGGTGTGAGACAGTTCAGGAATTAGACTTAACAAGGCGAAGACTCCATACGTACAGCCGTGGTTCCCCCTTCCCAATCTACCAACGAATTCGTTCAAAAATCATATTCATTTATTCGTGGACCTCCTGTTCTACACCAACCAACAAAATCTGGACAAGAGGAAAGTGTAGCAACGCCAAAGAAAGAGTGATCAGGAGGCACGTAGCTGGGCGGGGCCTTTTTCTGCTCCGGATCTGTGCATTCAGCCGCGAATAAACTGTTAACTAAGTCGTCACGGCAGTTCAAATGTCATTAATTTGTAATTGTCTTCTTGTCTTTATTCTCGTAAACTAGTGAACCATTCGAAGACGAAAACCGTTTCTTAATTTATCTTTTGTTTCCTCAAAGTGCATGCTACGGTGTGTGTTTAAACTATACGTGTATTTAGCGAAGAATAAAACCTAAATGATAAAGCCTTTACGGCTTTTTTTAAAGCAGCGTGGGCGGAGCCGAAATAGCTCAGTTGGGAGAGCGTTAGACTGAAGATCTAAAGGTCCCTGGTTCGATCCCGGGTTTCGGCAGAAGGACGCCTTGTTTTAGACCTTGACTATTAAAATAACTCAGTACAAATATGAAAATACTCGTTGAACTGAAAAAAAGGGGAAGGTTTTTTCTCAAATTTCAAAGGCACAAGAAGATTGCGGAGTGAAACGGTTCTTCCAGTAGGAGAAGCCTAGGTATGGTCTTCAACATCTCACTAGATAAAAGAGACAGGGTCAAACGTGATGAAGGAAAACCACTTTCCCTTCTTTGTAGTATTTAGTATCTTCTTTCTGGCTTCGGGCTCTGTTCCACTTATGCCATTTTCCTTTTTCTCCAAACCTACTCCTTCTTCATTCCCATGAAGTTATTCCAACATCCATAAGCCAAAATCAAGGGGCCCCAAAGGATTTCTCTTCCTCCTGTTCATTTCTACTTCATGATCCCCTGCTTCCCCCAAATCTTATCTCTCTCAGGAAAGGAGACTGGTCCTCTAGATAGATATGGAAAAGAGAAGTTTAATATGAGGGATGCCAATTACCTTTTGTTCTTGGTTTCATGTCCCTTCAATGAACATTTATTAAGTGGACTCACATGCAACTCTGAAGAGAGAGAGGCAAGGCAGGGGAAACTGAGGAAACAAGGAAAGATTCCTGGAACAGAGAGCCATCTGAGTGCAACTGAAGAGGTGGCTCCTGGCAGGAAGTGGTGGTGTCAAAGCTGAGCCCTGCAGGAGAGAAGAGAGCCAGGATACTCCCTTGGCCTCCTTTTTCCCTGCCTCCTGATTTTGCTGTGTCAACATATCTCAACCTCTTCCTTCCTACTCAGAGCAAAAGTTTTCCCTCATTTCCAAGGCTGATTAATACTCCATCTGAGCTTTTGACACCTCTTCCCCTTCCATTCTGCCCTTGTGTCTTTGATCCTTCTCTCTTACCTGCCTCTCTTCAAACTACAGAATGCCTGAATCTCCCTCTTTAGACAACAAAACAAGAACACATGCCCTCCTGTCTTGCCCTCATGCTTTTTCCTTAGACTTATTCCTTCCACTCACCATCAAACTTGTTGCAAGAGCAGTATTTGTCTCCACTTCCTTGCCTCATCAGTTGCTCATCAGCTGATTTCTGCCTTCTAATCGCAGGATACCATTACCATCAACTTCCCAACTTTCAAATGCCTTGATGCTTTTTTAGCCCTAAACTTAATTTGTGCAGGTTGCAAACTATTGACAACCCTTCCTTCATGAAGCAATCTTCTTTTGGACCTTGGGACTCAACTCTCCCCCATTCTTCTCTGGCTGCTCTGTTTTAGTCTCCCTCCCCCCCCCCCCCACCCCACTTCTAAGGACGCTTTAAAAATGGCTACTTCTCAGTGTCATGATCTCCATCTTTTTTTAACTAAATTTTCAATTTTTAAATAATTGTAGATTCACATGCAGTTATAAGAAATAATACAGAGAGATCCCATGTACCCTTTACCTAGTTGCCCCCAATGGTAACAGCTTGCAAAACAATAGCACAATTTCATTACCAAGATATTGATATTGATAAAATCAAGATACCGATCCTTTCCATCAACACTAGGATCCCTCATGTTGCGCTTTCATAGCCACACTCAATTTCCTCCCGCGCCCCAACATCTGGCAACCACTAATCTGCTTTCCACTTCTATAACTCTGTAATTTCAAGAGTAATACATAGATGACACCACACAGGATGTAACCTATTGTGATTGGCTTTTGCACTCACTATAATTCTCTGGAGATTCATCCAGGTTGTTGGGTAAACCAATAGGTCGTTCTTTTTTATTTCTGAGTAGTATTCTGCCATATGAATTTACCATAGTTTATTTGAACATTCCCCCAGGACATTTGGGTTGTTTCTAGTTTTCAACTATTACAAATAAAGCTGCTATAAATATTTGCATACAGGTGTTTATGTAAACATCAGTCTTCATTTCTCTGGAATAAATGCCCACGAGTACAACTGCTAGATGGTATTGACTTGCGCATTTAGTTTTTAAAGAAACTGCCAAACTGTTTTGCAGAGTGGCTGCACCATTTTACATTCCCACCAGCAATGTACACAGCTTCATCAGCATTTGGTGTTGTCCCTAGTTTTATTTTAGCCATTCTGATAGGTGTATAGTGATGTCTCATTGTGTTTGTAATTTGCATTTCCTTAGTGGCTAATGATGTTTCTTTTGCTTATTTGCCAACTATCTATCTTCTTTGGTGAAAACTCTCTTTAGGTCTTTTGTCCAATCCAATAAGAACATTCATGTACAAGTTTTTGTGTGAGAAGTCCCTGAAAAGACCTTTTGCAAATCTGTCCTGGATTATATAGTTGTCGTGCAATGCAGTTCTTAGGTAGCAGTATTTACAACATGCAATACAGTCTTACTGTTTTAGGAAAGGCCCAGCACAGAGTGGAGAAATCCCCAGGATAGCCTCTAAGAGGAGTTTCTGACTGCATCACCCTCCCCTGTGCACAAAACTTAAAGATCAAGCATAGGTTAGTGTTAAAACACAAAACAAAACAACAGGCCCAAAATGGAGTCGCTTATGCTAAGTCCCAAGTCACCAAACCAAGACTTGATTACAGTTGCAGCTCTGTCAGAAATGGAATCTTAAATCAGTCAATCAGGAATCACCTGACCAGCACTAGTTAGGTAATCCGCCTAAGAGACCCCTGCCATTCCCTAAAGGAAAGTAACCTTGCAATAACAAACGTTTTTTCGCTTTGTTTGTTTGTTTTTGCCTAGTATAACTTCCTTGTTCCTGCTCCCTTCTGCCTATAAAAGTCTTTCATTCTCTATAGCTCCTCGGAGCTTCTTTCTATGGGCTAGATTGGATGCTGTCTAATTGGGATCAATTTTTGCTCAAATAAACTCTTAAAATGTTTAATGTGCCTCAGTTTACCTTTTAACAGTACTATGTACTGTTAGGTACACCGCCCCACCGGTCAAGTCAGGTGGTCTGCTATGTGCAAAAATAATGCTGGAGAATAACGACTTTAAAAATGAAAAGCCTTTAAAAAGAAGTTAAAGAAAAGAGACCGGGTCTCGTCGGATGTCCGGGCGGAACTGCAGGCATTGCTCGCAGGCGCGGTCCCACCGCCGCCCAGCACGGGGAGTTTGACCTGCTCCGTGTCCGGCCTGGGCCGGGTCCCCCCCTCCTTAGACAACCTGGTACCCCCGGGCTCCCCCGGGAGCCCCATGTTGGTGCCAGGCCCAGTGCGGACGCCCGCTCTACACAGCGCCGTAGCTCCGAACCCCCGGGCACCCACGATCCGCCGACCTCAGCCTCCCCAGGAGCTGGGATTACAGGCGCGCGCCACCGCGCCCGGCGCTGGGTGGGGCGGCGCGGCGGGCCTGGAGGCTGCGGCCGGTGGCCATGCAGCGCTGGGCGGCGCGACCTGCGCGGCGATTCCTGTATACCCAGCCCGCTGCCTCTTCTAGATTGCCAGAAGTGGCTGATAGAACGGAGATGAAGAGATACAGAAAGCACTGGCAGAGATGAGAATAAGCTTCCCTTGTCACGTTGTCCTCGGAATCTCTGCCAAAAGGTCAGTTAAACAAATGACCATAAATTTAATAAGGGGAAAATGTGAAGGACTGTGTTGAGCACCGAGCGTGCTCCGCAAACTTCGATGTGTATCTGAAATCACATGCGGATCTTGCTAAATGCTGTAGGTCTGAGTAGGGGTCTGAGATTCTGCATTTCTAAGAAAATCCCAGGTTAGGCCAATGCTGCTGATCAGCGGCCCGTCCTGCAAATGACAAGGTTGTGGAGGCTTTGGAACCTGACGGCTCTACACTTTTTCCTTTATTTTAACAGTCACAGCATTATGATATTAGAACATTAGAGTAAAGAGAAAAATAAAGGATACCCACAGTTCCAGCTCCACAAGTGAATATGGACAGTTCCCTTCTTCTTTTTTATATCTTGTCCTTACACAGACACAAGTTTTGGCATGGTTGAAACCATGACGTTTGTACAACGTCATTTTGGGTACATTTCCATTTTGTGGTAATAAATAAATATATGCAGAGAATTGTTCTATCACTACTTCCGTCAGCCAACATTTCCTGAGACCCTTCTTTGTGTCATCTATACTAGGTCCATCCGGGGAAGCTGAGAGTACAAGGTGCACTCTTCTAAGGAGCTTATGGCCCGATAAAGAATACAGACGAGTAAATCAGTGAGAATTAAGATGCACTCATATATTCTTCCATGGATGTAAGGGCAGAGAGAATCACCAATACCGGTACCTAACCTAAGACAGGGATGGTTAACTGGAGGTAATAGCTAAAATGAGTCTTAAAGATGAACTATAATTAGGCAGGTAAGGAAGGTGTGATAAATGTGACTTGTAATAATAAATATATATCTGGTCTTCAGTCACATTCCTGGGACAGACCTCATACAACACTTGGAATTTCCTTAGTGTAGAGAACCAGAAAGGTGACTTTTGTTATGTTAACGAGGCAACTTTTGGAAAGCCCCCTAGGTCACCTAAGGATGGGACCTGGTTGCCAGAGGAACCAACCACATGATTAAAGGGTTGGAACTTTTGGTCCCACCCCAACCTCCCAGGGAAGGGAGAGGGGTTGGAGATGGAGTTCAATCACCAATGGCCTACGATTTAATCAATCATGCCTATATAATGAAGCCTCCATAAAAACCCAAAAAGGATAGGACTTGGAGAGCTTCCAGGTCTGTGAACATGTGGGGCTTTGAGAAGAGTGATGTACTCTGAAAGGACGTGGAGGCTTCGTGCTGTTTCCTCATACCTTGTCCTTTGCATCTTTTCCGTCTGACTATTCCTGAGTTATATCTTTGTATAATAAACTGGTAATCTAGTAAGTAAACTCTTTCTCTGAGTTCTGTGAGCCACTCTAGCAAATTAATCTAACCCAAAGAGGAGGGTCTTTCATTCAGAAGCACAGGTATCAACTTGGATTTTCAATTAACGTCTGAAGTGGAGGGCAGTCTTGTGGGACTGAGCCCTTCTCCTGTGGAATCTGATGCTATCTCTGGGTAGGTGAGTGTCAGAATTGAGTTGACTTGTAGGACACCCAACTGGTGTCAGAGAACTGCTTGGTGGTATGGGGGGCGGGAGGGAGGGGACTCATACATTGGAATTGAGTGTCAGAATTATAGAAGGCCATAGAAAGATTCTTTCCATGAAGCATCAGCAGGTGCGAAGCTGAAAAGGTGTGAGTGTCTGAGAAAATCACTAGTTCCTAGTTTTCAATTACACCTGATCAGAGAGAATCAAAAGTACATGGGCCAAGAGGAATAAGATGAAGATGAGGCTGCAAGGGAAAAGAGTTACCTTGTATGGTAGTTAGTCTTCAAAACTGACCACAAGGTAGCATGTCCCTCAGTAATCACACCCTTGCATAGCCCATTCCCACAGTGAATCTTGGCTGACCTAATAGAATTTCATCGAAGTGACACTGTGCCAGTTCCAAGCCTGAGTCATAAGAACCTCTGTAGCTTCTGACTTGGTTTCTTGGAATGCTCAGTCTTGGGAAGATTTCTCTCAGAACCCAGTCACTATAATGTGAGAAGTCCAAGCCATGGAAAGGCCATGGCTAGACACTCTGGACAACAGCCTCAAATGAGCTCCTAGCGTATCACAAACATCAACTGCTACTGCCAATCACGTGAGTGAGCCATCTTGGACATTCCAGCCCAATCAAATCCTCAGAGAACTGGAGTTCTCGCTGACATCACATGGAGCAGAATTGCCCAGATGAGCCCAGTCAACCCAACAGAATCGAGAGGGATAATAAAATGGTTTTATTTATCTACTCTTCTGCTTTCCCTGCCACTTTTCAGAATTCTTGTGACTTGGATCATCTTTCCATCTCAAGAGCCTTAACTTTAACCACATCTGCAAAGTCCCTTTTACCACATAAGATAGCATTCACAGGTCCCAGAGATTAGTGAATATCTCTAGGGGACCCAAACCATGAGCCACTATGTTTTGTAATTCTTTGTTACATATTAGTAGATAATGAGAACACGTTGTGAGCTGTACCTTGACAATGCTAAGGACTTTGGACTTTACCTCAAAGGCTATGGGGAGACAGAGAAGTATCCTTCTGAACATAAAGGTCAGTGTAACTGGTATTTTTGCAAGCTTGTCCTGCCAGTACTGTGGAAGTGGGGCCACAGCTAGCACACAGAGTGCCTTTGTGCAAATTATGTAATAATGACCCACTTTGGTGAATGACTGACTAAAAAGCAACCCTTAGGGCTGATGAAGTACAGAAAATGGAAAGTGCTACCTCTCTCCAAGGACTCATGGCTTGGTTTTCAGAGCTCAGGTCATGCTTCAGCCCCATTCACCTTCTCCAAACATGTATTTTGCAGGGCACCTGTGGGTGACAGCTCTGCGTAGAGAAACAATGGGAGACAAGCAATGCTAGAAGTAAAGAAACTGGATTGTAGGCTGTTGCAGAAATAGAGGAAAGACACAGAGGGAGGAGCAGGAGGGGAAAGGTCTCAAGTAAAACAGTAGTAGAATCTGGCAGAGGAATGAAGGAGCCAGATTCAAGAAGTACTGAGGAGGTAGAATTCACAGGATTTGGTCAGTGGTAGAACGCTTGAAGTAAAACAGAGGAAGGGACTGAAAAGGATGCAAATGTGATGATGCCATTCTCCTGCCATCGGAGGAGGAGCAGGGCTTCTCCAAGATAATATTTTCCATACAGAGAAGTGAGATTTGAAAACCAGGGAGAAGACAATGACAACGACAGCCCTTGAGTCTGGTGCCTTAATGCAGCTGTCCATGCAGATGAAGAAATACCATTGCATGCTAGAATGTTTTGAAGTCAGCAAGACTGGATTTGGAAGTGAATGAAAGGAAAGCTACAGAGGTGATGAAAATGCTTTGATGGGAATCATCTCCAAGAAAATTGACTCTGAATTTAGGGATCTCAGAAACTGAGGAGGCTGGAATAGGAGAATGAGGAGAAAATGGAGGAGAAAAAAAGAAGGATAAGAATATAGTAACAGGAAAATATTTCAGGATAAAATCTAAGACAGTTTTCTAGTCAAAGAGAGAAAGAAAGATGAATATTTTTCTTAATTTGAGAACTGTGGTTTCTTCCTAGAATTAGAATTAGAATATTGAAATTATAATTTCGAATATATTTGTAGCGGGATCCATAATGAGAAAGATAATTTACATCACAACCCTTACTTACTTGCAATGCACTCTGACATTTTACATTCTATTCTCTTTCATTAAAATCAAAATTCTAGTCACGACTCACTGAATTGATTTCATGACCCACAAAGGCATCACAACCTGAAATTTGAAAAACACACTACCCTTGACCTTAAAATTAAGCTAAACTGCAGGCACCAACCCAAGATGTAAATTTCAATTATATCTTATACTAACCACCACTTCTTGTGTTTTTAGATCTTTTTTTCTTGACCACTGGCAAATTATTTAATGCATCACCCTCCTCCTCATGTCTTTACTTCCTTCTTTATACAGCATGTATTTTATGATTAATTACCAGTATTACTAACCTGTATAACCTTCATCTCCTTTGCCCTGATCCCAACCCTTGGTGAAACCAAACACTGATACATACCTAAGGCTAGATTGACTTGAAGGGCGCCACATTGCAACTTAGAATAACCTCTGACTAGCTCACCCAAGCTGTGTATGTTTTGCCTTCCATGTAGCCTAGGAAATAAATAGCTACCCTCTGGGAAACAATCCTGGCTGACACACGTACCTCCCAATAGCAATAGATGATAACTTTGTTCTTTTGAGTTTCTTAGGAACATGGCAGACTTCTCAGAGAAGAACACGTATGTTGGCATCCATCATCAATGACAACTGAAAGACCTGGTGTGGCGACCCCATCACCGATACCAGATGGTCAATGTTCCTGAGCCCCTCCTTCATAGCCCACTAGTCCCTGTATAACTACCTCGAGATTATGTGCTTGCTTACGATGGGTTTTTTGAGACATCAGCCTGCCATCTTCTGGTTATGCTGGCTAATCAAAATAAAAGCTTCCTTTCTTGATCTCTAAGTCATGATTAATTGGCTCATTTCTTGGCGAGCAGAGTGAGCCCATTGCTTGGTATCAACACCACCACTTTCTCCAAACATGAACATGAATGACTAAATGAATAGAGAATACTCTTAACTGTGTTCTTCTCTTTAACCCACTCCAAACAAAACTTTTATCCCCTCCACTCCACTGAAGCTCCCTTGTCAAGTCCCCAGGAACCTCCCTCTTGCAAAATCCAATGGTCACTTCTCAGTCTACAATTTGCTCAGCCTCTCAACAGCATTTGGCCCAGTTGATATTCCCTCTTTATGGAAACTCATTCTTCACTGGCCTTCTGGAATACCATACCCCCTTGGTTTTCTTCTTTGTTTCCTCCTCTTCCCAATCTCTAAATCTGGGAGTGTTCGAGGGCCCTAATCTGAGTCCTCATATGTTCTCTATATACTCTCCTTCCCTAAACGAGCTCACCTGATCACCTGACTTTAAATACCATCTATACGCTGATGATTCCCAAATGTAAACCATCAGACTTAATGCAAATCTCTGCATTAAGCGTATCCAACCAATGACTGACATGTCCACTGAATGTTTAAAAGGTGTCTCAAACTTAACAAGCTCAAGATCTCTTGATTTTCTCCCCACCCTCTAAACCTGCTCCTTCTCCAGTTCTCATCTTGAGAAAAGCACAGCAGTAATTTGAACTTGAGAAATAAAACTTGGATTCCAAATAAATTATACTTTTAGTAAAGAAATTGAGAAAGTCTTGTTTAATTTGACTATTTAGCTGTAACCTTTCTTTTTTTCTTTCGCCATTCATTCTGAAGCAGTTTTATTTCTCAAAAAATTGAATCATTTATTTGGTGTATGAAGTTTGTCACACTCTACATAACATAACATCAGACAATGTTGGAGAAAGAGCATATAAATTTCTGTTTTACTGTAGTCCTTTTCTCCCTTCTTATCCTCAAAGTATTTCCAAATTAGAGAAGGACATTCTTCTTATGCCACACTTTGAAAATAAAATAAAATTTTACTTAGGTCAATATTTTAACATTGTTTTCTATGGCCAGCAACAATGACAGCCATCTTGTAGGTAGCCACATGCCTGAGGAGGCTACCTCCTTCCATTTCTGTAAAGTCAAAAATCTCACTAAACGCTTCTGCACACTTTGAAGACACTAAAAAGTGATGATAAAATTCAATAAACCATGAAAACTTCAATATCATGAGTACATAAACCACAATCTTTTTTAGCAATGTTGTGTATAGGGTGTGCAGGACATTTAGCAGACAAGATCTTTTCATTTTCTTTGGTAAGAAGTTTGTAGGCTAAATGGAATTTGCCAAAATTTACATTTGCACTATCTGCCAAATACATAGATAGTGAGCTAGGTTTACTTTGTATTTGAACAAGATATCAACAATTGGTTGATATTTCTGGTGGTTTCCTAAATCTTCATACAAATCAAGAAAATAACTTTCCAAAGCTGTGTTTCAAATTAAAGTACGTAAGAGCTAGGGGAAACATTTTTTTGTTGCCACAATTTGACACATGAATTTGATACATTGTAGAGAGCAAGGCTATCTGAGACAACAAGCTCCATACAGCAAGGGGCCAATACATGGTATCGAAATTTCCCCTTTTGCGTGCCCTCGGGTTGCAACCTCTGAATCAGGAAACAGAGTAACCAAAAAAATAACGCGTGTTCTTTTCTAGTATTACGCCCAATGCTTTCTCGACTGAAGGTCGGGGTCACTTTGAAAGACGACAACCTTTACTTAAGAAGTTCTTGCCTGTCTCATCCCGGACTTGAGAGATTCAGTCTCCCTATGCACTTTCACATCTTCTTTTCCACCAAGCCCAATTCCAAATCTTTTTCTAAGCATTGTGGAGTAGTCCCCTGTTTGGGTTGTTTACCTCCTAATCCATTAGTATGTGTCCTTCCACCTGTCATTAAAATAACAGTCATTTAGACTTTTTCAGTAATGTCTAGGTTATGCCGGCGTTTACACAGTAGTAACGGTTCTCATTTTCATTGTCTAAACTCTTAGAGAATATGGTCATAATATTCACAATGTTAAAAGTTAAACTAGCACCGTTTCGATACAAAGCACAATCGTTAATCCGCAGTCAGAGCCGAACTGTTAACGCTCACGACCACAAAGCACTTCGCATGTTTAGGACACATCACTCAAGTGTGATGCAACACCGGATGGCCCGTTAGTGGGAGCCGATATCCTTTTCTACATAAATCATGGTTGTCATCATCAGAGGCCAGGGGAAAAACAGCGACTGCAACTACAGAAGTCGAAAATATATGCTGCATCCATTTGACAAAATCAGTATTGCTTTCAGGCCCCCAGGGGCTGGGGGCGTAGGGGTAAAGCTGTCTGTCACATGGTTTTTTGTACTTTTCCCAACCTTCCGCGCCCATCGTTTACTCGCCGAAAACCGGGACTTTTTGCACCCCAGGAAGGGGTTTCCCGGGAGGTGGGACTTTCAGGGCTAAAACCAGGACATTCCCTGGGCGAAGCGAGACAGTAGGGAAACCAGGCTTTTCGCCTCTTCCTGTTCCTGTAACTACGGCTCTCACATACTAGCAGATTCCCAAGAGTTTGCACCAAGGATACTTTATTCTTTAAATCATCTGGTCCCCTATGTCCAAGAACCCCCTTTGGACTTCCTCCGGACGGAGGAGCGGTCAGGAAAGATTGCAGTCTGTTGAAAAACCAGTGGCACTTGGGCAGGTGTTTTCTTAAAACGAAGAGAGACGGTTTTATGAGAAATTTCTCTGTGAGGGAGCAAATGAGACAGAGCGGTGGCTGGAGACCGAGGAGCCGAATCAAGGGAAGTTTTTGTTGTTTAAAATAGTAGACACTTGAATGTGTTTAAATACTGATGAGAAAGATCCAGTATGGAAGGAGAGAGGCATAGTAAGAGAGGAAGCGGACCAGTTTCTTCTTGCATCGAGACAAAACGGATGCAAGACGGCGCGGGTAAGTGGGCACGATTCTGGGCATTAGGAATTTTTTCCTTCCGATGTGAGAGATAGGGATCATCAGTTCAGACTGAGGGGAGTGAACACAGCAGAATCAACAGCGGCTTTCTTCATCTGAGTCTGGCTTTAGAAGCTGTTGCATTTTTTTTTTTTATTAATGTTATGATGGATTACAAGCTTGTGAAATTTCAGTTGTACATTTTTGTTAGTCATGTTGTGGGTACACCACTTCCCCCTCTGTACCCTCCCCCCACCCCCCCTTTTCCCTGGTAACCACCGATCAGATCTCCTTCTCAATATACTAATTTCCACCTATGAGTGGAGTCATATAGAGTTCGTCTTTCTCTGACTGACTTATTTCGCTTAACATAATGCCCTCGAGGTCCATCCACATTGTTGTGAATGGGCCAATTTCGTCTTTTTTTATGGCTGAGTAGTATTCCATTGTGTATATATACCACATCTTCTTTATCCAATCATCAGTTTCTGGGCATGTAGGCTGGTTCCACGTCTTGGCTATTGTAAATAATGCTGCGATGAACATAGGGGTGCAACGGACTCTTGAGATATCTGATATCAGGTTCTTAGGATAGATACCCAGTAATGGGATGGCTGGGTCATAGGGTATTTCTATTTTTAACTTTTTGAGAAATCTCCATACTGTTTTCCATAGTGGCTGTACCAGTTTGCATTCCCACCAACAGTGTATGAGGGTTCCTCTTTCTCCACAACCTCTCCAACATTTGTCGTTCTTGGTTTTGGATGTTTTTGCCAATCTAACGGGGGTAAGGTGATATCTTAGTGTAGTTTTGATTTGCATTTCCCTGATGATTAGCGATGATGAACATCTTTTCATGTGTCTATTGGCCATATTCATATCTTCTTTTGAGAAATGTCTGTTCATGTCCTCTGCCCATTTTTTGATCGGGTTGTTTGTTTTTTTGTTGTTAAGCAGTGTGAGTTCTTTGTATATTATGGAGATTAACCCTTTGTCGGATAAGTGGCTTGTAAATATTTTTTCCCAATTAGTGAGCTGTTTTTTTGTTTCAATTCTGTTTTCCCTTGCCTTGAAGAAGCTCTTTAGTCTGATGAAGTCCCATTTGTTTATTCTTTCTATCGTTTCCCTCAACTGAGGAGTTACAGTGTCCGAAAAGATTCTTTTGAAACTGATGTCAAAGAGTGTACTGCCTATATTCTCTTCCAAAAGACTTATTGTCTCAGGCCTAATCTTTAGGTCTTTGATCCATTTTGAGTTTATTTTGGTGTGTGGTGAAAAAGAATGGTCGATTTTCAATCTTTTGCATGTGGCTGTCCAGTTTTCCCAGCACCATTTGTTGAAAAGACTTTCTTTTCTCCATTGTAGGCCCTCTGCTCCTTTGTCGAAGATTAGCTGTCCATAGATGTGTGGTTTTATCTCTGGGCTTTCAATTCTGTTCCATTGATCTGTGCACCTGTTTTTGTACCAGTACCATGCTGTTTTGATCACTGTGGCTTTGTAGTATGTTTTGAAATCAGGGATTGTGATTCCGCCGGCTTTGTTTTTCTTGCTCAAGATTGCTTTAGCAATTCGTGGTCTTTTGTTCCCCCATATGAATTTTAGGATTGTTTGTTGAATTTCTGTGAAGAATGTTCTTGGGATTCTGATTGGGATAGCATTGAATCTGTATATTGCTTTGGGTAGTATGGACATTTTAACTATGTTTATTCTTCCAATCCATGTGCAAGGAATGTCTTTCCATCTCTTTATGTCATCGTCAATTTCTTTCAAGAAAGTCTTGTAGTTTTCATTGTATAGATCCTTCACTTCCTTGGTTAAGTTTATCCCAAGGTATTTTATTCTTTTTGTTGCGATTGTGAATGGGATAGAGTTCTTGAGTTCTTTTTCTGTTAGTTTATTGTTAGTGTATAGAAATGCTACTGATTTATGCACGTTAATTTTATACCCTGCTACTTTGCTGTAGTTGTTGATTATTTCTAATAGTTTTTCTGTGGATTCTTTGGGGTTTTCTATGTATAAGATCATGTCGTCTGCAAACAACGCGAGTTTTACTTCTTCGTTACCTATTTGGATTCCTTTTATTTTTTTTTCCTGCCGAATTGCTCTGGCCAGCACCTCCAGTACTATGTTGAATAGGAGTGGTGAAAGTGGGCACCCTTGTCTTGTTCCTGTCCTCAGAGGGATGGCTTTCAGCTTTTGTCCATTGAGTATGATGTTGGCTGTGGGTCTATCATATATGGCCTTTATTATGTTGAGGTACTTTCCTTCTATACCCATTTTACTGAGGGTTTTTATCATAAATGGGTGTTGGATCTTGTCGAATGCTTTCTCTGCGTCTATTGAGATGATCATGTGGTTTTTGTTTTCCATTTTGTTGATGTAGTGTATCACGTTGATTGACTTGCGGATGTTGAACCATCCCTGTGTCCCTGGTATAAATCCCACTTGATCATGGTGTATAATCTTTTTGATGTATTGCTGTAATCGGTTTGCCAAAATTTTGTTGAGGATTTTTGCATCTATGTTCATCAGTGATATCGGCCTGTAGTTCTCCTTCTTTGTGTTGTCCTTGTCAGGTTTGGGGATCAGAGTGATGTTGGCTTCATAGAATGTGTTAGGGAGTTCTCCATCTTTCTCAATTTTCTGGAACAGTTTGAGGAGAATAGGTATTAAGTCTTCTTTGAATGTTTGGTAGAATTCTCCAGAGAAGCCGTCTGGTCCTGGACTCTTGTTTTTGGGGAGGTTTTTGATTACCGTTTCTATTTCCTTACTTGTGATTGGTCTATTCAGATTCTCCATTTCTTCCTGATTCAGTTTGGGGAGATTGTAGGAGTCTAGGAATTTGTCCATTTCTTCCAAGTTGTTCAATTTGTTGGCATATAGTTTTTCATAGTATTCTCTTATGATCTCTTGTATTTCATTGATATCTGTTGTGATTTCTCCTCTCTCATTCCTGATTTTATTAATTTGCGCTTTCTCTCTTCTTTTCTTGGTGAGTCTGGCTAGGGGTTTGTCAATTTTGTTAATTCTTTCGAAGAACCAACTCTTTGTTTCATTGATCCTTTCTATTGTCTTTTTTGTTTCAATATCGTTTATTTCTGCTCTTATTTTTATTATTTCCCTCCTTCTACTGACTCTGGGCTTTGTTTGTTCTTCTTTTTCTAGTTCTGTTAGGTGTCGTTTGAGGTTGCTTACGTGAGCTTTTTCTTGTTTAGTGAGGTGAGCCTGTATTGTGATGAATTTCCCTCTTAGGACTGCTTTTGCTGCATCCCAAATGATTTGGTATGTCGTGTTCTCATTTTCATTTGTCTCCAGATAATATTTGATTTCTTCTTTAATTTCTTCAATGATCCATTGTTTGTTGAGAAGCGTGTTGTTTAGTCTCCACATTTTTGCACCTTTCTCTGCTTTTTTCTTGTAGTTGATTTCTAGTTTAATAGCGTTATGATCAGAAAAGATGCTTGATATTATTTCAACTCTCTTGTATTTATTGATGTTTGCTTTGGTTCCCAAAATATGGTCAATCCTTGAGAATGTTCCATGTGCACTTGAGAAGAATGTGTAACCTGCTGTTTTTGGATGAAGTGTTCTATATATATCTATTAAGTCCATCTGGTCTAATTTTTCATTTAATTCTATTATTTCCTTGTTGATTTTCTGTCTGGATGTTCTGTCCATTGGTGTTAATGGTGTGTTGAGGTCCCCTACTATTATTGTATTGTTGTTGATGTCTTCTTTTAGTTCTATTAAGAGTTGCTTTACAAATTTTGGTGCTCCTGTGTTGGGTGCGTATATATTTATAAGTGTTATGTCTTCTTGGTGGAGAGTCCCTTTTATCATTATATACTGTCCCTCGTTATCTTTCTTTATCTGTTTTGCTTTGAAATCTACCTTGTCTGATATTAGTATAGCGACACCTGCTTTCTTTTGTTCATTATTAGCTTGGAGTATTGTTCTCCATCCCTTCACTCTGAGTCTGTGTTTGTCTTTGGGGCTGAGGTGTGTTTCCTGGAGGCAGCATATTGTTGGATCTTGTTCTTTGATCCATCCTGCCACTCTGTGTCTTTTGATTGGGGAGTTCAATCCATTTACATTTAGAGTGATTATTGAGACGTGGGGGCCTACCACTCCCATTTTGTATCTTGTTTTCCGGTTTTCTTCAGTTTCCTTTGTTTCTCGTCTCATGGTTTAATCTGTTCTGATGTAGAGCTACTACTCTCTGTTGTTGTCCTTCTACTTATCTCCTCTTCTCTTGGTTTTGTAGCCCCTTTCCTTTTTTGGATTTTTCAGGAATGAGGGTTTTCCTGAGGATTTCCTGAAGAGGAGGTTTTGTGGCAATGAACTCCCTTAATTTTTGTTTGTCTGGGAAAGTTTTTATTTCTCCATCGTATTTGAAGGATATTTTCGCTGGGTAGAGAATTCTCGGCTGTAGATTTTTGTCCTTCAGATTTTTGAATATATCATTCCACTCTCTTCTAGCCTGTAAAGTTTCTGCTGAGAAATCTGCTGATAGCCTGATGGGGGTTCCTTTGTAGGTTAGTTTCTTTTGCCTGGCTGTCCTTAATATTTTCTCCTTGTCGTTGACTTTTGCTAGCTTCACTACTATATGCCGTGGAGTTGGTCTTCTTGCATTGATAAAGTTTGGAGATCTATTGGCTTCTGTCACCTGAAGATCCATCTCCCTCACCAGATTTGGGAAGTTCTCAGCCATTATTTCTTTGAATAGGTTTTCTGCCCCTTTCTCCTTCTCTTCTCCCTCTGGTATACCTATAATCCTTACGTTGCATCTCCTAATTGTGTCTGATAATTCTCGGAGAGTTTCTTCATTTCTTTTAAGTCTTGCTTCTCTCTCCTCCTCTGCCTGCAACAATTCTATATTGCCATCTTCCAAATTGCTAATTCTTTCCTCCATATTATCGGCCCTACTGTTCAGAGCATCTAGATTTTTCTTAATCTCCTCTATTGTGTTCTTCATTTCCAATATTTCTGTTTGGTTCTTCTTTATCGTATCAAACTCTTTTGTGACATAGCTCCTGAACTCGTTGAGTTGTCGGTCAGAATTCTCTCTTAACTCATTGAGAATCTTAATGATGGCTGTTTTGAAGTCATCGTCATTTAGGTTATACATCTCATTTTCTTTGGGATTGTTTTCTGTGTATTTGTTGCTTTCTTTCTGTTCTGGAGATTTAATGTATTTTTTCATATTGCTTGATGTTGTTGATTTGTGCCTCCGCATGGAGATAGAGTTTAGTTGCTCCTTTCACTTGTTTCAGCTGCTGTGGTGGGAGGAGCAGCTGTTTATATTTCACCAACCAGGAACCCTGTCCGTAGTTGCTAACTGGGCCTGGGCCCCTCTTCGTAGCCACAGTGGCCCTTTGGATTCCCTCCTCTGCCGTGGGGGCCGTCACAGGGGGGGCTTCAGGCTGCAGGTGCCTACTGTTGCAGCCCACCTAGATGTGCTCTCTCCTTGGGGTCTGCAACGGTGTTATGGGCTTTTCCAGCAGCCAGGGGTGGGATCACTTATATTTGTCGCTCCGTTGCTGTCGGCACCCACCAAATCTCACTTGTCCTCTATAGGTCGCAGGAGAGCTATTGGCATCTTCTACAGTCTGTGGTTAGTACACCTAGTTATGCTGCTTTTGCCCTGGGGTCTTCCAGCCTTGTGGCTGGCGGCTGGGTGCCTTCTACTGGTGCTGTGCAGAGGCTTTCCCTAAGGCTGCTGTGAGCCTGTAGGGTTTCCCCCTAGGCTACTAAGCTGGGTCTCTGGAACTCTCTCCAGCCCCAGTCCTCTCCGAGATCTCCGGCAATCCCTAGACCCACGGGGCGGGCAATGGCAGCTGGGGGTCGCCCCGCCCTCAGGGCTTCTCTCCTGGCCTCTCCCGGAGCCGTGAATGCTGGGCGTGGCCCCTCTGCCAATGGCAGACAGGGAGTTTTGTCTGCTGCCCGGCGGAGCTCCGGTGCTTCCCCTCCGGGTCGCAGAACCGGCCTTTGAAAATTCCCCCGGCCCGGTCCTCTCCGAGATCTCCGGCAATCCCTAGCCCCACGGGGCGGGCAACGGCAGCTGGGGGTCGCCCCGCCCTCAGGGCTTCTCTCCTGGCCTCTCCCGGAGCCGTGAATGCTCAGCGTGGCCCCTCTGCTAACGGCAGACAGAGAGTTTTGTCTGCTGCCCGGGCGGAGCTCCGGCGCTTCCCCTCCGGGTCGCAGAACCGGCCTTTGAAAGTTCCCCCCGCCCCGGTCCTCTCCGAGATCTCCGGCAATCCCTAGTCCCACGGGGCGGGCAACGGCAGCTGGGAGATCTCCGTGCCGTCCGTGTCTCTCTCTGGGACCCTCCGGGCGCCCCGAGCACCAGGCTGGATGCCCCCGCCAATGGCGGGGAGAGACTCTCCCCGCGGGCTCAGGTGTGCAACTCCAAAGTTTCCCTCTGCGTTTAGGAGTAATTGCAGGGGGTTTAGGTAGGGTTCTGGTCACCTGTTTCCACCGTCGCTCCTCTGTTGTGTTCTCGCTCCTGCCCTAGACGTGCGTCGAAGCTGTTGCATTTTTAAGATGTTGCAGGAGAGCATTTCATTTTCAAAATTTTAAGTGAAATTGATCTGGAACGTAAATAAAGTTTAAGCAAAGTAAAATCCAGTGTTAAAAATATGTGATGAGAGAGCCCCACCACCTGCCTCCTTAGCGCAGTAGGCAGCGCGTCAGTCTCATAATCTGAAGGTCCTGAGTTCGAACCTCAGAGGGGGCAGTCTCGTTTTCTGCCCACGCCAAAAATTCAACCCCGTTGTTCAGCTTTAATCTACCTCGTGGCCATTGGGCAGGATGCATGTTGTCCAAAAGATGTAAGTCTACACTTTCTTCCTCCTGATTGGTAGATATATAGACGTAGATATTCTTCGGTTCTTCTTTACACGTATTGTCTTGTTATCTTCATCGCTTTCCAATAGACGAGCTCTTTTCTCCAAGTTCCTCTGATTTCTATTCCTTCTTGGGACAGTATCCTACAGGTGCAACTTAATTTATTGAAAAAAATGAATGGACAGATAGAGGAAAACGTGGTATTCAATTTTCCCAGTAAGTCTTGCTGTTCCCTTTTCATGTATATATATATATAATCTCCTTGTCTTGGCCTCCCTGTATAATCTGATCCTAATTGTTTTTCCGTCTGTACTGCACTGAATAGTGTTCCACAAAAAAACGCATGTCTGCTGGGAACCTCAGAATATGAGTTTATTTGCAGATGTAATTACTTAAATTAAGATGGGATCATACTGGATTAGGGTGGGCCCTAAATCCAGTGACTAGTGTTCTTCTAAGAAGGCCACGTGAAGACATAGAGAAGCACACAGAGGAAAGTAGGCCACGTCAAAATGGAGGCAGAGACTGAAGTTACACTGTCACAAGTCAGGGAATACCAAAGATTGCTGGCAACCACCAGAAGCTGGGCAGAGACAATGAAACACTCTTCCCCAGAGCCTTCAGAGGGAGCAGAGCCCTGTAAATACCTTGGTTTTGGACTTTTGGCCTCCAAAACTGTGAGAAAATTAATTTCTGTTGTTTTAAGCCACCCAGATTGTGGTAATTTGTTATGGCTGCTCTAGGAAACTAACACACCCATTCTCTCTCTCATTCACCAACCTCCCATCACATCACCTCAACTGGTTTTATTTTCTTCATAGCACTTATTACTATATGAAGTTGCCTTACCCTTTTATCTGTTTAACACCGTTATTATCTATCCCCACCCACCCCCTTAGATTGTAAATTCCATGAGAGTCATCACTGGTCTGTGTTTCCAGCACCTAGAACAGTCTCTGACAAACAACAAACACTTGTCGAATCAATCAATTAATTAATTAGCATGTTAAATGTTATTCTTTTCCTTCCATATTTCCAATCACTATCTTACTCTGGGCAATAGACATCTCAAATTTGGATTTTTGCAATAATCCTCTCAGGAAACACAACTACTGAAATTCATCCTGCAGACCATACCTCTCTGACACAGTTTGTGCTGGCAAAAGAGAGGACAATACTTGGGGTGCTCCATGCAAAATGTCTGGACCACAGAGAGTCTGTATTTCAGGACAGCCCTCCCTACTGTTCATTCTAGTTCAGACTTAAGAAGGCATATAATAGAAAACATCTTAACAGTTTCTTCCGGACCATCAGCCTCTGATCCCAGGAGCCTGCATCTGCCACAGTTCAAGAGATGTGGTTAAGGATTTGGGAGAGACCAAAGAGCTGGATTGCCTGGCTTTTCAGCCAATTCCTTAGAAAATACTTGATCTTCGTTGGAGCCATCACTATTCAGAATCTATTCTCTCCTTTGTAGAATCAGAAACTATTTTTAAATTCACCCAGAGTTTTTCATGCATGCAGGACTGACTCACAATAACCAAATGTCAGAGACATTTCAAGCCAGAGTCTGAACATATTGTAGCCATATTGGTGGTTGATCAACATATTCTCTCCTTTGTAAAATAAACTCTATAGTGGAAAGCAAATAACATTAGAAGTTTCCTCTGTGCACCTGTAATTGGACTAATGGAAGTAATAAAGTATTAATGTCTATATGATATCAAGCAATGATGGTGTGGTACATTCACCATCAAAAAGCTGTGCTAAGCTAAGCCAAGCAAAGCTGACTTAAACTTGTGTTGGCTTATGTGGTTGCCTCGGGGCAGAGGTGGAAACATGGATTTCTGATCACAGCATGCTATTTTCCTAAGCAAGATTACAAGACCATTGGTTAGATGAGAGTTCTTAGTTCTATTTGTTATCTTTGTTACCGTTATTGAACTTGGATGTCCAGAAAAGCCTCCTCGGCACTCATTTACAAATCAACTCCTGAGTAGGTCACTTCTATTTCACTCAGGGAATTCTACAAATGGCCAACCACATCCTTTACAAAGGAAGGTAGTAGCTTCAATCTGACTTTGTTTTTTCAGTTAAATGGGATTAACAGGCAAAGAATATGGTTCGGGCACAAAACCATGTACTCTAAGGTACCCCTGAAATGTTAGTTATTTTCACAAAACTTGGGGCCATCTTAATGTAGAGGTCCTCTGCATTCACCTATCTTTCTGTAGTTTGCATGAGTCATTTACCCATTTGTGGGCGGAAATATTTGACCCTAAAGGTTTTCCAGTCCTTTATACAATTTATGTAATCTGTCCCTGTTCTGTATAAAGTGAGCTGTGTTTTGCAAATGTGGACTTCAGAGTAAGATTCTAAAAACTGGAATTGTCGCCCGAACAGGGACTTGAACCCTGGACCCTCAGATTAAAAGTCTGATGCTCTACCGACTGAGCTATCCGGGCCCTCAGAAGGGGGCTATTTCCTTGCATGGTCTAGTGTTAAGATAAGTACATGAACAAAGTTCAAATGTCTTTCCTTTTTAATTCTATCTGTGTTCCTTTTCCCTATTCGTATTTCTATCCTTGCCCCTTTAAATACGGCTCATGACTATTTCTTCCCCCTGCTCGTGGAAAAAAAGTAACTCCCATCCTTGTCTAATGTAACCTAAACAATTAATTCTAAAACTTGCATATAACTAGAGTCATAATTACTTGGGCAGTCTTGTCCTTCATCTTCAAAATGTATGCTCTAGTCTCTCCCCAGACTTTAAGAATGCCTAGCACAAGAGAGAGTAACCCTAGGAATAAGAATAGTTGAAGCAGTGCACAGTGTGAGGGTTTCTGTGTGGAGTGCGGGAGATCCAAGCAGAGAGTGGAGCTCAGTAGAACCTTCTGGACTAAAGGAGTAAATCGGAATAGACAAAGCCATTGATTTTAATGAGGTCACTCAAAAATCTTTCAGGGAAGAAAACAGAGGATGGAGGAGGGAGCCCTGAGAAATCCTGATAGGTAAACAGAGAGAGGAAGAGGCATTCTCTGAGGAGATGGAGATGACCCAGTCAGAGGGGTAGGAGGACAGTGTGGAGAGAGTAATGCCTCAGCAGTTCAGGAAGAGAGTGATTCAGGAAGGGTGCGGCCAATAATGTCAAATGATATTGAGAGCTATCTTCTATATTTGGTTAAGAGTTCATTGTCTGTCATTTCCCACTAAAATATAGTAAACTCCATGAGAGCAGGAGCATTTTCTGTTGTGCGCAGTGCTGTACCTCTAGCCCCTATGTATCAGTCAAAGTCTAGTTAAGAAATAACACTAGGTATTTCAACTGGAAACACTGTGGTAACCCAGAGATAATAACTATGGAAAATAGCTACCATCTTCTAGGGCTGGGGCAACAAAAGGGAAGAGGTTGTGACCTCTGAGGAAGGGCATAAAGAGAATAAAGGAATCAACAGCCATCGTTGAAGCAATCCTGACTTGAATGGCAAAAATCAGAAAACCAGTTCCTCGCCTTCTGCCTTCTAGCTCCCTCTGGTTCCTCTTCTTGACAGAACCTAAGAGAAAGCAAAGGTTTAGGAAATGTAATGCACAGATGCCCAGCTCCAACATCACACAAGAGCATTCAAGGGTGGACATGAGGCTGAGAGAGAAAGGGTTAACAGGGAGGGATACAGCTTTGAACGGTGCTCGGCACATAGTAGGTGCTCAGTAAATATCTGTTGCCTACTTCCCACTCAACAAGCTGAGATGTTAAGAGCAGGGTATCAAATATCAATCTTGTTCATTTTTATTGGATAGGTGCTTATCTTGACGCTCTAAATATCACTTCTTCCTGTTTCTCGTTTTACTCCGTCCTGTATCTTGTAATTTGGATGACCTAGAGATCCAGTCAAGAGCCCTGGAAGCAGGAAATGCAATGAGACTGAGGGGGAAAAATTTTTTTTCTTTTTCATGTAGAATGTCATTGTTGATCTGGTGGTAAGCAGTTCCAGAAGAATGACAAAAGATAACCAATCAATAATTAATTTGAAAATGTATTGCACACCATCCTACACCTTCCACATCCCTGGTACAACCTTCCAGCCCCTGCTCCCTCTCAGTCAGAAAGTTTCTTGACCCTGATGTTTTTGTAACAAAGACAATTGCCATGCATATCTGAAAGGCATTTGAAAAATCTCTTAGCTCCATCTACTACAATTGGTACAAAAAAGAACACGAAGAATTTTGGAGTATTTAATTCTTAGAGAAAAACACTATTTTGTGTCTGAACTAATATTACATGGTTCCGTTAAACAGCAAATTAGCCGTTCAGTTTCATCAAAGCAATTTCCTCAGATTTTTTTAAAAGACATAGTGTACCCTTTCGACGGAAAAAAAAGTAGATGAAGAACAAAGATTTGTGAACTCGCAGCACGTCACTGTCTTGCCTCTTTTTGTTATTATGGGAGGGAAAAAGAAAAGATCTGCTGCCCCCTCTGAGGTTCGAACTCAGGACCTTCAGATTATGAGACTGACGCGCTGCCTACTGCGCTAAGGAGGCAACTGTCCCTCCCACCTCCATAAAATATGTAGCAACTTCATTGTAAGAAAGAATCATTTTTAAATTGTCTGAATTACAGTGTTTCAAAACAAGGCGAAACTGTGATTTCATTCCTGTCTAAAGCATGCGAGGTTCGGATAACAAAGCCACGCAGAACGAGCTAAGTGCCCACGACCAGCCCATCCCCGTTTCCCCTGCGGACTTTTCTGCGAAGACTTTAGGGGCTGTGAGGGCAAGTGAGTCGGGACTTGCGGAAGTTTTGCTCAGACACAACCGAGGCCCGCAGAGACATGCCTCCTTCTGAAAGGCAAACAAGACTTAAGTAACAAGGACGGCCTCCCCCATGAGGTCCCGTCGAGGAGCTCGGTCCCCTTAGATGGATGAAGGAGGGTGGGGGAGGGGCCCTCAAGATTCTTTCCTTGTTTCTCCTTAGCAGCTCCCGGGCTCAAACCCAACGCAGGGACTTTCTCACACCTGAGGTCCAGAGGCTTACTCTCTGGAGTCCAGGAGAATGTGGAGCCCACAGCGTCCTGTGTTGGTGACAAACGGGACAGGAGCCTCCTTCCGCGCCACCTGCGGCGTCCCTGTTCAGGGTCAACCTGGAAGCCGTGAGAAAGCGGTGTCGGAGGTCAGGCGGGTCTGTTCTGGGGCTGTGCTGGGAGTGGGGAGGGGAACGCTAGGGGGAGGGCGTGGAGCAGCGGGAAACGGGAAGAAAGGACTAGAAACTGGCGATGTTCAGCGGAGGGAAGTACATGAGAAAGAATACACCGCAGACGGTAGCGTGGCCGAGCGGTCTAAGGCGCTGGATTAAGGCTCCAGTCTCTTCGGGGGCGTGGGTTCGAATCCCACCGCTGCCAGGGTGAATTTTTTTTTTCTTTTTTTCTTTTTTTTAACTTGCCTCCTTAGTCAAGTCGACCTTTTTCATGCCCAGTGTAGATACTTCTCACAAACTTCAAGTTGAGGCAGGCTCCTCTCCTCCTACCACTTCTGTTTTCCCAGAGGCCAGAGATAACACCCATATGTACTGTCCACAAAAGTGTCCACCACATGATAGGCCTTCAATTAACAAAAAGTTGAGCATCTACTGTGTGTGTGATATTTACTCCCTTCTTGTATTTTCACCATCCAGAAGTATCCAACATATAACAGACCTTTATTTAATTCATTCGTTTATTTTAAAAAATTATTCTGCACCTACTATGTGCCAGGGTACTTACTTAGACCCCGTAGATACAGCAATACTTAACTTATTACATTATTCAATAAATGATGGACGAATGAATGGCTATGAGTCTTCCTGAATCTGCTTGCAACTGGAGACAGGTCCCGCCAGGCTGGTTTTTTTCTCGGCATCCCCGCAGCCTTCTCATTTCACATCTTGGACCCTAATTATGCTGATCTGAGCTGTGGCAACTCCTCTCAAGGCTCCTCACCTTGCCACTCAACTGTCCCTCAAATCGCGTCAACTAGAGGTGCTCTCGCACCTCTGGGCACGTCTCTGTCTTCCCCTGGGCACCCTCTGTCTTTGCTCCAAGCAGTTACCTCTGCCGTCAAGTCTTCTTATCCTCCAGGCCTCAGTTTCTAAGTTGCTTTCTCCTGGAAGCCTCTCTTGATCTCTCCCTCCAGAATTACAATTAGACACTAGGATATGGAGGGGAACAAGGGAGAGGGTTTCTGCGCTAGTGCCTAGTAGGAAAGATAAACATTAGAGCATAATGGCCCCAAGATGACATTATTTCCACTGTAGAGAATGAGATTGAAGTATGAATGACATCTTAGATATATTGTTACCAAAATAAAGAATGTTACCCAATAGTACAACGTATAGAAGGACACACTTCAAATCGTTCCCAGTGACGACAGTGTCAGAGGATAGGAAAGAGGGAAGATTATAAATTTTACTTTAGACACTTCTGTTTGAGTTGTTACAATGAGTGGATATTTACTTCATAAGTTGAATGAATGAATTCACAAATTCATAAATGAATTTTTAAAAATCCCAATCTGATAAATACAGCAAAGGAGAAATGCAATGTGCTAGGGAGTATGCAGCAGGTCTCAGCTCAGCCATCCCTTCCCCTGGCAGGCTGTCCTCATTGCTAGCTGTCCTTAATTGAGTATTCCTGCTGGTTAGCATTGGGTATGGTCTGTTATCATTCAATCCATGACTTATTTTAGCATTTACCATAACTTTTGGAAATTTCTGTGTAATTGTCTGCTTTTCCCCATGCATCATAAGCTTTGTGAGATGCAGAACCATATTTCTCTTGCTTCCCCACGTCACGAAAACTAAATCAATATTTGTCATAAGTTTCAATGAATAAATAAATATGTGAAAGAATATCTTTCTAATTTGTGAAGTGAGCACGGTATACAGAGCTGATAAGCCAGGAAGACTCTAACTGAGAGCTTCAGTTTTAGATAGGGTCACTTTCTGAAGCCCCATTTCTACAGGACACTCCAGCTGAACTTGGTTCTGGACTGCTGATTAGGCCACATTGACTTGCTTTTTCTGGGTTTAGGTCTGATACCAGGTGACTGCAAACCATCCTTGCTTAGATTCCCAGGGAACTGATTGCTTCTGGATCGTGGGGTCCAGACATTTCTCCCCCTAGTCATTCCCCTCAGCAGTCTTCATTTGTTTGCATTCACCTTGCAGTATGCGTGAACCAACCATGGGCGATTCCAAGGAAATAGTGCAGCCTTCTGAACTCGAGACTCAAGAATAAATACACCAACCCATGGCCATCTGGACTATTTTCCAGGTCTTTACCCACTATCCAGTCCTGGGAGATAAATGTTCTGAGGTTGAAAAAACAGTCATCTGTGCTCCTTCTCCCTTGTCTATCCTCAGAGAACAGTTTAAAGCCTATAGATGAATAGTGGGCTTTTGAGGTTCTGGTAGCATTTTAAAACCAATGGATATTTTTCTTTTTCTTTAAGAAATAGGTTTGTGGCTCATGGAATAAAAAGCATGCCACGTCTGCTGGGGAAGAAAGACTTGCTCCATTATACACCCGGATCTGAGATAGCTTAGACCATCTTTTAAGGCCAGGAGACTCATAAAGATAGAATGGAGAGTTTATGCTTGTGGAGGGAGTGGGTAGACACTTAGGAGTTCTTTATAGTCACGGGGCCAAAAGTCTTTGAATTTCACAGCTTCCCTCTCCGCCTCCCAAATGATATATTTACTTCAACTACTGAGCAGCTATTTTGTGACAGGTACCTTCTTGGTTGAAGATACAACAAAAGAATGAATGCCAAAAAATCACTCAGGGATTCCTTAGCAATTCAGCCTTGGGAGACTTCCGGAGGCACATTAAGAATAAATGGCCAATAATTCATATTTAGATCAGCTAAAGTAGAAATTTATATCTGAGTATTTCTTCCAGTCATGCTACGTATATGATCTCTTTGTTATATGTTGTTCTTAAAGTTACTAGGTAAATACTCATGTTATCTTAATAAAGTTAAGATTTAGAAAAATAAATGACTATGCTCAGCACTATGACATCCTCTCTTGGTCGTCCACACCCAAGGACACCTATTTGTGGAGCCATATGAACACTGGAATGTCCACCTGGGAACTGGGACCTGGAAAGGCCAAAAAAACAAAAGAAAACAAAACAAAAGATGCAACAGTCATCCCCTTTAGACTTGTCAGATTTAGCCTATGGATAGGAGGAAAAAGAAATGCTCAGAAAAGTCTCAGGCTGAACTCTCCCACTGGCTATTCGTTCACTCGTTAGCTCATTCATTCATTCGCTCTTACTTTCATCTATGCGTCCATACAACAAGCATTAATTAAGCTTCTACTGTGGACCAGACCTTGGGGTGTCAAAGAGAAATGACACCTGGTCCTGCACTTAAGGCATTTTGGAGTGGGAAGCCAGATTTTAACATTTCAAGCCCATGGTTACAGCTGAGCAGGAAGCACCAGGAAATTCCAAGATTGCTCTAGAGGTGTCTGCAGGTAATCTGGAATGACTAAGTAAAACTGTAGAAAGGAGATGTTATATTTTTCTTTTCTCCCTTTTGAACAGTGAGATTAAAATCGAATTTGCATTTGCTTGGGTCGGAAACGAAAGCAAAATAAAAACCGCCAGAGGTAATAATATTCTTGGATCAGGACCCTACCCTGCCTCTGACATCGAAGGAAAGAAACTTGGGAAGATGCCACTGTGGAAACAATCAGTGAAAGCCCCTCCCACCCTTGAGTTTGACTTTTTCATCGCCCTGCGGCTGAAAAGTGCAGATTTTCCATCCAAAAAAATTGTCCCCGTAAATTTTTTAAAAAGTAGCTGAAAAGAGTTGTCGCTTAAATTGGCGTTTCATTTTCAATTGTATTCTATACATCTCCCTCATTAAAAACACACACACATGCACACACACACACAAGGAAAGAGATATCAGACGGACAGTGTGTCCAAGCACCACCAAGAGGGGTTCCATGGTGTAATGGTTAGCACTCTGGACTCTGAATCCAGCGATCCGAGTTCAAATCTCGGTGGAACCTTTCCTATTCTCCTTCTTTTAACTTTACTTCCTATCACGCGGCAGAGTGAACCATGCTGCTTTCAATTCCAGCACTTCTATTTTTGGTGGGCTCGGGCAGTGAGGAAGGACAAGAGACTACTGTCCCCATAGCCCGTAATCCCAGGACCAGCCTGAAATCACCAAATCTGTGTCCATACATGTCTTTCTGTTCCCACAAGACTAATTTTTTTCCCAGGACGTCCCAGAGCTGATCAGCGTTCAGTAAATGCGCCTTTAATGAACAAACCAGAGTGCAGAGCAAAAGGTGATCTGTGTTAAGAAGCAACCAAAACGGGAAAGGAAGTGGACAGACCTCATTGAGAACCCATAGTTAAGACTGAAAAGGAAAACGTAGAGAGAAGTATGAAAAGAAAAAATGGCTGAGAAAGTGGTTAAGATTAAGTGGAAGGAGAAAGTGGTTGAGAATAAATGGAAGGAAAACGTCGTGTCAGAAGTGGGATTCGAACCCACGCCTCCATTCGGAGACCAGAATCCTCTATCCGAGGAAGCAGAACTTGAGTCTGGCGCCTTAGACCACTCGGCCATCCTGACACCTGGCACAACCTCCTTTCCAAATGAATAAAATCTTCAATTGTGATGAAAGTGCACCCACTATAAACCACTGATTTTTTTTTTTTCTGGTTGAGAGTTTATCCAAGAATTAGAAATGTAAATCTTGATTGAACTCACGAGGCTTCCCTTTCGACTCGGGCTACAACTCGGTGTTTCTCTCCTCTCCTTTCCCCGCACGTGAGGATGCTAACAACCGGAAACCGGACTCCAGACTGGAGTAGAGAGAACCTCCTTTAACTCCCCTTACCCATGACAAGAAAGAACACGTAATGCAGGCTCTGTTCCCGAGAAGCTGACTAGCAAACCGACCAAATTGGTGGGAACTCCGTGGGGAAGTAGTGAGCGAGCCAGTGTAGACCTGGGCAGAAAACAAGCGAGTTAATAGAGACCAGAGATGGGCAAGGTGAGTGGAGTTTCGGGGCCTTGAGCGTGAAGACTGGCTGTTGATGTGAGTTGCAGGAGCTGACATGGTCAGGAGTTGAAAGAGGGAGAAGCGCGGGAGTGAAAAACAAGTGTGGCCCGAAGGGGATGTCGGCACTGAGCTCAAATCCCCAAATCCCTTCCCCGCCAGGCTCCCAGAACTCGACAAACAGGTTCATGCCCACTCCGTCTACTCTGGGCAGAAGGTTTAAGGTATGTCAGTGGAAATTGATCCCAGAGATAAAGAATTACAGACATTGACAGTTGAAGGCCCCCCAACCAAATGGCCAGATCTCCAAGCGACCCCCAAAGACTCTCCAGTCTACAAGCTTGGTCCACCCCCACAGAAACAGCTTCCAAAATCACGTTTTTAGTTCCTTGTTTTAAAAATGAACGACAGCCAAGAATCACCAGATATTTCTGAAAATGTTTCTACAATAAAGACGGACTGATACAGACAAAAGGCAGGAAAAGGAACTAAAACCAAACAAATACAAAGCAAGGCACTGGATTTTTTTTTAATTATAATTAAATCTTTAGTGAGGTAAGAGAAGATATTGCATTCCTAAAACAAGGAGAGAAGGGGGAGATCTTAAAATTAATAGTATAATGGCAGACTTTTTTAAAAAGCAATTTCAAAATAAAGTAGAAATTTAGAAAGTATGGGGTGGAAATAGAAAATAGGAGAGAATCCGTAAGGTAATAAAAGAGTGTATAGCAGATGGTATGCCATCAAACTACTGGGGCTTCCAGGAAGAGAAAAGGAGCAAATGAAGGAAAGGAAATAAACACATAACACAAGATTATTTTCCAAACTGAAGACCTTAAATCTCCAGATAAAAAAAAAATGGCCCACCAAATGCCCTGCATAATGTGTGACAAAAGCCCCACAACGAAGGACATCATCATGAAATATCAGAACCTTAGGATAAAGTGGAGGTCCTAAAAGTTTCCAGAGTGAAACAAAAAGGTTATGTATAAAAGATTAGGAATCAGAATGGTGTCTTTCTTCTCAACAGCAACAACAAAAGCTGGAAGGCAGTGAAGCAATGCCTCCTTCATCAATTGCATAAAGGAAAATAATGTCCACACTCGCTTTCTGAACTCAGCCAAACTCTCAATCAAGCGTGAGTGGACATTTTTCAGTCTTGCAAGATCTCAAAATTTTTTTACCTCCCATGCTCCCTTTCTCAGGAAGCTTCTGAGGAATTGTTCGACCAAACGAGGAATTACAACAAGGAAAAGGAAGATGTGAGATCCAGTAATAGGGGACCTAACACAAGAGAGTTGAAGACAAGTTCCGGGGGCCTGCTGCCTAGAAAGCAATCGGTCGGTCCAGAGAGGAGTGAAGAAAGGAGGATTGCAAGAGAATGGAACTGACATATTGCTTCATGTGTTTGACAGCAAAATAGTGTCAGAAAGATGCTGTTGAATTAGGATTAAATATTTAGAAAGTAAGCAAAGACACGGGAGACAATTATTAATTCCAGGAAAAACAAAAGTAGTCAAAGAAGGAAAAGTAATTACGGAATATCATGTAGCTCAGCTGCAAAAAATATTATGAAGTCATAATGATGAAAACTCTGAATATTGATTTAACTAAAAATGAAATATATATAAATATAAATTATTATATTCAAGAATTTAATAAATATTTGTTGAATTACTCATGAATGAGTAAATATATGCACAAGAAGAAATTCATGAAGAACATATGCTTAAATATAAAGTATTCTTATGGATATATTCTTATAATAAAGTACCTTATTGATTAATGTATTTTGTGAATATATTCTTTTTTATGTCCCTCAATCTCTCCTCTCTCTCTGGGCTAAGGACAAAGTAAATCTTCCCTAAAATGCCATTATTAAGACAAAGTGAAAACAGATCAATTATAACCTCACTGAAATCTTTTTTTTTTTTTTAAAGATCGGCACCTGAGCTAAGATCTGTTGCCAACCTTTTTTTCCTTCTTCTCCCCAAAGGCTCCCCAGTATATAGTTGTATATACTAGTTTCTCTATGTGGGAGGCCACTTCAGCATGGCTTGACTAGTGGTGCTGGGTCTGCACCCAGGATCCCAATCACTGAACGCTGGGCCGCCAAAGCAGAGCACATGGACTTAACCACCCGGCCATGGCCTGGCCCCCTCACTGAAATCTTTAAAAGCTGCTAAGACCACCTCAACGTATATGAATTGATCTAAATTTTACAATTAGTTAAAAGAAACAAGTAAACTTGGTGAATTGGTTTTCCATTAGTGCATCTATTTTCTACCTTCAGGACAGAGTGTTAAGATGAGGTGAATAGACGTAAATGCATTTACGAATTTATCATACAACTTTGCAATAAATGGTGCTGGACCAATCGGGACAGAAATAGACCTAGACCCCTATCTCACAGCAGACGCAAATATGAATTCAAAACGGATCATGCACAGAAATAAGAAAAGGAAACGAAAGCTTCTAGAAGAGGGAAAATATCTTAATAAGTTCAAGGTAGACAAAGATTACAAAAACAGGAAGTAGTAACCAAAAAGAAAAATGTTGATAAAGTGGAATTCATCAAAACTAAAAACTTCTGTTTATCAAAAAACACCCTTAAATAAGTTAAAAGGGAAGCATAAACTGGGAGATAATATTTGCAATATATACAGTGGACAAAGCTCTCATCTCAGAGATATAAAGCACCCCTACAAGTCAACAAAAAAAAGACAAATACTTTATTTTTTTAAATGACAAAAGATGGGGCCAGCCCTGTGGCCCAGTGGTAAGGTTCTCGCGCTCCGCGTCGGCGGCCCAGGGTCTCCCGGGTTCGGATCCTGGGCGCAGACATGGCACCGCTCATTAGGTCACGCTGAGGTGGCGTCCACATAGCACAACTAGAAGGACCCACAACTGAAAATACAACTATGTACCGGGGGGTTTTGGGAAAAAAAGGAAAAATAAAATCTTTTTATTTTTTTTTAAGATTTTATTTTTTTCCTTTTTTTCTCCCCAAAGCCTCCCGGTACATAGTCGTATATTCTTCATTGTGAGTCCCTCTAGTTGTGGCATGTGGGACGCTGCCTCAGCGTGGTTTGATGAGCAGTGCCATGTCCCCGACCAGGACTTGAACCAACGAAACACTGGGCTGCCTGCAGCGGAGCGCACGAACTTAACCACTCGGCCACGGGGCCAGGCCCAAAAAATAAAATCTTAAATGAAAAAAAAAAAAGAATGAGTCTTACAGACATAACGAGTTTTAAAAACCCGGACACAAAAAAGTGCTTACTTTATGATTCTATTTATATGAAGCTCAAGAACAAGAGAAATTAATCAGAAATTTGGAATAATGATTTTTTATGGGTAACCTCTGGGGGTGGATGCTGATGGAGAAGAAGCATGAGAGAGCTTCCTGGGATGTTGAAAATGTTCTTCATTTCTATCTGGATACTGGCTACACTCATAACAATTCATTAAGCTATACACTGAAAACTTGTGCTCTTTGTGCATATTTTACCTCAGTAAGTTTAAAATTACAATATAAGACTATTTCTTATTCTGTGTCAATTAGATCTTACACAGTGTAAGCTCTGAAGATGTTACATGGAGGGAGAAATTGTTGTGACTTGGGAGGATAGAGAAAGTTTTATGAGAGGCTGATTCTGGAGGGAGTGGATCACCTACAAGGAAAGCAGAAGCATCTGCTTGTTCAGGTTTAGCCCAGAAAGGACAAAGAAGTGGTTCCAGAGCTCACAAAGGTGTTGTAATCTTCTTTAGGCCAGACAGACTCTGGGTCCCTTGATAACTTCTCTCTTCCAGTTCAGGATGCCATTTCTACCTGTACTGCTATTCTTTTTCATAGCATCCTATCTCTTGCTTCAAAGTACTTGTCTTAATTAGTAATCATATATTGATTCGTTTAATAATCTAATACCACTTCTTATCCTAATTATTCCATACTGGGTAACAAACTACCCCAAAACTTACAGTTTGTTGGGGGTTATTCTTCTGGTCCATGTGGCATTGACTAGTGACTCAGAATGTATCCATCTGGCAGATGGGCTGCTATTTATTCACATACCTGACGCATTTGTGAAGGGATGGCTGGAAGGATGAGCTCAGCTAAGTTCCTCTCTCTCTCTATAGAGTCCCGTGGTGGAGTACTCAGAAGCTGTTATGGACTGAATTGTGTTCCCTCAAAATTCATACGTTAAAGCTCTAACCCCCAATGTGACTATTTTTGCAGATAGGGCCTTTATGAAGGTAATTAAGCTTAAATGAGGTCATAAGGGTGGGGTCTTAATCCAATAGGACTGGTGTCCTTATTAGAAGAGGAAGAGATACCAGGGTGAGCACGCACAGAGTAAAGGGCATGAGAAGACAGAGAGATAAGGTGGCTGTCTGCAAGCTAAGGAGAGAGGCCTCAGGAGAAACCAACCCTGCTGACACCTTGATCTTGGACTTCCAGTTTCCAGAAAACAAACTGAGAAAATAAATTTCTGTTATTTAAGCCATTCAGTCTGTGATATTTTTGTTATGGAAACTCAAGCAGACTAATAGACACCTTCTGTGGTGGACAAAAATTCTAAGAGACCAAGGCAGAGGATGTCAGTCCTCTTACAGGCCAGGCCCAGCATTGGTGTAGAATCACTCTACCACACTGTATTGGTCAGAGCATTCATAGGTCAGCCCAGATTCAAGGGAGTAGAGTAGACCGGACTTCTCAATGATGCAATGTCATGAGCATACGGGGAGAGAAGAGACTGATGACAACCGTCTTGGAGATTGCTACCATCTTTGCCCCACCCAGCCCCAGTGGCCTGTAACCTCCCTAAGGGCAGGAATCTTGTCTAGGGGACTTACGTATGTATTCTCTGCTCATATCAAAGTGCCTGTATTCAACAAAATCCCCCAAACTCTTGCTGTTTGAAAGGATAGGTCAGATTAGCTTTTTCCCCAAGTCTCCAAAGATTTGATCCTTAGGAAATAGAATACAGTTAAATATTGGGAAGCGAATTGGCAATTCAAGAAGAAAATATTTAGGGGGCCAGCCCTGTGGCTGAGTGGTTAAGTTCGCGCACTCTGCTTCGGTGGCCCAGAGTTTCGCTGGTTCAGATCCTGGGCACAGATATGTCACTGCTCATCAGGCCGTGCTGAGGCGGCATCCCATGTGCCACAACTAGAGGGATGCACAACTAAAAAACATACACAACTATGTACTGGGGGGCTTTGGGAAGAAAAAGGAAAAATAAAATCATTAAAAAAAATTAATAGTTGCTTTATGTACTTTGGTGCTCCTGTGTTAGGTGCATATATATTTATTAGTGTTATGCACTCTTCATGGAATGTCTCTTTTATCATTATATACTGCCCCTCTTTGTCTCTCATTGTCCTTTTTATCCTGAAGTATACTTTGTCTGATATAGGTATGGCAATGCCTGCTTTCTTTCATTCACCATTAGCTTAGAGTATCATCTTCCATCTCTTCACTCTAAGCCTGTGTTTTTCTTTAGAGCTGAGATGTGTTCCTGCAGGCAGCATATTGTTGGGTCCTGTTTTTAATCCATCCAGCCACTCTGTGTCTTTTGATTGGGAAATTCAATCTATTTACATTCAGAGTGATTATTGATATATGAGGGGTTAATGCTGCCACTTTATCACTTGTTCTCCAGTATTTCCCTTGTTTTTCATCCCATGTATTTCAGACTGCCAATTCTTCTCCCAGCCAGCAAAGCCTTGTGTTTTGCACTTATTGGACTAATCACTGTGGACAGAGGAATGCTATGTGCTGCTTGGCTTACATTTGGTTTTACTATCCATCCCTGAACCAGTTAACGTGGCAAGGGGACTGAGATAATGCTCATGGGTCTTTGCTAGTCAACACCCATCCCTGAAGTCAAAACTCTACAAACCTCATGGGTACCGTAGAGTGGATGATGGGCTCAGAATACACAACTCCTGCCCTTTCTTAAGGGTTTACAACTCCCACCCACCCCCCACCACCAGTGGCAGCAGGTGGAACCTGTGACCAGATACTATCAGTTTGCAATGGCACAAATCCACCCCATCAAATAGTATGAAGAAAAATATTAATACTCCAGACCTGAAGGAAAAGACAAACACCAGGAATCAATCCAGGAATCAAACACAGAAATCTACAATCTAAATGACAGAGAATTCAAAATAGCTATCATAAAAAAACCTCAATGACTTACAAGAGAACTCAGGCAGCTCAATTAAATCAGGAACAAAATTAATGAACAAAGGGAGTTCTTCACAAAAGAGATTGAAACTACAAAGAAAAGCCAATCAGAAATATTGCAGATGAAAAACACAATGAATGAGATAAAGAAAAATCGTGAGTCCTTAAATAACAGAGCTGATATTATGGAGGATAGAATTAGCAATTTAGAAGATAGGAGTATAGAAATGCTTCATATGGAGGAAGAGAGAGAACTAAGACTAAAAAGAAATGAAGAAATTCTCCAAGAAATATCTAACTTAGGAAAGGCAACATAGGATTATAGGTATCCCAGAGAGACACGAAAGGGAAAAAGGAGCAGAGAGCTTGCTCAAAGAAATAACAGCTGAGAACTTCCCAAACCTGGGGAAGGAACTGGAAATACAAGTAAAATAAGCCAATAGAACTCCTATGACATCAATGTAAAAAGACCTTCTCCAAGGCAGATATTAGTAAAACTGGCAAAAGTCAATGACAAGGAAAAATATTAAGGGCAACGAGGCAGAAGAAAATAACCTATAAAGGCACCCCTATTAGGCTTTTAGCAGATTTCTTAGCAGAAACCTTACACACTAGGAGAGAGTGGAATGATATATTCAAAATTCTGAAAGACAAAAACGTTCAGCCAAAATATTATATCCAGCAAAAATATACTTCAGATATGGTGGAAAAATAAAAACTTCCCCCAATAAACAAAACCTGAGGGAGGTCATTGCCACAAGACCCACCCTACAAAATATAGTCAAGAAGGCGCTCACACCTGAAAGAAAAAGAAAGAGGGGGTTGTATGTCCTAGGTGTGCCGGGAGCCGCCCACCAGTCAGCTAAGCCTCTACCCAAGGACAACGGTCCGGGAGAGAGATGAGGGAACGCACGGCGGACCCTCAGAAGATGGCAGTCGGCCGCTCCTGATCCTACTCATGCTACTAATGTCAGCAGTATTGCTCTCGCTGTTCTTTTTCTGTACATGGGGATATCTTGGGGAAAATCTCTCCACGCAGGGGAAAGAAGCTGATGTAACCTGGGCTTCTAGGGAGGGTTCAGGGGAACAGCAGCCTGAAGGGAAAAAACGTTCTGACCCCCTCCTGGAAAGGCGGTAAGGGAATTTGGACAGCCCTCAAGGAGGAAGCCTTCTAATAATCAGCCTCAAAAGAGAACATTCCCTCCTCAGGTCCTTCTAGGAGGTAGATATTATCCTAAGCCTGTTAGGACAGGAGGTAAATGGCGGCACCCACCCAGGAGCAGAGGCATACAGAAACTACCCCTTCCTAAGACAACCCATAACCCTGATAAAGTTGCAAAGAAATATCATAATATATTGACACAGAGGAACTGGGATTGTGATGAGGATTGGGAATCCTATAAAATAGTTAATGGTAAAAGAGAAACCCCAAGCACTGTGCCTGTGTGGCTTTCGATCAGACGGAGCTGGGGGCCTGTGTATATTTGGTCCCCTTACACTTTGCAATACTTCTGCTTTTGTTATTACAGGAATAAAGATAGAGGCTTAGGGCCATTCGACCCATGAGGAACTAAATCTAGATGTTACGCCCCATTTTGCAATCAGTCTTAAACATCTAGACGCCTAGTAGACATATAGAAAAGGTCAATATCTATATTTAATAAAGGTTGCTTACTTCTCACAGACATACTGTGCTAATATTATAACAAGATATGTTTATGTACTTATTTTGTTTGCCAAAATTATGTACTGAGACAATTCCATGAAATCATAAACGCGTGACCTGGACCCTATGTAAGTGCTTGAATGCTTCGAATAAATCAGACTTGGAAACCTCACTTCCTGTCTCACCTTGTCTTCTTTCTTCACCGACGCCGTTCATCCCTCAGGAAACCTGGACTCGGCTGGAGCTGGACTCCAGCATAGGTGTAAGTCCTTCTAGTTCTTCTATGTGAGCTGCCACCACAGCATGGCAACTGATGGATCAGTGGTGTGGTTCTGCCACAGGGAAATGAACCCAGTCCACCAAAGTGGTGAGTGCCAAACTTTAACCACGAGGCCACCAGGGCTGGTTCTATGGATTCATTTTTTTTTCATTTAAATCTTTCATTGATCTGGAATATATTTTGGTGTAAGAAGTAAGATGGGATTTTTTTTTCTTCAAACGGCTAGCCAGTTGTTCCAGGACCACTTATTGAATGTGCAAAACCAACCTGCAGTTTCTCCTTCATCTTATCCTAAATTCTTATTCACATTTGGATCTACTTCTCAGTTCCTATTCTGGCCCATTGATGATCTATCAGCGTATTCTTACCTTAATTATTGTAGCCTTGTGTTTTTCCTAACTTTTCTTTTTTTTTTTTTTCGCTTGAGGAAGATTTGCCCTGAGCTAACATCTGTGCCAATCTTCCTCTATTTTGTATGTGGGTCTCTGCCACAGCATGGCCACCAACATGTGGTATAGGTCCGCACCTGGGAACTGAACCCTGGCTGCCAATGTCAAGCACACTGAACTTAATCACTAGGCCACATGCCTGGCTCCACCTAATTATTCTTTAGTTTTATTTTCCCAGACTAACTTTAGTACCACTTGGTAAAGGCAGATAAAAGAAGAGGAGATAGAGGAAGCAGAAATAGCTTAGGCCTCATCAGGTCCTACTCAGTTTGGCTCCTGGAAGGAAAAACAATCCAAGGAGGGAGGGGTCAACAGTGTCAAATGCCTGAGAAAGATTAAGATGAAGACTGAAAAGTGTCCTCTGAATTTAGCCAATACTATTAGAAATCATTTATACCCTTAAGGCAGATGGGCTGAGTGAGGATGTGGGTAGGAATTTATTTTTAAATAAAACATTTTATTAATAAAAATTGTATTTTATCAGTTAGGTTTCTGTTGCACATGCAGACAATCCAAATAAGTGGCTTAAAGAAGACAATGACTTCAGTCTCTCTCACATACATGAAGTTTGGATGCACTCTGCAGTGAATAAGAACCCAGGATTCTTTACTTTTCAGTACACCATCTTAGTGCTGGCTTCCATCTTTAAGATTCCCTCATGCTCTAGGACAGCTGCTTGAGCTCCTATCATCATGTTCACATTCCAGCCTGGAAAAAGCGGAAAGGGGGAAGGTTAAAAAGGTGCACTTCCCAGCTGAGGAGGCTTCCTTTAAGAAGCTTTCTCAGAATTCCCCCTCAAAAGCTACCATGTAGATATCACTGGACACCCACAATCTCAGGACCATGTTGAAGTGTGAAAGAAGTGCTGGTTGAGTTGAGTGTTCATGGTCACATCCATTACCAGCCAGACAAGGTTTCATATTGTAGCATTGTCTTCATGAATTTACCAGAGTTTTGGCAGCAAAGGGGCCTGGGAAGTATCTTTTAGTTGGGCAGATTGCTACCTGGAATAAAATTTTAAGGAAGGGGTGGAAATTGGCTATAAAATAGTCAACAACAGTCCCTTCCACGTTGTGCTAAGATTGAAAAGTTATTATTAAAATAAGTAGCTGTACCAGAAGTCCTGAACTGGAGGTCAGGAAGCCAATTTCATCTTGCAGAGAAGATGTTACAATTTTTGGTTAGTTTCCAGCACTTAAAAGTCAATAAATTTCACATAAAACTCCAGATTTCTGCCTTCTCTTTTGTTTGTGTGTGCTCATGGTGGCTTTATTTTTTATTGCAATAACATTGGTTTATAACAGTACATAAATTTCAGGTGTACGTCATTATATTTTGACTACTACCTCGTGTTTGCCACCAAAAGTCTAGCTGTCATCTGTCACTATATATGCCTTCTCATGGAAATCTAAAACTTAGGCAATATGCTGGGTCTACATCTCAGTAGTCCTCTTCAGCTAGAGACAAGAAATAGCTGCCTCTCAGGAAGGACCTCTGTCCTCCCATTAGTCACTGTCTTTGTCTTTCCCTGTTGTGTCTCTGGTCTGGTCTACTCATAAGTTACCTTCTTGTCTCCAACAGGCATTTGTGTTTGCACCCCTGTCACTTTACAAATGAATAAATAATAACTGTTATAAAGAAGTGCATAAAATGTGACAGTGGAATCATCAAGTTAATTATTAGTCTAATAACTCAAAAATTCAGGTATTTAAGTACTTTCAATATGATTAGAGCTATGTGCAAGGTGTAATGGAAAGCATAGGAGGTCTGGAGAGGAGTCTATCTTCATGGAGTTACTTAAGTATCTGATCTCAGTTTCCTTATTTCTAAGGTATGTTGGACTATAGGAGAGCACAAATCACTTCCTATTCTATTTATGCCCTTATTTGGAACCTTGGTAGACAGGTTAAGGGTTCCATACAAGGGAAAGTCTCCAGAAAATAACCAAGTACCAGGATTGGAGGATCTATGTGAACATGGGAGGCTGACAGTGTAGGGGAGGAAGACATTTCCTCTTCCCAAATGTGGGTTCGTCTGACCGGAGAACGAATTAAATTCACATGAAACAGAATAGCAAGAGAAAATTAAACAAAGCTTTATGAGGAACCATGGCCCAGGGCCTTTCTTCCCAAAGGAAGAAAGGGCACTGAAGAAGTGGGGTGCACAGAGTGGTTATATACCCCCAAACAGGGTGTTTCACATGATTGAAATGTCCCTCCCACAATAGTCACAAGATTGCCCTGTTGGCACAGCACTTGATGGACACAGCAGGCAGTGGGTCTGCTATCTCGGTGGGCATAGCAGGAGGCAAGTCTATTGTCTGGAGCTGGGTGGTCGCAGGTGAGCGCAGCAATCAGTTCCTAGCCTAAGGAAAGATGCTTAATCCTTAAAGAAATGCCAACGTTGGGAGGGGGAGGGAAGTCAGTTATAGGAGGTTACCAGACAAGCACAATAAAATGCAGATTTAAGTCCTTGCCTTTGGCATTGATTAAGAGTTTCTAGAGAGAAGGTCATCTCCTTTCTTCTTCCTGGTACAGAGAGGGAGGCACCTTTTACAGATAGAGATTTACCTTACAAATGTAAATGTGTCCTAACAAAGGGCAAGTTCCATTCCTCAGATCCTCCTTCCCTGTCCCAGTGTATCAAAAGCAATCAACCTCAAATAATCCTGATGCCAAAGAGACATATCTTGGGGTGGCCAATTCCAGTCCCCCACAACGGGAAAGGCGAGAGAGCCATGTGGCCTGTTTGTTTAGGTTAAGCTCTAAGGAAGGGGTACGATTCAGGAGTGAGCCTTGTGGAGGATTGTGGGGAGCACAGTCTGAGCCAGAGGCTGGGCTAGCAGCATTCTGAGATGACAGTGAACACGTCAGCCAGAAATGCTCAGACTGGACCCCATTCTCAAGGGTTTGGTCAATGTCCTGGAGGCAAAAAGGAAGCTTTGAAGATTTCTGAGTGAGAAGTGACAGAATGAAAGAAGCATTTGACAGAGGTTTTAAGGATGATTCTCTCCCTTAACAAGTTATGTAAATAGGTTAGAGGAGACTAGAAATAGGCAAACTAGTGGAACTGCTCGCATTCATCCAGTTACTAATTCATTTAATAAACATTCGCAAACTGACATTGTTTAAATAATTTAGATCAAATTGTATTAATGGAAATTAAAATGAACACAGGCAAGTTGAGAGAGAAAGCAAAGCAAGGCTGTCCAAATTCAATTAAATCTAGAGGATGAAGGGCAATACTGAGAAAACAGCAAAGGAAACTAGGAAACACCGAGGTAGGGATGAGGGAGCAAGGCAAAAGATTTGCAAATTTACTGGATAATAAAAAGAGCCCAAGACACCGGTAAGATTACCAATCTCCCTACACTTGGGGAGGGAGCAAGCATGTTTAGGTCCTATTCAATACAACTCTATGCACTGGGTATTTTATTATTTAATGGATAATTTCCTTATGGTTAAAAAAGTAAAAGATGTAATGAAATCTCCCTCCTTGCTGGAGTATAATTATTCCCATTTCACCAGAGAGTAAACTGAGGCTCAGAATGGGAAACCAATTTGCTTCGGCACAGTAGGAAGTATCAAGTAGGGCTTGTCTCACTTAGTTTCTGTCCTACAGAAATGTTGCAGTCTGATAACAAAGCCTTTCTTTTTTGAAACAAAATTGCGACTGTCTGTAAATGGGGTTTAATAAAGCGCCTCACTGACCGGATGGGGCTCCGTCGGCCACCCCCATCCCTCCAGCCTCCTGGAGAGGCCAGATGTCTCCTCCCATAGCAACACAAAGCCACCTTTCTCTCGTCTGGCCAAGGCCTAGGCACCTGACAGGAAACCCAACAAAAGACTAGCGGTCCAGGGCCGCCGAAACTCGGCGGTGGGCCGGGAGCGCGCAGGCAGGGGCTACGCTGTCACCGCCGCGCCCCGCGGACACCGCCTGCCTCCTACACCGCTCCCGCGGCTCGTGCTCCGAGCATTCTGCCCAAGGGCGGATAACCGGGCCGCCACCGTCCTCCGGGGGAGGAAACACTAGGGACCAGAAGCCAGTAAACCCGGCGGCGCGCGGGAGGCCCGGGCCAAGCCCCGCCCCCCGAGCCGCCCCTTCCGCTCGCGCCGGGGTGGGATCTGCGCGGCCGCCGGGATCCGCTCGGCCGCGGCCACGTTGTCTTGCGCGCCCCGAGCGCCCGGCTCCGCGAGCCCGAGCGGCGGAGCCTCCTTCGCGCAGCCGCTGCGCTCGGCGGGGCCGCGGGGTCCCCACGCTCCCTCGGCCGGGCCCCGCTGCCCGGTTCGAGCGCGCGGGCGCGTCTGGGATCCGGGCCCGGGAGGCGCCGCCCTCCGTCAGCGCCGCTCGCCTCCCGGCGCCGCCCGGAAGCAGCGAACGGGAGGGAGCGCGGCAGAGTTGGGCTCCGCTCAGAGCTGGGCGCCGGGGCCCATGCCCGTGCGCCCCCGCGGGCCCGCGCCATGGCCTCTGGGAGCGTGGCCGAGTGCTTGCAGCAGGAGACCACCTGCCCCGTGTGCCTGCAGTACTTTGCCGAGCCCATGATGCTCGACTGCGGCCACAACATCTGTTGCGCTTGCCTCGCCCGCTGCTGGGGCGCGGCGGAGACCAACGTGTCGTGCCCGCAGTGCCGGGAGACCTTCCCGCAGCGGCACATGCGGCCCAACCGGCACCTGGCCAACGTGACCCAGCTGGTGAAGCAGTTGCGCACCGAGCGGCCGTCGGGGCCCGGAGGCGAGATGGGCGTGTGCGAGAAACACCGCGAGCCCCTGAAGCTGTACTGCGAGGAGGACCAGATGCCCATCTGCGTGGTGTGCGACCGCTCCCGCGAGCACCGCGGCCACAGCGTGCTGCCGCTCGAGGAGGCGGTGGAGGGCTTCAAGGTGAGGGCCGGGCGCGCGGGCCGGGGAGGGGCAGGAGCGCGAGTCGGACAAAGGGAAGAGCGAGCCAAAGGGGCTTCCTTTTTTCCGCCTAGAAAATGGCTGAGCCGGACGTGTGGTTCCCAGCCGTCATTTCCTCTCTGTCCGCTCCAGAGCCTCGGCACTCAGATTTGGGAGGAAAACCTGTAGCTGATGAGGAAGCCAGAAGTCTCCCCACCCCCACTCTCCTTATGTGCCCCTAGGTTTGCCGGCTCACGAGCACATTATGCATAAAGACGGCCCCTGGAGACCCCTTTGACTGTATAAAAGATGTGAGTAAAACCACGTACACATCGACAAGATACAGAGACTCTCTTACTCCTGTTGGCTCCTAGATCTCAGACAAAACACACTCGCACCGCAACTGTCTGTATACACATCGAGCAGATGCTCATCACCTAGTCTATAAGCATTTCCTCGGTACTTCCCTGTTCTCCATCCTGTTCTGGAAGCTCACGGAAAGAACAGAGCTCTTTCCTGTTTGAGTCATTTAACCGCTCTGAAACTCATAGGAGATAAAATAGTTATTGTGAAGATTAAGTGAAATAAAATGTGTGGAGCTCTTTGTGAACTGTTGGACCAACAGACTCGCCCAGCTAAGCAATAACGTGGAAACAAAGTATTCAATATGAAACAGTTGTAAGGCAGCATTCAAAGAGTGCGTGATGTGGTGTTATTTAGATATTTGAGGGCTGCGGGAATATGTACATGTTTAAGTGTGAGTACATTCATGCCTAATTAGTAAACTTAACTTTTACCGTGCTTTCTCATGTATTAGTTTACTCACACTGATGATAACCCTTGAGTAGTTGGGAAGGTGGTGTTTGCCCATGTCACATATGAGGAAAATAAGTCAGTTTCTCACTATGCGTCTGTGGAAGAGCTACAACTTAGCTTTAAGCTTCCTAGTCCAATCATCTTTCCACTAAGCTGCACAGTATCCTTCCAAGGGCAAGTAGGTGACCCACTGTTTAAGATACACACTAACTGCCAAAGGAGAGGTGTAGTGGCCCCTGTGCTCTGGTGATAACAGTGTGGTCCAGGGACAAGCTCTAACCACCGACTTGACATGTGAGTTGCATGTGTGATAAGCAGAATAGCCATGCTAATGTTAGGGTCTGCCTAATCTTGAACTGCTTAACTGTTTTTGTTCTCAGGAGCAAATCCATAACCAGCTGGACCACCTAAAACGAGTGAAAGACTTAAAGAAGAGGCGTCGGGCACAGGGGGAGCAGGCACGAGCTGAACTCTTGGTAAGGGTCATTGGAATTCACAGATTGCTGGTCACTCCTTCTTTATGAGGCTGTTACTTCCCTTAACCTTTTCTAGCCAGGTCACCTAGAACTTCTTGGGGCAGGTAGAACAACCCCATATGGCAGTTGGGAACTCACTTGGAGAACGAAGGGATTCCCACATTTTTGGGGAAAGGATAGAAGATCGCGATTGGAACCCCTGGAGATCTGACCTATCAAAAATTTAACCTGCTAGCTTTGTGTAGATCAGAGCTGATATAGGTATAATTCTTGGATACAGTTAGCCTCCTTTGGTACCATTCTGCAGACAGTTGCTGACAGTGGCTTTGCATAAGGCCCGCTGTTGCTTCTCAGTGGGGTGTTAGCTTTCTTAACGACACTTGAGTTCTGAACTTTTTTTTTTTGTCTTTTTTATTTTTCCTTTTTCTCCCAAAGCCCCCCATACATAGTTGTGCATTTTTAGTTGTAGGTCCTTCTAGTTGGGGCATGTGGGATGCCACCTCAGCATGGCCTGATGAGCGGTGCCATGTCCCTGCCCAGGACTCAAACTGGTGAAACCCTGGGCTGTCGAAGCAGAGCGTACAAACTTAACGACTTGGGGGCCGGCCGGGTGGCGCAGCTGTTAAGTGCGCACATTTCACTTCGGTGGCCCAGGGTTTGCCAGTTCGGATCCTGGGTGCGGACATGGCACTGCTTGGCAAAAAGCCATGCTGTGGTAGGCATCCCACATATATAAAATAGAGGAAGATGGGCACGGATGTTAGCTCAGGGCCAGTCTTACTTAGCAAAAAGAGGAAGATTGGCAGCAGTTAGCTCAGGGCTAATCTTCCTCAAAAAAAAAAAAACAAAAAAACTTAACCACTTGGCCATGGGGCCGGCCCCTAGTTCTGAACTTCTTGCTTTGTTCCCTTCCTCTAGTTTCCTAAGGCCTTAGCAAGTGGCTGATGTACTAATTTATGATAGGTACATTTGGGAGTTTTGTTTCAAAAAACCAAAAAGCGCAGAGGCTTTTATAACATAATACTTATATCTTCACCACCTAGGTTTTTAAGCCTCATTTTTTGAACAATAAATAAAATACTACAAATTCCTACCTATTAGAGGTATTTGCATCTAAAAAGCAAACTCTTAGACTAGCATTGTCTTGTGAGAAATTTTGTCAGTTCTGGCCAGAGTGTAGTCAAGAACTTTGGGACGTGGAACTTATTCCCGTGATGCCCTCAGATCCCACCACTTGTTCTGCTCACACAACCTGCTGTGACGTCAGATCCCCTTGCTTGAAAATAGATCTGATGGATGGAGAATCTTCTCAGTGAGCCTGAATGGACTCAGACCATTATGCACAACTGTATCCTCTGTGGGAAGATTGTCAAAGAAGGGAGACAGCCTTTCTCTCAGAATCAGGGCACCTGACATACTTCTTGGCTCTGACACTAGCCACTTGGATAGATAGAGAGGGTAATACAGCCTCTCTGGGCCTCGGTTTCCTCATCTGCGAAGTGGGTAGGTTGGACTAAATTTGTGGTTCTTCAGCAAGGCTAGCACCACTCTCTCCTCCCCTCCAATGGTGTGTGGGTGTTTCTTTGGTTGTCACTTGAGGAATCAATTGATTGGGGAGGGTGGGGCAGGGCTGCTGAATGTCCTGCAATGCAAGAAACAGTCCCATGCCAGGCAGAATTCTCCCTACCAGGGTGCCAGCAGCACCGCCATTGAGAAACACCAAATTAGTTGATGTTTAAGATCTCTTTCAGCTTTAATTTTCCATTTCTAAGATTATATTGTATCGTTTATACCTTTGAAAGACTTATCCAGCTGAGAAGTATGAGCTTATGAAAAGGATTTACAAATAAAGGTATGTGTGCATCACTATGTTGCACAGTAAATGCTTAAGAAGGGTGGTTAGAGGGATGGTTAGTTGGGGAAGGTTCTCAGGAGGAGATGAGTTTGGAACAAGTGTCAGCAAACTTTCTATAAAGGACCAGATAGTAAATATTTTTGGTTTTTTGGCCCATATCATCTCTGTCACAATTACTCAACTCTGCTCTTGTAGCTCAAAAGCAGCGAGGAACAATGTGTAAATGATAAGTGTGGCTATGTCCCAATAAAGCTTTACTCCAAGGGAGTTTGCTGACCCTTTGTTTAGTACAAAGTGTTAATAGAATCCGGTCAGTGGGAGGTGGGGTACAGAAGGAAGGGGCAGACAAGCTTTGGCAAGCAAATCTGCTCCAAGAGGGAACCACGCCCAAAGCCAGTGGGATAGGGCAGTTGATGAACACCTTTGAAGGCCAGATAGAGGCTGTGGGTTACATGTGAATTGCCTAAGGGAACTGGTGAAAGTTATTACGCGAGGATTGCTGTAGAAATTCTGCTTAAGTGTTCCAGACCATCCTCCACAGAGCACATAGCTGACCTAACCGTGTCACTTCTGTGTGTGACAGTCTTTTGTTGCTCCCAGTTGCAATAAAGTCCTTGCCCATTAGCCTGCCAGGCAAGATCTGCTCTGATCTCTTCTTACCTTTTCTGGCCACTTCCCTCAGCACTCATGTGCTGCAGCCAAACAGAACCGTTTGTCTTGTCTCCCCACTCCTTTGCCCATGACATTTCTTCTGCTTGGAAAGCTGACCTGCTCTTTGAAGTCATGGTGAACTCCTGTTCATCCTGCAAGACTCTGAACATTGCTTCTGTGAAGGATGTACCAGCTTCTCCCTCTGCAGGCTGTCACCTTATCCTTAATTATCCATCCATGATTACATGTATCACATGAACCTCTCACTTTGACTGAGTTCTTTGAAGGCGGAGACCGTGTCTTAATTATCGCTGGGGTAATTCAGTTCCTGGCCATTATATATCTAGTCACTAATGACTGGAAAAAATGAGTGAGTGGAAAAGGTGCTTGTTTGAGTACACTGGGGTGAAATGATGAAGTCTTTTGGTGGGTAGTCAGGGGAGGGGATGTGAAAGGCTCTAGAAGTGAGTCTCCTCGTTTCACTGCCCTTCCCTGTCATCTGCACAGAGCCTGACCCAGATGGAGAGGGAGAAGATTGTTTGGGAGTTTGAGCAGCTGTATCACTCCTTGAAGGAGCATGAGTATCGCCTCCTGGCCCGCCTGGAGGAGCTGGACTTGGCCATCTACAACAGCATCAATGGCGCCATCACCCAGTTCTCCTGCAACATCTCCCACCTCAGCAGCCTGATTGCCCAGCTAGAAGAGAAGCAGCAGCAGCCCACCAGGGAGCTCCTGCAGGTAAGGCTTAGAGTGCCCTGTCAGGATGCTTCTGCTAAAAAGCCTCCTTTCTCTCTTTGCCAGGAAGTGTCCAGGGCCCTACTCCCTTGTTAACTCTGTGGGAGAACCAGGGACTTGCCAAGCTCTCTATTTGGCAATTTGGAGGGAAAACATGTACACTAGAAGCTCTGGTTGACATGACTTGGATCAGTCAGTTGTGTTGACTCTTGGAAAGGGCAAAGGGAAAAACCTAATGTCCAGGCCTGTCCTGCACTAACAAATGGTGTGATCACAGGCAAGGCTCTTGACCTCTCTGGGCCTCATTTGCTCATTATGAAATGAGGAATTTGGCCCACATGCCATTTAAAGACGCTCTTCACTTCAGGATACTGTAGCTTTAACACATACATGTGCTTTACCATAGCCACGAAACAGCAAGCACTGAGCTGGAGCTGTCAGCCCAAGCAGTCCTGTGATTTCACCTTGCTAGTGCAGGTGGTTAAGCTGCAGTAGATCTCACCTGGCAAGACCACAGGGAATGAGCTACGGCCTGTCTGTCATTTGTTCATTCGGTGCATATGAATTGTGTGTTCTGGGTCAGGCACCATTCTAGGCACTGGGATTAAGTGGTGAATAAGCTCTCCTGAAATTTATCTCCTAATGTCAAGATCAGACAATAAAGAAGTGGACAAACAAGTATAAGTACCATTAAAAAAGGGAAGATGGGATAGGTCAAGAGTCAGCAAATTATGGCCCACCACCTTTTTCTGTGGGTCTTGTGAGCTAAGTATGGTTTTTACAGTTTTAAATGGTTAGGAAAAAATGTTAACATTCAGAAGAATGTTATTTCATGATACATGAAATTATATAAAATTCAAATTTCGTTGTCCATACATTTTTGTTGGAACATAGCCATGCTCATTCGTTATATATTACCTATCGTTACGTCTCCACTACAACAGCAGAGTTGAGTAGTTACAACAGCAACTGTATGGCCCATAACACTGAAAATATTTACTGTCTGGCCTTTTGAGAAAAAGTTTACCGACTCCTGCTTTAGACTAATGAGAAGAAGGCCTAGTTTTGAGCCTTAATGAACGCCAATATTTAATTGCCAAGGAGAGAAGGAAGAGCTTGCAAAAGGAACAGTTGACCAGAGAGGCAGAATGTGAGCAGGAAGGAAGAATGTTTCAGGAAGAAGGGAGTAGACAACAGAGTCTTATGCAGTTGCGGTGAAATAATATGAGGGCTGATATCCATTTAGTTTAAAACATGGGCATCATTGATGACCTTAAGTAGAATGGCCACAGTGGAACAATTCAGGCAGAAGCCACGTTGGTGAGAGTTGTGACTGGGTAGGGTGAATGGAGATTTCAAGAGTAGATGACTATTTCAAGAAGTAAGTCTGTGGAGGAGATGTAAGAAAATCCTTGGAGATGAGGTAGCATTGTGGGCCTTCATGGGGAGGGGATGCTTAAAGAAACTGGCTAAACATATTTTATAAGACTATGTGGGAGGAGAGCCTGTGTTGTAAGGATCCAGGTGAGGAAAATCACTGAAGCTGTAAGGATGTTGAGCTAATCACTAACGTGCTATTCCTGAGAAGGCAGAAGGAAAGGGAACTAAGGCATGTGTGCTGGAGTTACTTTTGGAAGATCCTCTGTTGTATGGGAAGAAAGGAGGGTGGGGGAAGGTAGATGCAGGCAGGTTGTGAGGTGTGGTAGCAAAACCTCGTGGCTTTTGTTCTCGTTTAAAGTTGGAAAGCAGGATCGTCTGCTGCCTTTGAGCAGGGGTTAGGGAAAATATGAGCTTTGAAGAACATGGGAAAGTTCTGACATTATTGTTTCAAAGAGTGTGGGAAAGCCAGTTGGTTCGTGAGACATAGTAGGAATGGTCAGTGAATGTCAGTTTACATTGGGACCGGTCTGCCCTGTTGTGTGACTTTCACATCTGCTTTGTTTTCTCAGGCCATGAGTGCTTTGGTGCAGGCACAGGGAAAACAGGTAGTTGGGCTCATCCAGGATTAGGGCTTTGCAAGATGGACTTGATGTTTTTGTTTCATTTCTTGTTTTTTTTATTGTGATAAAATATACATAACATACATTCACCATTTCAACCATTTCGAAGTGTGCAACTCAGTGCAACCATCATAGCTATGTAGTTCCAGAACACTTTCATCACCTCAAAAGGAGACTTCAGACCCATTAACAGTCACTCTTTATTCTTTTCTACCTGCTGGCAATCACTAATCTGCTATGTGTCTCTGGGTTTACCTGTTCTGGATATTTGATATAAGTGGACTTATACAATATGTGGCCTTTTTGTGTCTGGCTGCTTTCACTTGGCATACTTTTTTCAAGGTTTATCCTTGTTGTAGCACATATCAGAACTTCATTTTTTTACGGCTGAATAATACTCCATTGTGTGGATATATACCACATTTTGTTTATACATTCATGGGTTGATGGACATTTGGTTTGTTTCTACCTTTTGGCTATTTTGTAAATAGCGCGGCTAAGACCATTAATAATATGAAATGCTTCACCAATTGATGCATTATCTGTGTGCAGGGGCCGTGCTAAACATCCATACATGGTTCCAATTTGAGAATATCTGTTGCCAAAGTGAGTAGTAGAGGTTTTAAAACTTATTATTTGATTATTATTTTTTTTTTGAGGAAGATTAGCCCTGAGTTAACATCTGCCGCCAATCCTCCTCTTTTTGCTGAGGAAGGCTGGCCCTGAGCTAACATCTGTGCCCATCTTCCTCTACTTTGTATGTGGGATGCCTACCACAGCATGGCTTGACAAGCGGTGCATAGGTCCGTACCAAGGATCCAAACCCAGGCTGCCGAAGCGGAATGTGCGAACTTAACCACTGCACCACCAGGCTGGCCCCAAAACATTTTTTTTAAGGTAGAAAGTATTTGCAAGAGTACGTTTGAGCAGGTGGACAATGAAATCAAAACTGGATGATGAGGAAAGTGGGGAAAGGAAGAGAGCTCATTGACTCCATGGGGGAGAGGGTCTTGATCATTATCAAAGAGTGGTTATGGTGGAAGTCATTCGAAAAGCAAGCTGAATCTTACTTACTGGGGAAATATTGGAGGCATTCTCACTGAGATGAGGATCTGGCCACGATGCCCACTATTGTCTACCTCTGTTTACATTGCATTGGAGGTTTAACCAATTTAGTTAGATACGAGAAAACGATTATAAGCATAAGAGTTAGAAAAGAAGTTGATCTTATTTGGAGAAGATATGAAACATAATTGTAAAATAAAGCATCAGTGATGAAAGTAATTAAAGAATTCAGCAAGGCAGTAGGATATAAGATTAGCATACAGAGATGAGCAGCCTTTGTTTGCACAGATAACAGCCACTGGAAGACATATTAGAAAAGAATACCTCATTTCCAGTTACAAAAAAAAAAAGATAAAATGCCTAGGAAACTTAAATAAACTTATAAGAAATGTATGAAAGCCTGTGAGGAGACAATTATAAAACGCTTCTGAAAGATACAAAATAGGCTTGAGCTAAGAAAAAGACATCCCTTGTTCTTAGACATCTCAACATCGTCAGGGTGTCAGTTCTTCATAAGTTAATTTATAAACTTAAATGCAATCCCAATTAAAAATACAACACATTTTTTTTCTGGAGCCAGACAAATTGATAGTAAAGTTCAGATAGAAAAATAAGCACATAAGAATAGCTAGGCAACACTGAGAAAGAAGAGCTATGAGGTAGGAACTGGCCCTATTAGATGTTAAAACATATTACAAAGCTTGTATAATTAAAGCAGTTAAAGGAAAGAACACAACCACATTGTAACCAGTCAGAAGACCACTGTCAAATTCAAAGAACATATTGCAACAAATATCGCTAATAGAAATAATGTATTAAGAACTTTTAAAAATTGAGAGGAGGGAAAAGACATTCTGTAGACAAATGATCAAAAGACATGAACACTGGGGCCAGCCTGGTGGTGCAGCAGTTGAATTTGCACATTTCTGCCTTGGTGGCCCAGGGTCTGCCGATTTGGATCCCGAGTGCAGACATGGCACCACTCATCAAGCCCTGCTGTGGCAGGCATCCCACATATAAGGTGGAGGAAGATGGGCACAGATGTTAGCTCAGGGCCAGTCTGCTTCAGCAAAAAGAGGAGGATTGGCAGCAGATGTTAGCTCAGGGCTGATCTTCCTAAAAAAAAAAAAAAAAAGACATGAACAAACAAGTTGCAAAAGAAATATAAAATTGGACCATGAACTTGTGAAAAAAGTTCTATTGTACTTATCTTCTTTTAATAATAAGAGATGCAGGTTAAAAGCACACTAAAATATCCTGTCTAAGAAAATAGCAAAATTTTCTTAATTCAATGCACTGTTAGCAAAGATATGGAAGAGACAACCTTAGTGAGAATGCAAATCATTTGGCAGTATTTAACAAAACTACATATGCAGTTAGACTTTGACCAAGAATCCTTCTAGGAATTTACCTTGAAGATAATTCCTGAGTATGAAAATATGTACAAAAATAGCTATGTGCAAGGTTACTTGATGTTACAAATGTAACGTTTGTTTATAATTGCAAAATATTGGAAACAACTCAACTTCCAAACCTAGAAGATTAGTTAAATCAGTTATGCACGTGCACCCACATGGAATGGAATGCTATGCAACTGTAAAAAAGAATAAGGAAGATACTTATGAAAGGATATAGCGTGGTTTGCAGGATGTATTGTTAAGTGAAAAAACCGAAGCGCAAAATATAAAGTATACTACTTTCTGTGTAAGAAAAGAGATAGTTGGAAAATACATGTATCTGCTTATTTTTCCAAAGGCAACACTGCAAGTATAAACCAGAAAATTACAATTCATTGAATAAGAATCCATGAGTCCATACAAATAGTAAGTAAGAAGACAGAATTTGTCCTTCTAATAGAATGTTGACTAAGTAATATGGGAGGAATTTTGAAGTTAGAAAATAACCATTTAAGGAGCTGCCTCCATGGCTGAGTGGTTAAGTTTGCATGCTCTGCTTCGGCAGCCAAGGGTTTTGCCAGTTCAAATCCTGGGTGCAGACATGGCACTGCTCATCAAGCCATGCTGAGGTGGCATCCCACATGCCACAACTAGAAGGACCCACAACTAAAAAAAATAATAGACAACTGTGTACTGGGGCGCTTTGGGAGAAAAAGGAAAAATAATTTAAAAAAAATAAATAAAAATAACCATTTGGCAACCATTATTGTAAAAATTAATTCAGACAATAATTATCGATGGATGTGAAATCTAAGGGGGGAAGTTTGATAACAATTAGAATATTAACATAATTTCAAAGTATCACTTTTAGGCTAATTATTAATTATAAAAGGAAAAATAGTAGCTATATAGTGATCAAAATGTCACCACTAAGTGGCAGGGGAATATCATGTACCTTTAGGAGGACACAACATAAACTAGTCAAAGATGATACAGCCTGAATTTAATCAGGAGGGCTTGAGGGGAATATCTGACAAACCCAAATGGAGGGACATTCTATAAAATAACTAGCCTGTATTAAGCCAATATCAGTGTCACGAAAGACAAATCAATGCTAAGGAACTGTGGCAGATTAAAGATACATGTCATGATAACTAACTGCAATGAAGGATCCTGGATTACCTGAGGAGGGAGGGGACTAGCTGTAAAGAACATTATTAAGACAGTTGATTAAATTAGAATCTGGACTGTGGGTTAGATAAATGTATCAATGTTTAACTTCCTGAGTTTGGTAACTGCACTGTAGTTATGTAAGAAAATGTACTTGTTCTTAGGAAACCCACCCAGAAGTCTAAAGGGGTAAAGGAATATAATGTAAACAAGGATCTCTCATGATTCTGAAGATCAATATGTTTATAATCATCTGGTAAGTCTGGGAAAAGAGTATACAGGAGCTCTTTGTACTAGCAGATTTTCTGTGTATTTGAAATTATTTCACAGTAAAAAGTCAAAGAAAGCAAGCTAGACAAATATGCAGTTGTGTTCCAACGGTGGGATGCTTGAGCTAGTAAACTTGAAGTCATGAGATCCTTGACTAATAGTCCAGGAGGACATAGGAAGTGCTCATGTACCAAACAGTGTGCATCCCAGTTCCTCTGTCTGATTTTTAGCTCCTTGACTGTGAGTTGTGTTCCTTGTCTCCCTGGTTTCTCCCAGGAGGGCCAGCCCATAGTTGGGTTTTCTGCTAACTTCTGTGAAAGAAAACTGAAGTTATGAATGACTTCTCATGGTTATCCTTTTCCTCTCTCTTGTAGGACATCGGGGACACATTGAGCAGGTACAGTTTTCTCTCTCCTCAGTGTTAAATCAAGCACGGGAAGACTATTTCCCTCATACTTATAAATCCTGAAAGCAGCCCACAGCTTGAGATGGACATCTTAACAGATTGACACATATCTGCCTGTCCCTGAACTGAGTCACTAGTGTGCAAAGAGCTAGACAGACCACAGCTCTTCTCAGTAAAACTCAGGAGTTACTTAACAGTGTGAGGATGAGGGGGTGGAGTAGGGGCCTCATTTGGGAGGATGCTGCTGATTTACGAGGACACTTCTATGGAGAAGGTGGAGACTTACAGGGACTTGGGCAAAGTGCAAGGGTATCTTAGGGTTATTGCTTCTAAAGCATTTCGGAATCCTTTCTCTCCTCTCTCTCTCTCTTTTTCTGTAATGGGGAAAGCATGGCCTAAGAGAAGTGTGACCAGCTTAGAGTTGTAGAATTAGCGATGAGTTACCTGGATCCTGGCTGTTCTCTTTATTTCTCTACTGTATCATCAGATAGAAAGTGAGGAAGAGTTCCCTGAGAGTTGGGACCTGGCAGAGCAGGGAGAGCTCAGAGTGGGCAAGAAGCCAAGGCTAAGTTGTGTTTGCAGGGCAGATGGCAAAGGCAAACGGAATAAGCCTTGGGAACATGTTTGGTCCAGGAGTGCCCACCGGCGTGGAGACTGACTTTGAGGGAGCTAAACTTTGAAGCTGATTAAAATCCTGAATGGTGAAAACCTGCTAGAGGAAATACAGCTTGACTATGTGGGAACATTTGAGGAGATGAGGGGGCCCTCTTACATGGGGTAGGTTGGCTAGGAGGGCTATGTGGATAGAACTGTGTTGACACAATTCTTGTGTTGAGTGCCCCTGGGAGGGAAATGAATTGGAGCTTGTGCTAGTCCCACCAGATGACCCCAGCAGTTGCTGCCTTTACTTGCTGCTTTTACTTTTTGACACTAGTCTGGTCTGACCTAACATCAGGAGATAGATCCTGCAGATCCTAGCATTTTGTGTCATTAAGGGTTGGGTTTTGGCTATATGATATGGGAAACCCAAAACTACATTGGCTTCAGGCTTAAACATAATAAAAATTTTTATCACCATATAAGAAATGTGTAAGTAGGTAGCCCAGGACTGGTATGGGGGCTCCAGTGGTCATCAGCCTCTCAGGTTTCTTTCCGTTCACTCTTCTGCCGTCTCTGAGATATGGTCCTCCTTCTTAGAGTCCAAGGTAGTTGCTAGAATGCCCACCAGCAACAAGGAGATAAGTCACATCACATTCCTTTTTAAGCAGATTTCCCAATTACTATGAGACACTTCTTTCTTCTCATTGGCCATAACTCAGTCACAGGGTCACATCTAGACTGGGCAGCCATGAACCCAGTAAAATTTGGAAGATGGGAGAAGGGGTGTTGGGTAGGCAACTAGCAATCTGTTTTTGCCATTGACTGCATGACAGGGGTAGGTAATTGGGTATTGTCCAGAGAGTACCTATCTGTCTGAAGATATCGTTCTCACCATTTTGGGAACCCGAGGATTCTGGGTCGTTGCCCACCATAAATATCAAGGACTTTGTCATGGAATCTTGCTTTCTGGCAAGGTCAGCCTTATAGTCAATTTAATTCAGTAAACCTTTTTGAGGACATACCATTTGGAAAGCCATGAGCTAGGTGCTGTGGGGGATATGAAAATGAGTAAGATGTCTCCTTTGTTCTAGTCTAGAGAATCCTAGTCCAGGAGGAGAATAGGGTAAAAGCTGTAGTGGCTGCTTTTAAAGACTGTCTACCTGTATTGGCCAGTTTAGCCCAGGCTTTGTCCTGGCCCCTGGAAGGTGGTAGAGTTGGGAGACGGATTCACTCATGTTTTTTTTTTTGAACTTAGAGCTGAAAGAATCAGGATCCCTGAGCCCTGGATCACACCTCCAGATCTGCAAGAGAAAATCCACATTTTTGCCCAAAAGTGTCTGTTCTTGACCGAGAGTCTGAAGCAGTTCACAGGTAATGTGAAAAGAGGGATCCATGAGGGGAAATGGATTATACTCTGAATATCTGTGTATTGCCTGAGAGAATATATTTTCCAGGCAGATAGTGGGATGCAAACTGAATATCTTCTTTTCTCCCCTTAGAAAAAATGCAGTCAGATATGGAGAAAATCCAAGGTAAATTTATCTGCTTAATGGGTTTTTGATGTTGAAGTTTTCCTGGGAAGATGAACATCTGCATTAAGTGTGGGAAAATGGGAAAGGGTGGTACCCCCTGGCCAGCCTTCCCTCATAGTTTATATCTTCCTTTTTGTTTTGTTCATTTTTTCAGTTAAGAGCCTCTTGTTTCAATTTGAAGTCTTTTTAACTAAAGGCACTCAGTTCTTAGTCTGATTATGGGGATAATCTCTGATAATTTTCTGTGGTATGTATGCTAAAACTGTATTTGCATTGTATTTTTTCAGATACATACTTTTCTTGGCATTTAGCAACATATTTAGGGGACACTCACGTGTCCTACACAAGCAGAACAAGTAGAGAGAAGCTCCACTTAATGCCATGGATAATACCAGAAGTGTTAGTTCAGACATGAATTTCCTTGATCTGGCGCTCATTTATTTTCCTTCTCTTCTCCTGCCACTGAAAAGGCTCACTGAGAACATATCTGTGAAAATGCTCTGTCGACCGTAAAGTGCCTTTTAAGTGAATGGTCTTGTTTGCCCTAGCATGGTAGTGGGTGTCACTTGAGCCACCCAGTCCCTACAATAGAGGTGGCTTACAGAAGCCAAGAGTTGTGTATGATGTAGACTTGGAACCGTGTTTCCTCCTGCAGAGCCAGCTGGCCCACTGAAGGGTGGAATCCTTGATTTTGGCTCCATTTGATGTCATATGCTACCAATCTCAGACATGTGGTTATCCTTCTACCCAAAGTTCCCAATTCCTCTTCCCTTAAAGCTCTTGCCTGGATGATGGCATGATACACTGTATGAAGAAATCAGTGCATGGCTGATGACGGGTTCTGGGGTGTCTAATGGAGATCTCTGTTTTATGATGACTCTAAAGCTCCCTCAGTTAGGTATTTCCTGGAAATACTCATATGATTTCCATAACTTCTTTTCTCTTTTGTTCTTTCAGAATTGAGAGAGGCTCAATTATACTCAGGTAGGTGATAAGAGACAAAAACGTATGGGAAAAGGTGTAAAAATCCTTATGAACTAGCTACCACTGTGAATGATTTTGGATATTGCCTAAATTTGAATCCTTTAGGTTACATGTGTAAAAATGATAAACAGCAACCAAAAAAAAACATTGGTTCTTTCTGTGTGTTTATAATATCTTTGCCTCTTAAAATGCCTCAGAGTTGGAGCCATGGACCTTTGAAATAGGAGGAAATCAAGCTCAGGTGCTGTGAAGGTTTATAGAGTGGAAACAGCAGTTCCCAAAAAGTACAACACTGTTAGTACACAGCTCTGCCGTGGGGGCAGTGTGTGGTTTTCAGAAAGAGTCATCCTTCCAAAAAGATTGATTGAACTCAAGTCTTTTGTTGAGTGCCAGGGAGAGTCTGGGAATCTTGTGTCATTGCATCTCTGTGCCTCAGGGCGAGGCCTGAAACTCCCCTACTCCTTGACCCTCACCTTCACCTAAGGTTCAGAGAGATTGGGTAAGTCTGTGATCCCAGAGGTACTTGAATCTGAGATGTGTACTTTCCATAGTCACATGACCACCTTCTGTTGCATGGAGTCCTCTTCGTGAAGAGAGAGATTCTACATACAACAGGTCTTTTTTTGTGTGTGTGTGAAGAAGATTCATCCTGAGCTAACATCCATTGCCAATCCTCCTCTTTTTTTTTTTGCTTGAGGAACATTAGCCCTGAGCTAACATCTGTGCCAATCTTCCTCTACTTTGTATGTGGGATGCCTCCACAGCATGACTGATGAGTGGAGTAGGTCTGCACCCGGGATCCGAACCTGCGAACCCGGGCCGCCGAAGCGGAGCGCACAGAACTTTAACCGCTAGGCCACGGGGCTGGCCCCACAACAGGTCTTCTTTCATTGGTGTCCACTGGCTGTAATCCATATTTAATTCTTTCAACAAATGCTAATTGAATATCTTGCTTATGTCCTCACTGTCTAACAGTGTACAGGGTAGTGTAGGGGGAAGAAAAGAGCGTAAGACACTGTACTACCCTTGGAGTTTAGTGTCTGGTTGAAGGTATGAGATATAATCTTGATAAGAGAAAAAGATGGGCAACTGTTGTGACAGATTTTTGAACCAAGAACGGAGCATCACCTCTACCAGTTGCCTGTGATGAACCTTTGGTGGGAGTCATTTAGCCTGCCTGAGCTTTGGGTTGGAGGGATAACGTTTGGGACTCTTCCTCATGAACAAGATGTGAAGAGCAAATGAGAGAATATATATCAGTGCTTTTAAAGCAGGAAAACACCACGTGATTGCTAGTTGCTGTAATACAAATACTGGAATACATGACATGGGTGATACACAGTTTTGGATTTAAGAGAGGGCTAGTGTAATGGCTTGGGCTAGTTAACAACTACTTTTTGAGGAAGATGTGGGTCTTGCACTGGACATTAGAAGAAGATGAATAGGGTTTGTTGTGTTGAGTAAAGATCCCATGGAATGGAGGATATAAAAGAGTGATTTGAATGGTGGTCAAATTGGTATATGTTCCCAAACTCTATCTACAGTTCCTAAGTCCTAAAACTCTGAATTTATGTGAGACTGTTTAGAGTCTTTATCCCATGTAACATATCCTGTGTGAACATTCATGTGTTTTCACCGCACATCTATTGATACTTGATTATAGAGTGCTGTGCTACACCCTGCCTGCCTAAATTCTATGATAGTCTGAATTCTGTGAAACTTCCAGCTCCTGAGGCTTTCAGATTAAGGGATTGGACACATGTAAGACAACCTCAAATTCAGTTTATAATGGATATTGTAGCATAAGATGTGAAAGAAAGCAAATAGAGGCAGAATTTCAGTACTTTCAATATATCCTGCCTAAAAAAGGTAACCAGCTAATCCAAACAGTAATTTTTGGAATGTCAATTTCAGGATGTATTTCATCATAAGATGAATGCAGCCCATATTGGGGAGCTCTTACTCTTGTTAAGGAGGTAGGAGAAAAGCTGGATGTTCTAGAGTGGGCTCTTCTGGCCCTTGGCTGACCCTCCTCTTTCCCTCCTCTTTCCCTCTTTGTCTTTGCAGTGGATGTGACTCTGGACCCAGACACGGCCTACCCCAGCCTGATCCTCTCTGATAATCTGCGCCAAGTGCGGTACAGTTACCTCCAGCAAGACCTGCCCGACAACCCTGAGCGGTTCAATCTGTTTCCCTGTGTCTTGGGCTCTCCATGCTTCATCGCTGGGAGACATTATTGGGAGGTAGAGGTGGGAGATAAAGCCAAGTGGACCATAGGTGTCTGTGAAGACTCGGTGTGCAGAAAAGGTGGAGTAACCTCAGCCCCCCAGAATGGATTCTGGGCAGTGTCCTTGTGGTATGGGAAAGAATACTGGGCTCTTACCTCCCCAATGACTGCCCTTCCCCTGCGGACCCCTCTCCAGCGGGTAGGGATTTTCTTGGACTATGATGCTGGCGAGGTCTCTTTCTACAACGTGACAGAGAGGTGTCACACCTTTACTTTCTCTCATGCTACCTTTTGTGGGCCTGTCCGGCCCTACTTCAGTCTGAGTTACTCGGGAGGGAAGAGCGCAGCTCCTCTGATCATCTGCCCCATGAGTGGGATTGATGGGTTTTCTGGCCATGTTGGGAATCATGGTCACTCCATGGAGACCTCCCCTTGAAGAGGTGAACTCAGGCCAAAAGGGCTGTTGGCCATTCTCCTACCCCAGGCATAAGGCATCTTGTTGCCTTGCCTGCCACTTCCTGTCCATCACAGCTGGATATCCTTACCACTTTCCATGCCACTACAGTGGAGACAGGATGTCCATGTTCTCTGCCATCCTCTCCCTTCCCATGAAAATTGTGAGATGTAATGAGAAGTATCAAGATTTACCCAGAAATAAAAACCAGATTCCACCTCCAGTGTTTTCACACTTTTTGGTGTTACACACATTACTGGAGGGGATAAAGAATATGGATAATCTTTGGATTTGGAGAGCCATTCAAGATACTTAACACCTTGGTTCAGCCTGGCTTCCTATGGTTCAGCCCCACATAGTCATCATGGGTATTTGCTGTCATTTCTGGACTGGGGCTTCTTTCTAGGAACCTAGAGTGGAACTACAAGGCCCTGTTAGCATGGCTCCCTTTATCCCAGTTTTTCCTTCTGGGAATAGTACCTCCCCCCTGATTCCCAATCTGCCATAGTTTTATTAACTCCATTAAAGAAGCCTATATGTGTTTTGATTAGTTACAGTTATTTTCCAATAATGGTGGGAAATGGCCCCACCTCTGTTATGAGATAATGTTCTAATCAATGTGCTCTTTGCTGAGGGCTTTGTCAGCTCCCTTCATTCTAATGAAAGGTGTATCTTGGTGCTGGATGCATACCATCCAGGATAATTTTCTGCCCAACACCATCCCTTGTCCCTAGATACGCTCCCACTCCATTTGTGGACTGACAGTCAGTCATACACCATCCCTGGAAGGATTCTGGGGCAGAATTCCAGGGATTCATTTACTTTTTGCCTCCTTTAATCCATCTTATTTGAGGATGAGGGAATTGACCTTCCTAATGCGTGTACCATCAAGGGGCAGTTCCATTCCCATGGCCTTTGGATCACTAGGCATTCTGAAGTCAGAAGGCTAAGGCAGATTACTTTGAGCAAGCTCCTGTGATGGTTCTTAGTCCTGCTTCTCTTTGGGTACATGCCCCTCTGTTTGAAAATAAAGTGAGTATGGATGTTGTTTACATTGTTGTTGTTTTCCGGGTCTTAGTAGGTTTGGGTTCATAGATGTTGGAGGAGAGGGGAAATGGTTAATGGTGTTTGATTTCCTCATGGGTCGAGAATCCCATTCTGGCCAATATTTTACTTCCAACTGGACAATAAGACTACTTTCTAATGGGGCCAAGAAAGTAGTGTTGGACGTCCACAGCCTATAGCTCTGTATTGATTAATCCTGTAACTTTATTAGGAAAGTGTTCTCTCAAGTCCTTTTTCTAACTGGCAGTGGGGTAATGCAGCAATGCTCGGCATAGATCAGAGGGCCCAGAGCTTGCTTCCCAACCCAGAATCACCAGCCTAAGCCCTTGGTTGTACAGAGGTTGCCACGTGCTGAGAAATGAAAATCAGGCTGTGAGAACAGCTCCATTCCCAGGGATTTGGATCTTTTCTGCTTCTGGACATGGCCTTAGAAGACGAGATTTTATGATCTATACTTAGTCCTGTACCTGGCATTGAGGTTCTGTGGCTGAAAATCATGAATTGGTGATATCGTGTCCGAATTAATTCATTTATTTACTAGGTTTTAAGGGGAATAATATAACCAGGAGCTATAGAGAGGGACTTCCCTGAGGCTAGGTTAGCTTTTGCTGGATACTCTTAGATATAAATACATGTGATGACATACATATATTACGTAAAATAGTACTAACACAGACATAGAGCAGTGCTTGGCACATAGTATGAAGTGCTTTATGCACAATAGCTTATTTAATTTAATGTTCATAGCACCCTACAAAGTGGGTACTAGTGCCCTTGCTTTACAGATGAGAGAACCAAAGCACAGAAGGTAAATGATTTATCCAAAGTGCACAGCTTGGAAGCAGCAGAGCCATGATTCAAACTGAGGTGGAACACCTGACCACGTATACCATATCCTGCCCCAAAATGTACATGGCTTATGATTTCCCATATGGCAAGGCAGAGCAGAGACTGGAAGTCTTGGAATGCCAGTCCATTGACCTGGGATACCTACCTTTAACTATCTAGTCTAGACTTAAGGATCTGCAACTAGAAAATTGGGTGAAGAATCCCAATCAAAGTCACACTGCAGTTTCACTTAACTTAGCCCATTGGGGCAAGGAGAATAAGGGCCCACAAAGAGAGCACCTTGCTTGTACAGTCCAAGAAAATGTGTCCCTGGGATGTTGATCCTTGCTGTTGGTCCTTGCTGTTGGAGTGATGGAGCTGTCTCCAGGCTTAGAGGGTCTCACACTGGGTCTGCTTTATCCCCAGGAGACCCAGTGCTTTAGGAACAAGCAGCCTCTGGATGCTTTTTTGTGTGTGAGAAAGATTGTCCCTGAACTAACATCTGTGCCAATCCTCTATTTTATGTACAATGCCACCACAGCATGGCTTGACGAGTGGTGCTAGGTCTGCGCCCAGGATCCGAACCTACGAGCCCCTGGCCATAGAAGCAGAGCACGTGAACTTAACCACTATGCCACCAGGCTGGTCCCCCATCTTAATGCATTTTTATTAACAGCAGCAGCAGCTGGAGCAATGATAAGCAACCTTGTTGGAATCAACAAAGTGACTTCCAATTTGAATGGGGATGTATTACATGGTGAATTTTACTAACAATGCTGAGTGAAAAAAGTCTCAGAAGACTATATACCTTATGATACCCTTTTCATAATATGAACAAAAGGATCATGGTTACCAGTGGGATGTGGGGAAGGATGGGATAGAGGAGGAGGGCATAGGTTGATATGTGGTATTGGTTATCTTCTGGTTCTTGTGGGTGGTGGGTTCATATATATTTAAATTTTTGAAAACCTGCCATTTTGGATGAGTTACATGAACTTGTAAACAATGCTAAATTTACTCACCTGCAGAAAGGTAAGCAACATTTGAATTCATCAAATCAGGATTTGAACCCCTTAAAGCAGACATGGGACACAGTAGCATTCCTTTGGCTCCTCTGGTTCTTTCCTCAGAATATCTGAAGTTCTTAACTACGTATTGAGGCTTCAACAACTCCTCATTCTCCAGTTCTTTTGCTGCTGTTTTTTCCTGAAACTGGCCTGACCGGCAAAGAAGAACATCTTCCCCAAGAGTAGACAAGGACTGGAAGAGACAGGTTCAAAGAATAAAAAGAAAGTGAACATGGCCTCTGCCCTCCTGGATGTACAATTGAGAAGATAGAGAATACTCATGATAAATAACTGCCTAACACTTAAAGGCACTATGAAATTAAGAGCAAATAGTTGTCATACAGTAAATGAGCCATTTGTTAATGCCTTAGGTTATCTGTGATCCCAGCCAAAGAGTATAGATGGAAATCACACATCTCCCAGCAAAATAAAAAACAAAACTCAAAAAGTTCTTAGTGTACTGGTGGTGGGCGGGTTGCCTCTTCTTCACAAATGAAAGACAATGATTCTTTGAAATATACAATTAACTAGTGTTGGTGCCCCAGCTGAACTTGACTCCTGAGGTGAATTGAGAGAATGTAGCTTCTGTCCTTGGAAAAGTTCATAAAGTCAAATAAGAGGTGAAAAAACATAACATGAAAAAGAAGTAGAGAGCAGAAAAGACGATTTGTGGGTAAGTGAAACACTGCTGTGGGAGACCTCCGTGTGGACCACGGTGGTGTGACAGGAAGCTGAAATCCTAGGTCTTCATTTCTTCCTTAGTGCCCTTTTTCTTGAAGCTGAAAGGCTGGGACCCACTCACTCAGGCCTGCAATAAATTTTGACTTGTGTAATTAAATCACTAAACCTTTGCACCTCCTTTAACCCAGGAATTCCTCCTGTGTAAGGTGTCTGCAAAGAATAATGAGAAAGGCCAACCAAACCAGTGTAGATTATTGTAGGGGAACAGGCTTTGCTAGGATCTTAATTAAGGAGCTTCGATTTCAAAGGGTGTAACCAATACTTCACTGTGACAGTATTGCCCCAGATACATTCCTTTTTCCTTATTGGAGAGAAAGTTTAAATTTCTCAGATCTGAATTTGCTTAATTTTGCATTTGAAGTTTGAAATGAAACCAAGGCATTTGAAGGTAACCTTTTTGAAGTACACTCATATCTCTTTCCCAGATTTCTCATTCAGAGGGCATACTTAATTTGCCTGGATAATAGTATGGGATATGATGGCCAAACCCAGTTTGGGGTTTGTGATACACAAGAAGAATATAATAGAAAAAGAGAAGATATTAACTTCTAGTGTAGAGAGATTTCACGGTTTTCAACCTATGCTTTTTTTTAAGAACTGGAAAGAGATATACCAAAATAGTAACACATGCTTTTGATGAGATTATGAGTGATTTTCCCCCTCTGTAGTGAACTCTTCACTATGGAAACCTCTAAGCACACACAAAAATGACAAAAATACACAGTGAACCCTCTCATACCATCTCCCAACAACTATCAGTGGTCAATCCCACTTCAAATATAGCCTCATCTCAATTTTCCACCCCTACCCCTGTATTCTAAAGTAAATCTTGGACTTGAAATCAGAGAATCAGATGTTTTAATGAGCTTCACATGAACCAGTCAAGAGATTCAAGGTTGATAATTAAATCCTGTTTTTTAAATTGGGATAGACCACCAGTGTCAGCTTGTTTTCTTTTTAGCCTCCACTCTTAAATTTTTGGACCTTTAAAAATCCCTTTTGTAGAAGATGTTTTCATAAAAGTGTAGAATGGCCTCTGGGGAGTCCTATTGTACAATAAATATTGTAAGTAAATAGAAAAAATATTTACATATTTAATTATACATAACCTTTTGGAGAAAGGAGTTCAATCCATTTAAAACAAAATAAAGATGCCAGGAATTTAGCATGCCATAAAGGAAGAAAGAGACATAAATGGGACAAAACATCCCAAGGACACTAAATGTGGGCCACAGTTTGGTTTTCAAAGATTGATATGGGAACTTGGTTAACTTCATAGCTCATAGTTTCTATGAGATGGAAATTGACTAAATGTTTAAGGGACTTAGTGGGATTCTTGTTAGTCAAGGATAGGCCTGGGTTCTTGGTAAATAGAAACTATCACAAGGGGTTCTCTTTTATTTAATGTTTTCAAATCAATGAGGAAAGATAAACACTGCAATAAAAACTTGGTAAGCAATTTACTGAGGAAGAAAGACAAAAATCCTTTAAACATGAATGTTGATCCTCACTCATAAAGCTGTATAACAATGCCTTACCATTTTTCACCCATTAAAATGTTTTGTTGTTGAGGTTTAATCGTATTCTATTGGTTAGGTTTGTGATATCTAAATTGTTTTAAATTTTTTGGTAGGCAGTTGGACAGTATATATCAAGAGCTGAATAAACTTTGATCTAGTGATCCCACTTACCGAAATTTAAGGAAATAATTACGGATATTTGAAAATATTTACACAAGGATGTTCTTTAGAGCATTGCTCATGAAAATGAAAAATTAGAAATAATCTAATGTTCAACAACACTTGTTTGATATGGGATATCTGCAGTACTTTACAATTAGGGGAAAAAATAAATTTTGAAGAGGTTACAATTGTCATGTCAGGAATCACTTCTGAAACTTTCTTCAAATAGAACTATAGTATATGACAGAAAATATAGCAAATCTCATATCTTGGAGGGAAGGAAATTAGGAAACCATTGTTCCCTGTACTTCTCACTCCCCGTTTTCTCTTTAACTATCAAAAGTAAACTATGAAACCAAGGAAGTCTGGAAATCTAAGCTAGGGCATACCGAAACTCAAATTGTTTCTCTTCATGCAGAAAAGAGCTCTAACCTTTGCCTTAGAGAAAGAAAAAAGAAAACCTTTGTGTGTTAATAAGTACAGAAAATAACCTATCTGGACAAAATCTATTTAAAATTTACAAGTGTATGTTTCTACTCTCTAAACTTAGCCCAAAATCCAACAGTTGAAACGAGTCAAATACATTTATTGAGCTCCTACCATGCATGCCGGGTGCCGCCCTGGGCCTACAAAGGTTATTTTAGCACAGTTTACCTGACCCCTGAACGCTCTCAGTCTCGTTGGAGGAATAAGTTCTTATTGTTTAGTCTCAAGTCTTCATTGAAATATGTGACCTCGGGCCTTGCAGACCACAGCTCAGATTACTTTGCGCAAAGCTGAGAAAGCTGTAAAGATGCAGCTCGTCCCCCTTATTCTCACCCCGCCATCTCCCTTAAAAATAACTGCCAGTCATGCCCGCCCCGGCAATGGACGCCACGGAGACTTTTAATTTGGAACGTCTGAGCGAGACTGGGACGGTGGGGAGGCCAGCGGGTCCCTCCAGGGGGTTCTCTGGACCCGGGACGGGTCAGCCCCCCGGAGCAGACACTGGCTTGTCCCGCCCGCCCCGGCGGGAGCCGTCGACCCTACACGGACTTCCCCAGGCTGTCCCCAGCTGTTGCTTTCGGAGCCCAAAAGAAACTGCCCAAGGAGTGGCAAGGCAGTTCTGGGGACGAAAAGGAACCTAAATAGAGATCGAGGGGGCCATGCCACTGAATCGGGGTCTTTTTTTAGATTCGTTGTTGTTCCTCACTATCTCCAAAAGAAAGAAACCCCAGAGCGAGGCTAACCACGCTCAAGATTTCGATGAGGATTAGAGGCTGCAGGACCGACGGAGCGACCCAGGCAAAACGATGTTCGTTCTTTCCTTTCCTTCCTTCCCGAAATATGGGCCGTCTGGGCCCAGGAAGTGTTTGCACTCCCTTCGCGAGATGGGGATGACAGTTGTAAGGCCCCCGAGAGAAGTGTGTCCAGTTTTATGCATAAACATTTTTTCTCCGCCCGCGAAATTCTTCCTCTTCAATCCACAGGCGGCTTTTTCCCTCTCCGGCCGTTACCCGGCAACACTGATATCAACACTTCCTCGAGTGTACGTCACAGAGCCGCTGCTTCTGGGTATCTATTTTACCGAAAAAATCACCTACTTTTCGCAGGGTGTCAGGATGGCCGAGTGGTCTAAGGCGCCAGACTCAAGCTTCGCTTCCCCGCGCTGGGGATTCTGGTCTCCGAGTGGAGGCGTGGGTTCGAATCCCACTTCTGACATCGTTTTTTTTTTTTTCCCTCCCCTAATTTCCAAAACAAATACTGTACCCACCTGAACAGTACGCATAAACAATTTACCAACTCATGATGCTAAAAACTGACTTTTAAAATTTTCTCACAGGGACTGCTGTCGAAAAGATTAAAAGCGGAAGCATCGCGATATTTCTTCGAAGCCTCACGATTTGAGGCAAAGACACTTAAGAGCCGAGATTACTAGAGGCTAGTGACGCTGAGGCATCGGGAGATAACCTCGAAACCGCAAAATTGTGCACCTGGGTAGTTCCCGCTCCTGTGGTGCTTGAGGAGAATGCGTGCGGTGGCCGGGTGCCTTCTCTGCTCCTTCACTCGGGTCACTCGCTTTGTCCCGGACCCGGGCCCTCCCTGAATGCTTCCGGTATTACTGTCCCACCAATCCCGCTCCCCGGCTGGCCCACGGCAGTGCCGTCTCTAAATAAACCCTGCACAGATCCTCTGCCCTCTTCTGCGTTTTCAAAAGTCATGGGACTAGTTCTCGAACACTTCCTTTGTAAATTATGCACATTCGCACTCACGTTGGCATCTGATAATTATTGTTTTGTCTCCTCTGTCAAAATTGAGTACCATTTTAACTCCTGAATAAAATATGAAAGCTATACTTTCCTCCTCCAAATGTAACCACCATCAATATTTTATCGTATTTCTTACAATTCTACTTTCTCTGAACTTGCATATATGTATTTATAAGTAAGTATTTTATTTTTTACAGTAATGTGGTCATACCACACACGTTCTCTGACGCATTTTTTACTTAACATATCTTGGGCTCTTTCCATGTGAACACAATCTTTTTCCTGACAATGGAAATATCGCAAATCATTCCACAGGATAGATATATCCTGCTCCATTTATCCACTTTTTTTTTTTTTTTTGCTGAACATTTAGGATATTTCTAATTATCGGTCATCCAACAAGTATTTAATGAGTGCTTATTATTTGTCAGGCGATGCAGTCCTGGGGCTGTGGCATAAAAATATGAAATAGAATAGGATAGGAGAAAAAATTAGATTTAATTTAAAAAATAAGAAAATAAAATAAATTTCTGCCCTCGTGTTGCTTATATTCCAGTTCAATGACTTTGGTTCTGCCTTAGAAACACCACATTCCGAAATTTCCCTTTCTCTCAGGAGAAGAATATAAATCTTGGATCTTGAGACACAGTGTTTAATGCCAGCCATTGAAGATTCATGTCTGCATGACCATATATTTCTCTGTCAGTATAACTACTCACGACTGTACTTATTTGATTATTGATTTTAGCCTAATAGTCAAAATATGAGAGACTGGGCAGGTGAAAAGAAGGCTGGTTTATTTGACAATAGAATTTTCAGGAGATGTGCATCATGGACAAGGTCCAAGTGCTCCATTGGAAAGACCACATTTTGAATTCCGATAGCTTAGAACCAAATGGTCTCCAGTACTACCAAACAGACTCAGCTCTCTGCGGTACTTAAATTAACTGTGGTTAGGAGAGATACGAAATGAAATATAAAAGCTTAAGAAGGATAAATGAAACTAATTCTCACAAGGTTTTTATTATTATTATTAAATATATAAATGTGCAGGGCAGAATATATCATATGCGTGTACATACATCAACTACGCTCATAAAATCATTTTCAGTGGAGCAGACAAGTGTATCTCTGAAGATTCTGGAAGAACTTGTAGTTTGCCCTCCCCGTAGGAAAAGAAATCTGAGTAAGAGTTTTTGCTTTCTTCCATCCACATTTCTCTTTTGGGTGACATTAATGTTTAGCTGTGCTTCTGTGGTCTCCCTTAGCCCTTTGCATTGGTGGCTTTTAGGGGTATTTGTGTCTTCACAGAGTTGCTGGGTGAATGTGTCCACTAGGTTCCAGGTCTAGACACGGGAAGGAGTGGAGAAAGCTCATTCTAGCTTCAAATCCAAACCATGTTCTTCAGTCTACATTTACCAGTGACAAAGCTGATATTTTGTTTCTGCCACTGGTGTTTATGCCTCAATTGGTTCCAAATTGTTAAAGGATTTTTTCTTTTGTAAAAAGTAAAATTATGACTTCCATTCAAATAAAAATGAATATGTGTCAAAAACTATTTAATTCATGAAATAGTATAATAATCAGTAAGATGTTCAAACTGGTTCAAAAGAAAATTCAAAGTACCACATATTTAAAGATAATCTGGAATGCTGAAATAAATTTACAAATAGTTTTTTTTAAAACCTGTCAATTTCCAGGGCAATGATCAACTGCATTCCACTAAACACAATTCATTTGCATTTCTGTGAATGAAAATCATTTGCACTAATTATTAGTTTTCTACAACTTAAAGAGTTGTAATTCACCTCAAAATCAATGAAAGTAGCTCTTATGGATTGAATGTTTGCATCCCCCCAAAATTCATATGTTGAAAGTTTACCCCCTAAAGTGGTGGTATTAGGAGATGAGGTCTTTGGAAGGTAATTAGGATTAGATGAGGTCATGAGGGTATAACCCTCATGATGGTATTAGCGTCCTCATAAGAATCCTGAGAGAACTTGCTTCCTCTCTCTGCTCTTTCTGCTAAGTGAGGACACAGCAAGAAGACAGCCTTCTGCAACCAAGAAGAGATTCCACACTAGAACCTGACCTCTTGGACCACCCTGATCTTGGACTTTCCAGCCTCCAGAACTTTGAGAAATAAATTTGTTATTTAAGCCATGCAGTTTATGGTATTTTGTTATAGTAGCCTGATCTGACTAAGATAGTTGTCCTAGACAAGGTACCCAGGAATCTTTTTTTTTTTGCCCATTTGAAACTTCATTTTTTCCTGACAAAACTCACATGGGAGATGGATGTGATTGTAACCTTAAAAACTGAACACATCCTTCCCTATGTAGCTAATACAATCATGTAGAATTGGGTTTTAGAGTTTAATCTACTAAAAAGTGAAGAATATAGGCATCCATTTCACCACATCTCAGCAAGCACTCTCCAATTTGAAATAATTCTGCAGCCAATCAGTGTCCTTCTTTTTGTATATAATACTGTAATAGCAGACATTTATTGAGCAATTCTATGAAATTTACATTATGTTACATGCAAATGCTTTATATGTGAGTTTTTCAGGTATTTTTATTTTCATTAACATCAAGATAGTGATGACAAGAAAGAAAAAGAGAAAGAGAAGAGGAAAATGACTAAAATTTCTATCTATTCAATCATTTATGGTTTGAAGTATTAGCCTCTGAGCTAAATGACCCTTGGCCCAGGAATGTGACATTCCTGAGGAATCTAAGAAAACATTAGTTATTTTCTTATCAGGGAGAAAAGGACCAGTTTTGGCAGAGGACTTAAATCCTCTGCCAACAAGTCACTCTCTCTACTGGTTACTGACTGGCTACTGATCAGCTTGCCTATGTGTAGTTCTAAGCGTTTCTCCAAAGTACACTGTGAGAACAAGATGGGGGGGAGCAGTGCTTTAGACATGGAGCCTGTCATGTTAACTCAGTCTCAGTGTGACAAGTGTTAAAAGAGGCAGAAGAGAAAGCTTCCTTGAAGTGCTAAGTTAAGGCCTCAGTATGGGGAGGGGAAAGCCAGGAAAGGACCAGGGGTGGTAGAGAGTCTGATTTAAGCAGAGGGAACAGCATGTGCAAAGGCCTAGAGGGACCCAAAGTAGTTCCAAATGAAATATATATATACATATACATATTTTTTTAGAAAGATTGGCCCTGAGCTAACATTTGCTGCCAATCCTCCTATTTTTTGCTGAGGAAGACTGGCCCTGAGCTAACATCCGTGCCTGTCTTCCTCTACTTTCTATGTGGGACGCCTGCCACAGCATGGCTTGCCAAGCAGTGCCATGTCTGCACCCGGGATCCGAACTGGCGAACCCCAGGCCACCGAAGCAGAACGTGCAAACTTAACCACTGCACCTCTGGGCCAGGCTCCCAAATGATATTTTTAAAGAGTTTGCTGCAAGGATGTGGTGGGAAAGAAAGCTAGGGAGATTAGCAGGGGCTAAATCACAAAAGGCTTGGCCTTGTACTCTTGACCTTGTAATACTGAGGAGCTCAGTCTCTATGCTGAGGCTGGGTGCGGTCTTCTACATCTATGGCCTATATCAGTTGAAAGAATCCAAGAAGTATAATTAGAGATAAAGTTTACGATTTAGTTCTTGACCTGAAGAAACTCTTTGGAGTGGAGAGTTTAAGCTGGACAGCTGGAGGAAGTTGGAAAATGTCCTTACATGCTATGAAGGGAAAGGACACAAGACTGGTATTCCTTTCTTTCAAAATCTGGTCACAAGGGCTGGCCCTGTGGCATGATGGTTAAGTTTGGCATACCCTGCTTTGGTGGTCTGGGTTTGCATATGCAGATCCCAGGCATGGACCTACACCATTTGTCAGCCATGCTGTGGCAGCGACCCACATATAAAGTGGAGGAAGATTGGCATAGATGAGAGCTCAGGACTAATCTTCCTCAGCCAAAAAAAAAAAAAGAAAAAAATCTGGTCACAAATCAAGAGATTATGATAAGGAAAGAGAATCAGAAGTTTGAAGGGCAGCAAAACATGCCACCCCAAGATATGCCTCTTTGGCATAAGGATTATTTTCAGAAACAGCAGACATAGGAAAAACTCTGAAAACAGAGTAGAAGTTAGTCTTTTGTAAGGGTGTCTCTCTCTCTCTGCACCAGGAAGAGAAGGATGACTCTCAATCACAAGAAAGAACAAGGCAGTGACTTAAATCTATATACAAATTTAACTCTTGTTTATCATGCTTTTCCTGGTCACTCCCCATAACTGTCCTCCCCCACACCTTCTTTCTTTTGTCTTTAGCTGAAGATGGTAGTTAAGCCTGAATTCTAAACCACCTCTGTGAGTAACTCATTTTTCCCTGGGTATCTCCCATGTATATATGAAATACATATGTTAGTAAACTTGTCTGTTTTTCTTTTGTTAATCTGCCTTTTGTTACAGGGCCCCCAGCCAAGAACTTAGAAGGGTAGAGGGAAAATTATGTTTTCCTCCCCTACAAGTTTTAAAATTCTACAAGCCTTTTCTGGGAGAGTCTTATCCATTGCTCCATCCATAGAGAAGCAAAACTAGACTGCGACCCGGTTAGGGAGTGGACTGAAAGTTAGGGAAAACAATTAACATTTGTTAACAGGTTTTGGAGCCTAAGTTAGACTTGTCTAGAGAGCTTGTAAAATATGAGTTAGACACAATCAAATGATGACTTTTCAAAGACGGCCGTGCGGAGGCGGCACCCCACATACCACAACTAGAAGGACCCACAACTAAAAATATACAACCATGTACCAGGGGGCTTTGGGGAGAAAAAGGAAAAAAAAAATAAAATCTTTAAAAAAAAAACAAAACTCGTCAAACTTAGAATTGTCCTATCATAGGGCTAGAGGAAGAAACACTGTGACTGAGTTAAATTTTGAAGATTTGTGGAAACAAGCTAAGGTCTAATTTCAAGTTCTTTGACTATCAGGAAACCATCTACCTCATGCCCCATTTCCAGGCTCAAATGAAATAATGTGTGCAAAGTGCAGAACTCTTCCCACCACAAAGAAAGGGGTCTGTAAATGCTCTATGCAGTGTTGGTGGGAGAAGCAAACAGCCAGTTAACTCTGGTGGGGGCGGTGAGTGAGTTTGAAAGCTTTGGCGGCTCTTCTGCCCTCAGTGCAGGAATTGGAGCTGGGGGGGGGGGGGGGGGGGGAGGGGGGGGGACCAGTGAGAAGGTGAGCCCTCCAGCGTCCTAGAGAGGACCCGGAAGTAACCTTGGTATGTGTACCCGAGGCTGGCTCTAGGACAGGCCTCTTTAAGGTCAGTTAGAAGTTAACTTTTACCTCTTCCTTCGTAACCTAGGACTCTGGGTAAGACGGTCCCATTCGCTGGCTAGAAGAATGAGGTTAGTCAGAAGTGAGGGTCCCTGGGCCCCGCGGTGGGCGTGGCCATGGGGGCTGATTGGAAGCCCTGTCGGGGCCCCCTTTTCTGGTCTGGCTCCCTGGGACGTGTCACACTCGGGACTCCTTGCTGCTCCTCCGCGCGGGTCAGACTCGGGTCCTGGCGGACCACCTACCCTCACCGCTGGGCTGCACACTTTCGCAGGGTCTGGGAGGATCTGTCACATGAAAGGAGTTTAAACAGGAGAAGGTTTTCCTGTTTATTCTTTTTCGGAGCCCTAGAGTTATTTGGAAGTACATATTATTTGGCTTTTTTAGCTTTCATCCTGTTTTGATGTGACATCAAGAAACTGTGAAAGCACTTCTTAAACTGTAAGGGAGTGTATAAATGTGAGATTGTTATATAGAAGGGGGGAAATCAGCTCCTGTTGGTGGAGACAGACATATAAACGATTAGTACCAGCATCACCTGGTAAGCACCATGGAGGAGATAAACAAATGCTGTGGAATCACAGAGGAAGGGGCAGCTAATTTCTTCGAGAAGCAAGAAAAGCAAGAATCTTTCATTATCTGGGCATCTGGGTTTGTGATCTGTGTTCTCTTACAGTCTCTCTTTGCTTATGGACAAACTATTCTGGAAATTGTCTTTTGGTAGCATGTAAATTTAGCTTACTTTTTTTTTCTAACAGTAATTTCTTATGCCGTTTTCTAAATCAAAATATATCTGTCCCAGTTGAGTTTCCTACTTCCTTGCCACATTGGAAAGAACTTTAAGGGGAATATCTCTCAACGGAGAGAGTTCAATACCTTCTTTGTGGGGCTTATATCGAGCCAGCAGACCATGAAGCCAAGCGAAGCTGGAGGTTTCTCCCTCCACGTTCCAGGGGAGCCTGTGGAGCTTGTGATACTGACGGTGGAGAAAGATAGAACATGTTGCGAAACAGGAATCCAGCATTCAAAGGAAGCAACCCCAGACCAGGGAGGGCTTTTGCCGGCGTTTCGGACAGTTTTGTTATCGAGAGATCCCTGGGCCCCGTGAGATACCTGAGTCCTGTGAGGCTCTGAGTGGGCTCTGGCTCTGGGAGCTCTGCCACCAGTGGCTGAAGCCCCAGACTCGCACTAAGGAGCAGATCCAGGAGCCGCTGAGACTGGAGCAGCTCTTGACCATCATACCCGAGGAGCTGCAAGCCTGGGTGCAGGAGCAGCATCCTGAGAGTGGGGAAGAGGTGGTGACTCTGCTGGGGGATTTAGAGAAAGCTGGTTGAGCCAGAAGAGGTGGGAGAGAGAATGTGAGCTCTCCCCAGGAAAGGGGTTTAGATCTCTGGTCTGTGGGGAGGCATCTATCCAACAATTGGAGAGTGGGCAAATTTCAGTTTTCTCTAAACAAGTATAGAGCTACTAGCTTCTCATTTTGTCTTTATCTTTGGAAATGAAAATGTTTGCTTCTCTCTGTTAGGATTTTCTTAGATTTTTCTCTCACCTCTAAGATTTTTTACTCCAGTTTTCATATTGATGCCCACATGGGCCCATCTTTACACACTTTTTCCTAGGTTCCTGTTAGTACCCAGAAAATACCCTAGAGGGAGACGGAACCCATGGAAACAGCACAGAGGTCACCATGTTTTAAGCTCCTGTCCTTGGCAACACAGTTAAAAAGTGAATCTCCATAATCCAACCATTCCTTACAAGAGAAGGGTAAGAACCAGGGTTCAATCCAGTATGAAGGGAGAGAATGGGAGGAAAACAGATATTTTCCTTTATCTGTTCTTGGAAGTGAAAGCAATATTGATTGATTGATTGATTGTGAGGAAGATTGGCCCTGGGCTAACATCTGTACTCATCTTCCTCTGTTATATGTGGGATGCCTGCCACAGCATGGCTTGACAAGTGATGCATAGGTCCATAGCCAAGATCTGAATGAGCGAACCCTGGGCTGCTGAAACGGAATGTGCGCACTTAACCTCTATGCCACTGGGCCAGCCCCTGATTTTCTACTTTTTAAATTCCCACATAGTATATGTCATACAGGAGAATTTGGTTACAATTATTTTGTATCTTATATAGATAAAATATTCTGCTCTCTTTCAGAGCCACCTATCACAGATACTGAATGTTGGATCATGGGATACCAAGTGACTGTGACAGCCATGCTGCTTGTGCTGTTCATGGTAGCGCATTCGCCCAGCCATAGAGTCAGGTGTGTCCAGCATTACTACGGTATGTGGTTGAAGTAGAACATTCAGTGTCTGCTCTAAGCAGAAAAGCTCTCAGTGTGATCCTGTTGCTGAGTGGCTCTGTCTCTATAGCAGCCACTGGAATATGTGGTAGCTGTGGGCTTTGCTCTAATAGGGGATCTGAAGGGAACCTAAGAAGGCAGTGGGAATTGCAGAGTTTGAATTCCCCTTGGATGGAATCCTATTGCTCTAATAGGACTCTTAAAGAGGAAAGAAAATCATTCATATTTAACGACTTTAAAGAGAAAAGCAGGGATCAGACTAGATTCCAGGTTTTGGTCAGCTTGTCTGATTACAAATGTGTGTAACTGTCTTCAGGATAAGGTTTTGAGTCAGTTATAGAATGTTCATGATCCTGTGGGAATTATTCTGTCTTTTTGCCTAAATCATATTGTATTAACTGCAATTTGAGGCTTTTTTTTTACTGTCTGTTCCTACTACCTCTTTCCTATTCACTCTGGCTTTTTCTGTGTTCTTTCACTTACACATACTTTTCTATGTCTGTTGCATGTATAGGAAGGCTGACTGGGCTCCAAGTGCTGGTATACAAAATGAAAACTGAAAATATTAAAAAAAATTATGTCAAATATGGGAAAAAATAAAATTTTTAGTCATACAATAGAAAGTAATATGGCAGTTGAAGGAAGTAAACTATGTCTATAGCTATTGACATGGATAAGGCGCAAAAGCACAATGTTAGCTGAAGAAAGGAAGTTGAATGTATTGTATCCTTCCTGTAAATTATTTATTTTTTTTAGGAAGATCAGCCCTGAGCTAACATCTGCCAGTCCTCCTCTTTTTGCTGAGCTAGACTAGCCCTGAGCTAACATCCATGCCCATCTTCCTCTACCTTATATGTGGGACGCCTGCCACAGCATGGCTTGATGAGCAGTGCCATGTCTACACCCAGGATCCAAACCGGGGGACCCCAGGCCACCAAAGTGAAACGTGCACACTTAACCACTGCCCCACCGGGCCAGCCCCCCTTCCTGTAAATTTTTAAAACATACATTATGCTATTTGTTATTACTAGAGGTATGAACATGTGGGTAAAGACAACAGTGACCACAGCAACTAATTTAATTCCCTGGCAAACAAGAGTAAAAAGATTTTTAAAACGCATATACCCACAATGACAAGGGAAACAGAGAGAGGCAATAACAAAGTTTTGGAAGCAGGATGGCAGACGGGTTAAAGCTAATTGATTTTGCAAACTCCCTGTCAGTGAGAAAACTCGTTTCATATGATGGAATCCCCAGAGGCAACATGAGTTATCTCTGGGAATGAGAGTGCTGTGGGAGCTAAAAGAAGGAGAGGTGATTTTAAGTTGTTTAAGAAGCACTTAGATTCTGAGGTCTCCAGCCTGTTCCACATTGATGGGTGTGATTGCTTCTCCATCACAGGTGAATATTGGAGATTTTCTCTGGAGAGGATGCCTATACTGAGAGATGTTAGGCACAGCAAAGGATAGGAGTGTAGTACTGAAATGGGATTAAGTGAATTTATGCACAATGAATGCTAAGACTGCCCCCCTCCTCTGTCTACCCTCCAGCCCTCTTTCCTTAGTCAGCTCCTAGGATGCCTTTATTCTCTAGGCGGGCGATTGGAAGAGCCTGCTCTGGGGAATCTGACCACGCTAAGTGAAAGACGTAGATACCAATGATGAAACAGCTTGGCCAGATCACCCCATTGTGATCCTATGTGCAGGCCATGGTAAAAAGCCCCATTCATATACTCAGAGTTTCCAATTAGTTTTTTTCCTTTTAATTAATAAGTTTTACATTTTAGAACAGTTACAGGTTTACAGAACAATTGAGCAGTTAATACAGAGCGTTCCATATAGCAACCTTCTCCTCTTCCCAGTACAGTTTCCCCTATTAGTAACATCTTGCATTACTGTGGTATATTTGTTATGAGGCCAATATTGATACATTATTAACTAAAGTTCACAGTTTACATTGGGGCTCACACTTTGTGCCTTAGAATTCTCTTGGTTTTGACAAATGCAGAATGTCATGTATCCACCATTAAAGTACCATACAGGATAGTTTCTCTGCCCTAAAAATCCCCTGGCCTCACTCTCTCCCCTTCTCATCTGAACCCATGGCAACACTGATCTTTTTACTGTCTATAGTTTTGCCTTTCAGTATGTCATATAGTTGGAATCATACAGCCTTTTCAGACTGGTTTCTTTCACTTAGCAATATGCATTTAAGTTTCCTCCATGCTTTTTCATGGCTTGATAGCTCATTTCTTTTTCTCGCTGAATAATACTCCGTTGTCTGGATGTACCACACTTTGTTTATCCATTCATCTATTGCGGCACATCTTGGTTGCTTCCAGGTTTTGGCAATTGTGAATAAAGCTGCTATAAATGGTTATGTTCAGGTTTTGTGTTTTCAACTTATTTGGATAGATATCTAGCAGTGCAATTGCTAGATCATATGGTAAGATTATATTTAACTTTGTAAGAAACTTCCAAACTCTCTTCCAAAGTGGCTGTGCCGTTTTGCATTTGTACAAGCAGTGAATGAGAGTTCCTTTTGCTCCACATCCTTGACAGCATTTGCTATTGTCAGTGTTTTGGATGTTAGCCATTCTAACAGATGTGTGGTGGTATCTCCTTTTAATTTGCAATTCTCAAATTGTATAAAATGCTGAGCACTTTTTCATGCGCTTACTTGCCATCTGTATATCTTCTTTGGTGAAGTGTCTGTTTAGATCTTATGCTGATTTTTAAATTGGGTTGTTTGTTTTCTGATTGTTGAGTTTTAAGAGTTTTTTGTATAATTCGGATACAAGTCCTTTATTAGATAATGAGTTTTGTAAAGATTTTCTCCCAGGCTGTTGCTTGTCTTTTCATTCTCTTAGCAGTGACTTCCGCAGAGCAGAAGTTGTTAATTTTGATAAATTTATCAACTTTTTCTTTCTCAGCTCATGCTTTTGATGTTGTATTTAAAAAGTCATCACTAAAGCGAAGGTCACCTAGATTATATATGCTGGATGTTAGCTCAGGGCCAGTCTTCCTCAGCAAAAAGAGGAGAATGGGCAGTAGTTAGCTCAGGGCTAATCTTCCTCAAAAAAAAAAAAAGAATTTAGTGTGAATTTCTATGTGTTTTATTCTTTATCTATAGCTGGTTTTACAAATCTGTTGAACAAAGGAAAATAGAATTTATTCCCCTTATTGGAAAATCATGTTTCTCTATTAGCAGTGAAATTTAAATACTTTTTTGTTGTTGTTTTGTTTCAGAAGGTGAGTGTAGGTTTAGAAATGTAAAACTGACTCAAGAGAAGAAAAGTTCTGAAGAAGTAGCATGTCACCCCCCTGTTCCTGGGAAGATGAAAAGGTGAAGATCCCCAGAAGCCTACACCTGAACACACTTGTGACCCTAAGGGTAGGTATGAAAGGCATTAAAAACCCTTTATTGGTGAGGGAGAGAAAATCTTCATCCCAAGAAGGAGATCACAGAGTAGTCATGAAGGTTATACCAAAGAAAATACTTAGGAGACAGAGATGTCATAAATGTGATGAATGTGGAAAGTTCTTCACTAAGACTTCAAATTTTATTTGACATGAAGTAATTCGTACTAGGGAGAGACCCTATAAATTTGAAGTTTGTGGGAAAGCCTTCAGTGGGAGCGCCAACCTTTGTCTCCATCAGAAGATCCACACTGGGGAGAAACCTTATAAATGTGATGAGTGTGGGAGAGTCTTCACCGTGAGCTCCAATCTGACCCTGCATTATAGAGTCCCTATCCTAGTCAGACTGTATGAATGTGATCAGTATGGTCTGACCTTCAGCTAGAGCTCAGATCTTAGTAAGCATCAGAGACTTCATACTGGAGAAAACCCATATGAATATAATGTGTGCAACAAGTCCTTCAGTTAAACTTCTGACCTTAAACACCAGAGGGTACACACAAGAGAAAAATCCTACAAATATCGTATGTGGGGAAAGCTTCTAATCTGAGTCCACACTTCTTTTTTTTCCCCAGCTTTGCTTCAGAGTCTGCACTTTATTAAGCATCTGAGAATACACGCTGAAGAGAAACCCTATCACTGTAAAGAATATGATAAAAGTCAGAATGCAGGTCTGACATCACATCAAAGGCTGCACACAAGAGAGAGACCTTATAGGTGTAAGGAGTTTGGGAAAGCCTTCAGTGAGAACTCACACCTCCTTAAACATCCCAGAATTCAGACGGGGGCAGGGAGGGGCGACTTTATCAGTGTGCTGAATGTGGGAAATGCTTTACTGAGAGCAAAGGTTTTATTTCACATCGGAAAATCCACATTGGAGAGAGACCTTGTAATTATGATGAATGTGGGGAAGCTTTCCACAACAGCACAAACCTTTTTAGACATTAAAAAAGAAAAACATATCAGAGAGGGAAAAAGACATAACTGATGAATGTGTGTAAAACTTTAGATTTCCCTTATAATTGACCATGAATATAATTGTGAAATGTTTCAATGATAGCTTCTTACCTCACTCTAGAGTATTCTTTTCAACACCACCAAGCAATTAACTCAGTCCTGACACTATTTACCTGGTGATAGTGTCAGATCCAACAGGTTAGAGACTCAGTCCCACAAGACTGCACCCCTCCCTATCCCCCCCTTCAGACACCAATCTGAGGTTGTTACCTGTGCTTCTGACCAACCGGCTATGGATCGGAGATTCCGATGACCCTCTCCCGGGGTTCAATTCATTTGCTAGAGCAGCTCACAGACCTCAGAGGAACATTTACTTGCATTTACCCCTTTATTATAAAGGATATTGTGAAGGATGCAAATGAATAGCCAGATGAAGAGGTAGATAGAGGTGAGGTCCAGAAGTGTCCTGAACGCTGGAGCTTCTGTTTTCGTGGAACTGGGGTGCACCACCCTTCAGGCATGTGGATGCTTCACCAACCTGGAAACTCATGAAATCTTGTTGGAGAGTTTTCACAGGGCCAGCCCAGGGGCCCAGCAGTTAAGTTTGCACATTCTGCTTTGGCAGCCCGGGGTTTGCCAGTTCAGATTCCAGGTGTGGACCTATGCACTGCTTGTCAAGCCATGCTGTGGCAGGGATCCCACATGGCAAGATGGGCATGGATGTTAGCTCAAGGCCAGTCTTCCTCAGCAAAAAGAGGAGGATTGGCGGCAGATGTTAGCTCAGGGCTAATCTTACTCAAAAAAAAAAAAAAAAGTTTTTATAGAGCTTAATCTGGAGCACCCCCACATCCCCTTCTCAGAGGTGGGTGGTGCTGAAAGTTCCAACCCTCCAGTCATTTTTGCTTTCTGGGGACCAGCCTTATTCTGAGGCTATCTGAGGGTACTTGAAGTCACCTCATTCCTGTAAGATCAAAAGGGGCTCTTGTGACGGACAAATGACACTGTGGTCACTGGAGAATCCCAAGGGTTTGAGGAGCTTTGTACTAGGAACTGGGAACAAAGACCAAATATATTTCTTATTATACCACACTCACTTAACATTAGCAAATCCATCAAGTGCATGTCAGCAATGGGTTGGCTAAAATTTGGTTTAGCAGAGATAAATGTAAGATTTCAGTCGTTATACTCTTTCAGGAAGGAGTCAGTCTTACCCAGTGACCAATTCCAAGCTCCAATCTGACTCTTAGGCAACAATGAGGAATACTTCATTTGAGCCTATAGATATTTGAAAACTTTGATGTTCAAGGTCCGTAAAATATTGGAAGTGGTTTTCACTCTGAGACTTCCCTTGTGAAAATAGTGCTTTGTAATGTTCATGATTCCCTGCTCTCTGTTTCCTCTCTCTGTGATCTTATCGTTATTCAAAACCTGGACCACTATGTGTAGTCCTGTCCCTAAACTCCCACAAAGATTTAAAGGTGTTGGAGCAGATCTAGAGAAAGGCAGCCAGACTGTTCCTCATCTTTGTTTGCTTGTACCTGGCATAGTGCCTGGCACTTGAGTTCCATAAATGTTTATTCAAATGAGTTAAAATAAATTCAAGTGATAGATCCCAAAGTTATACAGTACAGTTATTGAAATTTGCTCTCAAGGGGCCGGCCCGGTGGCACAGCAGTTAAGTGTGCACACTCCACTTCTCAGCGGCCTGGGGTTCGCCGTTCGGATCCCGGGTGCAGACATGGCACCGCTTGGCAAGCCATGCTGTGGTAGGCGTCCCACATAGAAAATAGAGGAAGATGGGCATGGATGTTAGCTCAGGGCCAGGCTTCCTCAGCAAAAAAGAGGAGGACTGGCAGTGGTTAGCTCAGGGCTAATCTTCCTCAAAAAAAAAAATTAAATTAAAAAAAAATTTGCTTTCAAGAAGTGGCATAAAGGGAAAATAAAAATATTTTAAACACATTTAGAAATATTAGTGGGGTGACTACAGTAGGAGTCTCTGATCTTCTGAAGGTATATATGTAACCCATGAGTTGATGTCTGGGAGAGCACTGTTCCCTCCCACATTTTGTAGTACTGGAGGACCATAGCCCTGACCAAATGGGACTATTTTTAAGTTATGCTCTTAAATTAAAAAAAAAAGGTAACATCAATTCTTTAAGTACATGTACTTAAAGTACATTGTTAATGTAATTATTCTGTTCTGTATAAAACTATGATACAGTGTTATTTGTGAAATGGCCTTTCTTCACTTACTACTGTGGAAACAAACTAATAAATGCTTCTTTTAAAAGAATGAATCTCCTTTCAAAAAAAGGAATCAACTTTGAAAGATTGGCCCTGGGCTAACATCTGTGCCCATGCTCCTGTATTTTGTATGTGGGTCACTGCCGTAGCATGGCTTGATGAATGGTGTAAGTCCACGCCTGGGATCTGAACCCGCGAACCAGGGCTGCCAAAGTGAAGCACGCTGAACTTAGCCACTACACCACCAGGCCAACCCACAGAATCAACTTTTAATTAAAAGAAAACTATGGAGCAAATCACTTGAAACTTAAAATACTTTATATAGTCAAACAGTGAATAAACTTTGTGCTAATTCTTTATCTGTGCTAATATGCAGTGGTTCTCAAGCCAAGGCATTGCTACCTTCAATCCACATTTGGAAATATATTTGGGAACATTTTTGATTGTCACAATGACTGGGGCGTGCCACTTATATTTTATGGGTGGGGTCCATAAATTATAAACACTGTAGTATATTATTATAAACAGTATAGTATATTATATACTATACATTATAGTATATAGTAGAGACAGAAATTATAGTATAATATACTATATTGTGCTATATATTATATAAAATGGAGGACAGTATATTGTAGTAGAGTATAAAGAAAGAATTGTTCCATTCAAAATGCCAGTAATATCCCTTTTGGAAAACAGTGAACTAAATATGGAGTATTTCCAACCCAGGGAGCTAAGCAAAGAATGTTTGTTAATTAAATTAAGCTAAAGTTGCAAATAAGACTAAACTGTACTTTCTTTATTAAAAGTGACATATTTCTTTGAAAACAGTGTAGTGTGTTAAATTAAACGGGGAGGCCATTCGACTGAGGTGGCTCTACAGCCACTTACATAGCAGGTAGGTGCCACCTCACGCAGCAGCCTACATAAGCAAACCAGAATCTAAGCCTGTAAGTGCCTCAAGGTTATGAAATCGAAAGCTAAGGACAACCAATCACAGCCAGCTAGGCTTTAAACTATAGCCAATCGATGCTTTCGTTGCTTTGCTTTTGCCTTTTCTCCGTGAAGGTCGCTCCCTGTGCTCCTGTTGGCGGAGCACTGCTTACCCCTTCAGGTTTGGTGCTGCCCTATTCAAATCGATTTTTGCTCAAATAAACTCTTAAAACTTTTAATGTGTCTCAGTTCATCTTGAAACAAGTGTAAAGGGATAATATTACTTGTTTTATTCACCTGAAACGTAGAACCGTTATGTCTGTATAGATGTCAAGATTTGTAATAATTGTGAAATGTTAAAGCGTGCCTCAGTGATGGTTGTTAATTGTATGGTTGTTGTTAGTCAATTATTAACATACTCCCCTGTGGGTACTACTATCATAATTTCAGTTGCCCCGCACTGTGCTGTTGTCTGTTTGGCTCTCTTCCTCTCTAGGTCAGTCACCTCGAAGGAGGAACTGTATCTTTATTCGTCTTCCAATTATCAGCGCTAAGCATACTACCTGAAAAAGAGTACCAATAAATGTGGATATGCAAGCACTGCATCTAACTCTGTAGTCTTGAATTTTGGCTGCTCTCTTGGTTTTATTAATTCTCTTTCCTCTACCCCTTGCATCTTGGTGCTTTCTGGAATTACATTAGCATCACAATATTCCTATTTAGCTTTGATTTTCACTGTCACTTCCTGCACCTGATTATCCCTCACCTCACCTCCACAAAGCCAGCACATTGGGAGAGTGTTGTCCCCTTAGCAACCTATTTATTCTGAATCTTTGGAAACTTATTCTAACCTGCTTATTTGGAATCTGACCCCTACCCAGCTTAATTACAATTTCATACAATACAAACTGATTGCAAATGAAATTTTCCTGCCCCAAAGAAGCTCACAGTCTAATTGTAGGCCCAAGGTTGTGTAGGCAGCAAAATATAATTACATATAATATTTTATTTAAAATAGTTTGTGTCGGGGGCTGGCCTGGTGGTGCAGCAGTTGGGTGCACACGTCCCACTTTGGTGGCCTGGGGCTCACTGGTTCGGATCCTAGGTGAGGACATGGCACCACTTGGCAAGTCATGTTGTGGTAGGCACCCCACATATAAAGTGGAGGAAGATGGGCACGGATGTTAGCTCAGGGCCAGTCTTCCTCAGCAAAAAGAGGAGGATTGGCTGCAGGTGTTAGCTCAGGGCTAATCTTCCTCAAAAAAAACACAATATTGTGTGTGGATATTGGAAAGCCAAATATTGACAGTAGTAGCAATCATCTCTCTTTTTGATGAGAAGACCCCCAAAACACAGAAAGCTAGGGGCTTACTTTTCCACCAAATAACCCTTGTTTTGAGTGACTTTTGTTCTGTATAATCTGAGACTATTTTGCAACCAGCTATTTTAAATGGGATTTTATATGTTTTAATTGAATATAAAGTGTTTGGTCTGAGACTACACCTTTGTTATTATTAATCATTAAGCTCTAAGGTATCAAAAGAAAAACATTTTAAATATCAGAACTAAGAATAAAAATAAGTATATCTAATATTGTGGAAGACTCATTGCACGGTGTGCATTTTTTTCCTTTCCTTACAGGGAAGTGAAAGCGTTTATCCCATGCATTTTCCGTTTGCATTTAAGAACCAGTGTCACCTGCTGATAGTGCGGTCACCCTTACCTCTATCTCACTTCTTTCTCATCCTTTAGGAAGAATAGACCTCTTGGCAGAATCAAAATCTAGAAAGAAAGCAGATAGACCAGGCTTTAGGACAACCCATAGATTGCAAAAGAAATAGTCATAGTTCTCTCTGAAGGTTGTTACTTCGTTCTCACCACCAACGTTCAATTCCCAGGAGATGGATTCTGTACCTTTCCTTAGGTCTTTACACAATAGCAACTTGCTTGTAAGTGAGTCTGATGGACTTAGCCATGGTCACATGGATATGTACTAGCTAAAAACTGGAGGGTAATAGAAAGTGAGTACCTGACTTTTTTGACCTTTTAAGTGTGAGTAAAATAATGAAGAATAGTGCTCACTTCGGCAGTACATACACTAAAGTTGGAATGATACAGAAATTAGTGTGGCCCTGTGCAAGGATGACACGCAAATTTGTGAAGCATTCCATAGTTCTAAAAGAAAAAAATTTAAAAATCAAGTAATAAATTTGGGTTTGACTAAGCTATCCTTAGAATGGTAAATCTCATCCTAGCAATTTGAGTTCATATAACTGACCTAAAACTGACCTAAACCAGTACTCTTCAGTGTAAAGCATGTCTAAGATTTAAAAAGTGAAGGTAGGGGGAGGGCACATGACTAACAATAATGTACAACTGAAATTTCACAAGGTTGTAAACTATTATAATCTTAATAAAAAGTTTAAAAAAAAAGTGAAGGTAAAATTCAGCTAAATTACCGATGGCTCCAGCTGAAAAAAAATGAAGACACTTTTTAAAAAATGCAGAATACCCAGCATAGCAAGTAGGTTCAGAAGATGGGTGACCAAACCATAACCACTACAACACAGGTCTGATATCTCTGTTGATGATTGGATGTGAATGAGATGCGTGTGGTCCACCAGCAGAAGTCTCCTAGGAAAGCTGTAGAGCAAGTCTCCAAATCTGATTTCTCTCTGAAACATCATTAGGCCAGTATTCTTTAGTAGAGAATTCATTTAACTCATCTATTCTAGCGTCCTTCAACTTTTTTATAAGTTTGATGTGAAAAGGTGACATTTTATTGAATTAACACACAATACTCTTTTTTGTTGGTGAGGAAGATTGTCCCTGAGCTAACATCTGTGCCAATCTTCCTCTATTTTGTACGTGGGATGCCACCACAGCGTGGTTTTTTTTTTTTGAAAGATTGGCACCTGAGCTAACTACTGTTGCCAATCTTTTTTTCTTTTTTCTTTTTTCTTTTCTGCTTTATCTTCCCATACCCCCCCCCCCCCCCCCGCCCCCGGTACATAGTTGTATATTTTTAGTTGCAGGTCCTACTAGTTGTGGGATGTTGGACGCCACCTCAACGTGGCCTGCCAAGCAGTGCCATGTCCGAGCCCAGGATCCGAACCCTAGGCCGCCTCAGCGGAGCACGCGAACTTAACCATTCGGCCACGGAGCCGGCCCCCACAGCATGGTTTAATGAGCACTGTGTAGGTCTGTGCTGGAGATCCAAGCCCGCAAACCCCAGGCCACCAAAGCAGAGCAGCCAAACTTAACCACTATGCCACCAAGCTGGCCCCACAGTACTCCCAATTTTACCCCCATTTTATCCATTTTTATTATAGATATTCCCCCCCTTTCATGGACAATGAGGTGAGAAATAGACTGTGCTTCACCACTTAAAACATCATGCCCGGGGCTGGCCCAGTGGTGCCATGGTTAAGTTTGCATGTCCCGCTTCGGCAGCCCGGGGTTCAGCGGTTTGGATCCTGGGTGTAGCACTGCTTGGCAAGCCATGCTGTGGTAGGCGTCCCATATAGAAAGTAGAGGAAGATGGGCACGGATGTTAGCTCAGGGCCAGTCTTCCTCAGCAAAAAGAGGAGGATTGGCAGCAGATGTTAGCTCAGGGCTAATCTTCCTCAAAAAAAAAAAAAAAATCATGCCCTCCTTCAACATGTTAAAGAGCATTTATGAAAAACCCACAGCTGACATCATCCTCAATGTTGAAAACCTAAAAACTTTCCTTCTAAGATCAGGAATGAGACAAAGATGCCTGTTTCACCACTGCTGTTCAACATTGTGCTGGATGTTCTAGCCAGAACAATTAGACAAGAAAAATCAATAAAAGTTATCTAAGTTAGAAAGGAAGAAGTAATGCTGTCTCTGTTCACAGATGACACGGTCCTACATATAGAAAATCCCAAAGAATCCACAAGAAAACTACTAGAGCTAATGAAGAAACTCAGCAAAGTTGCAGAGTATAGTAAGATCAACACACAAAACTCATTTGTGTTTCTATACACCAGCAATGAAGAATCCGAAAAGAAAATTAAGAAAACAATTCCAATTATAATAGCATCTAAAAGAATAAAATACCTGGGAGTGAATTTAACCAAGGAAGTGAAAGACTTGTACACTGAAATCTATAAAACATTGCTGCAAGATATTAAAGAGGACCCAGGGGCCGGCCTGGTGGCGCAGCTGTTAAGTGTTCATGTTCTGCTTGGCGGCCTGGGCTGGCCGGGTGCGGACATGGTACCGCTATGGCATGCCATGCTGTGGTAGGCGTCCCACATAGAAAGTAGAGAAAGAGGGGCATGGATGTTAGCTCAGGGCCAGCCTTCCTCAGCAAAAAGAGAAGGATTGGCAGCAGTTAGCTCAGAGCTAATCGTCCTCAAAAATAAATGAATTAATAAATAAATAAATACGATCCAAATAAATGGAAAGATATCCCATGTTCCTAAATAGGAAGTCTTAATACTAAGTTGTTAATTAAATGCTAAGATGTTAATACTACCCAAAGTGATCTACAGATACAATATAATTCCTACGAAAATTCCTACAGCCTTTGCAGGGAAGCCACTCCTCAAATTCATATCGAGGGGCTGGCCACGTGGCTGAGTGGTTAAGTTCGCTTGCTCCGCTTTGGCGGCCCAGGGTTTCGCCAGTTTGGATCCTGGGCACAGACATGGCGCCGCTCATCAGGCCATGTTGAGGCAGTATCCCACATGCCACAAATAGAAGGACCCACAATTAAAATATACAACTATGTACTGAGGGGATTTGGGGCGAAAAAGCAATTAAAAAAAAATGAAGATTGGCAACAGTTGTTAGCTCAGGTGCCAATCTGAAAACAAACAAACAAACAAACAACTTAGTATAAAGCTATAGTAACCAAAGCAGTATGGTACTGGGGAAGGATAGACATATAAACCAATGTAATAAAATTGAGAGTCTAGAAATAAACCCATACATTTAAGGCCAACTGATTGTTTTAAAAGATGAATATTTATGCTTTTTTTTTTTTTTTTGAGGAAGATTAGCCCTGAGCTAACTACTGCCAGTCCTCCTCTTTTTGCTGAGGAAGCCTGGCCCTGAGCTAACATCCATGCCCATCTCCCTCTCTTTTCTATGTGGGACGCCTACCACAGCATGGCTTGCCAAGCAGTGCCATGTCCACACCCGGGATCCAAACTGGTGAACCCCAGGCTGCCAGGAAGTGGTAGCTTCGGACTTAGCTGCTGTGCCACCGGGCCGGCCCCTATTGATGCTTTTTTTGTGTGTGAGGAAGATTGGCGCTGAGCTATCTGTGCCAATCTTCCTCGATTTTATGTGGGATGCTGCCACAGCATAGCCTGGCTAGCAGTGCCATTTCTGTACCCAGGGATCGAACCTACCAACCCGGGTGCAGAGGCTGAGCACAGGAATTTAACCTCTACGCCGCTGCCTGCCAGCCTGTCCCTGTATACTTTTAATTGTGGGCAGAAAACCCATCAAACTTGCCATCTTAACTATTTTTGAGTGTACTGTTCAGTTGTTAAGTATATTCATATAGTTGTGGAACAGATCTCCAGAACTCTCTTTGTTTTGCAAAATTGAAACACTATACTCATCAAACTCCCCATTTCCCCCTCCCCCACAGTCTGGTAACCACCATGCTACTCTCTGTTTCTAGGAATTGGACTACTTTAGATACTTTGTATAAGTGGAATTATATAGTATTTGTCTTTTTGTGACTGGCTTATTTCACTTAGCATAATGTCCTTCAAGGTTTATCCATGTTGTAGCATGTGACAGGATTTCTTTCCTTTTTAAGACTGAATAATATTCCATTGTATTTATACACACACATACATTTTGTTTATCCATTTATCCATCCAAGGATGTTCGGGTTTCTTCTACTTCTTGGCTATTGTGAGTAATGCTTCTGTGACCATAGGTGTGCAAATACCTGTTTGAGACCCTGCTTTCACTTCTTTTGGACATATACTCAGAAATGGAACTGCTGGATGATATGGTAGTTCTATTTTTAATTTTTTGAGGAACCTGCCTACTCTTGAGATCCATTTATCGCATTTACTCTCTTGCTAAAACCCAACCTATCGTGACTACTTTAATAGAAGTTGCTCCAGAGGACAGTTCAGTTCGGGATAAAAGCCTTTGGTGGCTTCTGCCTTTTATGCTTCTCTCTGAGATCACTATTTGGGATGTAGTGGCAGTTACATTTATGGTACTAAGGAAAATCTGGAGAAGATCAAAAAGTGCCTTCAGGTTCTCAGCGAGTTAGCACTGTTATTTCTTCTGTCAGGAATACTCTGCCTAAAGAAACCCCCACCCCTTATTCTTGATCTCAGCCCATTGCTTATTTCTTTCACAAGTCTTGAGACAAATCTTCATCATTTTGTTTCTGTGTTTGCTTGATTTCATCCGTCGGGTCCAGTAGAAAGTAAGCTCTTTGAAGACACGTGCTATTTCCACCTCCTTCTTTTGTAAAGCACTTGTCACACAGCAGGCATTCCATGTATACTTGTTAAATAAGAGTTTTACCTTTATGTGTGAGGTGGTAACCAGAGCACAGCAACAAGGAAAACGCTGCAAATCAAATTTTAAGCATCTTCCGGACTTTATCCAAGCTGGCGGTAATCAGACTAGTAAGAAAAAAACCACGACCACGAAGGGACTCGAACCCTCAATCTTCTGATCCGGAATCAGACGCCTTATCCATTAGGCCACGCGGCCAGTTGTTGGGAAGCTCTTGTCACGTAACCTCCAAAGGGTATGCAGAGAAGTTGGGGAGAGGGGCTTTCCTCTCGCTAGTTCTAAAGATCCAACTTTATAGTTTCCTGTTTGAGATTAAAATTCACCAACAGTTACAAACCATTTACAACACCCTCTAAAATTTGCAAAAACTAATACATAGAATTTAGGAGCTGTTAGATGGTTCATCAATGTGAACCCTGTCGAAGTCTTTGATTAATTACCTTGAGAGGTATTTAATCAAAGGGATAGGGCGGAAGACTAAATAGGGAGCTGAGGCTGCAACGCGCACGGAAAAGAGCAAAGAGGAGAGAGCGAGCGCAGACAGATGGTACACAGGGAGGGTGGGAGTCTGAAAGGAATGGTGGCGGGGCTGGTGGAAGGGCAGAGACGGCCTAGAAGCTTTGTAAAAGGTTCTGCTGGAAGTGCAAGGTTGGCTTAAACCTGGAAAAAAGTAGGTTTTTCAATTCATATATACTGTAGGTTTAAAAAGATTAGAGCGACTGGATGCCGTTGTTGAACTTGGTGACTCCATGCTGGACTTGGAGACTTCTCAAGTTTGACTTATTCTTGACAAGAAGATGTCCATTGGTTTATTTGTGGGTTAATCCACAGAGGAATAGGGTGTTCTGAAAGAACCTCGTGGACACCGAATATATGGGTGGAACACGAAAGCTGCAAAACACATGCCTAGAAGTACAGCAGTTAACACTCATCTGCTAACTCAGTGGTTTTGGTTCCTTGAACATGAGGAGTTATTTGAAAGAAACCAAATCAAAGCAAAACTTCTCCCCGCCGCCGTCCTGCACTGTCCCACAAAAAGTCTTTCTCAGCAACTTTTCCCATTTTTTTCCACTATTTTCTTCTTATAGTATCTTCTGGGGGTTAACTCAAAATTCAAATTGTCTAGGAATCCTTCAGTTAACGTTTTTGGAGTGCCTACTGCAGACTTTGACGTCTAGCTCAGGGCTAGAATTTAGGGGTCATTGATGATCGAGAGACCATGGGGTGGAGTGGAGCATGTCCCAGAATGAGCACAAGATTTGGAGTAGCAACACAGTGTGCTTCCCTGTCCTTCCAATACAGGATTGCACAAACTGTTGCAGAGCACAAAAAGGGACAAAAATAATCCTAATTTTAAGGGAGGAAAAAGTTTTCCTGGACCCTCTTTGGATCTCTGGCTGTTTCTGAAAATTAAAATGACAAGGACAGATGAACAGGAGAAAATCATACAAATTTATTTAATACAAGTTTTATGTGACGTGGGAACCTTCACAGGAAAATGAAGACCCTAAGAAACAGTTAAACCTGAGTATTTTTATGTTGAGTTTGATGAAGAGTGGACAGTCATGGAAAAATATGATATGTCAAAAAGTATAAGTGTAGTAAACTGGAGAAGCTTAGCAAGGCCTGTTTGTTAGGATTCTTCTTGGTGTCCCTTTGTCTTCTGAGATGAGGACGCTCCTTGTCTCTGGGTATAGGGTGGGTACTACTCCCTTGAGGGTTTTATGACCTGTTTCAAGGGAGAAGGGTGCCAGGGAAGTCAGAGTGATCTTCCTGCTTCTGCTGTTTTCCAAATTCCATCAGCTTAAAATATTCAATATGCCAAGATGCCATATTTTGGGGTAACATGTCCTGAACTCCTTTATATCCCCTGGGTAAAACATGAAAGATTTACAATTCCTGTTCACCATGTATTGTCACTCTTAAAGATTTATTTATGCAAAGGGTGGAGATCTTTCATCAAATTTCTTTTAAAATAGGGCCACGGAAAATAATTTCAACTAAACACAAGATCCAACCACCAAACTTTAAACCTTCAGTCCAGTGCTCTGCCGACTGAACTAATTTGCTCATCAAGAACATTTTATGAATTCTTTGCGTGAGGCAATGTTTTGGTGGATGGGCTTCCCAAACTGCTAGTCATGATTAGGGAAAGCCCCTCGAGCCCTGGGTAGGGCTGGTTTAATGGAGAAGAGTAAATGCATCTTCTGTTTTCAGGGACCTAGGTAATGGTTGCACCCACTTTGCACCCCAAACCTCACAGAAAAGAATCTTCACACATTCTCTCTAAATCAATTGGACCCTAGCTTCTTTGTCTCTTTCTCTCTCTCTCCTCTACCCCTCCCCTCCTTTGACAGCTTAACAGATAGCCCTTCCCCCATTCATATATATAGAAATCAACACATTTGCACTACCTTAAAAGTAACTTCAGGATTCATCTTAGAATTTACACTTCAGAGAGGAGAAAAGGAAATAAAAAGAAAGAAAAAAAGGAAAGCAATTCTACGTAATAATATTTACATCTATAGCTATCTCTCTATCTCATCTCAATCTGATAAATCACATGGCTGCAAAAGTTTCTGCATCGTTGTTGACCCTGACATGCCCCTCAGTCCTTAGGCATGCCAGGGAATGCTGCTTTCCACGGAAACCTAGGTTTCAAATCCAGGAGCGTTTCTTTGAAGGGGTGGGGAGAGGAGAAGGGCTGATAAAGTTTAACAAACTACAGACCTGCTGCTTCCAGTTCTGTCACGGACCAAATTGCGGAAACGAAACCACTTTGACATATAGTTTACAGACAAAGAACATGCTAGAATTCATGATTTTATTAATAATCCTTTGCCAAAGAGTGAAAATACAGGACGGAATCTTAATACACTCTAGCAAACAAATTCAGAAATTTGTGGGTGGGCTAAGGCTGGGAATAAATTTTGCATGACAGTTAAGTAGCACTCCTTGGACATAGGTGGTTACACTCCAGAGGAGGTAACATTAAACTTTTGAAGTCTGAACTCTTTAATGGCTTCTCTTGGATTTTGATCTTGACATCCACATCATTTGCAAATAAAAACTGGTGTCCCCTAACCCAATTTTGTACTTTTAATTTCTTTCTCCCCTTCATTGTTCTTGTACTCGATAAGACTAGACTGACTATAGATTATTTGTTAAATATGATGTTTGCTTTGGATTCACATGGATGATCTTGATTTCATTAAGAAAATGTTTGCTTTTTAGTTTTAGGATATAATAGAAACATAGAAGCAATCTTCTCCAATCTGATGGGGTTAGCTTTTGATTATTTTTTCTCTTTGGTTACCATGCTGTATATTACATCCTCAGGACTTAGTTATCTTATAAACTGGAAGTTTGTACCTTTTGACAACCTTCACCCATTTTGACTCCCCCACTCCCCGACCTCTGGCAACTACCAATTTGTTCTCAGTATGTATGAGTTTGGGTTTTTTTTGTTTTCTTTTTAGGTTCCACATACAGGTGAGATCATATAATATTTGTCTTTCTCTGTCTGACTTATTTCACTTAGCCCTCAAGATTCATCTGTGTTGTCATAAATGGCAGGATTTCCTTCTTTTTATGGCTGAATGATACTCCGTTGAATATATACACCACATATTCTTTATCCATTCATCCATCAATGGACACTTAGCTTGTTTCTGTACCTTGGCTATTGTGAATAATGCTGCAGTAAACATGGAGGTGCAAATATCTTGTCAAGATAGTGATTTCATTTTCTTCAGACAAATACCTAGGAATGGAATTACTAGATCATATGATAGTTATATTTTTAATTTTTTGAAGAATCTACATAATGTTTCCATTGTGGCTGCACCAATTTACATTCCCACCAACAATGCACAAGCGTTCCCTTTTCTCCACATCCTCACCAACGCCTATTTTTTGTCTTTTTGATAATAGTTATTTTAATAGGTGCGAGGTAATATCTCATTGTGATTTTGATTTGCATTTCCTTGATGATTAGTGATGTTGAGCCCTTTTTTTCTTTTCCTGATGATGAGCACCTTTTCATGAATGTGTTGACTATTTATATGTCTTCTTTGGAAAAATGTCTGTTCAGAGCCTCTGCCTGTTTTTTAATTGGACTGTTTTCTTTTTCTGTCAAGTTGTATAAGTTCTTTATATATTTTGGATATTAACCCCTTATCAGATATACGATATGCCAATATTTTCTCCCTTTCTGTAAGTTGCCTTTTCACTTTGTTGATGGTTTCCTTTGCTAAGCAGGAGCTTTTCAGTTTGTCCCACTTGTTTATTTCTGCTTTGTTGCCTTTGCTTTTTCTGTCAAATCCAAAACGTTATTGCCAAGAGTGATGTCTAGGAGCTTACCCGCTATGTTTTCTTCAAGGAGTTTTATGGCTTCAGGTCTTACGTTCAAATCTTTAATCCATTTAGAGTTAATTTTTGTGTATGGTGTAAGATAGTGGTCCAGTTTCATTCTTTTGCATGTGCCTGTCCTGTTTTCCCAATACCATTTATTCAAGAGCTATCCTTTACCCATTATATAGTTTTGGCTCCTCTGTTGTAAATTAATTGACCATATATGTGTGGGTTTATTTCTGGTCCCTCTTTCTGTTCCATTGTGCCTATTTTCATGCCAGTACCATACTGTTTTGGTTACTATAGCTTTGTAATATAGTTTGAAATCAGGAAGTGTGATGCCTCTAGCTTTGTTCTTCTTTCTCAGGATTTCTTTGGCTATTCAGGATCTTTTGTGCTTCCATACAAATTTTAGGGTTGTTTGGTTTCTTTTTTTCTGTGAAAAATGCCATTGGAATTTTGATAGGAATTGCATTGACTCTGTAGATTGCTTTGGGTAGTATGGACTTTTTTTTTTTTTTAGGAAGATTAGCCCTGAGCTAATATCTGCCGCCAATCCTCCTCTTTTTCTGCTGACGAAGACTGGCCCTGAGCTAACATCTGTGACCATCCTCCTCTACTTTGTGTGAGATGCCTACCACAGCATGGCTTGCCAAGTGGTGCCATGTCTACACCGGTGAACCCCAGGCCACCGAAGCGGAATGTGCACATTTAATTGCTGTGCCACTGGGCTGGCCCAGTATGGACATTTTAACAATATTAATTCTTCCAATCCATGAGCATGGCATATCTTTCCATTTTTCTGTGTCTTCTTCGTTTTCTTTTATCAATGTCTTATAGCTTTCAGTGTATAGGTCTTTCATCTCCTTGGTTAAATTTATTCCTAGGTATTTTATTGATTGGTTTTTTTAAGAGTGAGTAAAAATGGAGAACTAAAAATAATGATATAACCTCAAATATTTTGCTTTAACTGAATCACCACCAATTTTTTTAAAAAGGAGAGGGGAAATTCCTTGTATATTTCTTTCATTAAATAAACATACAATGTGTCTTGTATAGATTCCAGTTTCCATTTACTTAAAAGGAGTGAGAACTTCAAGATTTTTTTAATCTGAGTAAGAATCCTTTTAGATTTTTACACTTCCTCCCTTATTTGTTCATGGTGATATTGTATTTTATTAATAATTGCTGCATTTTCGGGGCCAGCCCCGTGGCGAGGGGTTACGTGCGCATGTTCTGCTTCGGCGGCCCGGGGTTGGCCAGTTGGGATCCCTGGTGCGATGGCAAAAGCCATGCTGTGGTAGACGTCCCACATATAAAGTGGAGGAAGATGGGCATGGATGTGAGCTCAGGGCCAGTCTTCCTCAGCAAAAAGAGGAGGATTGGCAGCAGCAGTTAGCTCAGGGCTAATCTTCCTCAAAAAAAAAAAATAATAATTGCTGCATTTTAATGCAATCTTTACAGCTTTTAGAATCAAGGTTAAGCTACTGATGGGGTTCAGGACATGCTACCCCAAAATATGGCACCTTGGCATATTGAATTCTTTAAGCTGAAGGAGTTGGAGAAAGCAGTAGAAGCAGGAAGGTCACTCTGACTTTCCCCTCATCCTTCTCTCCTGAAAAAGGTTATAAAACCCTTAGGTGAGAGGTGCCCTGCCTATACTCAGAGAGAAAGAGCATCCTTACCTCACATCCCCTACAGATAGAATAGCGATTTCTCTCCTAACTCTTTCATTCTGATCTTTTACCTTTTGGCCCGTTTTATCTAAAACCTCTTTCCTTTTCAAGGGCAGTTATGTTTACATTCTTCTGAATACATGTCTTTTCTGTCATTTCCATCCGTCCTCGGAAGGGGAGAGGTTATGCCTAGCTGCCAACCTTCTTTCCCTAGCCTGTGCCTTCCTTACTCTCTTTTACTTTTTCTCTGTCCTTCACATCCTCAAATTTTAATTTCTTCAAAAATTGGAGACATTTTAAGGATTATTCTGATCATTCTTTGGTTGATGAATTCACAAGCAAGCAACAGTTGTTGGGTGGTGTAGCGACTGTGAACGTGTGTGCTGGCGTGGGACATTAGCATTGCGGAGGTGCCCCGGGCTCAGCGCTCCAGAGAATTCACTTTCTCAACACGGGCTGGCAACAGGAACAGTGGATTTTTTGCCCAAAACAATTCTTTTTTTTTTTTATTGAGTTATTGATAGGTTACGATCTTGTGAAATTTCAATTGTACATTAATGTTTGTCAGTCATGAACAATTCTTTTTTTTTAAAAAAAGATTTTATTTTTCCTTTTTCTCCCCAAAGCCCTCCAGTACATAGTTGTGCATTTTTATTTTATTTTTATTTATTTATTTGAGGAAGATTAGCCCTGAGCTAAATATTGCCAGTCCTCCTCTTTTTGCTGAGGAGGCCTGGCCCTGAGCTAACATCCGTGCCCATCTTCCTCTACTTTTTTATATGTGGGACGCCTACCACAGCATGGCGTGCCAAGTGGGGCCATGTCCCCACCCAGGATCTGAACCGGTGAACCCCGGGCCACCGAGAAGCAGAACGTGCGAACTTAACCACTGTGCCGCCGGCCGGCCCCAGTTGTGCATTTTTAGTTATGAGTCCCTCCAGTTGTGGCACGTGGGACACCGCCCCAGCATGGCCAGATGAGCGGTGCCGTGTCCGTGCCCAGGATTCCAACCGGGGAAACCCTGGGCCGCGGAAGCGGAGCGCACAAACTTAACCACTTGGCCACGGGGCAGCCGCTACCCAGAACGATTCTAAGTAGGGAAATCATTTTAATTTAATCACTTTAAACTCTGTCCAGCAGCTCCGCATAAGGATCATTACTAAGGATTATTTGAGGGTGGAAGATATGAGAAAATATGACTTTTGTTTCTGTGAGCTAGGTACCTCTTGTTTCAGGAGATGCCAACGCACTCTACTCTCTACAGGGTGTTTGATCAAACGAAGCCAAACAGTAGAAACAAAACCTTTTAAGTAGAAATTGCAAGATGAAGATTTGGCTAGAGTCAGAGATTTTATTAACATCTTTTCTGGTAAACAAATTCAGAAAATTTGAGCCAGACTAAAGAACTAAGATGGAAAGAGTTTTACATGACCATTTAGTGGCCAAGATTGGAAGGTTGATAATTACCTTCAAGAGGAGACAAGACTAAACTTTTTGAAGCAGAGTTCTTGAGTCCAGTCTTTGGTCTTTCATGGGATGCATTACCTCAGAGATGTTGATCTTTCTGAGACAGCTTTCCCCTTGTGCATTGGTCTATTGTGTGTTTCTTCCCTAAAGCATACCAGCTCCCACTGTTTTAAGATGTTGTGAGGTTTACACATTCTCTAGTTAGAATGCAGCATCCTTTTAGATGCTTTCATATTCCTTGTATCTTTTCCAGTTATATCTCCTGCACCTAGTTTGAAAGCATCTATTTTTTCATCAATTTGCTTTTATAAAGTCATTTCAAAATTTTACTTGGCAAAAAGCTATTCTTTTTTGAGGGGTACTTATGTTTATCAGTTTACCTGACAAATAACTAAATTGTGTAATTTGCAACAAGTACAACTAAAATGCAGGTTTTGGAACAAACATGATAAGCTTTTGGTATGTATACAATTAAATTCTTGGGAACAGGATTTGGGTGTGAATGCATAAGCATTCAGGTGCTATGGGTATCTTTCAGCATATTTACAGAGAGAATGGAGAGGATAGCGTTATCCAGCCAGTTAAATGTGTATTACTCCATGATTCTGTTACTGAACCAAAGTGGGCTTGCCTCCTGGCGAGTTAATAGATTCTCCACCAGAAGTAATTCTTTCACAAAGTAAGATATGTTTGTGGCAAACAGGAGAGCATGCAGAGTCATTTCCGAAAGTCATGGCATCCCTGAACAAAGGGAAGCAGGGACATTTTATTTCAGGTGGGGGATGGATATTCGAAAGGGAGAGGTAGGCATTCACTTGCACAGGCTCAGTTAGAAAACATGCTTCCACACACACTGTAGGTTATGGTAATAAGGCCTAAGCTCCTCCTGGAGAGATCCTAGCATTAAAAATAAGGCCAGGGTTATAGGTGCAGCTCCTGTGGTGAGGCTTGGTTGGTTCTGGGGGATTGGTGATTGCTTCTCCTTAACATAACGAAAGGAAAAAGAACAATTTGGAAAAACAGTTAAATGCTTCCAAACCCACCCTTGAGTTCCTTGGGGTGCATAGATGTGACAATTCTACTAGCATATAAATTTAAAATCTATACTGGATTTTGAATTTTTCCAAATTCCTTTTGACATCTACTGAGATCATTTCATTTTCTCCTTCAAGCTGTTAATTCATCTTAATGATAGATTTTCTTTCTGATGATAAATCATTCTTATGCTCCTGGAAAAATAATTTGTTTCGGTCAATACGGTGTTTAATTTAACACGCCAATATTTTATTAATAATTTTTGCAATAGTACACTTGAATGAGATTGGTCTTTGGTTTCTTTTTCATTCAGCTTTGGAAAGTTTTGGAGTCAAGGTTACACTAGCTTCTTAAAATGAATCAGGAGGGGCCGGCCTGGTGGTGCAGCCATTAAGTGCCCACGTTCCATTTTGGTGGCCTGGGGTTTGCCGGTTGGGATCCTGGGTGGGGACATGGCACTGCTTGGCACACCCTGTTGTGGTAGGTGTCCCACATAGCAAGTAGAGGAAGATGGGCATGGATGTTAGCTCAGGGCCAGGCTTCCTCAGCAAAAAGAGGAGGATTGGCAGTAGTGAGTTCAGGGCTAATCTTCCTCAAAAAAGTAAATTAACTAAATAAAATAAATAAAAAAATAAAAATGAATTGGGAAACTTAGATTTTTTTTTTTTTTTTTAAACTGCAAAACAGTTTAAGTGGCATTGGAAGTGTACATATGTTATTCCAAAGCCTGCCCTCATTTTAGGTCACCATGCTGCTTTTCTTTCACCAGCTGCTCAAGGATTTCTGGAAATTGTTGCTGTATCCTGAGTATGTTTCAGATTCTGTGTGAGATGCTGAAAGATGCTGGAGACCACTCCAACAAGCTGGTCTTCAGTGAGACTCTCCAAAACTGCCGACTCACGGTCAGTGAGACTCTCCAAAACTGCTGACTCACAGTCAGTGAGGCACTCCAAAACTGCTGAGTGAATGAATTGGAGATAATTAGGAGCAGCACATGGTCCCTGAAAACAAATCATTTCAAACTTACTTTCTGGGGCTGGCTCGGTGGCATAGTGGTTAAGTTTACATGCTCCACTTCAGTGGCCCAGAGTTCATGGGTTTGGATCCTGGGTACAGATCTACGTGCCACTCATCAAGTAATGCTGAGATGGCATCCCACATACAAAGTGGAGGGGAATTGGCACAGATGTTAGTTCAGCAACAGTCTTCCTCAAGTAAAAAGAGGGAGATTAGCAACCAATGTTAGCTCAGGGCCAATCTTCCTCACCAAAAAAACCCTTACTTTCTCCCTGGGTTGAGGTTATGTTACTGCCAAAGGGGGGTCATCTGCCTGCTGCAAGACATGCCAATAGTCAAGAAGCAAGGTGGTAGGAGAGAAAGGGATTTATTACAGCTTGCTAGCAAAGGGGAAGATGGCCAACTAACATCCAAAAGGACCATCTTAGAGAACAAAGACTACAGGCCAGTTACATAGGCGGCTGGTCTCCAGGTGGGGGAGGCATCTAGTCTCTGGGTGGAGGCATCCGCCTGATCTCCAGTGGGGGCAGACATCTGGTCTTAGTTCCTGATAGTCTTGTTTTACTGGATATGCATCAGAGATCAGAGCAACGCCCTATACCCTGATCTTTCAGTTGTCATTGATGATGGCTGTCAGATTAGACTCTCTGCCTAGGGGTCATTACATTCCTATGGAACTCAAAAGAACAAAGTTATCAATTTACAGCAGCTGGGAGTGGCCATAAAATTACAGAGCATGTCTGGGTTAGTTAATCAGAGGTCATTCAGAGTTACAATATGGTTTCTTTTCTACGATCTGGCTTCCCTTATTTCAACCTTGTGTTGAGCCACTACCAGTTACAGAATTGTCAAAGTGGAGAAGTTATTTCAAGTTTGGAGTACCTCGGCTTTGGGAATTTTCTTCTCCAGCAAGTCAAGAATGCTGAGATTTGAATCTGCATATTATATGTGCTTATCTTGCTAAGCAGTATCTAGCCCAAGGAGGGGTTTGTTTAAATGGTACTAACTTACCAAGCAGCACCTAGTACAAGGAAGGGGTGTCTTTTTTTTTTTCCCCCAAAGTCACCTTTGCCTCAAATGACTCTTGACAAGAGTCTGTCAGAAAGCAAAGCTCTTGTTGATACCAGCTCAACACAAGGGTGACATTAGGGAAGCCATATTGTAGAAAAGAAACCGTATTGTAACTTTGAATGACTTCTGATTAACTCAATAGCTCCTTTGAATCTTTGCTTTAGTTTGCTTAGATAAGTAAGGGTCTGTCTCTGGGGGATTTCTAGGCTCTGTAGATTTTATGGCCTCTCCCAGCTATGATAAAATGATAACTTTGTTCTTTTGAGTTCTGCAGGAATGTGATGATGCCCGGACAGAGAGTCTATGCTGATACCCATCATCGATGACCACTGAAAGATCAGGGGATAGGGCGTTGCTCTCGTCTCTGATGCATATCCAGTAAAATAAAAGCCTATCAGGAACTAAGACCAGATGTCTGCCCCAACCAGAGGTCAGATGGAGGCCCCACCCAGAGACCAGGCCCATATATACCTGGCCTGTAGTCTTTGTTTTGCAAGATAGTTCTTTCGGACATTGAAACACAGGACAAGAGACAGGCTGCTCTGTCCTCTTTGCCTCTGTTGATGAAAATAATCCATAACCAATCTATAAATGAAAATTTGGGTGAGTTTATTCTGAGCTAAAATGTGAGGACCATGGCCCAGGGCCTTTCTTCCCAAAGGAAGAAAGGGCACTAAAGAAGTGGGGTGTACAGAGTGGTTATATACCCCCAAAGAGGATGTTTCACCTATGATTGAAATGTCCCTTTTACAATAGTCACGAGACTGCTCTGTTGGCACAGCAATTGATGGACACAGCAGGTAGGTCTGCTGTCTTGAGCTGGGTGGTCACAGGTGAGCTGGGTGGTCAAAGGTGAGCGCAGCAATCAGTTCCTAGCCTAGGAAGAGATGCTTATCCTTAAGGAAATGCCAATGTGGGAGAAGTTGCACTTTTATCTTAAAGGCATTTGTTCTTGCCATAATAAATGTTTAAAGCAGATATACAATGCATACTCAAAGGCCACATCAGGCCCTTTTGGAAAAAACAAAGTCAGGCCGAATTAGGTTTACAACAAATGGCTTCCTCATATACTCCAATATATCCTATTGCTTGCCATTTCTATTTGTCACCTCTGATTTGTGAGAAACCTGATTAGCAATCTCTTTTCTGCCTGGCGTCTTAAACCCGGGTGTGGATGGAAGGGAATTGCCTCTAGACAAGACAGTGAAAGAAAGGAATGTGACCCCTGAACCCTTAGGCATGAAACTTGGGTGAGGCTTATGTATTTTAAATACAATGAAGATTCTACAATTTCCTTTAAGTATTTTAAGTTCTCATCTCAAAAAATGTCAGTCACCATGTACTCAAACATACCATTCAACACATGAAATAAAATATCTGTGTTTTTTCTTAACTCTAGAGAAAATTCTTAGAGGGATGTCTTGGAGAAAAGAAAAAGATCAAGTGGTGAAAGAAAGGCTAGACCCTGTGTGGGAAAGTGGGTATTGGACCCAAGAGAAAATTACTTTTGTTTTTTTTCAGTAATTCATCCAATTCAAGGAACATAACCATGGCATCCACTGGAGAGAAACAAGTGTGATTCTTTTATTAATTCAGTGGCAGGGAAAGATCCATGTTTTATGGGGCCTAAAATTTATACAGTATTGGGAGTCGTCTTTAAGAAAGCAATACGAGAGTGTGAATACAAAATTAGATATGAAAGTCAATATTCATTTAGAATGAGAAAATAAATCAAAACAAATGGCAAGTAATAGGATATATTGGAGTATATGAGGAAGCCATTTGGTATAATCCTAATTTGCCCTGACCTTCTTTTTCCAAAAGAGCCTAACATGGCTGTTGAGCATGCATTGTATATCTGCTTTAAGCACTTACTGTGTCCCAAAGACAAGAACAAATGGCCTGAAGATAAATATGCAACTTCCGCCACATTGGCATTTCCTCAAGGATAAGCATCTGTCCCTAGGCTAGGGATTGATTGCTGCTCCCACCCTGTGACCACCCAGCTCCAGACAACAGACCTACTACCTGCTGTGTCCATCAATTGCTGTGCTGACAGAGCGATCTTGCGACTATTGTAAGAGGGACATTTCAATCATATGTGATACATGCTCTTTGACAGCATATAACCACTCTGTACACCCCCACTTCTTTGGGCTCCTCCTTCCTTGGGGAAGGAAGGCCCCAGGCTAAGCTAGTCTTCAGATCTGGCTCAGAATAAACTCACCCCAATTTTCATTTATAGATTATAGATTGGTTGTGGGTTATTTCCACCAACACAAATTACAAACTTTAAAAAGCTGATGAATTCCACACACATTACAAAAGCATAATTAGAAATTAACTTACAGATATACCTCTATATTTCTCCTACATTATTTAGCCGCATTATCTTTGATTACCTGTCATACGACAATAATTTTTTATATTATTTTCTATAGCAAGAAATAGATAATTCAGCCTTTCATCTAACAGTAGAATGATTTTTAAAATATAGTTTAGAAAAGTTTCTTTCAGCTTCAAAACTCCTTGTTGGCAATGCCAAGCACATTTTTCAAATTGTTTTTACATTTGGGAAATCCTTAAAGTTTTTTCATATATTAACTATAATGTTTCAGGCTCCAGCATTTCAAACATTGTTTCTCCTCATTACTCACTTAGAGGGCCAAGTATGGAAAGTAAATTGGCACAATGAGAGGTGGAAATATAATTGAATGTCATATCAAGTTGGTGGGGCTAGCAAAGACTTAGCAACATATGGAAAAGATCTTGAAGTGCATATTATATTCCTTATACTGAAACTAAATGCATCCTCAGTCAACATTTTCTCGGCTGGATCCCCCAAATGCCTGATCCTATGCCAATGCTATTGGATAGGAGGGAAAATGAAATGCTAGGGAAGTTTGAGTGGAAAAAATGGTAATATTAACATATTACGATTAAAATTTCTTATTTTTGAAAACTTTATACAGATAGACCATGTGAATACATTTTAGGCCTTGGAAAAGGCTGGGGCAAGTGAAAGACGAGATGCTTAAGGGACGAGATGCTTAAGCTTCACTAGCTTCTTCCATCTCTGCAACTGCAACCTCATTTTCCTCATTCCCAAATCCCAAACGCCTTTCTCAGCTCCACTGTCCCCTACCCCCATTTTCATTTGTAATGTCCTTTTAATGTCTTTTTTTCTTTTTGAGGAAGACTGGCTCTGAGCTAACATCCGTGTCCATCTTCCTCTACTTTCTATGTGGGACGCCTACCACAGCATGGCTTGATGAGCGGTGCCATGTCCTCACCCGGTATTTGAACCAGGGGACCCCAGGCCACCCAAGCAGAACGTGTGAACTTAACCGCTGCACCACCAGGCCGGCCCCTCCTTTCAATAGTCTTATGTTATTTACTGTACAAGCTACAAGTTCAGGCTTGCTTCTCTCTGGAGTTGACTTCTCTAAAGGCAATACATTCTGGTGATTAAGATTGCTGGCTTTGGGGGTGTGGGGGCCTGGAAGTGGCCGCCCCAAGATATGTCTCTTTGGCATGAGGATTAGTTGGGGCTGGTTACTTTGCAGATAGGAAAGCAACTGAAAAGTAGAATTTACTTGCCTTTTGTTAAGAGACATTTACATTCTAAAGGAAATCTCCATCTGTAAAGGTCCCTTCCTCTCTGTACCAGGAAGAAGAGGGGGATGACTTTATCTCTAGAAACTCTTAATCAATGCCAAAGGCAAGGACTTAAATCTGCATAATAACCTTATTTCTGTTTCTGGTAACCTCCTGTAACTGACTTCCCCCACCCCCAACTTCCTCCTTTGTCTTTAGCTGGATATGATATTTAAGGTGAGGGCTCCAGCCATTTTGGCGAGTTGCTCAGCTTGCCTGAGCCTCCCATGTATACATGTTACAAGGCTTTGTTTAATTTTCTCCTGCTATTCTGTCTCATGTGAATTTAATTCATTCTCCAGCCAGACGAACCCTGAGAGGGTAGAGAAAATGTCTTCCTCCCCTACAGGGGCAAATCACTGTGATTAGCATTAAGGTTTTGCCTTGTACTAGTTGTAGGGGTGTTGGTAATGTTGCTTAAACTCTCTAAGCCTCAGTTTCTTATTTTATAAAATGGGGATAATAATGGTATGGACTCATTGGGTATTATGAGAATTCTATGAGGATACACATACATGTACAATCATTAGCACAGTGCTTAGTTCAATGACTGGCATATTTGGTGTTCACTAACGATAGTTACTATTAATGTTCTTGCTATTGTTCACAGATGTAGTTGCTTTGTGATTACTTCTCTTTCTTCAGGAAACTACTTCTAAAAGAAAGGAAGTCATGGTAAATGATGAAAAAATGTAGGGGTGTGTCCTGGGCTGCTTACATACTGAGCAAGCACTTTACTCTTCAAACTGAAACTAAAAAAAGTTAAGCCTCTGAAAGTATTTTCTCATCTTCATCATTAGCACTGGGGCTCTCTTACTGTGGACAAAATGTGTGGCTCACCTTTTTAATGAATTAGGATTGGGCCACCTGGGGCTTGGAGCACTGTCTTGGACCATAGAAGGACAGATGTGGCTGATACCATGATTCATGGTCCTAATTTTTCCTCCGGAGGCCAGAGAGGAGCTAAAAGTTTTGGATCCTGAAGAGTGATAATATTAAGATTTGAAATCTCTGAATTAAAATCCAGTTGACAGCTTTCTCACAAGGCTCTAACTCTAAAATAAAAAAGAAAGATGGAAAGTTCATTGAGATTTCTTCTATCCTTTTTTATCTTATCTTGCTTATCTGAGAATGCTAAGCCTCTTAACCTGTGTGTCACTCTATTTCTGACTTTCTTTACCTGGTTATCATTCAGAACTGTCCCCGACACTCTCTTCTGCTCAGAGAAAGGCAACTCCTGACTCAGTCCATTTTCCTTCCTTTACTTGTGCCCCCTTTTCTGTGTTGACTTCAGCTTCATCTCCATCCCCTTTTCCATTTATACTTTGCATCCTGTGTCTTCTGCAAAGTATATCCAGAAATATGTGCTAAACTGAGCACAATCTCTCTTGTGTCTTGGTGTCTTATTCTTCTTTTCTCATTTTCACTGGCTCTAGACAGAAATACGTCTGTCATTTGAAGGAAAAATAGTGGAATTTCAGTAGATTCTCAAAGACTCCCCCTTTTGAGGTCCAAAAACTTCTTCCCTTTCCATTCTTCCACTGCATCACATGAAGAGAAAGTGGAGAGTGAGGGAAGTGTGAATGGAAGCTTGCTGGAACCTGGAGGATGAGAGTTCCACACACTCTTACTATATTCAAGATGGTGTCTAATTCTTGCTTCTCTGGTGTTTATGTAAGAAGGAGGAAATAATAGAGGGGTTACTTTGAAGAATTCCAGGGCGCTTTGAATCCCCTCAGTTCCTTCACTAATTGCTGAATATATTTACAGATGCAGAAAAAGAGTCTAAACAAATCAAGTCAGAAATAAAAATACCTAGTTATCTGGACAGGTTTTCTGAGAATTCCCTTCACTCTTCCCATAACATGGAGCTAGAGCACTGGAGGAGCAGGTAGGATGGAATCATTACCTTCTGTTTTCCTCCTTCAGGCCTTTGCTAAGAGCTTTCCATGAGGAAATTCCACATGGTGATGACTCTAAAGCTCAGGAAATCTCTCTGAGAGTAAAAAAAAAGACAAAGAAATGGGAACTTAAGAAAATTAGAGGATAATTCCAAGTAGTTCGGCCAACTAACAGGAACTCTAAACAAGAGGAGAAGAAAGAGAATGAAAAGAAGAAAGGAGAAAAGAAGGTGAAGAAAGAACAAAGAGAAGAAAATTTATCAAAGAAATATTTTTTAAAATTTCCTAGAATTGAAGGCCATGAATTTACAGATTAAAAGGTGAATTCGTGGGGCTGACCTGGTGGCATAGTGGTTAAGTTTGCATGCTCTGCTTCAGCAGCTCAGGGTTCGCAGGTTTGCATCCCAGGCAGGGTGCACTGCTCCTCAAGCCATGCTGTGGAGGCATCCCACATAAAATAGAGGAAGATTGGAACAGATGTTAGCTCAGGGCCAATCTTCCTCACCAAAAAAAAAAAGGTAAATTAGTTAAGATGATACTAATCAGTGTAAAACCAAAACAAACTCCCAAATATGGAATGGCTTAGGCAAAGAAGAAACTTCTTTCTTGTCCATATTCAGCTTAGATTGAGGGTTCTTGATCAGTAGGCACATTTCTTCAAGCAATGAGTCAGGGACCCAGCTCCTTTCAATGTGTGGCTCACCATCTTCAACATATGATTTCCAAGTTTGCCTGCTTCTCTGCATTAAGACAGTAGATGGAGAAAGAACTTGGAGGATTGGCTAAGAAATGTTTTTATGATTCAGCCCTGGAAGAGGTACAAATCATGTCTGCTCACATTCCACTGGCTAGAACTCAGTCACATGGCCACATCTAACTACAAGGAAGTCTGGGAAATGTAGTCTACTTGTGTGCCCAGGAAGAAGAGAGGCCAGTTTGGTGAATAGCTGGCCGGTATCTACCACAAGAGGATCTAACAAATGCTAAGCAAAATGAATGAAAAGGATCTGTATCAAGACATAGCATAAAATTTCAGTAGTCTAGGAGGTTCTCGCACAATATTTTTACTGATGGAACAGTTTGGCCACCCATACCTAGGGACTGGACATTTAGTAAACAAGAGAGGAAAAAAAGGAGTAGTTCATCAGAGATGTTGAGACTTAGGGCCTTTTTACATGAGAAAAATGTAGCGCAGTACTCCCTTCACTATGGTAAGGCCCTGTGGACTGTTTACTCAGGCTGGAAGGTAACGGGAACTTTACTAAGGCCACACTACTCAGGACTCACAGACTACCCACTCCTGGAGGGAAATAGAGCTGAGAAGAAAGAAGAAAGGTGGCTTTTCTCACTGAATTCTCACTGGGGGAAATGACAATAGACTGATATAACTTGACAATATAGTAACTAATAACAGTCAGACAAGATTTGTTGAGGCCCTAACTTGCATTTTGCATCCTTGCCTTCTAACACAGGGCCTGACATAAGGATGATCAACTAAACAGGCTGTGTGTGGATGAGGATATGTGTGAGCGCACGTGTGTGCATCACATGATATGAAGAGAAAATAATCCAAGATTTCAGTCAGATAATCCAGGTTTATGCTTCATAAATTTGATGAATGTCACTGAAGCTTTCATTTCATATCTGTAAAGTAGGGCCAGCCATGATTATGTGTAATGCTTTTTCTAAAGATAAATTCCTATGTATATGAAACAGTCCCTAAGGTCAGAGGGAGTCTGGAAAACAGCATTGAATAGGAATCTGTTAGTAGGAAATGGTACTTCTTTGGATCATCTAAGGAAGTTTCAGAGCCATAATAGTAACCAGTATAAATCCCAGGGTGCAAGATGAGCCCAGAGGCAAGTTCATCCGTTTGCTTTCCATACATTTTATTAATGAATTCCCATCCTCAAATCCCAAAGATCACTTTTCGGTCTTCTACCCATCCTTCATGGACACTGTCTTCTGTAGACACCAAATAATCAAAATTTCTACATCTGAGTTCTCTGATCCATGGGTCATACTGTTTATCAGACATTTCCATGAGGTTATCCTGTAAGTATCTAAAAATTCTTGTCCAAAACCAAATTAATCTTCATCTCCTTCTGGATCCCGTCCCACTTACTGCAAATAAAAGCAAATAAATAAACAAGCAGAAATCCCTCTCCTCCTCTACTTATTGGCTGGTGAAAGGCAATAACATCCACATTAGTCCAGCTACTTGCATATGTGTGCTTGTATTTCTTGAGAGCACTCTCTTTCTCTCTCTTTAAATCCATCAGGTCTCTAAATCCCGTTCATCCAATTTCCATCTGCTTGAACAGGTCCTTTCCTTTCCATCCCTAAAGGCTCTGCTAGTTTAGGCCTTAAGCAGTTCCACTGAACGATCGCAGGAACCAACCATCATGCCCTCTTCCCTAACGTAGGACATAATGGGGTCCGTGATTAACAAAAGGTTGAACAATTGACTCTCCAATTGTATGGCCACCCTTCCTCTCCCCTCCCTTGTACAATTCTGCTCTTCAGATGTCTTTTTAGCCAACAGCAGTGTGTGATCACCAGAAATGGGAGACACCCAGGGAAGGGAACAACTCTCAAAGAAGTGGCTTAGAATGCAGGCTTAAGTACCATCTTCAGCTAAAAAGAAAGAAAGAAAGATGTGGGGAGTTGACTTGGAAAAGCACCGTGTAAACAAGGGTAAGGTTTGTTATCCAGGTTTAAATCAGGCCCTTCCCCATTGATGAGATTCTCTTGTGATTTAGAGTCAACTTTCTCTTCCTGATACTGAAAGGAAGATACCCTTACAAATGGAGATTTCCTTTTAAATGTAAATTTCCCCTACAGAAGGGTAACTTCTACTCTGAGTTCAGAGGTTCTCTTTTGTAATGTGTTTCCCAAAATAATCAGCTCAAGGGCCGGCTCCGTGGCCGACTGGTTAAGTTCGCGCGCTCCGCTTCCGCGGCCCAGGGTTCGGATCCTGGGCGCGGACATGGCACCGCTCGTCAGGCCTCGTTGAAGCGACGTCCCACACCCCACAACTAGAAGGACCTGCAACTAAGATATACAACTGTGTACCCGGGGGGGGAGGGGGGTTGGTTTAGGGAGATAAAGCAGGAAAAAAAAAATTAAAAAAAATAATCAGCTCAAGTTAATCCCGATGCTAGAGGCATATTTTGGGGTGGCGTTTTCTGGCCTCCTACAAAACAAATACTCTAGTACATGCACCTGAGAAAATACTGAGCCCGTCCAGCAATGGAAAATGTGCACCCAGATGATCTCAAAGCCATGACAGACTTGGGGAAAATGGCCAGATCTCTCATACAGAGGCTCTGACATTTGGTCCCAGGATCACCATCAGCATAATCTGGAGACCTGTTAGAACTGCAAGTTCTCAGGCTCCACCCTAGACCCACTGAGTCAGAAATTCTGGGGACAACGCCCCCAATTTACATTTCAACAGGCCTTCCAAATGATTTCGATGCACCTAAAGTTTGTGAACGACTGGACTAGAAGGACCAACATGTTCTGCTGCCTCCCCTCGGAGCAAGGGGCCTTCTTTTTTTTCTCTCATACCTAAAGAAAATGCACGAGCAAGTGTCACTGACTAATTGCCGCCGCCCCCCCCCCCCCAACCCAGGAACTCAAGGGAGGTTTCAGAAGCATTTAACTGTTTCTCAAAATTGTTTTTTTTCTTTTTTGTTATGTTAAGAGATGCAATCACCAACCACCCTGAACCAGACCCAGCCCCACCGGAAGAGCAGTGCCTGCCAGAAGAGCCAACTGAGCCTGCGCAAGTGAATACTCATCATTCCCATTTGAATATTCATTCCCCATCCCAAATAAAAAGCCTCTGCTGTCCCGTGCTTGGGGAGAGCTATGACTTTGGAAATGATTGCTTGTGGTCTCCTATTTGCTGCAAATAAACCCTACTTTGTGTGACAACTACTTCGGGTGGAGAGTCTGATTTTAACCTGCCAGGAAGTGAACCCAATTTGGTTCCATAACAATAGGGATCTGGGACACATCCTACTGCTCTGCTAGTCTGAATCCGACTGTTTTGAGGGACCCACTCCTTAGCACTCTACCTCCCACCTCTCCTGCCTCCTGCTCCTAAGTTCCCTCTCTTCCCTTCTTGTCTTGCTGCTCCCCCTGTGTTAACTTTCTGGAGATCCTGGTTTATTTCTGTTTCTGTTGCTAGATTTTTCAGGCCCAGTAGTGCCCAAACTGGTCAGATAATCAGATTGGTGTAGAAAAATCTTTAGAATACAAGAATTTAGTTAGGAAAGCTTTATTGCTCACACAGTTTACAAACTGGGGAGATGTGGCTTTCGCAGCAAACCAAAACTAAGCTCCAGGAGAACAAAGAAAGTAGCTCTTTTAAAGAAAAAGTTTCTACCCAGGTTCCCACTCAGGTCTCCTTATGCAAATAAGAGATGCAATCCTACTTAGTCCTGATTGGTTGGCACAGGTCACAGTTTTATTGGTTAGGTCCAGGTGACTGTTAGGAGTTTTTGTAAAATCAGGAATTTTGGCAGAGTCAAAGCTTAAGAGTGCATTCTGTGGTGTTTTTTGAGAACAGAGTATGTGACTGCATACCAGTGCGTCATGGCCACTTGACTCAATTTTGTCTTTTTTTTGCAGGGGAAGATTTGCCCTAAGCTAACATCATTTGCCAATCTTCCACTTTCTTCATCCTTCCCCCCCACCACCCGCGAGCCCCTCTATATAGTTGTAAGTTCTTCTAGTTCTATGTGAGTCACTGCCACAGGATGGCTACTGACAGACGAGTGGAGTGGTGTGGTTCTGTGCCTGAGAACAGGACACACCAAAGTGGAGTACACCCAACTTTAGCTGCTAGGCCATCAGAGCTGGCTCTCAATTTTGGATTTAGGTCCCAGTTAGACACACAGAGTCCATCTGATTCTCAGTGGTCTTTTGAGTTCATTTTATTCAATTGTGGAAGATTTAATTAACACAGGATTCCCAAATCTGAGATTCTGAGAGCACTCAGTGTCTCCATGGTGGGACATTATCAAGCTCCCCTAGGTGATTTGCCACTGTTGGGGCTCAGGACAGGCCACCCCAAAGTCTCCCACAATGACATCTTGATTATTTTGAATTAAAATTACTTGTTTGACTTAAAGTTTTGACACTCCTATCTCTGTTCCCTCTGAAAATAGGAAATAAATCTCTCATGTGAAAGGTACCCTCCTCCCACCAGGAGAAAGAGACATTCTTATCATCAGAACTAGAGAATTCCGGGCTGAGAAGCCTATGTTAACCTGGAAGAAAACGCCAGCAGTCAACAGACCAAAGAAAGTTGAAGTTTGTTTTGCCCGGTTGCAGTCCGCAGGCTAGGGAAGCTCTGACCCAAGGGTGTCTTGAGTGTGTGTTCAGAAGGGAAGGGAGTGGGAAAAAGTTATATAGGCTGAAACTGCAAGATATTGATGTCAGTTCAAATTCCTCAGTGACTTGAGGAAAAACAGGGCCTGCAGACATGGTCTGGTGATCTACCGCTGGTGTCAATCTATCTTTGTCTTTATCTTAATCAGCTTAACAGGAACACTGATAAAAGTTCGGTTGTAAAACAAAATGTCACAAGTTAGGGATCAATGGTTACACATACATTCTCAAGTTTCCATTTCTCCTGAGAAACTGACCTGGGGTCAACAGAAAGGAATTTAGGCCCAAGTTAGCAAGACAGAGTTCATTTTTCTTATTACATTTAACACCTATGTAAACAAACCTTGTTGCTTTTACTAATGTACTACCTCACGCCTAAACACTGCTCAAATTCCTTACTAATTACGGACTTCAAACCTAAATTCCTTCGTCCTGTCAAATCCTCACGAATTTATTGCTTCTTTGTGTAAAAAGATATATAAACTACTTGCTTTGTTCATTCTCTGAGCGTTATTTTTATGATCCAGGAGTATCTATTAAATTGGTTTTTCTGCTGTTAATCTGGTCTTGTGTATTAATCCAGCCATAACTATAGAAAGGTAAGGGGGCAATTTTCCCGTCCCCTATACCACTTTTAAGGACCCCTGCAGTGTTGTCTAAAAAGCACTTATATCAAGGACACCTATGTCCCTTTAATCTCCGGGTCTGAGGGTATCCCGTGGTCCATGCATTGTATACCCCATTTCTTCATACCCCACACCGCCCCACTGCAAAGGTCCCCCAGGTCTCGGCAGGGTCTGATCAGCCCGGGAGGCCAGACCTGGAGTTGGGGAGGAACCAAAGAGATGGTGTTTTCAGGTCTGCAAGGGTCCACAGGGGTGAGAGAGAATTAGAAGAAAACTGAAGACAGAAAAGGATTTAAGATTTGCTCCAAACACTCATTTCTGGGTCGACCGTCATTAGATCGGCGAACGGCGGGAAGCGCCTGACGGTTGCGCCTCGGAGTGGAAGAGGTTTAAAGAGTGTTGGCGCACGGAGGGTTTACACAGTTCGTTCGTTTTGCAGATCAAGCCTGGGGCTCAAAACACCTTCCTTCAAAAGTCCGCGGAGGATCCCGCCCGAAAGGGGGCGCTATAAAGGATGCTGCATCGGTTTTGCTCCTCTTTTCCCGGTGCGCGTCTCGATGGTTCTCACGATCCCAGAGTCAGAGCCCGGGAGATGCATTCGCTGCGCGGGTTCTCGAACAGGAGGGCGGGCGCGGGAGCCTGCCGGAGCGCGGGCCACGACCCACGCGAGCCGATCCGCCATTCCCCACCAGTCTTCTCCCACCTGGACCTAAATCCCCATGTCAGCGTTTAGGGTTTTCTTCTTTTTATCCTCCTGCCTTGTATTCTCGGTTTTCTGGCAACCTTTTTAAGCAGAGAGGCCTTATCCCAGACGTCTCCCTGGGGTCAGCCGGGCAGTACGGCGCCTTTCCCCAGCGGCAAGTGGCCGTCGAGCTGACGTCCGAGAGGGTGACCCTTAGTGGAAAATCTCAGAACCAGAAAGGGGCTTTCGGTATAATATTTAGGTTTCTTTTTCCCGGCTTAGCTGCGAGACAGTGTCCAGTATAGAACGGTCAGGGATTGAGTTTGACAAAATGAAATTACTTTTGTCACCAGCGAGAAGGGTCTATCGGGTCATAGAAATGTTTCTTAGTTCTTTTTCCCTGTGAGGGGGTGTAGCTCAGTGGTAGAGCGCGTGCTTAGCATGCACGAGGCCCCGGGTTCAATCCCCGGCACCTCCACTTCTGTCGGTCTTGTTCAGAAGAATATTTTTGCTCTGAATCCTCCTTGGCCCTATCATTTGAGGAAAAATCCGCCGGCTGCTTCTTTTCTGGTCCTTTCATTCTCCTTAAGTTCTTCTAACTCACAAGAAAAACTAACCAACTGTATTTTGCTTTTAACATCGACGCGTGTCTGCCGTAGGACTTTGGCATCACCTTGGGTAGCTGTGTCAGCAGGTGAAAAGAGAGATAAAGGGCTGGGGAAGCGCGACTTGCTCAGGATTCCAGCATCCGAAAAACAAGCAAGGCACCAAATTAACAAGCTCAATCACGGTAGTGACATTTCGCAGTAGTATCGGAGAGCAAGACACACAGAAAGAAAAAACCAAAACCCCAAAACGAATGCGAAGTCCACAGGAACTTTTCTTTAGATCTCTTCATTTTCTGAGCTGTTCCAGGGTCAAGGAACGGACTGGAGGAGAGGAAAGCTTTCCAATATATATATCCCTACCACCCCCTGCCCATTATAGCTCCCCGCTTCTTCTGTCCCATCCCTTTTTCCTGTCCTCTCCCTCTGTTTTTATACTCTATATGCATTTCTTTTCCTCATTGTTCCTGACTTTAATTAGAATAACTCCTAAAGTATGATGTAAGCTTCAGATCTACATAGAAGTTCTTATTGTGGTAAGTTCGTTCTAGCCTTCTTATCTCACTGACTTGAAGCAGCACTTGCTTGGCTAATTTTACAAGATGAGTTAAGGAGGGGAATAAAAGTAAAGATACACACCCCTACCCACTTTTCTTACCCCTCTTGGCTCTGAAGGGCCTCACACATGCATGTGAACACTTCCAGGCTTCACACACATCCCTGGCCAAGAGCAACCTTCTCGGCCTAGGCACATGTACACTAATGGCGTGATCTGCCCTCAGAAGGATGGATCAGGAGAGAGGCCTGTGCAGGTCCTGGAAGAAGAGAGAATCAGGACTGCTTCAGCAGAGAACTCCAGGAGCCCTGGGAAGTAGAGTGTGGACTCCGTATCCATAGGAAGATATCCGGCCAGGAGAGGCCCCAGGCAACAGCACCTCTTGCCCAGCATTAAACATGATATTGAGTCTATGCTCCAGAGCTTAAGGGGATATTTGTATTTAACAGTATCTGAAATGATCCTTTCCTGTGTAGTCCTAAGGTTATCCTTCCATGATATCCTTTCCAAAATGCTGTTTTCTGATTTATGTATGTGTGGGTCTAGTAGTGACTCTTTTGGCGATGCAACTTGTACCTGTTGGACATAGGACGGTGTACTTGACATTAGATTTTGACAGTACTTGCAAAATTAGATTGTAATGTGTGTGTGTCTCTTGTGGTGGTGGTGGTGGTGGGGGCGGTCCTCCACCCTCTTAAGGTCACCAGCTGGGTCTGAAAATTAAAATGACAAAGACAGAGTAACAGGAGAAAAGGATACAAATTTATTTAGTCAAAGTTTTATGTGACACAGGAGGCTTCATAAGGAAACGAAGACCCGAAGAAACAGTTAGACCTGAATATTTTGTGCTGGGTTTGATGAAGAGAGGACTATTGTGGGGGGAGTATGATAGGTTAAGGATGATGAGGCAATTGTAGCAAACTGGGGGAAATTTAGCAAGGTCTGTTTGTTAGGGATATTCTTGGCATCCCCTTGTCTTCAGAGATAAGGATGCTCCTTCCTCCCATAGAGCAGGCACCTCTTACAGGTCAATTTTTATGGCTTACTTCAGGGAAGAAGGGCAAAGCAGGGAGGTCAGAGTGACCTTTCAGCTTCTGCCATTTTCTCAAACTCCTTCAGCTTAAAATGTTCAATATGCCAAAGTGCCATATTTTGGGATAACATATCCTGAACCCCATCAGTAACAAGGTAGAATCTGTCAGAAGAAGAATCAATCTAAACTTTATGGATTTCTCTAGCAATATTTCATGGTAAGGGTTTATGGGGATGTTTTGTCATAGATCATATTGTCTTAGGACTAACGGTAAAATTTTAGGCTACAGAAAGCTCTTCTGAAAATTTGAAAGTGTCTATTAAAAAAAACCCCAGAAAGTTGTACTCTTTCTCAGAGTTTTGGTAATGATAAGGATGATGAAGAGTATATTTTAGTAGGAGAATCTTAAGAATTTCACCTTTAAAATGGATTTCTCTGTCACTTAAAAGTGCTAAAGGTATTTCCCAAGTAGAAAAATAAAATCTGTAAGCTTTTAAAAATATTTATTATTATTTTTTGATAGCAGAGCTGTTGGCCTAGTCACATTTCAAGTGCTGAACAGCCACATGAGGCTAATCACTGCCATTTGGAAGCACAGATATAGAACATTTCCATGGTTGTAAAAAGTTCTATTGGATAATACTAAGTTAAAGGACTATTCTTTTGGAAGAGAAGGCTTCCATCCAACCAAAAATTATACAATTTTACTTTCAAAGATATTATTGAAACATATTCAGTTTTTAAAGAATTAGGACAACTGAATGACATCCATTTGTAGTCTGGCAATAGCTTTAGTTTTGGGAGGATTACGATAAATACAGATGGAAAAGAGTCAGCCATCCATAGAGCTTCTTGGGTAAAGTTTTCCTAACAATAGCTTTGAAAAGTTGAGGAATTGGTCCTGCCATTATGAGTGCTTTCATGTGATAGAAGCACAAAGGTTTGGAGGATGACTTAGGCGCCACCTAATGGCCATCTTGGAAACACCAAAGTCCACTGAGTTTGACATGGCCAGTATCTTTTTATAATGGTGGATTGTTATTTTTGAATATTCCTTCTGGATTCTTAAGATCATATTGAGAAACTGTTTTTTACAATACCGATAGTAGTTATCTAGAGCATTTTCTTTAGCTTCAAAAGTTTTTTTTTTTAAGATTAAAAAATTTTTTTTTCCTTTTTCTCCCCAAAGCCCCCCAGTACATAGTTGTATATTCTTCATTGTAGGTTCTTCTAGTTGTGGCAGCTTCAAAAGTTCTAACTTTAGAATGGGCTTCAGTATTCATAACGGAGCTATTTTTTGGGTGTTGATTTTCTTCTAATAAATATTAATATTTTCCAATTTTTAACTGAGGTTCCTAAGATAGTTAAAAATCTATATGTTTCCATATCATAGCATTCCAAATCACTAACAACCTGAAGTCATATGTACTCTCAGTGTAGATGTTAACTCTTAAACCTTTAGCAAGGTGACCTGCTCACATTAGAAATATTAGTCCTGTCATTTGAGTAGATGTTGGCAAAGGGGTGGCTTCCTTTACAGAGTGTTAAGAAGTTGCAGTATATGCAGCACGAGGTACAACTTGAATCTTTAAGGATATGAACCATCAACAAGTCAAAGTCGTGTAGGGGGAATATCAGCCAGTCCCTGGCTGTCAGGACAGTCCCCCCTCTCCATCTGATAGAGGGATCAAAGGGAGCTCATTACCATATTCATCTCAATAGAGGATTTGATCACCTCAGTGTTCTTCACCAGAGTTTAAATACAGTCATGCCTGAACTCGCCAGACCTTTCACCTCCGAAAAGCTTGGCAGGCGGCACAGGCAACAGTCCCCTCCGCCCTGGATCCCAACAGGATTCTGTTTTAGAATTTCCACTTTTATGTATTCTTGATTAAATGATCTACATCTTTCACAGCTTATGAAAAGTAGTGAAACAGAGGAAGCTTTTTTTCCTCTGCCTCAGTATTTCCCTCATCCTCTTCTCTGGTCTATGTTTAACTATTGAGCTTTCCTTAGGGAAAACCACTAAGTACACTATCCTTACCACGATAGAGAGCCAAGAGCCACCTACAGCACAGAGGGCCAACTGCTGAGACTAACAAATGCACCATTAGTTCCAAATGAATATGAGTGCTTTGGTCTCTGGGACAGGGAAGTGAGAGGGACCTAGTGCATTAAAGCAGTTCCCCATCTGCTTGAAATCAGGCTTCAGGCCAAACGTCTAAGAAGGACAAGTTGGCATTTAAATCAGAATCTCCTTTTAGTCCTTTAACCAGAAAACAAAAAAGGCAACAAAACTTTTGTCATCTGTGAACATTTTTTTCTTTCATTTATTTGTTTAAAACAGCCACCATAGCACCAAGTGGAGTATATGGAATCAAGGATTTGCTTGTCCTCAACCAATTTATTTCACCCTCTAACTCATTCCTGATTTTCAGTATAGGCCCAGAGAAATGGAGGCTCAGGCCCAGAGAAACAGACTCTTGAATATCTGGCCCCGTTTTGTCAAAGTCTCTTACCTGTTCCATAGCACTGTTTTGTTTCTTGTAACTCCAAAGAGTCCTCTGGAGCCAACAAATTCAATGTAAAGTGGAATGAGAGGGGCTAGTTTTTAGAGGAAACAGATAAGGATTCTGACACAGAAAAAATGGACATTTTTTCCCCAATAGCAAACGTTTATTTTTGGAACATTTATGGAGAGGGAGTGGGTACTAGTAGCCAAGGGCCTGGACACTGTATCTAGTGGCCTCGCATGCAGGGGTGCTTCTTTAGCTACTTCAAGAAGGCTGCCAGGCAGTCAGTCATGATGGAGTCATCCCATCTTGGACTCTCTGTCACAAGAAAATGGACACATGGCAGATCTCTAATTGTTACCCTGTAATGTCATTACTCTCACGGCAACATGGCAGCCTGATGTTGCCCTTGGATCATCTCACCCATCATGGGTAACTCTGGACTAAGGGAGCAATCAAAAGAAAATACCAGGGGGCCAGCCCTGTGGCCGAGTGGTTAAGTTCGCGAGCTCGGCTTCGGTGGCCCAGGGTTTCACGGCTTCAGATTCTGGGCACGGACATGGCACTGCTCATCAGGCCATGCTGAGGTGGTGTCCCACATGCCACAACTAGAAGGAGCCACAACTGAAATATGCAACTATGTACTGGGGGGATTTGGGGAGAAAAAGCCAAAAAAAAAAAAGAGAAACGGTGACTTGAGTCTGGATGATGGCAAATGCTGAATTCAGACCAACACCGGACCATCCTAAAAGTAAACGGAAAATTCTTTTTACAGAAAGTTAGAAAGCCTTGATGTTCACCTTAAAGTACTCATCTAACTTTGTGTATCAAAGTCTTCTTTTCCTTTCCTTACAGGGGATGAATTATGTGGGAGTACATACATTGAAAATTGTCTATTTTATTAGCATCTGGATTACCTTAGGGCAGTGATTTGCAATAGGTGGTTCTTGATCTGAGGCCGATCTGTGGTTAAATTCTCACTCGTGCACAAGAAGAAAAAGGAGACAATACACTGGGATCTTCATAAAACTATACTGATACAACTTAATGGACCGGCCTTTTGTTCTTTGATTATGCCTTTCCTACTTTTTTTATGTAAAAAGTCCAAGGTTAGGGCAGTGAAACTATTCTGTATGATGCTATGATGGTGGATGCATGTCGTTTTACATTTGTCAAAACTCATAGAATGTACAACTCCAAAAGCGAACTCTAATGTAAACTGTGGACTTTGGGTGATAATGATGTGTCAGTGTAGGTTCATCCACAGTAATAAATATATCACTTTCGTGTGAGATGTTGATAGTGGGGGAGACTGTGCCTGGGTGGGGGCAGTGAGTATATGGGAACTCTCATACTTTCTGCTCAGTTTTACTCTGAACAAAAACCGCTCTAAGAAATAAAGTCTGTTAAAGAAAAGTGCAGACATATGAAGTTGGAGTGATAGTTTACGGTAAGACTTTTTTTCCTCTAAACCCCTTACTTTTCTGTACAATTAAATTGATATATAATTAAGCATGTCAAATGAAAAAAAAAATGAAGGAGACAACTATATAGGCTCTAGTGAGGTTGAGCTATCATCTTCTGACTTGCACACAAGGCTAAAGATGTACTATTTAATCAATGAAGACAAAATTGGATCATTCTGCAATAAGTGCTTTTTAAAGACTTGGGTGAAATAGCATTGCCTTCATATTTTTTTCCCCAACAATTCATTCTATTAATAGTGTTGGCAGTGTTTTTTTCTTTTTATGAGGAAGATTGGCCCTGAGCTAATACCTGTTGCCAATCTTCCTCTTTTTGCTTGAGGAGGATTTGCCCTGAGCTATCATCTGTGCCAATCTTCCTCTATTTTGCATATGGATTGCTGCCACAGCATGGCCACCGATGAGTGGGGTAGGTCCACGCCTGGGAACCAAACTAAGGCTGCTGAAGCAGAGTGCACTGAACTTAACCACTAGGCCATGGGGCCGTGTGCTGACAATTATTGAGATGAAAATGGGGTGTCTCAGGTTTTAGACAATAGCATAGCACTGTATATTCATACAAAGTCTGCAGTGTAGCACAGATATGAGATTCTAGATTATATCTCTAGCCCTCTGTTACTTTTTAAACATAGATTTGGGCTTGAATGTTCTAGTTTTTTTTCAAACCTGAGGGTGCTATCTACCACTGGTGGTTAACACTTTGGAATCAAACAGCTGGATTTGAGCCTGACCGTTCCTCTAGGTACAGGCTCACGCACACCTTTGGAACGTGAGTATTTTCCATAGACCATAGTGCAGCAGGTTCAGCTGGTATTCACTGGTGCTGACGCTAGTGTTCAGTTGTGGGAAGTGAAGAGAGATAGAACTTTCTTCCTGGTAATGGCAGACTAGGTAATTCAGAATAATCCTCCTGATGAAGACAACAAAAAAGTTGGACGGTATATAAAAATAATTCTTTTTAAAAGCATCAAAATATAATAAACTACGGATGAATAGCCTGCTGAAATTCAGCAAAAGAAACAAACCCAGAGAGGCAAGTCTAGCACTTGCGACCACTTTTGCTTTGGTGATTTTTGTTAACATGGCCACAGAGGCTAAGAGGCTGAGACGTGTTTTTTTTTTTTTTTTTAAAGATTTTATTTTTTTCCTTTTTCTCCCCAAAGCCCCCTGGTACATAGTTGTATATTCTTCGTTGTGGGTCCTTCTAGTTGTGGCACGTGGGACGCTGCCTCAGCGTGGTTTGATGAGCAGTGCCATGTCCCTGCCCAGGATTCGAACCAATGAAACACTGGACTGCCTGCAGCGGAGCACGTGAACTTAACCACTCGGCCACGGGGCCAGGCCCTGAGACGTGTTTTTATTTCATTTCATTTTTTATTTTTATTGAGGTCATAATGGTTTATAATATTATGGAATTTCAGTTGTACATTATTATTTGTCAGTCACCATATATGTGTGCCCCGTCACCCCTTAGCACACCCCCTAATCCCCTTCCCTTCTGGTAACCACTAATCTGTTCTCTTTGTGTATTTGTTTATCTTCCACATATGAGTGAGATCATATGGTATTTGTCTTTCTCTGTCTGGCCTATTTCGCTTAACATGATACCCTCAAGTTCTGTCCACGTTGTTGCAAATGGGATGATTTTGTCTTTTTTTGTTTTGGCTGAGTAGTATTCCATTGTATATATATCTATATCTATATCTATGTCTATATCATATTTTCTTTATCCATTCATCAGTCGACGGGCACTTGGGTTGCTTCCACATCTTGGCTGTTGTGAATAATGCTGCAGTGAATATAGAGGTGCATAAGTTTCTTTGAATTGTTAATTTCAAGTTCTTTGGTTAAATACCCAGTAGTAGAATAGCTGAGTCATATGATATTTCTATTTTTAATTTTTTGAGGAATTTCCCTACTGTTTTCCATAGTGGCTGCACCAGTTTGCATTCCCACCAGCAGTGTATGAGGGTTCCTTATTCTCCACATCTTCACTAACATTTGTTATTTTTTTTGTCTTGGTAATTACAGCCATTCTAACAGGTATAAGGTGATATCTCATTGTAGTTTTGATTTGTATTTCCCTGATAATTAGTGGTGTTGAGCATCGTTTCATAGCCCATTGGCCATCTGTACATCTTCTTTGGAAAAATGTCTATTCATATCCTCTGCCCATTTTTCAACTGGGTTTTTTGTTATTGTTGAGGTGTATGAGTTTTTTAATATATTTTGGAGATTAACCTCTTGTCAGATTTATGGTTTGCAAATATTTTCTCCCAATTTGTGGGCTGTCTTTTTGGGGTTTTTTTTCATGGTTTCCTTTGCCTCGCAGAAGCTCTTTAGTTTGATGAAGTCCCATTTGTTTATTTTTTGTTTTGTTTCTCTCGCCCGAGTAGACATGGTATTCAAAAAAGGTCCTTCTAAGGCCAATGTCAAAGAATGTACTGCTAGTATTTTATTCTAGGAGTTTTATGGTTTCACGTCTTACCTTCAAGTCTTTAATCCATTTTGAGTTAATTTTTGTGTCTGGCAAAAGATAATGGTCTACTTTCATTCTTTCGCATGTGGCTGCCCAGTTTTCCCGGCATCATTTATTTATTTATTTGAGGAAGATTAGCCCTGATCTAACATTCACCACCAATCCTCCTCTTTTTGCTGAGGAACATTGGCTCTGAGCTAACATCTGTGCCCATCTTCCTCTATTTTATGTGTGGGACGCCTGCTGCAGCGTGGCTTGATGATCGGTGCTACTTCCACACCCGGGATCGGAACTGGTGAACCCTGCCCGCCAAAGCGGAATGAGCGAACTTAACCACTGCACCACCAGGCTGGCCCCCAGACGCCATTTATTGAAGAAACTTTGCTTGCTCCGTTATATGTTCTTAGCTCTTTTGTTGAAGATTGGTTGTCCATAGATTTGTGGTTTTATTTCTGGGCTTTCAATTCTGTTCCATTGACCTGTGTGTCTGTTTTTGTACCAGTACCATGCTGTTTTGATTACTATAGCTTTGTGGTATATCTTGAAGTCAGGGATTGTGATGCCACCAGCTTTGTTCTTTTTTCTCAAGATTGCTTTAGCTATCTGAGGTTTTTTGTGGGCCCCCTATGAGTTTTAGGATTCTTCTATGTCTGTGAAGAATGTCATTGGGATTCTGATTGGGATTGCACTGAATCTGTAGGTTGCTTTAGGTAGGATGGTCATTTTAATTATATTTATTTTTCCAATCTATGTGCACGGAATGTTTTTCCATTCATTTATGTTATCATCAACTTCTTTCAATACGTCTTATAGTTTTCATTGTATAGGTCTTTCGCCTCCTTGGTTAAATTTATTCCTAGATATTTTATTCTTTTTGTTGAGATTGTAAATGGGGTTGTATTCTTGAGTTCTCTTTCTGTTAGTTCATTATTAGAGTATAGAAGCACAACTGATTTTTGTAAGTTGATTTTGTACCCTGCAACTTTGCTGTAGTTGTTGATTATTTCTAATAGTTTTCTGATAGATTCTTTAGGGTTTTCTATATATAAAATCATGTCCTCTGAAAACAGTGAGAATTTCACTTCTTTATTGCCTATTTGGACTCCTTTTATTTCTTTTTCTTGCCTAATTGCTCTGGCCAAAACCTCCAGTACTATGTTGAATAAGAATGGTGAGAATGGTCAGCCTTGTCTCATTCCTGTTCTCAGGGGGATGGCTTTCAATTTTTCCCAATTGAGTATGATGTTGGCTGCAGGTTTGTCATATGTGCCCTTTATTATGTTGAGGTACTTTCCTTCTATACCCATCTTATTCAGAATTTTTATCATAAATGAATGTTGGATCCTGTCAAATGCTTCCTCTACACTGAGATGATCATGTGGTTTTTATTCCTTATTTTGTTAATGTAGTGTATCATGTTTATTGACCTGCAGATGTTGAACCATCCCTGTGTCCCTGATGTAAATCCCACTTGATCATGGTGTATGATCTTTTTAATGTATTGCTATATTCGGTTTGCCAATATTTTGTTGAGGATTTTTGCATCTATGTGCATCAGTGATATTGGTCTGCAATTTTCCTTCTTTGTGTTGTCCTTGTCTGGCTTTGGCATCAGAGTGACACTGGTCTCATAGAATATGTTAGGAAGTGTTCTGCTTTCCTCAATTTTTTGGAAGGATGGGTACTAAATCTTCTCTGAATGTTTGGTAGAATTCTCCAGAGAAGCCATCTGGTCCTGGACTTTTGTTTTTGGGAGGTTTTTGATTACTGTTTCAATCTCTTTACTTGTGATTGGCCTACTCAGATTCTCTATTTCTTCTTGATTCACTTTTGCAATGTTGGAAAAGTCTAAGAATTTATCCATTTCTCCTAGATTGTCCAATTTGTTGGTATATAGTTTTTCATAGTATTCTCTTATAATCTTTTGTATTTCTGTGTTATCCATTGTAATTTCTACTCTTTCATTTCTAATTTTATTTATTTGAGCCCTCTCTCTTTTTTTCTTAATGAGTCTGGCTAAGAGTTTGTCAATTTTGTTTATTTTCTCAAAGAACCAACTCTTAGTTTCATTGATCCTTTCTACTTGTTTTTTTCTTTCAATTTCATTTATTTCTGCTCTAATTTTTATTATTTCCCTACTTCTGCTGACTTGTGCTTTGTTTGTTCTTCTTTTTCTAATTCTGTTAAGTGTAGTTTAAGATTGCTTATTTGAGGGGCTGGCCCCATGGCCAAGTGGTTAAGCTTACACACTCCACTTTGGCGACCCAGTGTTTCACTGGTTTGGATCCTAAGTGCAGACCTAGCACCAGTCGGCAGGCCATGCTGAGGCAGTGTCCCACATGCCACAACTACAAAGACCTAAAACTAGAATATACAACTATGTACTCAGGTGCTTAGGGAGAATAAAGAAAAAAGAAGATTGGCAACAGATGTTAGCTCAGGACCAAACTTGAAAATAAAAAAATAAAATAAATTTTTAAAAAAAGATTGCTTATTTGAGATTTTTCTTGTTTGCTAAGGTGGGCCTCTATTGCTATGAATTTCCCTCTTAGGACTGCTTTTGCTGCATCCCATATGAGTTGGTATGGTGTACTTTCATTCCTATTTCTCTCCAGATATTTTTTGATTTCTCCTTTAATTTCTTCAATGATCCATTGGTTATTCAGCAGCATGTTGCTTAGTCTACACATGTTTGTCACTTTCTCAGATTTTTTTCTTGTAGTTTATTTCTAGTTTCATAGCATTATGCTCAGAAAAAGTACTTGATATGATTTCCATCTTCTTAAATTTATTGAGATTTACCTCGTTTCCCAACATATGGTCTATCCTTGGAAATGTTCCTTGTGCACTTAAGAAAAATGTATGTTCTGCTGTTTTTGGATGGACAGTTTTATATATATCTATTAAGTCCATCTGGTCTAGTTTTTTGTTTAAATAGAATATTTCCTTGTTGACTTTCTGTCTGAATGATCTATCCATTGATGTAAGTGGGGTGTTAAGGTCCCCTACCATTATCATGTTGTTGTTAATATCTCCTTCTAGGTTTGTTAGTAGTTGCTTTGTGTACTTTGGTATTCCTGTGTTAAGTGTGTATATATTTGTAAGTGTTATGTCTTCTTGGTGAACTGTCCCTTTTATCATTATATACTGCTCCTCTTTGTCTCTCATTACCTGTTTTGTCTTGAAGTCTATGTTGTCTGATATAAGTATGGCAACACCTGATTTCTTTTGTTTGCCATTAGCTTGGAGTATCCTCTTCCATCTCTTCACTCTGAGCCCATGTTCATCTTTAGAGCTGAGATGTGCTTTCTAGAGGAAGCGTATTGTTGGGTCTTGTTTTTTAAGCCATCCAGCCCCTCTGTCTTTTGATTAGGGAATTCAATCCATTTACATTTAGAATGATTATTGGTATATGAGGGCATAATGCTGCCATTTTATCACTTGTTTTCTGGTTGTTCTGGATTTCCCTTTTTTCTCGTCCTGTGTATTTTGGACTGCCATTCAGTTTGGTGGCTCTCTATGATGGTTTTGTCAGTTTTCTCTTTATTTATTGTTTGTATCTCTGTTCTGATTTTTTGCTTAGAGGTTACCATGAGATTTGTATAAAAGATCTCATAGATGATATAGTCCATTTTCTAATAGTGTCTATTCCCTTAGTCTAAGCAGGTTCCATCCCTTTCCTCTTCCCCTTCTAAGTAGTTGTTGCCACAACTTATCCCATTGTGTGTTGTGAGTTTGTGGTTAAAATGAAGTGATTAGATTTACTTTTTGTTTTCCTTCCCTTTATCTTTAATGTGATAATTAAGTGTTTGCTAATCTGTTCTGATAGAGAGTTGCAATTTTCTGATTTTGTCTGCCTATTTATCTCCTTGCTCAAGGTTTTGTAAACCCTTTCTTCCCCTTTCTAGGTATGAAGGCCTTCTTGATTATATTTTTTAGGAGGGGGTCTTGCAGCAATGAACTCCCTCAGCTTTTGTTTATCTTGAAAAGTTTTTATTTCCCCACCATATGTGAAGGATATTTTCACTGGAGAGTATTCTTGGCTGAAAGTTTTTATCTTTCAGGATTTTGAATAAATCATTCCACTCTCTCCTAGCCTGTAAGGTTTCTTTTGAGAAATCTGCTGAATGCCTGATAGGGGTACCTTTATATATTATTTTCTTTGCCTTGGTGTCCTTAATATTGTTTTCTTTGTCATTAACTTTTGCTAGTTTTACTAAAATATGCCTCACAGAAGGTTTTTTACATTGATGTAATTAGGAATTCCATTAGCTTCTTTTACTTGTAATTCCAGCTCCTTCCCCAGGTTTTAGAAGTTCTCAGCTATTATTTCCTTGAATAAGTTCTCTGCTCCTTTCTCCTTCACATCTCCCTCTGGAATACCTATAATTTTTATTTTGCATTTCTTAATTGACTTCTATATTTCTCAGAGAATTTCTTCATTTCTTTTTAGTCTTTGTTCTCTTTCCTCCTCCATCTGAAGCATTTATATATTCCTATCCTCTAGATTGTTAATTCTATCCTCCATAATATCAGCTCTGTTATTTAATGACTCCAGATTTTTCTTTATCTCAGGTATTATGTTTTTCAATCTTCAACATTTCTCATTGGTTTTCTTTATAATTTCAATCTGTTTTGTGAAGAATTCCCTCTCTTCATTAATTTTCTTCCTGATTTCATTGACTGTCTTTCTGAGTTGTCTTGTAATTAATTAAGGTTTTTTTTATGATAGCTATTTTAAGTTTTCTGTCATTGAGATTGTATATTTCTGTGCCTTCAGGATTGATTTCTGGATGTTTGTCTTTTTCCTTCTGGTCTGGAGTATTAATACATTTCCTCATACTTTTGATGGGATGGGTTTGTGCCATTGCATAGTGATAGTATCTGGTAACATATTCCACCTGCTGCCAGTGGGTGTGGGGCAGGAACTGTGTATTCTGAGCCTGCAGTGAACCCTGGCAACTGTGCCTGTCCAAGCCTGGGCCACTCATTGGGACTGCAGTGGCCCTATGAACTTTGCCACTGAATGGGAAAGTGATCATGTGGGGCTCAGGGCAGCTGCTGGCTGCTCCCCCAGTCCCACTGAGATGTGCTCCCCTCTTTGGAGCCACAGTGGTACTATGGGCATTCACAGCAGCTGGTAACTCATTTGCCTGGGTGTTTCAGATCCACCACTGTCTCCTTCTAGATCACAGCAGTGTTGTGCTTGGTGGGCAGGTTTTCCCCACTGAGTCTGAGCCTGACCTGCACCTTGGGGACTGTGGCAGCACTGTGGGCTCTCCCACCAGACAGCAAAGTGATCACATGGGGGTTCAGGGCTGCCATCATCTGTTCCCACAGTCGTGCCAAGATGTACTCCCACCCTCAGGGCTGGAGTGGTGCTATGGGCACTCCAGCTGGGAGAGCAGTCACATGTGTGTACAAGGCTTCTGAGGGCTGGAGAGTGCTCACTTATCTCCACTACCTCCCTGGTGCTAGTCCATACCCCTTCAGAAGTATAGCTGTGTGGGTCTCAGGCATCCTGATGTGCTGTGTGGGTATCCTCCACTGATCAATGAATGTCCATTTAGTTGTAGTTCGAAGGAGGAGAGACAAAGGGAACAGCTCACTCTGCCATGTTGCTGGCGTCACTCCTGAGCTGTGCTTTTGACAGCCTCACAGGGCTAGAGGGACAAAAATGGGAATCTAGGGCTGCCAAAATTGGAGACACTGGTGATCATTGGCCCCACTTTGGACTACTTGCTAGGATTAAGGAAGAACTCTAAGTAAACCTTCCCAAACACAAACTGCAACTTGGCTCACAATCGTCTGGGTAGATTATAAAATGTCAAGTCTTGACATTGGTTTCAGTTGGTCTGGACTTCCAGCACCTCGAGGTGCTTGGTAGATACAAAGGAAATTCTCTCTGAAGGAATAAAACATTAACCTAGGCTTCACATTATTTCTAGAAATAAATTTCTTTCAAATACAAGGTCCAACATCAAATCAAACATGTGTGCACATGAAGAGACAAGATTCCATGAGTGAGAATCAACAGAAATAGCAGACAACAAAAATAGAACCACCAAGGGTGGAGGAATTGGATGAAAGTAGTTGAAAGGTACAAACTTCCAGTTATAAGATAAATACGTATTGGCAATGTAATGTACAACATGATGACTATAGTGAACATTGCTCTATGGTATATTTAAAAGTTGCTAAGACAATAGATCCTAAATGTTCTCATCACAAAGAAAAAAGTTTCCTTTCTTTTTTTTTTTTCATAACTATGTGAGATGATGGATGTTAAATAAATTTATTGCGGTAATCATTTCACAATATATGTAAGTCAAGTCATTATGCTGCACACCTTAAACTTATCCAGTGCTGTAAGTCAATTATATCTCAATAATACTGAAAGAAAAAGGAATACTTGAAATAATGGTATTTCTAAGAATGCTATTTGATGGCTACATTGAGAACAGTGTTCTATCAGTATATAGAGGTGGTACCCCTTCTGCAATGCATGTAGAGAAGTGTATAAGAACACATAATAAAGATGTTTCTGAGAACTCTACATGTTTACTATGTTGAGAACAATGTTATATCAGTATATGGAAGTGGCACCCATTTTGTACTGCATGGAGAACTATTTCAGAACACTTGAGATAAAGATGTTCTTTAGGAAAAAAAATAGAAGCATCAGGACTCCAGATGTTGGATAAAGGTGTATCACAACTGCTTACTGTGTTCAGAGAAACAAAAGCTAAGCTTAATTTTTTTTCAAAGATTGGCACTTGAGCTAACAACTGTTGCCAATCTTCTTTTATTTTTTTTCCTGCTTTTTCTCCCCAAATCCCCCCAGTACATAGTTGCATATTTTAGTTGTGTGTCCTTCTAGTTGTGGCATTTGAGACGCCGCCTCAACATGGCCTAATGATCTGTGCCATGTCCACACCCAGGATCCGAACCCTGGGCCGCCGAAGCAGAGTGAGCAAACTTAACCACTCGGCCATGGGGCCGGCCCCTGTATAATTCTTTTTATATGTTGCTGGATCCTGTTTGCTAGTATATAATGAGGATTTTTAAATGTCAATATTCATAAGAGATATTGATCAATAGTTTTCTTGTAATGTCTTTGGTTTTGGCATCAGGATAATATTGATGTTATAAAAGGTATTTGAAAGTGTCTTCACTTTCTCTTGAAAGTGTTTTTGGAAGAGTTTGAGGAGAATTGGCATTAATTCTTCTTTAAATGTTTTATAGAATTCACCAATGAAGCCATTAGGGCCTAAACTTTCCTTTGATGTTAGATTTTGATTGCTAATTCAATCTCTTTCTTGCTGTAGGCTTATTTAGATTTTCTACATCTTCTTGAGTCAGTTTTAGTAGTTTATGTTTTTTAGGAATTTTCCCATTTCATCTAAGTTATCTAATATAATGACATAAAATTGTGCATAGTATTCTTTCACAATGCTTTTTTATTTCTGTCTCTATGTAATTTCTGATTTTAGTAACTTGGGTCTTCTCTCTTTTTTCTTGGTCAATATGGTTAAAGGTTTGCCATTTTTGTTGATCTTTCAAAGAACCAACTTTTGATTTTATTGATTTTCTCTATTGTTTTTCTATTTTCATTTCATTAGTTTTCATTTTAACTTTTATCATTTCCTTCCTTCTGCTTGCTTTACATTTCATTTGCTCTTCTTTTTATAGTGTCTTAAGCTTTAAGGTAGGGTTATTGATTTCAGGTCATTCTTCTTACCTAATATAAACATTTACAGATATAAATTTTGCCTGTAAGCATTGTTTTAGGTGCAATCCATATGTTTTTGGGTATCATGTGCTCACTTTATTTATTTATTTAACTTTTTTATTGTGATAAAAAACACACGTTAAATTTACCATCTTAACCATTTTTAAGTTCACAGTTCAGCAGTGTTAAGTATATTCACATTTTTGTGCAATGGCTCTCTAGAACTTTTTCATCTTGCAACTGTGAAACTGTATCCCCACTAAATAGTAATTCCCCCTATCCCCTCCACCTAGCCCTTGACAATTACCTTTCTATTTTCTGTTTCTACAATTTTGACTACTTTACCTACTACATATGAGGGGAATCATACAGTATTTGTCTTTTTGTGGCTGGCTTATTTTGCTTAGCATAATGTCCCTGAGGTTCATCCATGTTGTAGCATGTAACAGAATTTCCTTTTTTTTAAGACTCCATAATATTCCATTGTACATATATACCACATTTCCTTTATCCATTCTTATGTCAATGGACATATGGGTTCCTTTCACCTCTTGGCAATTGTGAATAAAGCTGCAATGAACACAGATGTGCAGATATCTCTTTGAGATCCTGCTTTTAATTCTTTTGGTTGTATACTCAAAAGTGGAATTGCTGGATCATATAGTAATTCTATTTTTATTTTTTTTGAGAAACCTCCATAATGGCTGCACCATTTTACATTTCCACCAATAGTATACAAGGATTCTAATTTCTCCACGTGCTCACCAAAACTTGTTATTTTCTGTTCTTTTGATAGTGGCCATCTTAGTGGGTGTGAGGTGATATCTCATTGTGGTTTTGATTTGCATTTCTCTTATGATTAGTGATGTTGGTCATCTTTTCATATGCTTGTTTGTATATCATCTTTAGAGAATTGTCTATTCAAGTTCTTTGCCCATTTTTTAATTGGGTTATCTTTGTTTTGTTTTGTTTTTGTCATGTTGTATAATATATTTATATGTATGTATATATTTTAAATATTAACCTCTTATCAGATATATGGTTTGCAAATATTTTATCCCATTCTATAGGTTGTTTTTTCACTCTGTTGATTGTCTCCGTTACTGCAGAGAATTTTTAAAGTTTGGTGTAGTCCCATTTGTATGGTTTTGCTTTTGTTGCCTGTGCTTTTGATGTTATATACAAGAAATCATTGCCAAGTCCAACATCCTGAAGCTTTTCTTGGAGAAGCTTTGTAGCTTTAGGTCTTTAATATATTTTGAATTATTTTTGTATTAGTGTAAGGTAAGGGTCTAACATTTTTCTTTTGCATGTGAATATCTAGTTTATGCAAGACCACTTGTTGAAGAGACAGTCATTTCCCCATTGTATAGTCTTGGTTCTCTTGTCAAAGCTCATTTGGCCATATATGCAAGCATTTATTTTTGGGCTCTCTATTCTGTTCCATTGTTTTATATATCTGTCTTTATGCCAGTACCATAGCATCTTAGTTATTGTTGCTTCATAGTATGTTTTCAAATCAGGAAAGATGATGCCTCCAACTTTGTTCTTTTCTTTCAAGATTGTTTTGACTATTCAGGTTTCCTTAAGATTCCATATAAATTTTAGAATTGTTTTTTCTATTTCCACAAAAAATGCCATTGGGATTTTGGTAGGGATTGCATCGAATCTGTAGATTGTTTTGGGTAGTATGGATATTTTGACAATATTAAGTTTTATAATCCAGGAGCAGAGGATATCTTTCCACTTATTTGTATCTTCTTTATTTTCTTTATCAATGTTTTGTAGTTTTTAAGATACAAGTCGTTTACCTCCTTGGTTGAGTTTGTTCTTAAATATTTTACCCTTTTTGATGCTATAGTAAATGGGATTGTTTTCTTAATTTTCTTTTCAAATTAGTCTCTGTTAGCATATAGAAATGCAACTGATTTCTGTGTGTTGATTTTGTATTCTGCAAATTTGCTGACATTTTTTATTAGCTGTAACCGTTTTTTGGTGGAGTCTTTAGAGTTTTCCACATAGAATATAATGTCATCTGTGAATAGAGATAACTTTACTTCTTGTTTTTCCAATTTAGATGTCTTTTATTTCTTTTTCTTGTCTAACTGCTTTGGCTAGTTCTAGTACTATGTTGAATAGTAGTGGTGAGAGTAAGCATACTTGTTTTGTTCCTCATCTTAGAGGAAACACTTTCTGTCTTTCATCATTGAGTATGATATTAATTGTGGGCTTTTCATATATGTTTTTTTTTTTGTTTTTTTTAATTTTTTTTTTAAAGATTTTATTTTTTCCTTTTTCTCCCCAAAGCCCCCCGGTACATAGTTGTGTATTCTTCGTTGTGGGTTCCTCGTTGTGGGTTCCTCTAGTTGTGGCATGTGGGACGCTGCCTCAGCGTGGTCTGACAAGCAGTGCCATGTCCGCGCCCAGGATTCGAACCGACGAAACACTGGGCCGCCTGCAGCAGAGCGCGCGAACTTAACCACTCGGCCACGGGGCCAGCCTTCATATATGGTTTTTATTATGTTAAGGTAGTTTACTTCTTCCTACTTTGTTAAGTTTTTTTGTCACAAAAGGGTGTTGGATTTTGTCAAGTGCTTTCTCTGCATTAATTGAAATGATCATGTAGTTTTTACCTATCATTTTGTAAATGTGATGTATTACATTGATTTTCATATGTTGAGCCATCCTAGCATTCCAGGTATAAAATTCCACTTGGTCATGGTGTATAATCCTTTCAATATGCTTTTAAATTCAGTCTGCTAGTATTTTGTTGAGGATTTTTGCATCAATAATCATCAGGGACATTGGTTGGTAGATTTCTTTTCATGCTGTGTCTTTGCTTTTGTTACCGGAGTTATGCTGGCCTCATTGAATAATTTCAGAGACATTCCCTATTCTTCAATTCTTTGGAAGATTCTGAGGAGTATTGGTGTTAATTTTTCTTTAAGTGTTTGGTAGAATTCTCCCATGAAGCCATCTTGTCCTGGACTTTTCTTTGTTGGGAGGTTTTGATTACTGCTTCAGTCTCCTTACTAGCTACAAGTCTGTTCAGATTTTTTATTTCTTTCTCAGTTTCGGTAGGTTGTATGTTTCTAGTAAATTATTAATTTCTTCCAGAGTATCCAATTTGTTGGCATATAATTGTTCACAATTGTCTCTTATGATCCTTTTCATTTCTATGATATCAGTTGTAATGTCCTCTCTTTCCTTTCTAATTTTAGTTGAATCTTCTCTCTTTTTTCTTAGTCTAGCTGAGTTTGTCAACTTTATTGATGTTTTCAAAAAATCAACTTTTGATTTCATTGCTTTTTTCTTTTGTTTTTATATTCTCTATTTTATCTCTGCTCTAATCCTTATTATTTTCTTCCTTCTGCTAACTTTTAGTTTAGTTTGTTCTTCTTTTTATAGTTCCTTGATGCATAAAGTTAGATTGTTGATTTGAGATCTTTCTTCTTTTTTAATGTAAACATTTACCACTATAAACCCTTCTCTTAGTTCTGTTGTCACTGCATCCAATAAATTTTGGTATGTTGTATTTTCATTTTCATTTGTCTCCAGATGTTTTCTAAATTCCTTTGTGATTTCTTCTTTAACCCACTGAATGTTTAAGAACAAATTGTTTAGTTTCCACATATTTGTGAGTTTTCCTTCTGCTATTGATTTCCAGTTTCACTTTATTGTGGTTGGAGAGATACTTGCATGATTTCAATTTTCTCAAGTTTGTTAAGACTTTTTTTGTGACCTAGCATGTGGTCTATCTTGGAAGATGTTCCATGAGCACTTGAGAAGAATGTGTATTCTGCATATGTGTGTTCTGTTTATGTCTGTTAGGTCCAACAGGTCTATAATGTTGTTTGAATCCTCTGTTTCCTTATTGATCTTCAGTTCAGCTGTTCTATCCATAACAGAAAGTGGGATATTAAAGTTTCCTATTATTATTGTGTTGCTGTTTACTTCTCCTTTCAGTTCTGTCAGTGTTTGCTGCTGTAGGGGACTCGAATTGGCCACCCCAAGATATGTCTCTTTGGCATGAGGATTATTTTGGGGTGGTTACTTTTAGAAACTGCAGACATGGAAAAAACTCTGAAAAGCAGAAGTTACCCTTTGTAAGAGAAATTTACATTTGTAAAGGAAATATCCATCTGTAAAGATGTCTCCCTCTTCGTACCAGGAAGAAGGGGGGGATGACCTTATCTCTGGAAACTCTTATCAATGCAGAAGGCAAGGACTTACATCTGCATAATAACCTTACTCTTGTTTACTGTGCTTTTCTGGTAATCTCCCGTAACTGACTCTCCCCACCCTCAACATCTGTCTTTGTCTTTAGCTGAGGGTGGTATTTAAGGTGAAAGCGTCCGCCATTTTGGCAAGTTGCTCTGTTTTCCTGAGCCTCTTTCATGTATACATGTTATAAAGCTTTGTTTAATTTTCTCCTGTTATTCTATCTCATGTGAATTTAATTTGTTGTCTGGCCTGAAGGACCCACAGCGGGTAGAGAAAATGTCTTCCTCCCCTACAGCTGCATATATTTTGGAGCTCAAATATTAGGTGCATATATAATTGTTATATCTTCCTGATAGATTTTTTTTATCATTATATATTGTCCTTCATTGTCTCTTGTGACAACTTCTGTCTTAAAGTCTATTTTGTTTTATACAGGCATGGCCACCCCTGCTCTCTTTAGGTTCCAGTTTGCATGGAATATCTTTTTCCATCATTTCACTTTTAGCCTGTGTATATATTTAATCCATTTACATTTAAAGTCACTATTGACAAGGAAGGACTTACTAGTCCCATTTTCTCGTTTTCTGTCTATCTTACAGTTTTTTGTCTCTCTTTTCTTACCTTGCTGCCTTCTTTTGCGTTCTGTTGATTGTTTTTGTAGTGATATTATTATGGACTGCATGTTTGTGTCCTCCTAAAATTCATATATTGAAATCCTAACCCTCAATGGGATGATATTTGGAGGTGGAGTCTTTGGGAAGTAGTTAGGTTTAGATGAAGTCATGGGGCTTGGACTCCCTGATGGGATTAGTGCTCTTACAAGGAGAGGAAGGAATCAGAGCTCTCCTTCTCTCCCCATCATGTGAGAATACAGCAAGAAGGTGGCTGTCTATAAATCAGGAAGTGGTTGCATCAGACACTAATCTGCCAGCACTGGGATTTCAGACTTCCCAGCCTTCACAACTGTGAGAAATAAATGCTTGTTGTATAAGCTGTCTAATCTATGATATTCTGTTATAGCAGCCCCAAGTGACTATGACAGACATATTTTGATTCTCTTCTTGTATATTCTATAGATATTTTCTTTGTGGTTACCGTTGAAATTACATAAAACATCTTAAAGTTATAACAATCTATTTTAAATGGACAATAACTTAATTTCTATTACATGTAAAAACTCTAATCTTTTATATCTCTGCCCTCTCCTACTTTATGTTTTTGATGCCACAAATTATCTTCTTTTATATTGTGTAACCACTAACATAGATTTATAATTACTTTTTATGCTTTCATTTTTTTAAAATTCTACACCAGATTTAAAAGTGATTTGTACACCTACATTGCAATACTACAGGATTCTATATTTGTCTATATGTTGACCTTTACCAGAGAGTTTTATATTGTCATACAGTTTTGTGTTGCTGTTTATCATCTTTTTGCTTCAACTTGAAGGATTCTCTTCAGCATTTCAACTTGGAGCAGGGAGAGTGGCATATTTCTCTCCACATGACACCCTTATTTTAGTAGCTGGGTGCTTGGCAAGGGGGAGTAGTCTCAAGTCTTCTTGGCTTCCCTCTCCTGGCTTGGAACTTCTGCTTTATATGTTTTTTTTTAACTTTTATTGAGATTATGATAGTTTACAACCTTGTGAGATTTCAGTTGTACATTATTGTTTGTCAGTCGTGTTGCAGGTGCACCACTTCTCCCTTTGTTCCCACCAGCCAACCCCCTTTCCCCTGGTAATCACTAATCTGTTCTCTTTGTCTACATGTTTAACTTCCTCATATGAGTGGAGTCATACACAGATTGTCTTCCTCTATCTGGCTTATTTCACTTAACGTAATTCCCTCAAGGTCCACCCATGTTGTTGTGAATGGGATGATTTTATCCTTTTTCATGGCTCAGTAGTGTTCCATTGTATATATATACACCAGTCTTCTTTATCCAAGCATCAGTTGATGGGCACTTAGGTTTCTTCCACGTCTTGGCTATTGTAAATAATGCTGCAATGGACATAGGGGTTCATGGGACTTTTGGAATTGCTGACTTCAAGCTCTTTGGGTAGATACCCAGTAGTGGGAAGGCTGGGTCACATGGCAATTCTATTTTTAATTTTTTGAGAAATCTCCATACTGTTTTCCATAGTGCCTACACTAGTTTGCCTTCCCACCAGCAGTGTATGAGGGTTCCTTTTTCTCCACAACCTTGCCAACACTTGTTACTTTTTGTTTTGGTTATTTTTGCCATTCTAATGGGTGTAAGGTGATATCTTAGAGTAGTTTTGATTTGCATTTCCATGATGATCAGTGATGATGAACATCTTTTCATGTGCCTATTGGTCATCCATATATCTTCTTTGGAGAAATGTCTGTTCATGTCTCCTGCTCATTTTCTGATCGGGTTCTTTGACTTTCTGTTGTTGAGTTGTGTGAGTTCTTTACATATTATGGAGATTAACTCTTTGTCAGATATATGACTTGGGATATTTTTTCCCAATCAATGGGTTGTTTTTTTTGTTTCAATCCTGTTTTCCTTTGCCTTGAAGAAGCTCTTTAGTCTCATCAAGTCCCATTTGTTTATTCTTTCTATTGTTTCCCTCGTCTGAGAAGACAGGGTGTCCGAAAAGATCCTTTTAATACTGATGTGAAAGAGCGTACTGCCTGTATTTTCTTCTAGAAGTCATGGTTTCAGGTCTTACCTTTAGGTCTTTGATCCATTTTGAGTTTATTTTTGCGAATGGTGAAAAAGAATGGTCAATTTTCATCCTTTTACATGTGGCTTTCCAGTTTTCCCAGCACCATTTGTTGAAAAGACTTTCCTTTCCCCGTTGTATGCCCTCAGCTCCTTTGTCGAAGATAAGCTGTCCATAGATGTGTGGTTTTATTTCTGGGCTTTCAATTCTGTTCCATCGATCTGTGCACCTGTTTTTGTATCAGTACCATGCTGTTTTGATTACTGTAGCTTTGTAGTATGTTTTGAAGTCAGGAATTGTGATGCCTCCAGCTTTGTTCTTTTTTCTCAGGATTGCTTTAGCAATTCGGAGTCTTTTGTTGCCCCATATGAATTTTAGGATTCTTTGTTCAATTTCTGTAAAGAATGTCATTGGGATTCTGATTGGGATAGCGTTGAATCTGTAGATTGCTTTAGGTAGTATGAACATTTTAACTATGTTTATTCTTCCAATCCAGGTACATGGAATGTCTTTCCATCTGTTTATGTCATCATCCATTTCTTTCAGGAAAGCCTTGTAGTTTTCATTGTATAGGTCTTTCACTTCCTTAGTTAAATTCATCCCAAGGTATTTTATTCTTTTTGTTGCAATTGTGAATGGTATTGTGTTCTTGAGTTCTTTTTCTGTTAGTTTGTTATTATAGGATAGAAATGCTACTGATTTATGTAAGCTGATTTTATACCTGCAAGTTTGCTGTAGTTGTTGATTATTTCTAAAAGTTTTCCAATGGATTCTTTGGGGGTTTCTATATATAAGATCATGTCATCTGCAAACATTGAGAGTTTCACTTCTTCCCTCCCTATTTGGATTCCTTTTATTCCTTTCTCTTGCCTGATTGCTCTGGCCAAAACCTCCAGTACTATATTGAATAAGAGTGGTGATAGAGGGCATCCTTGTCTCGTTCCTGTTCTCAGGGGGACAGTGCTCAGTTTTTGGCCATTGAGACGATGCTGGCTGTGGGTTTGTCACATATATCCTTTATTATGTTGTAGTAATTTCCTTCTATCCCCACTTTGTTAAGAGTTTTTATCATAAATGGCTGTTGGATCTTGTCAAATGTCTTCTATGCATCTATTGAGATGATCATGTGGTTTTTATTCCTCAATTTGTTGATGTGGTGTATCATATTGATTGATTTGTGGATGTTGAACCATCCCTGTGTCGCTGGTATGAATCCCACTTGATCATGATATATGATCCTTTTGGTGTATTGCTGAATTTGGGTTGCCAAAATCTTGTTGAGGATTTTTGCATCTATGTTTATCAGCAATATTGGCCTGTAGTTCTTCTTTTTCATGCTGTCCTTGTCAGGCTTTCATATTAGCATGATGTTGGCCTTGTAGAATCTGTTAGGAAGACACCTGCTTTCTTTTGTTTGCCATTAGCTTGGAGTATCTTCTTCCACCCCTTCACTCTGAGCTTGTATTTGTCATTGGAGCTGAGATGTGTTTCCTGGAGGCAACAAATTGTTGGATCTTGTTCCCTAATCCATCTTGCCACTTTGTGTCTTTTTATTGGAGAGTTCAATCCATTTACATGTCGCGTGATTACTGATGTATGAGGGCTTAATGCTGTCAATCTGTCACTCATTTTCCAGTTTTCCTGCATTTCCTTTGTTTCTCATCCTGTGTGTTTTGGTCTACCCATTGACTTCTGCAGTTTCTTATGCCATGTTTCTTATTTTTTTCCTTGTTTATTTTTTATGTCTTTGTTCTGCTTTTTAGTTTAGTGGCTACCTTGAAGTTTGTATTCAGAATCTTGTGCATAACATAGTCCATTTTCTGATGTCCTCGTATTTCCTTAGTCTAAACTGATTCAGTTCCTTTCCTCCTCCCCTCCTAAGTTGTTTCTCTCATAGCTTATTCCAACTTGTCCCATGAGTTTGTGGTTAAAGTGACAAGATTGTCTTTGTTTTTGGTGTTTTCCTTCCCTTTATCCTAATGCTATAGGTGAATATTTGCTATCCTATTCTAATGCTATCTATTTGTCTCCTTACTCTGTGTTTTATGACCCCTTTCTCCCTTTTTTTTCTTTTTTCAGGTATGAGGGCCTTCTTGAGGATTTCATGTGGTGGGGTCTCTTGGCTACAAAGTCCCTCAGCTTTTCTTTGTTTGGAAAACATTTAATTTCTCCCCATATCTGAAGGATATTTTTGCTGGATGGAGTATTGTTGGCTGAAGATTTTTATCTTTTAAAGTTTTGAATATGTCATTCCATTCTCCCCTAGCTTGTAAGGTTTCTGCAGAGAAATCTGCTGAAAGTCTGACAGGGGTTCCTTTTTAGGTTATTTTTTCCTGCCTTGCTGCCCTGAGTGTTCTTTCTTTGTCATTCATTTTTGCCAGTTTTACTACTATATGCCTTGCAGTATGTCTTTTTACATTGACAAATCTAGAAGATCTGAAAACTTCTTCCACACACATTTCTTTCTCATTCCCTAGATTTGGGAAGTTCTCTGCTATCATTTCTTTGAGCACACCTTCTGCTCCATTCTCCTTTTCTTCACCTTCTTGGACACCTATAATTCTTATGTTGCACCTCCTCATTGAGGTGGATATTTCTCAGAGACTTTCTTCATTTCTTTTTAGTCTCAGTTCTCTCTCCTCTGTCTGGAGCAACTCAACATGTCTATCTTCGATTCTGCTGATTCACTCCTCTATGGTGTCCACATGAGCATTCAGGGAATCCATATGTTGTTTTATCTGTTCCATTGTGTCTTTCATCTCTAGTATTTCTGATTGATTCTTCTTTATAGTTTCAATCTCTTTTGTGAAGTAGCTCCTGAACTCGTTGAATTGTTTCTCCATATTCTCTTTTACCTCATTGAGTGTTTTGATGATAGCTATTCTGCAGTCATTGCTGTTTACTTATTTCTGAGTCCTCAGGACAGAATTCTGGGTATTTGTTTTCCCTCTGGTCTGGAGTTTTGATGAATTGCTTGATGCTGGAAGAACGGTTTTTTCCCACTGATTGTTATTCAGTTGCAGTTACAGCCTGTCGCCACTGGATGGAGGTTGAGAGCTGAGTATTCTGAGCCCTCCGCCTTCAGCCAAGATGGCTGGCACAGTGCAGGGGTGGCAGGGCACTTTCTCTTGCCGCAATCCCCGGTTTCCTGATCTGCTCTCACTATCTGGTCTCCTGGGGTCTTGGTTCAATGAGGTCACACCGGGTGAAAGCTTTTGTACTGTTAGAGGGATTCCCTCTAGGCTGCAAGGACCTAGGGAGTCCTGGGTGATCCTGCGGATGCACGACCCTTCCCCCACTCCTTCCCTCACGGAGCCTCCCAGGGCAGTGATCCCAGTCTTTAGGGGAGGGAGCAAAGTTCTCTCTTACCTGGTTCCAACTCCTCCGAGGGGGACTCCAGTCTCTCCACCCTCTGTTGTTTGGCTGCCGTGACTCCTCAAGAATTCCTGTGCTATGAGGATATTTTCTGTTGGAATATGGTTGCTCCTTTTTGTTGTAAGTTGGAGGGGAGAGAGTCCCGGGCAAGCTCACTCTGCCATGACACTGACATCACTCCCTGCATTATATATTTTATTGTGTTTTTTGTGTGTGTGTGTATATTAAGAATATTGACTTTTGTGTGTTATATTTCTAATGTACCACTTTACTAAAATCTCATTGTTTTGTAGTAGTTTTTTCATTTATTCTTTTGGATATCTGATCATAACTCTGAATCATAACATAGTTTCCCCTGCTTCTTTCACTTTTAGGTCTTTAACAGTCTTGTTAATTGAGTTGACAGCTGTCTCCAACTTAATATTAAATAGCAGTGGAAATAGTAAGCATCTTTATTTTGTTCCTGTCTTTACTAGCAAAGCCACTAGTGTTTCCCAATTAACTAAAAGGCTAGTTTTTGCCCTGAAGTATATAAGCATGTTATTGTGTTGAGGCATGTCCATCAATTTTTATTTTATTGAGTGCTTTTAGCATATTTCATTAGTTTCTTATGGCTGCCATGACACATTACCACAAATTCGGTGGCTTAAAATAGCAGGAATTTATTCTCTCACTGTTCTCTAGGTCAGAAGGCCAAAACCAAGGTGTCAAGAGGGTCATGCACCCTCTGAAGTCTCTAGGGAAGAACCTTCTTTGCCTCATCTTAGTTTCTTGCTGGCTCTCAGCAATCCTTGGCTTGTAGTTGCATCACTGCAATCTCTGCAATCTCTGCCTCCTTGTCACATGGCCTTCTTCCCTCTGTGTATCTCTGTCTCTGTATATTTTTGTCTTATGAAGATATCAGTCATTTGATTTAGTGCTCACTCTAGTTCGGTATGATCTCATCTTAACCAATTACATCTACAATAACCCTATTTCTAAACAAGGTCACATTCTGAGGTTCCAAGTGGACATAAATTTGAGGGGCACACTCTTCAACCCACTATAATATTAAATATATGTTGACTTTTGTCAAATAGCTTTTCTGCATCTATGGAGACAATCATGTATGTTTTTTTCTCCTTGCCTCTATCAGTATGATGGATTATATTAATTTTGTTAAAGAAAAACCAGAGCTGGACAGTAGCTAAAGCAAAGTAGATTTCTTTCAGGGGAATAGGGGGAAAGAGCAATAGGGGAAAAGAGGCCTCAGTATAGAACTGGGATCAATTCCAAATACAGCATGGGCAAGTGGGAATTTATAGCCAAGGAGTGGGTGTTGGGAGTGGGTAGGGTGCCAGTGGCTAGAAAATTACTAAGAGGAAACATCAGAGGTAAGGAACGATCGTGACTAAAGATACCTAATGGGATTCTTGCTGAAATCAGGCCAAAGTAATCAGACATCACCTGGGGGATGGCAAAGGATGAGGAACTCAATTACACATGGAGAGTGATCAGATATGGAGGATGAGGATTCTACTTAAACCAACTTAGTGGGATTCTCACTAAAACTGGACAACACAGAGATGAAGACAGAAGTCTGAAAGTCAAGGTCTAGTTGAAAAAGTGTTGAGGGGACCCTGAGTAGAGTTTGGTAGAGGAGAAAGTCTTTGTCAATAACTTCCTTAACAAACGCTGATCTTTGCATTTCTGAAATTTCTTGGGCATCCTGTGTTATGTGAAATGGGCTTGTAGTTTTCATTTTTGGTGCAAATTGAAAATGTTTGTGGTGGTTATATTCACTTTATAAATGAACAGGAAAGTTCCTGCTTTTTCTGTGCTTTGAATAATTTCAGCAGCAATCATGATTTTCTGATATTTAGCAGTTTGATAGAATGTCCTTGTGAAAGTATTTGCTCTTGGTGTCCTTTTTGGGGGTGTGCCTATTCAACCATTTTCTCTATTTTTCTAACATGATGATATATTTAGACTTTCTGTTTCTACATGGATTAATTTAGGAATACTGAATTTACAAAATCCACTTCATCTAAGTTTTCAAATCATTTGCTGAATTGTGCTATAACATTTCTTATGATTTTTAAAAAGTTCTTCTGTTTTGAGGGTTATTTCCTCCAGTCAGTTCTAATTTTGCATGTTTGCACTTATTTTCTGTTTTCTTGAGAAGGTTGGCTAGAGGTTTGTTTATTTTATTGACTTTTCAAATATTCAGGTTTTTGTTTATTTGAATTTTTTAACTCATTGTTTTCTGAGTTTGTCTTTATCAACCCTTCCTTACGCATTCTTCTGGTTTATTTTGTTGTTCATTTTCTAACATCTTGAGCTGATTTTTTTTTAAAGATTGGCACCTGAGCTAACCTCTGTTGCCAATCTTTTTTTTTTCTTCTTCTTCTTCCCAAAGCCCCCAGTACATAGTTGTATATTTTAGTTGTAGGTCCTTCTGGTTGCGCTATGTGGGATGCAGCCTCAGCATGGCTTGATGAGCAGCGCCATGTCCGCGCAGGATCCAACCAGCAAACCTTGGGCCCCCGAAGTAGAGGACGAACTTAACCACTCTGCCACCGGGCTGGCCCCTTGAGCTGGTTATTTGATTCATTTATTTTTCATTGTTATTAATGTCCTTTTAATCTCTGGAGAAGTACAATTTACCACACTACCTTATTATATCTTTTGCTCTTATAAGCGACTTCCCCAAGGTTAGTTGAGGCTCTGTAGGTTTGTTGGACCGGAAGGGAGAGACTCAGAGTCTCAGAGAAGGATGCGGTTGGTGAACCAGTCCAGCTGTGAGGAGGGTTTTACAAAGGGCTAATGCGCATCGCAGGTGTAGCCCCCTTGCTTAAATCGCTGTCCTGACGTTCTCCTGACGGCGGAGAGTATTCTGCCCGAAAGGGGGCGCGGTCATCGCCAGCGCGCTGTCTCTCCCGGGTGACAGACACGAACAACTCTGCATTTGTCCTTCCGTATTCTTTCCCCTTCTGGAGCTAATATGGTCTGTATCTCTCGCGTTATACTTCGTGGCTTTCTGGCAGCCCTTTAGAGCGTCAGGGAAAGAGAAGAAAAGAGAGAGTGAAGACATGAGAGAAAATGTTTCATCCCAGGCTCTTCTACTGGCAGGGAAGTGACTCCAGACTGAAAGGAGTGCAAGGATCCCAGGATCACCAATGGGACCTTTCGGTCTAGAATGAAGTCTACACTTTTTTCAGCCAAACGTAACACAAAGCTTAGATTTAAGATTTTGGAAATAGCGAGATCAAGTAGAATGTACTTTGACTTGATTCTAACTTTTGCAAAACCCGCCCAAAATGGCTGTGTTCTATCTTGAATATATTCCCGAGTGGAGCATTTTGCCAAGGGGGTGTAGCTCAGTGGTAGAGCGCATGCTTAGCATGCACGAGGCCCCGGGTTCAATCCCCGGCACCTCCATTTTCGGTCTATTGTCTTTTACACTGTTTTACTCCTTTTCCTGCTCAAAAGGAAAGTAAACCTGTTTCACAAAGACTTGCCGTTCGTTAATATTATTTTACTGCCCTGTTTCTACAGCTCGTGCTTGGCAACACCTAGGGTGGCTGCGTAAGCAAAAGGAGGAAAAGATGGAAGGAGAAGACAAAGACTCGGCTCGCTCAGCAGCTCGAGATTTCGAAACAAGACGTCGCCAAACTGCCGACTTCTTTTGCCTTTGGTTCCTTTTTGCAGTATTATTAATAAAGCAAGAAAGAAAAGATAAGGATGGAAAGATTTAACAAAAGGAAAACACAGTCTCTCGTGCAATTTTTCTTAGTTTCTTTTGTTTCCTGAGCCATGTTGGCCATAATCAGACTGCAGGTTGAAAAAGGAGAAAAGCGGACCCTTCCAAACTGGAAAATTGAGAAATTTACGTTCATCAATTAACGTGGAGAAGGCACACTATGGCCGCGATAGTTCCTTTGAGAAGTACATTTGGCTGAAAATCTCAAAATTCACAGATTAATTTCCACTTTTGTTCTGTCTTTACTCTTAGCCGAGAATTGGACTTAAATCGATGACTTAAATTTACCTGAGATAGTAGCGCCCTCTACCGGGAAGAAATTTTCCAAATGCTTGGTCAGCGTGGTCCTTGGACCAAAAAAGTTGGCGGCTCCTGAGAGCTTGTTAGAAACGCAGAATGTCAGCTCCATCCCAGACCCGCTGAACTAGAACCAGCATTTCAACAGGATCCCCAAGTGATTCTTTTGCACATTAAAGTTTGAGAATCACTGTTTTGAGTGCTGTGACGTGGATCAAGAGGACATATATTATAAATATATGGCTGTATTTTAATTTTTCCAATTTCCTATTCCAATGTAGGAAAAAAATCAAAAAAATGTTATTTCTATTGTTGAACCATTTTTGCGTTCTAATCATTGATCTGTTCCCCTTCCATGGTAATATATTTATTAATATTTTTGAATCAGTATACACAATAGAATTTGATGTGGTTTCTTCTACTTTTCAATAAAAATTTTGCAAGTTTTGCAGTCAAGATCACGCTAACTTCCTGTATGAACTGGGAAGTTTGTATCTTTGTTTCCACTCAGCAACGCTCTAACCAGGATAAGATCTTTCCCAAGTTGTCTTGGCTTTGGGATTTACTTCTTCAAAAAAAGATTCAGAACTAGTGCTCAGCAAGGGGTCATTTTCTATTCTGTTGACATATTTTCTCTCTCTTTGTTTTCAAAGTACAGTTTCACAAAGTCTTTTTGCCACTTACATCCACTGTGTCAGGAGAAAAGTATTCATATGCTCCAACTGAGGGAATTCATCAAGTTGCAAAAGGAAAATAGACAAAACATGAAAAAGAAGATCATAAATTATCACTATTACTTTTCTGTATTATATTAGGCTTCATGCCCAAATGGAAATACTCTTTCCCCTTCTAATCATAGACTTCTCCAAGGGACTCCACCTCTGTAAGTTATGGGAGAAGAAGATAGGGAAAAAAAGCCAAAAGCTTAGTATGAGAAAGCCATAGGAAACATAGATGGAAATTTCAAAAAATTGTATGTCAATAAAAACAACGTGTGTCAAACTAAGGTACTTCTTTGATGTGAACCCATGTGTAACTTTGGCCCGGGACAAGAATGACTCATTTTAAAGTACATTGTAGATGAATTCTGAAAAGTCAACTCTGTTTTATTTTGGGGTTCTATCCTACAACATGTTCATCTTTTGTTTAGCTTTCTTCGGGGAGAAATTAAAGATTAAGGAGCTCTGGGCAGGGAGGGGATGCAGCCACGTGTGTGAAACCCTGTGTGAATGTACAGGAGGTGGCAGTTGGGCAGGACCATTGGCTGCACAGGAATGTGGAAGCAGGCACCATCCATTAGGCTATGCAGTCATTCTGACTCAAAACACAGTACTTTATTTTTTCAAAGACATTTAATAGGAGAAAAAAAGGTTGCTTAGTCCTTTACTGCCTACTTTGGGAACAGTTTCTTCAAATTCAATCATGGTGGGAGACTTAGAGCAATATAACTAAACCTCCCTGTCCATGTCAACAAATTGAGATGTTGTAAACACTAAAGAAAATCATGAGCGTGAATTCAGTTTCCAGAGCATAACATAGAAGCTCTTTCCGTGAAAACTTCACCCCTTTTCATCTGTCAACTTTGTGTGTGTTGTGTCTGTGTTAGCTAGCACCTTTATCACATCATATAATTATAATTTCTTCTAGTGGTGGGAACAATTAAGATCTAGTCTCTTAGCAAGTTTAATGTTTATAATACAGTTTTGTTGTCTTTAATTCCTGTATTGTGTGTTAGATCTCCACGACTTATTTATCTACCAGTTGCAAGTATGTGCCCTTAAACATCGTTCCCATTCGCCGACCCCTCAGGCTTCGGTACCCACCATTCCACTCTCTGTTTTCTCTAGTTCACTTTTTTTTTCTTAGATTCCACATACAAAGGACATCATATGGTATTTGTCTTTCTCTGACTTATCTCACTTAGCATAATGTCTTCAAGGCCCATCCTTGTTGTAGCAAATGGCAAGATTTCCTTTTTTTACATTACTGAATAGTGTTCCATCATATGTATATACCACATCTTCTTTATCCCTTCATCCTGGCCCGTCAACTTTTTAAAACTGGCACGCAACCAGTTACAGTTTTCTCCCTGGTCTTAGATGCATTAGAAATGCACTTCTGGGGTGGCCCAGTGGCTGAGTAGTTAAATTCTCATGCTTGGCTTGGGCAGCGCAGGGTTCGCTGGTTCAGATCCTGGGTGCAGACCTAAATACCACTCATCAAACCATGCTGTAGTGGCATTCCATATAAAAAAACTAGAATGACGTACAACTGGGATATACAACTATGCACTGGGGCTTTGGAGAGAAAAAAAAAGAGCAAGACTGGCAACAGATGTTAGCTCAGGGTCAATCTTTCTCACAAAAAAAATAAAATAAAAAGCACTTTGTATGTCTGCAGGTTTCCTGAATAGAGTAATTGGGTATGAGTGAGTTCTATCACCCGAGATAAATGGTTATTTCATCAGAAGAATCTCATATATTTGGAACTCATCCTACCATTTCCCAGTGAGTAGATATTTCAAGCACGCAACGGACAGAGTTTGAACGCTGTTACAGAAAATTAATAAACAATTTTGGTGTTCAGTGTATTTTGGGGCAAACAGAAACAAAACAAAATCTCCTTGTGAGGAACTTGTGGTAATCCAACCAGGAGCTAGGTTTCTCCAAGTGCAATTTAGAGGATAATTATTTGATGACTCTGGAAACTTTCATAATTGTGCTTTCATGCCATCGAACAGCCTGGATAATTTCCCACTTATCCTCCCAGCCCTCTCTCTCTCTCTCACACACACACACACACTCATATACCAGAGCTTGCAGCCTTTTGTGGGGGCCACTTCTCTAGTGCTCAATCTCGGTGAAACCTGAAACTTCCTTTTCCTCCTATCTATTCTACCAGCCCCATGAGCCAACTGATAGGGAAATCTGCCAAACTGATAAGGTCCTTTCAATTTCAAAAGAGATTCAATGATATACTTACTAATAGAGGCAAAGACGTAGATGAATGAGGAAGAGATAACACCTACTAGGAGTCTGGTACCAGGAAGTGAGTTTTTCTGGGTCTTCATTGGGAGTTTCAAGGCCATGGTACTAACCACTGTGAATCCTAGGGTTCAAGATCAGTCTAGGAAAAAGTTCATTTTTTTGCTTTATACAATTGTCAGTAAATGAGTTCCTGATCTCTCAATCTCAAAGGACTCCTTCAGTTCTCATTCTACTCACTCTACATTCTTGTGCCTGCTGATCACTCCCACCCCTAAGTATTCAGATCAGACCACTGGGCTGAGAGTTCACTGTGCTACATTGACAGCTGGGATCCCATAGATAAATATGCTAAATCCAACAAGCCTAACACCAAACCCCTCTCCTTCTCCTAGTCTCTCTTCCATTCTCCCAAAGAGTAACAACAACAACAAAAAATATCTCTCTTTTTCTTTTCCTCCTGTTTGTTGAATGATTGGGCTCTTTTTATGCCCTGCCTTTCTTTCTTGGTCTGCAAAACCCAATAGGTCTCTCCAATCTGTCTATCTACCTATTAACTTGCTTTCAAAATTCCACACTTCTTTCTACCCCTAAATCTGCTGTTTAGTTCATGCACTGGGCATTGTTCTCCTGGACTATTTCATGAACCTTCTTAGTTGCCTTCAGGCTGTAATAAAAATGAACAGACCCTTGGTAATGAATTGGTAACAAATTGCCCGTGGTTTTTATTCTCACTCAGGTTTTTCCCATCAAAATTTTGCCCTTAACATTCCTATGGAGCAAACAGCAAATAGTAAGAAGTGTTATATGCAGGGAAAATCTGGTCAATTTTCTGATGCACGTTTTCAATATTTTGTGTTCCATTTCAAGCTTTATTTGTTAAAGAATCAGTACCCCCCACAGCTCCCAGGGGTCTTCTATTTTAAAGCTGTCACAAATCCTGCTCTTAAACCCACTACTGCTAAAACAGCAAAGAGGAATTGGGAAGAGAGGGGTCCACAGAATATAGTAAGATAGTTTCTGAAGAACCTCCACAGTGGAGCTCAGGGCCACACCTAGGCTCACAGCGAGGGGGTGTAGCTCAGTGGTAGAGCGCATGCTTCGCATGCATGAGGTCCCGGGTTCGACTCCTGGCACCTCCAAGCAGTAGCTGCCTGGTGTTTAAGAAACACGGTGTAAGCTATTCTCTTGGGGCTTTTTTTGTCCTTTACTCATTGCCTGCTCACAAGAAAAGTAAACACGTGATCCAAGACGTTCATTTTAATGCTACGCTATTTAAACTTCATGAGGCTTAAACCCACTCAAAGCAGGTTGCAGAGCAGAAGTTTACATGGTCTGTTAGTTGTGCGTGATAGCCATAAAAAACTACTATAAACTTGGCAGCTTAAAACAACAGAAATGTATTCTTTCACTCTTCCAGAGGCCTGAAGTCTGAAATTAGTATATCACCAGACCAAAATCAGGACACTGGCAGAGTGATGTCCTCTGCAGAGGCTCTAGGGAAGAATCCATCCTTGGCCTCTTCCAGCTTCTGGTGGCTGCCAGCATTCCTTGGCTTGTGGTAGCATCACTCCACTCTGTCTCCATGGTCACATTGCCTTCTCCTCTGTGTGTGAAATCTCCTTCTGCCTCTTTTTTATAGGGACATTTGGTTACCTTGGGCCTACCCAGATAATCCAAGGTAATCTACCCGTTTCAAGATCCTTAATGTAATCGCGCCTGCAAAGACAGTTTTTCCATATAAGGTAACATTTACAGGTTCTAGGGATTGGGACCTGATATCTTTGGGAGCCATTATTCAGCGTACTACTGCATAGGATCCCCTAAACCCAAAACAATAAGTGTGCCGCCATATTAACAAATTCATCATCTTGGCTTCTATTTTCCACTATTATTGAGAGAAGGAAAAACAGGAAAAGAAGAAGAAAATAAGAGGCCTGAGGAAAAATTGCTTGAGTTTCCTTCGTTTTCTCTGGAGTTTTTAGGACAAGGAACCAAAAGTCTTCCCTCTGATTTCTCTACTTATCTTCTCTCTCCATCACCAAAAGTTTGGTTCAACAATAAGCCCGAGAATACTAGGTGAATGAGTGGGTCAATGCTACTGCAAATGACAGCTGTGTGGCTGGAGTCCTGCCAAATATGGAAAAAAAAAAAGAAGAACCTGATTTAAATGACTCAGACACCCTACTTGTGCCAAATTGCTATTTCATACTATCCAATTTCCTTTTATTTTATCACTCATCTTGTTTTCTTTCTTTTAAAATCTGAGAAGAGATTTTTCACATATTGAGGTATATAGGGTAACTGTTGGACTTCAAAACTGATTCGGCTTGAGCTAAAAAGCCTGAGTTATGGCCTATCAAACATACATTGTACATCTGCTTTTACCATGAAAGAATGCACTCTCTCAAGGTAAGAATGCATATTTCCCCTCCCTACACCCTATTGATAATGCCCTGTGGGTAATGCCCAGATTAGTCCCTTTCTTGACATCGGGATCATGTTGACCCGTTAATTTGCAACTAAATACCTCTTTGAAACTTTGATGAAAGCATAACCTGGGTGTGTTTAATGTGTGGTCTTTGTTCTAAAAAGATACAAGACTGTACTGAAAAGCATACTGCTCCGGAAAGCTTTCTAAGGTCTTCCTGGGTTATAATCCTCACTCTGGCTCAAGTAAAACGCACCTTATTTCTCTTATCTACAGAATGGTTATTGGTTATTTTGCGCTGACAAATCTCTAAATAAAATTAACATCAAATATGCTACTAAAGAAGTAGCAAAAAAAGTTTTTTGGGTATGTGTGTCCAAATGGAAATTATTAGCTGCCAAAACAAGAAGACAAATAATTCGCAGGTGTCTAGGACGTTTTCACCATAGAGAAAGAACAGCCATTTGCTCTCCTGTTTCCTGTCCATACAATCATTTCTGCTTTGTATTTCCAGATACTCCTCAAAATTTCTAGTCTACCATCAGCCCCTTCAAGGGGTTTTTATGGTTTCAAATTAATCACTGTCTGTGCTCATCTTTACTTCTGAATAATAGAGAGGGGAGGGAGTCTGTCTCCCAACCTCACTCTTTCTTTCCTTACCAGGGCAGCCTTTCTTCACCTCCCGGCTCTGAGAAAGAAATTCAATCTCTTTCAAATGTCCGAAATTGATTAACTCACAAGCAAGGAGCATGAAAGGGAAACAGAGCAAAACACCTGCTAAATTCTAATATAAATTGGGAAATCTGCATCTTTGTCTCTGCTTAGCAACATTTTAAATAGTATGGGAACCACCTGAGAAGTACATACTGTCCAAATCTTGAGATCATTTCAGAACACCATGTTGCCTATCCCTCAATAACCAAGAACCATAGAATATATATGTATGTATATATTTTGACAAACACTATTATTTTTCTAAACTATTTGAGAACAATTTGCAGACATTATATCTTTTTATTATACACTTCTACCTTTTCTTTTTCTTTTTTTTGCTGAGGAAGATTCACCCTGAGCTAATATCTGTTGTCAATCTTCCTCTATTTTGTATGCGAGCCACTGCCACAGCATGGCCACTGAGACAAGTGGTGTAGGTCTGCACCCAGGAATGAAACCTGGGCTGCCAAAGTGGAACACACCAAATTTGACCATTAGGCCACCCAGGCTGGCCTTCATAATCTTTTTATTGTACACTTTAGTATGTACTTCTTAAGAGCAAGAAAATTTCCTTACCACAGAACAATGATCAAATTCAGGAAACTTAACACTGATAAAATAGTGCTATCTAATATACAGTCTACATTAACTTTAATTTTACCAATAAAATCCTTTACAGAAATTTCTCTCCCAAAGTAGGGTCTATTCCAGGATCACATATGAATTTGGTTACTCTTTAGTCTCCTTTAATTAGGAATGGTTTCTTAATCTTCTTGTCTTTCATGAGATTGATATGTTTTTGAAGAGAAGATGGCAATGATTTTGTAGAATGTTCTTCAACTTATGTTACAATTAGACTAGATTTAGAGTATGAATATTTGGGAGGAATAACACAGAAATGGTGTTGTTTCCCTCTATTACACCAGGAGGCATGTTTTGTCAGTTTTTCCCATTATTAGTGATATTAGCTTTGATTACTTGGTTAAAGTTGTATCTACCAGGTTTCTTTCCCTATAAAATGATAATTTTCCCCTTTGCAATTAATAAGTAATCTGTAGAGAAATACTCTGAGACTATATAAATAACCCGATCCTCATCAAAATTTTACCTATGTTTTTTAGCATTGATTTATGAATTTTGCCTGAGTCGATCATTATTCTTATCATTGCCAAATGGTGATTTCTAACTATTATTACTTCTATATTTATTAGTTGGCATACCACTGTAAAGAAAACTTTCTCTTCTTTCATGTTTATTCTTTAAGTATCCAACGATTATAATCATTTATTGTCATTATTCGTGGTCAAAGTGTCCCAGATTTGACCAGTGAGTGGTCCTTCAAGTTGGCTTCTGGATCCTTTTGAATCGTCCCCAACATTTTTGGGTGCCTATATTCTAGCTCACAAAGATGTCTTAGGTTCATCTTGCACTTTCCCTTATCCTAGAGTCAGTGACTTCTACAAGTAGCTCTGGTCTCCTTTAGTGGGGAATGGTATTTAAAAATCCAGATATAGGGCTAGCATTGCTTATTTCTACTGATGTATTGTTTCTTCTAGGTCCTGTTAGCAGACACATCTGGGGGAAAATGGCAATTTTATATACACATATAAATTTATATATATGCATATAATTATATATGTATATAATTTTACTTGTATATATATGCACACACACATATATATAATTTCATCCTGATGCCTCTAATCCCCATCCTTAGCTAACAGGGCTATTTCTTACCTCCCTTTCTCACAGCAAGAGCCCTGATTTCCAACAGCAGTATATATATTAATTTCCCCAATCACACAAAAGTAAATTCACACAGCCACAAATAAAAATAAATAAAATTCACGCAAAGTATCAGAATTGCTATATCCTTAATACTACAAAAAATAACCCTACTATATAGAGGTTAAGATTTGTTGGGGGGCTTTTCTCTTTACAATTAGGACAGAATACTATGTACAATATTTACTTGAATGTGTTCTTTCTTTTTCTCTTCAATGTGGTTACGATATCCTTTTGAAATGCAATTAGATTTGTGTCTATTTGTATTCAATTTTAGAGTATCTTCACACACACTTGAGTCAGTTTTACTTTTCAACCATGTAAAACATTAAAGTATCCAGGAGTCAAAAGAGAACAAAGTAATGTGAAGAAAAGTTGCAGGAGAATGAAGTATCCCCGGACACCCAAGAATGGAAGCGCGCTGCAGGCAATCTAAACTGATAGGAAGCCGACTTCGAGGCGGGTTGATCACGAGCTGCCCACGAATCAGGAACCGTACCTTTCTGTGTACCATTAAGGTACCTTTCTCCTGGAGTAGCAGCGCCTGAGAGAGGATGTAGTGTAGGAAGTTTAGAAGTAGCAGAATCGAACATAAAGTAGCTTTGTCTTGATGGCTCAGTCCGCTGACTCAAACAACCGCGGACATCTAAGGGTCACAGCGGCCCTCTGATAGAGGGGCTGCCGCAGGGGGTATAGGTCAGTGGTAGAGCGCGTGCTTAGCATGCACGAGGTCCTGGGTTCAATCCCCAGTACCTCCAACCTTTTTCCCTCCTTTCTCGCACGTCCTAAGATCTGCTACCTGAAACGTTGTCAAACGGAGTTGTTATGGCTGTGGGAATTCTTTGCTAACCATTTTGGGACACAGGGAGGCAACTGTGCTCAGTCCTAAAGTTATTTGTTGTTAGTTCTGTTATTCATCCAATCTCTCCAAGAGCTCTCGGCAATCACCAGCACGTGGGCCACCGTCAGTAGGCTTGAGAAGCCAGTTGCAGTTTTCTCAACCACCCAGTCAGTTTCCACTTGTACGGAATCTGAACATCAGGAAATGTGGGTCTGTGCAGTCTAAAGGACAAGCCATCTGATTCCAGATCAGAAAATTAAGAACTCAAGTTCTTTTGCGGTTCTTTTATTCTAGCTCCTTCCTAACCTAGGTTGCAGAAGGCTTAGAAGCTTTCACTAAAATATTTTGCTAGATTTCTCTGCCAGTGGCTGACGACTTGATGTGCTGGTGGTCACTTTTTTGGTCAGAGGCCCTCAAACTCTGGAGCTTACATAAAAGCCATTTAACTACAAACACACTACCAATGAGGAAAAGATAGCTATCACCTCCGTTGAAATCTGGTGAAGGGAAATAATACTTCTCTGGGTGTTCTAAGTTAGTTTCTGGTCTGAAATGGCAAACATTTTGAACTCTAGGGCCCAAGATCAGTCTAAGGGAAAGCTCATTTCTTTATTTTCCCCAAATAAAGAATAAACTCTTGTTCTCCCAATCCCAATAAATCCTTTTCAATCTCACTCTACTTACGCTCCAGGGACATCCTCCTTCCACACAACTAAACAACCCATACCTCCAGATCAGAGCTCTTTGCAGAGTTTCAGATGCTGGTATCACAGAGCTTAAGCAGAAATCCACAGGAGGATACACCGCAAGAATCTTAACAGTATCTTGTTTAAAAAAATTCTACTCTTATTTTAGTCACCAAGGGGAAAAAAAATCAAGCTGCTACACATCCAGAAAGCAGGAAAGCAGCCCCTTTCTCCACCTACAGAAGTCAGGAAACCTGGAGATCTTCCATAATGCATCCTCTGCTTTTCTTACTCTCCACAAGCTGTGAGTGTCCGCCAGGCGGTCACAAACCATCCGCACATCCAAATTTGAGATCATCGTCTCGACTTGTGAGGGGCTCACCTACATCGCCTCTGCGCCTGTAGTAAGACTGAGAGAGGATGGCTGCATGTGTAGTTACCACTGGTTGTTCAGCGACCCTGGCTTTCTGCGGCCACAATCCAGCTCTTCAGACTTCTTTTGAGCCAAGAGCAGGGATGTGAGGCGTAAAGAAGCGCGTTGCAAATAAATGCCTGGAAGAATTTCTTCAGAAGAAAGTTGGGTTTCAATAGACTTCTTTCTAAGAGTTAGAAATACGTGGTGCAAACAAACGGGAACTTTCTCATCTCATCTTTTGCATTTCAAGCAAAACCTTACCAAAAAAAGACGTTCCACCATCTCGGTTGCGCTCAATTTCAAATCTGCAGGCGGATCCCGCTTCTACTCTCGGCACTGCTTCCACCACATCAACTTGAGGAAATCGGGAAATCCCTGCAGCTCCCTCCGGAGCTACCAGTATTGATTCCTGAACTTCAAACGAGAACTCAACCTCAGTGCGTCACCCGGAGCGCTCAGCCTGTTTATCCAGCGACGGAAAGAGCAGCGACGCGCTCACGAAGCCACGATAGTCTCGGGGCAAAATGAGCGAGATCCTCTTCTGGGACAAGCTTGAGAGAGAAGGAACCCAACTCTTCCCTTACATTTGGAGGAAGCGAAGCAAAGATGTGGAGTTTCGATCCACCTTACCAACCTCCCCACAAATGCGAATCATCTTGAGGATGCTTTTCCTCTATCCTCGTCCTCTCGCTCCCTTTTCTCCTTGTCTTCTTCCATTTCACCCCACCCTGCCTCTTCTCCCTCCCCATCAGCTGGGGATGCTCCTGTCTGCTCCTGAATAAAATTTTCACAGTAGCTCAGCGCACTCCTAGTCCCATTTACGCCCATTTTAATCCCTGTATTGAGATTCACGTGTAATTGATATTTTAATTTCCACATGCTTTCTAATTTCTTTCCTTCCCTACGTTGTCAGCTCAGCCTCTCTCCAGCATTGACTGAGGCTTGTTCTGATGGGGGCGAGATGCACGGCTAGGTCAGTCAGTAGATGAATGCTGTTTCCTGCGCGGGGAAGAAAGAATCTGTAAGAGAATCTAGAATATTTTTGGAAGAAATCACCCAAAAACTTAAATCCGTATTTACTCTCGCACCAAATCCTGGCTAAAGGCAAAAAGCCTCGACTCTTTCCGAATAGGAGACTGAGGTTTGAGAACCTGTCCAGACAAACTCAGAGTTTTATTAAAATTCACTTCGCAGCTGGTCCTCAGCTACTGCCATTTCCTCATTCCAGAGAGAATTGTTTCTAAAGTTCTGAAAATCTCTGAGATTGTTTCTACCTTATTGAACAGAGGGGAGTTTGATGTCCTGGCACTGTCAAATTGTTATAAAAGTTTCTAATGCTCACAGATGGGTAAAAACCAGTTCTTATACAGGCACCAGTCTGTCGACCACAATTTGAAAAGTGCTAATGAAGAGTTAGGATGTACTGGAGGCAAGGACATATCCCAGGAGATCCTTCTTTCTCCTCTTCTTTTCTTGTTATTTTAATTGAGGCTTAATTAATATAAAGTGAAATGCACAAAACAATTATTCACCTTGATGGGTTATTATACATGCATACAGCCATGTAAACAACACCCCCCAACACAAAGATACATCATTTTTCAGCTCCCAGCAGCTTCTTTGTGCCTTATCACAATCAATATCACTCTCTGACCTCTACCACCATAGATCAGTTTTTCTACTATTTTGAAATAATGTAAATAGAATCATACAATATGTACTCATTCGGGTATGGATTCTTTCACTCAGTTTTTAAAAATCAGATACATCCATGCTATTGCTAGTAGCGGTGGTTCTTTTTCATTGTTCTGTAGTATTCCACTGTGTGAATCTTGTACTTCACAATGTATTAATTCATTTTACTGTTGATGTACGTTTGGAGTGCTCTTGTTTTTGGCTGAAATGTCTAATGCTGCCATGGGCATTCCTGTACAGGTCTTTCAAGGGAAATACTCATGCATTTCTCTTGTGTAGAAATGTGGCTATGGAGTTTTGGGATAATAAGTTATGTATATATTTAGCTTTACTTACTATTTCTAAAGAGTTTCCCAGTGTGGGTGTACCAGTTTGTGGTCTCATTAGCAATGTATGAGCATTCTAGTTTCTCCACATGCTCAGCAGCATCTGTTATTGTCACTTATGTTAAGTTAAGCAATTCTGGTGAAGAGAAGTATTATTTCATTGGTTTTTAATTTGCATTTCCCTGATAGCAAATGATGTTGAGCGCCTTTTAAATTGTTTATTGGCTATTTGGGGTATCCTCTTCTGTGAAGTGCATGTTAATTTGCTCTGTCTTAATGAAGTTTTAGTCTTTCTCTTAGTATTTTGTAGGAGTTCTCCACATATTCCAGATAAGTGTCTTTTGTAAAATATAAGCATTTAAAAATCTTCTCTTAGACTGCGACTCATCTTCTCTTAAGGAGGAGAGGGCTTGAAAAAAGTTCTAAGAAGAGGAAAGAGAAAAGAAGGAGAGAGAGGATGATACACAAGAGAAAGTTCTATCCTTAGATCTTTCCTGACTGTTGCAGGAAAAAAATGCCCCCAGGCTGGGTAGGAAACCTTGGAACAGGTAGATAGGGTGAAAGGTCTTAGGAGCAGAAATGGTGTTATTTGGTCTGTGATCCTCTTGCATTTCTCCTAGGGTAGCCATTTAAGCAGATATAGTTTAGAAGTTTAAGAAATAGTGGGATTTGAGACAGTGGTTTTTCTATCTGGCCACTATTGTGTCTTTGAAAAGCCCTCAGAAATATGGCTAATATTTCAAAGAGGACCTTCATGACAAATCTGTCGTGTGAGGTGTGACTCAGTGGTGGTGTGTGAAAGAGTTCGAAACAATACACATGTATCTGCTTTTCACAGTCTCCAACTATCTTATGGGATTCTCCTTTTAAAGACACGTTTTGCATGCTCACACAGAAATAAACACATTATCCAATAGATTGCCTTTACAACCTTCACGTTTCTATTCCCCGGGACTCTGCATCCCCCAGGGTGGCAGTGTCGGCAAAAGGAAGATAAAGAGAAGGAAAGGAATAGACAAAAAGAACTGGCTCTTTCAGGATTTCTTCAATCGCAATAACGTGCCCAATAATCCTGTGTTTATTTTAGATTTTTCACTAAAGAGCAAGACAGAAAAAGAAGAACAGAGATAATTTCATTTTGACTTCTTTTAGTTTTCTGGGCAGTGTTCGAGCAGTAGTATAGCAGAAGGCGACCAGGCAGAGAAGAATCTTCCTGTTTTTACCTATTCCTCGCTCCTTTCTTCCCTCCTCTACCAACCCATTCACTGTCTCAAAAAACTGGGTCCTATTTTCAGCGGAGCCGATGTGTTTTTGAGTGAATAAATGGGTGATGTTGAACAAAAGATTAAACAGTGAAGAACACATTCCTCATTGCCCTCCACCCAAGAAAACTTTAATATTTTCAAACAATGGCTAAATGGGGTACCATCGGCGAGCCGAAATAGCTCAGTTGGGAGAGCGTTAGACTGAAGATCTAAAGGTCCCTGGTTCGATCCCGGGTTTCGGCAGTTTTGTCTCACTTCGGAGCAATTGTCACCCCTTTACACAACAGTTGCACCCCAATCCCGAACGTGGATATGTAACTACAATTTTTACTGCCTTTTGCAAATCCGATCAAGGCGTGTACATATTTATTACCCTCTCTTTTGGTTGCATATTCCTCTGACGTCTTCCGTGAAGTGTTTACTGACATGCGGCATATTTTATTTAAAGTTTTAAAAGCTAGGGAATTATTTTCCAAGGGGATAAGAAATTCCAATACGCTACATGCTGTTGCACTTACGATTCATTTCTGCTTTCGTGTTTTGCCTGTGTGCGATGTTTTTAATCACAAGAATTGTGGAGGGAAAAGAGTAGAAAAAGCACTACTACACTGTGCAAGTGTATATATATGTGGGTATGGGTTTATGAAAAGAAAACTTTCCAATCAGAAAATCTGGGTTTGTATCTTGAGTCTACTCTGTTATTAAACTGCTGGAATAAGGAGCATTGTTGAACATCACTGAACTTTTAAACAATTACAAGAATACTCTGAGTTTTCTTGTTTTCAAGACTTTCCTTCAGCCTTGCACCCCTGTCCAGAATTTGCACATCTTAAGTTATGTCTGTTTTGGTATACAAGAAAGAATGAAAATAAGCATTTCTATAAGAATTATTCTTTTGAACATTCACAAGGGGACCTGAAATACTGAAAAATGAAAGTAAATGGATAGTGAAGTCATCAAAACTCGGGTACATGCACCCCATTTTTTCCCTTTAACTCAACTTCTTTCTTGAAATTCTTTGTTAGGGATAATAGGTATCATTTTGAACTGTTTTCTCCTTTTCAAATTACTGTTTCAGCTTCACAGTGTCTGTTTTCCGCTGACAACTCCTGAACACTGTGTCAGGAGGAAATGATCTGGTACTTCAACATCAGAATTGCATCAATTGCCAATGGAAAATTGGAACAAAATGGGAAGCAACATCAAGGTAGGGACATTGACTGCACAGGAACTTGGAATTACACACTTTTACCATCAGGTCGGAAGCTTGCATTTTATTTCTTTAAGGAATATTTGATCAGACAAATAGCATCATTGAGTGTTTCATTGCCTAATGCAGCAATAACTCCTTTACTTTCTATGGAGGTGGGAGGTCTAGGGTGATTTCCAAAACATAATTAGTCTTCCATTCAATACCTAAAAAATGAGGCCAATGATGTCTATGTAAAAAGGGATATTGGAAAGATCAAAGGAGATCATGCATGTGAATGCATTCTGTCAAGTCCGTGCATGGTAGGAAACTGGAAGACCATGGTCCATATTCCCTGGCTCTGGGATTTTTCCCAGAATAGTACCTAAACAGATAATGTCTTCTGTAGCCAGAGCTGTCCAATAGCAATATAATAAAGCCATAAATGAGTCACTTTTGTAATTTTACATTGTCTAGTAGTCACATTAAAAAATAAAAATAAACAAGTGATGTTAATTTTAAAAATATATTTAAATAACTTGGTATATCCCAAGCATTATTTCAACAAGTGATCAATCTTAAAATTGTTAGGGATGTCTTTTACATTTTAAATACAATATCAAGTCTTTGAGATCTGGTTATTTTTACACTTACAGTACATCTCAATTTTTCAAGTGTTCAATACTCAATATGGCCAGTGGCTACCATTTTGGACAGTGCAGGGATAAACACATACTTTACATGTTTTCAAATTTTCTGAATTCAGTATATATGGCATACAGGTGTTCTTCTACAAATTTAGATGTTTAATTCCTCAGAAGAATTCTGTATTAAATGAATCCATAATCTGAAGATGGCTATAGATATTTAATTTTTTTTTTTTTTAAAGATTTTTTTTATTTTTTCCTTTTTCTCCCCAAAGCCCCCCGGTACATAGTTGTGTATTCTTCGTTGTGGGTTCCTCTAGTTGTGGCATGTGGAACGCTGCCTCAGCGTGGTCTGATGAGCAGTGCCATGTCCGCGCCCAGGATTCGAACCGACGAAACACTGGGCCGCCTGCAGCGGAGCGCGCGAACTTAACCACTCGGCCACGGGGCCAGCCCCTAGATATTTAATTTTTTAAAAAAATCCCACTTTGTTCATAGGGCACAGAGAACAAAAAAAAAAGATACCTTCTTATTATGAATTCCTGAGAATCTAATAGACATCTAGTTTTCTCCAGGTGCAACACAACATTATGATGAAGCAGCGTTTCTGCACACCTCCTAATATTGGAAAGTATCATAAACCTAATATTTTACAGCATCAGACCATCAAGATAATCCTCCTCTGTATTTACATACACGCACAAGCAGACAACCACACATCCATCAGTTTTGTGTGTTACCCTTTCTAGTCCCTTCTTTAGCAAAACCTATCACCTATTGTTTCCTGCTTTATTCCAAAAATTCCATGAGCCAACTGAAAGAACAAGTCTGCCAGACAAATCATATTCTTCCGATTTCAGGAGGGATTCAATATTATTTTATGAATATGGGCAAAAGCTAATATTTGGGCAAACCAGAATAAGAAAGAGCTAACCACTAGAAATCTGGTTCCAGGAAACTGGTTTTCTTGTAGTCTTTTTATGTAGTGCAAAGGACACAGTCTAAACTATGATAAATCCCAGAGTTCAAGAAATGTCCAGGAGCAAACTTATTTTCCTATGAGTATCACTAATAAGCACACGTTTCAGTCTTCATTCACCCTCCACGTGCTTGTGTCTACTGATTACTCACAAATCCAGGGCTGGAGATGGGAGTAATTGTTTGAGTTCACTGTGTAACATCCTCACAAGTGTGTTTCACATATATCTTGAATTTAACATGAGCAAACTAGCTCATCTTCTCCATCGTCCAATCTTTCTCCCGTTTCCAAAAGAATTTTAAAAACCTCCTCTTTTTCTGCACTTCCTTCTGTTTGGTAATGACATGGCTTCCTTGCTCCCCCCCCCCCCCCCCCACCACCAAATAAATAAATGAATGAATGAACGAACCAACGAACAAAGGAACAAACAAACAAGTAAAAATTTTCTTTATTTCTTAAATCTTGTGGTTATTTGCCTTTGGTCTCGCTCCCATAATTCAACACTTCTGTCCAACGCTGAAGCTGTTGTTTCATTCTTGCCTTAAGGAAAAGAGATTTTGGACTATTGACAGGGTCTCCTAAATTACCTCCGTACCTAGATTAGAAAAAAACCTTTACAATGCAACGCTGACCGCATCGCTCTAGGGTTTTCCTCTGATCGTGACTTTCCTCCATCAAATCCGGTCCTTAATATTCCCATGGAGCAAAGAACAAATGTCATGGAGTGTTTCAAGCAGGAAAAAGCTGAATCTCAATAGCGTTGTGTCTCAGGTTAAGACATCTGGAGGAAATCAAAAGAGCTGAAAACTGGGACTTGTTTGATCCCTTGTCAAACACAATAGAAGAAGGAGACCCTAACCAGGTTTTAAAGCCACGATGGAAACTTCTTGTGGTTATTGTATGACACGTTTCCAATCTTTTGTCTTCCATTTCGAGTTCTATATTCTAAAGAGTCAGCATTCCTCTTCGGTTCCTGAGGGTCTCCTGCCCAAAGCAGCTGCTGATATCCCCTAACACTGTACTCTACTACTACGATATTCCGAGATCAAGAGCCTCAGAAAGTAAAATTTATTTCCAGGTGAGCATTAGGAGAGAGGCCTTCAGGAGGGGGGTGTAGCTCAGTGGTAGAGCGCATGCTTTGCATGTATGAGGCCCCGGGTTCGATCCCCGGCACCTCCAGGAGCCGCCTGGGTTTTGTTTTTGTTTTTTTTTTTTTCCTCTTTTTCCTCTGACCAAACACTCCTCAAACCTGTTCCTCAAGGAATACAGCTTTAGCTCTCCCAACTTTTCTATGTTCTATTCCTGCATATATCGAAAGTAAAAATATAACCTAACGGATTGCCTTGAATTCTCAATCATCTCTTGCTGTAGGCCTTGACATCACCTAAGACAACTGCAACAGCAGAAGGAAGACAAAAAGGAGGGGTTTCCAACAGGATTTCTTGAACCTGAACAAAAGTATGCTCATTAACAAGCGGTTCACTTTGGCTCCTATTTTATACTATTATTAAAGAGACAACGATGACGACGACGATGAGGAAGAAGCAGCGCCCTACGTACATTGTCCTTTAGTTATTTTGTTTTCTTGGTCAAAGGACAGAGAGAAAGCATTATATGCCCACTGATTTCTCTGTCAGTATCCCCCAACGACCTGCACAGAGAGCGTCGCCAAAAGTTCGGTCCAATGATGAGATATGGGGCGCTGGGGATCTCGAGTCTTTTTAGACGAGCGAGCGGCAGGACGCTGGACAGCAGAACGAAGACTGTCAGGGAATGAGGCCTTCCAAACACAAAAGAAACAAATTTGCATCAACACATTGCCGATTGATATTCCATAATATCTATTTCCCTATATTTCCTCACTCATCCTGTTTTCCGTTTTGTTTCAAATTTTTAAACAAAACATTGCCTGGAAACCTCAGTTAACATCAAATGAAGGCCCCCATACGAAGAAGTGGGAAAAGACTTTTCTACCACAGTGGAAAAGAGATGCAAAGTAAAAGATGAAAAGATCACAGTGTGCTGGACTCTTCTACCTGTAAAGGACAGCCACTTCCTCTGTCCTTTCTGGTTCAATCTGATCACATCTGCTTTGTACGACCAGGGAACTCCTAGGAATTTCTGATCCACTGATGGCACCTGTAATTAGTGTGCTAGGGCTGCCATAAGAGAATATCACAGTGGCTTAAACAACAGAAATTTGTTTTCTCCCAGTTCTGGAGGCTGGAAGCCCAAGATCAAGGTACCAGCAGAGTTGGTTTCTGGTGAGACCTCTCTTCCTGGCTTGCAGAGAGCCACCTTCTCCCTGCTTGCTGTATTGTCACATGGCTTTTCCTCTGTGCACACTCCTGGTGTCTCTTCCTCTTCTTATAAGGAGGGCCCCACCCTTATGATCTCATTTAACCTTAATTACCTCCTTAAAGGCCCTATCTTCAAATAGTCACACTGGGGGGATAAGGCATCAATATATTGATTTGGGGCCAGGGGACACAATTTAGTCAATAAGAATACCTTTTAAGGAATTCCAATGCTTCATAGTCTCAAAACTCCTGCTATCTGTGTGCTTATTTCCTGTTGAATCAAAGTGTCTTTGGGAGGGAATGAAATTTGTTCCCAGTCTGCCGCTCTAACACTCTGTATCAGGCTGAGTTGTCCTTATTTCCTGATTCTCCTCTCGGAGGAGGGAGACTGCCTGGCTTCAGAAATCTGCTTGGCTGCTGATTGGTCATGTGCCCTAGGACCAAGGATTTGTTTTAGGATGCATTTTTTTTTTGAGGGAGATAATGTGGTCATTCCATGTCTTTTTTCTTATCCACTTGTTCTCTCCAGGCACTTAAGTAAACAGTGAGTGGCACTGAACAGGCAGGAGACCATGGTAGGGAGGGGAGAATGAGAGGGCTGTGAGCAGACTTCCAAATTTAAGGTCCAACCCCAGATCAATATTTTAGCCACCTTTGGAGGTCACACAAAAGAGCCCCTGATTTTTCTGTGGATGAACTCAAAATGAGTGTCAGGAGATTTACTCTACCAAAATACCTGTGGCCCCATCAAGCTATTTGGGTCTTTCAAGTAGAAACCCACACTTGGAAGTCTCCAAGCCCTATGACAAAGGCTGCAGTCATTCTCTCACCCTCAGAGTCACCCTCAGAGTTGGGACGCTTTGACCTCAGCTGTCTCTCCAGCTCTACCAGTTGAGCCAATTCTCTGGCCTAGGATCAAGTTGTTAAAACCTATAATATGAGTAAATTGTAATTAAAATATCTTCTGAGGTTAAGCCAGGCTTGTGCTGCTGCCAGAGAATTCTTTATTGCCAGCAGACAGACTGTCCTCCTCCTTGGAAGAAATTCTGCATCTACCCAACTTATCCTGCTCTCACATGTGTGCCCTCCTCTCCAAGCCTAAGCCACTGCTTTATTTCCTCTTAACTCTTACAAGTGCCTTCTATATTGTGTGGTAACCTTGGCTTTTCCCAACTATCATGCTTCCAAGAATCGGATGTGAGCAATACAGGAGCCCACTGCAAAAGTGCAGGTGAAATTCTCTGAAAAGAAACCCGAATTTCAGAGGCTTGCTTATGTGGCAGAAAGTCTGAGATACAAGAGCTCACATAGAGTCTCAAACTCTTGGCTCTAAGATTGAAGTCCTGACACCCTACACACTAAGCTATTTAGAGGCAAAGAACTGCATTTCTGAAATCCATTTCAAGTTGAAAATATTGTTACTGCCTTACCTTTGTTATTTTTCACGTTTCATGTTCCCAGCTCAACGCACTAAAACCCACTCGCTCCTGCCTATACCTGAGGTGCTGAAGCGCAAGGACGCAGGTGGATCCCGTTTTTACCTTGAACGCTTCTCTTATCGCAGCCACGTGGACATTGGAACAAGGCGGCTTCCCTGCCACTCCCTCGGAAGCCATGGACAACACCTGAATGTACAGAAACAGAAACTCAACCACATGCGTTCTCTCAAGTGACAGAAAGAGCAGAGAGGAGCTCTAAAAGCCGCAACAGTCTTGGGCAAAACGAAGGGGATCTTCCTGCGCAAAAGCACTTTCGTCCACTTGGTTTACCAAGAATGGACCTTCGTGCTTCCCGCGCACCCAGAGGACACGCGACAGAGATGGGCAGCCAGGATGCTCACCGCCTCTCTGCCCATCCAAACCTTATGCCAACCTTAAGCACTCGTTCACTTTCTTCCTCCTCCACTTCTTGGGGCCGCTGCAGCTGCGCACCCCGCCGTGGCTCAGCCTCCCTTTCCTTATCACTTCCTGGCTCACGCTTCCATTCTTTCCTCTTTCGCCACTAATTCTCTCCTCGTATTAACTTTCCCAAGTAGCTCAGCTCACTCGCCTTGGAGTCTCTAAGGCCAAGGACTATCGAATGGGGCTGATTTTCAGAATTAATGGGGGGGTATCTCTTACCCAGTAGGAAATGATTTAGGATTTCCTCCAAAGCTAGTACCTGTGTTGACTGTCGCACCAAATTTTGTCCGGTGGCGGGAAGCGTCTGCCATTTCCTCTGGGACAACGGGATCCCGAAGAAATGACCTGTCAAAAAGCAAGTTCGTTTTGCAGGTCTAGCCCAGCCGCTGAAACACCTCTCTGGTGTTCTCACTCAGAAGACGATTCCGTGTCTACCAAGAAGCTCAATGGCCGATGCAGCATCCTCCTCTCTGTTCTCTTCCTCCTCTTGGTCCCTATGCATCTCATATGCAGAGTCCCCGAGATGAAACCGATGCCGAATTTCCCGACCACGGCGCTGGTCTAGGCCTTGGCGAGTGTAGTGACAGTCCGTGACCCATTCTTATGGGGTCTTCATTTAACGCCAAGTAAGTCCTCACCTGAACCAAAATTGCAGCGCTCACGCAGCACTTAGGCTTCTGTTTTTGTATTCACCCAAACTGCTTTTGTATGGTCCTGACAGCCTTTGTAGGCACAGGGAAAGGAAGTTGTATGATGAGAGAATTGTTTTCAAAAACCAACTTTTTATTTTGAAATTATTTCAAGCCTATAGGAAAGTTGCAAAAATAGTACAAAGAACTACTATACACACATTATCCAGATTTATCAATTTTAAATATTTTGCCACATTGCCTTCCTCTCTCTCTCCAAACACAAACACACACAAATTGTTATTTTTTCTAACCAATTTCAGAGTAACTTGCGTACTGTTAAAATCAGATGCAAATGGAGACTAGCCTTGAAAATTTCCTGAGCAGACAAAATCAGTTGTCACACGAGCAAAGCAAAATTTAGCTTATTTTGCAAGACAAATGATACTAACTTGACCGGGACCACTTTTTGATTATGTTTCTGAAAATTATAAGCAAAATTTAAACTGTACCCCAAATTGATATGAGGTAACCACTAACCAATTCCTTATCATTTAAGAAAATTCTGATATTGTAACCAATTACTGTGAAGAGTAAACAGTCTCAGCCTCCTCACCATACAAGCTGCTTTATAACAATATACTGCTGAGCCTCATTCCATGTTTGATTTGAATGATCCCAATTTACAAACTGTCTTTTTGGTGTGTGCACAATAAACTTTTACTAACTGCTACTTTGGTGATGCATTGGTTTTACTTCTGCTATTTCTCAACTTTTGACAATACCATCGTGTCTTATCTCTTATAGTTCAGTGTGTATTTCTTAGAGAAAGGACATTCTCATAAACCACAGAACAATTTTTGAATTCCAAAATTTTAACATTAATAGGATACTATTATCTAATATACAGTCCATATTCAGATTTCACCAATGATTCAAAAAACGTCCTTCAGAGCAACTTTTCCCCAATCCAGGATCTAGTTAGTGTGAGAATACATATTGCATTTGGTTTTCTTGTTTCTTTAGTGTCTCTTAATCTGGAATGATTTCTCAACCTTTCTTGTCTTTTACGACATTGACAGATTTTGAAGAATTCAAGTCAGTTGTTGAGTAGAATGCCCTTGAATTTGGGTTTATGTGATGTTTCCTAGTGGCTAGATTGAAGTTATGCACTTTTGGCAAAAATATAACAAGTGTGATGTGTGTTCTCAGTGTATCACATAAGGTTTTTTCCTTTATTAGTGGTGGTAACTAAATGCAAAGTTTCCCCTCATTCAGTTGGTTTGTAATCTGTGGGGAAATATTTGAGGTCATACAAATATCTCATTCCTCACTAAAATTTTACCCAGAGTTTTAGAATTAATTGATGATTTTTTCCTAATCAATCTTTACCATAATGGTGGCACAAGGATAATATTTTCAATCTATTCTTTAAATACTTAAAATCTATTCTTCCACATTTATTAGTTGGTATACTACCATTAAAGAGAAACCAAAATAGAGGCCACAGTTTGAATATACCCCTAGCCCAAACGCTCATAGTCACGTAAACAAAGCTTAAACTGTCCTGATTTCTCCAAAATGCTGACCCTGACCTTAAATAAAACTTAAGCTTTCTTTATGTCAGTGTGGCCTTCTACCTCCCAGCCAATCAGCTATAAATAAGTTTTGCAGTGATACTACCCTGAAAAGAAAGTAAATTTCTAGAAACCAATGACAATAGAAAAAATATACTTCCTCATTCACGCTTATAAACTGAGCTGCCATTGCTGAGAGCCAAGCTTCTACCACTTTTGGTTTTGAAGTCTTCTTGTTTGCAAACAGTTTGTTTCTTGCTCAGTCATACCAAGTAAAGATCTTTTTCTTTTGACACTACTGTAAATTAAAGTGTTCCCTCTTATGTTTATTTACTTACTTGTGATTGATACGAAATCAAAGAATCTTATTTTATTCAGTGGGATAAATTCTTTTTTCATTATTAATTTAAGTACTCAATATGTCCCAGATTTTGCTAGGGAGAGCCCTTTTAGGCTGGGCTCGTATATTCTTTTAAGACATGACCACATCTTCTTTTTGATCATTTACTCACTTTCTGGCACAAAAAGATATTCCAAACTCACCTTTACTTTCTCTAGCTCAGCCCTGGAACCAATGGTAACTCCAAAAAGCTCTAACTTCTTTTAATGAAAATTGGTACTGAGAAATCAAGATAGAGGACTAACTTTGCTCATTGTAACTGGGATGTTACTGCTTCTAGGAAAAAATGGCAAAAATAACAATTTCATATTCTTTAATCATGAATTTATATTGATACTTCTAATTAATATGTTTCAGAGTAGATGAGGTCAACTCCTTGCTGCTCTGTTGCTGTCATCCACATGGTGGGTATAAAATGTAAAAAAAGAAAAATCATTCTAACACATCATTTTAATTATGATGAAAATCTAGTGAAGTCAAACGATTTAAATGATAATTCTTTGGCTAAAGTGGTAAGAAGCTGACAGAGTGAATCTCCACATCCACCAAAAACAATCAAAATCAGAATCTGGTAGTTGGTTACCCAGCTCGGGTCTGCCTGGAACTGAAAGAGTTTTAGAGGATAATTAAATAGCAAGACTTGGAGACTGGCGCAGTGGAGTCTGTCCTCTTAGTCAATTCTCTCAGATTTTCATGGAAAGCGGTAATACCAGGAACAAATAATGGCCATGTTTTTCCCTTGCCCTAAGTTTTGTACTTCTTCTTTCTTTCTTTTGTCTCAGTGCTGTTGTTCCTTGGGTAATTTTAGGTAAAGGGGAGGTCGTCTTTACCAAAGAAATGAGCTGCTTCCTTGTTTTCTTACCTTTTCCTTCTCTAGTCCTAAAAGGTTGGGAATGGATGCTCACAGTCAAATTTGAGCTGAGGAGCTTATAGCAACTCTCAGGCTGATGCACATTTACCTCGAAGATGTGCTGCTCTCTCCTTTTTCTTATTTATTGAAGATAGATTCCAAACCAATGGAAGCAATTGGAGCACCTAGGAACTTCTTTGTTCATTTGTCTTGAACTCACTCTCTGACTGCTTCTAAGTCTCCCTCTACAATAATTACTACCAGGAGAGAGTAAGGGTTGCCAGTAGCTCTGATAAAAGCGCAGTCTCTTAGTTTCAGAGTTCTTCTCCTGTTGTGCAACCCAGTGCATGTGAAGGTATAGATAGCCATCTTATATTGCTCTGTGGGAACTGGGCATGAGGAACCAACACAAATATTTCTCTGGCTGCTGCTTTTTTCTATGAGTAAAGTGCTATCCGTGGGTCTCGTATTCTCCTGTTATTATATGAAATTGTAGTAGGCAAACTTGCTAGCTTTCAAGTAGGAAAGCTTTCTGACTTAATTGGGAAACAGAGAAATTCCTAAAACAGAAGTGAACCATCCTTTCCAAATGCACAAATTAGACCAGCAATGACTATGTAAAATGGTGTGTTGCAAAGATCAAATGAAACATGTAGATCAATACATTTGGAAAACTCCAGAGCATAACATAAAAGCTAATTACTGACAAGCCACGACCTGAACATTCTGACTCTGAGAATTCTTTCAAAACAACACTTAACCAGATACTATCTTTCTCAGATTCTAGAAGGGTTAAATATACAATAGATACATCTGCAGGTTTTCGGAGTTAAGTATAATAGGACATGAGTGTGTTCTGTATCTTGAGTATAATGTTCAAATCCTTAAAATATTCTGTATCAAAAAACTATCCAATACCTTCTACGCAAATGGATTTCCAATAGTGCTATAAGTATACAGACTGGCTATTGTCTCACATATTTAATAAATGATTTCTGTGATGTTCATGAGCTAAGCAGGAGGAAAAAACCCAAGTCCTTAATATGAATATCCATGAAGCCAACAGATATCCAGATTCTTCCAGGTGTAATACAGAGAAATGTCACCCAGTGACTCTGGAAACTTTCCTCATTGTGTTTTATATGATCAAAGAGCTAAGTACCTTTTTCCTCCTCCCATCAGCATTTTTACACACATTCACACACATGCCCATACATCAGAACTTGAAGACATTTGTGTTTGATACTTTTCTAGTCTCTTCTTCAGTGAAGCCCATCTCTTCTTTCTTATCCTCCTATTCTATCAGTCGTATAAGCCAACTGAGAGAAATTCTCCCAGACTAATCAGTTTCTATCATTTTCAAAATAGACTCAGAGGCGTTTTTACAAATATAGATAAGAGCTCACAGTAGGGCAAATTAGGATGAGAAAGGACAAACAGCCACTAGAAATGTGGTACCATGAAATGAAACTTCTCTTGGTCTTCTTCAGAAGTTCTAAGGAGCAAAAGATTAAGCAATATAAACACAAGGGCTCAAGAACAGTCTATGAGCTCATTTCTTTATTTTCCACAAGTATCATTAGTGAGTTAATCCTAAACTTGAAAGGACACTTGAATTCCTCACTCCTTCCACTTCCTATAAGCATATGCCTACTGATCACTGATTAATCCCAGTCTCCAGGCCAACACAGTCCACTGAGTTGCGTTGTGTCAGTGTTTACCAGATATGTGCAGGGGGTTCCACAAATAGCTTGAATTCAACACATTCAAAACCAAACTTATCTTCTGTTCTCCTTCCCACCCCAAAAAGTATTCCAATTTCTTTAACTTTCCATATTAATTTTAAAATAATCTTGTCTATAGCTACAAAAAAATCTTGCTAAGACTTTGATAGGAATTTCATTAAATCTGTGTATCAATTTGGGGATAATTGGCATCATTACCATGTTGAATCTTGTAAACCATGAATACAATATGTCTCTCCATTTATTTAGGTTTCTTTGACTTTCTCCACTATTGTTGTGTAGTCCTCAACATACAAGTCCCATACATATTTTGTTAGATTTACCTCTAAGTATTTCTTTTTTTGTCAGAGATTACATATGGTATTGTATTTTTTTTCCTTTTAAATATAGAAATAATACTTTCGGGACAGGTATTGTATTTCTAAGTTCATTGTCTGAATATTCATTGCCATTACGTAGAAATACAATTTATTTTCGTACAGTTTTCTTTTAACCTGTGACCTTGTCTAATTAAATTTTTAATTCTAAGAAGGATTTTTCTCCCATAGATTCCTTAGGTTTTCTATGTAGATGATTACGTAATTTGCAGATAGGGCAGTTTTATTTTTTCTTTTCCTATCTGTATGATTTTTAATTTCCTTTTCATGCCTTAGTGCACTGGCTAGAACTTCCAGTACCATGTTGAATAAGAGTAATGAGAGTGGGGGCCGGCAGCTCCTGGCGCAGCAGTTGGGTGCACACGTTCTACTTCAGCAGCCAGAGTTCCCCGGTTTGGATCCCAGGTGCGGACATGGCACTGTTTGGCAAGCCATGCTGTGGTAGGCGTCCCACATATAGAGTGGAGGAGGATGGGCAAAGATGTTAGCTCAGGGCCAGTCTTCCTCAGGAAAAAGAGGAGGATTGGCAACATATGTTAGCTCAGGGCTAACCTTCCTCAAAATAAATAAATAAATAAATAGTAATGAGAGTGGACAACCTAGCATTTTTCCCTCTTTTAGGGAGAAATTATTCTGCCTTTCACCTTTAATGATAATGTTATCTGTAGGTTTTCTTTTTCTTTTGTATATGTCCTTAAACAAATTGAAGAAGTTCCTCTCTGTTCTTATTTTTTGAGAGTTTTTATCAAGAATGAGTGCAGAATTTTGTAAAATGCCTTTTCTACTTCAGTTGATAGGATCATGTGATTTTTTTCTTTAACTTGTTAATATGATGGATTACACTGATTAATTTAAAATATTTACCTAGCCTTGAACCCCTGGAATAAACCCCTCTTGGTCCTGGTGTATACACTGATGACAAATACATATTTATACATTGATGATTTCTGTTTGCTAATATATTGTTAAGAATTTCACATACATATTCACTTTTTTGTACTATCTTTGCCTGGTTTTGGTATCAGAATAATACTGGTTTCATAAAGTGAATTGGGAAGTGTTTCTTACGCTTCTATTTTCTGGAAGAGATTGTGTAGTGTTTGTGTTAACTTATTAAACATTTGTTAGAATTCTCCAGTGAAACCTTCTTGGACATGGAAATTCTATTTTTGAGGAATTTTTAAATTATAAGTTGAATTTTCTTAATAGTTACAGAGCTATATAATATATATGTTCCATATTGAATAAGTTGTGGTAATTTGTGTTTTTCAAAGAATTAGTCCATTTCATCTAAGTTGTCATATTTATATGTGCAGGGTTGTTTATGGTATTTCCTTATTATCTTTTTGATGTTTGCACAGTGTATGGCGATACCCTCTTTTCATTCCTGATATTGGTAATTTGTGTTTTCTCTCTCTTTTTCTTTATCAGTCTTGCTACAGGTTTTATTTTATTGATCTTTTTAAATAACTAGCTTTTTGCTTCACTGATTTCTTTTGTTTTCAGTTCCATTGATTTCTGCTCTTATTTTTATTAGTTTCTTCCTTTTGCTTGCCTGGGTTTCTTTTGCTCTTTTTTCCCTAGATTCTCCAACTGAGAATTTAGATGATTGATTTGAGAGTTTTTCTTTTCCTGTATGCATTGAGCCCTATAAATTTCCTTCTCAGTGCTGTTTTAGTGCGTATCAGAACTTTTTCATGCTGTTCTGGTGTATCAGAAATTTTGATACGTTGCATTTTCATTTTTATTCAAGTCTACTTATTTTTAAATTTCCACTGACACTTCCTTTTTGTCCCACGGATTATTTAGAACCGTGCTGTTTAGTTTCCAAGTGTTTGAATATTTTCCTGTTATTGTTCTGTGACTGATTTTTAGTTTGACTCCATTGTGGTCAAAGAACACACTGTATGAATCAATTCTTTCAAATTTATTGAGGTTCGTTTTTTGGTCCAGGATATGTTCTGTCTTGGTATATGTTCTGGTGGATTTGAAAAGAACGTGTATTCTGCTTTTGTTGGGCGAACTGTTCTAAGTTGATTGGATTATGTTGGCTGATGGTATTCTTGAGTTTTTCTATATCCTTGATCATTTTCCACTTAGTTGTTCTATCAACTGTTCTGAGAGAGGTATTGAGGTCTCCAACTACAATTGCGGATTTGCCTTTTTTTCTTTCAGTTTTTTTTCTTCATATATTTTGCAGCTCTATCATTTGTTGCATACATATTTTGGATTGCTATGACTTCTTGTGGATGGACACTTATTGTACGATGTCCATCTCTGTCTCAGTTAAATTTCTTTGTTCTGAAGTTTACTTTATCCACTATTAATATAGCTACTCGTGCTTTCATTTGATTAATATTTGCATCATGTATCTTTTTCCCATTCTTTTAATTTTAACTTGTCTACATGTTATATTTGAAGTGAATTTTTTGTAGACAGCATCTGGTTAGGTCATGTTTTCTAATCCACCATACTGATATCTTTTAATTGGTACACTTATACTATTTACATTTAATGTAATTGTTGGTATGTCAAGATTTAACTTTGGCTCTTTATTTTTGTTTTCTGTTTCTTCTCTGCTGTTTTCATTTTCTGTTCTCTTTCTCTTGTTTTTTTATGTACTATTTGTACATTTTTTAGAATTCTATGTTCAATTATCTATAGCATTTTTGACTGTATCTCTTTGTATAGATTTTTTAGCAGTTGGTCTGGGAATTATGTTATATATATTTAACTTATCACAGTGTACTAGTGTCACCATTTTCCCAGGTCAAGTGAAGTGTAGCAACCTTACTTTCATTTTTGTCACTTACTCTTCCTCATTTGTAATATAATTGCCTTAACTGTTTCTTTTGCATACGTTTAGAACCACATCAGATAGTCTTATACTTTTTGCTTCAACTGTCAAATATAATACAGAAAGTTCAAGAGACGGAAAATTTATTGTATTTATCATATTTTTTGCTCACCATGTTCTTTCTTCCTTCCTGATGTCCAAGATCCCTTCTTTTATAATTTCCTTTCTGTATGGAGAACTTACTTTAGCCATTCTTTCAGGATAGTTCTGCTGGCAGCAAATTATCTTAGTTTTTCTTCATCTGAGAATATCTTGATTTCCCTTTCATTCCTGAAGGATATTTTCTCTGGATATAGTATTCTGGATTGACAATTCTTTCCTTTCAGCACTTGAAAAATGTTATGCCACTCTTTCTTACCACTATGGTTTCTGATGAGACAGCCACTATCATTTGAATTGTTTTACCATAATACAGGTAAAGTGTCATATATCTCTGGTTTCAAGATCTTTTTTTCTTTGTTTTTAGAATTCAGATGTTTTGGTTGTTCCTCCCCGCACCCCCCCCCCCCCCGCCCCAACTAAAGAAAGAGACTCTTCTCTAAAAACCGCATAAAAATTGAAGTCTCTGGATCAGCAATCTCTACAGAGTTCCAGACATCGGTATTCCAGTGTTTGGAAAACAACGTCACAAAACTGTCCCTTAGGATTGGTAAATTTATTATGTCATCATTTCACCCCTGTAAAGCAAAGAGTAAACAAAGTTTCAATCAATGTACAGGCACAACTGTCCTATCTCAAACTCTTCATGTGCTTATTCAGAGGATATTATCCAGAATTAAAACAGGAAGAGCAAGCGCCTGAACAGGGGCTTGAACCCTGGACCCTCAGATTAAAAGTCTGATGCTCTACCAACTGAGCTATCCAGGCTCCTAGTACCCTGCTGTCCATGAGTATCTAATCTAGGTTTGCACATTTGCCCAATTCATTTGATGTTTCAAGGTTTAGATCTCAAGTCATATCCCTTGAATTCTCATTGTGAAGAAGATTTTGTTTGAGAGAGATGTTATAATTGCCAGGAACTTTTTCCTTCCTTCTCTCTTCTTCGTTTCTCTCCTCTAGGTTTTCAGAACTAGAGATGCAGTGTCCCCTAGACAAAGCACTGCTGGATTTCAGACCAAATTGCTAGACACATGGGGTTTCATATCTTGCCAGGTACCAGCACCTAAGTTTCTCAAGGTAACGATCACACTACTTCTGTTTGTATCCCTCTGCATTGTCTGGTACATCTTTCTTGGAGCCTTTGTAGGCAGAGGGAAAAAAAGTTGAAAGAGGAAGAATTTGAAGACACAAGAGAATGTTCCATAATGGGCCGCTTTCTACTGGTGGATGGAACTGCCCACAAGCATTTCCTTGGTAAATGGGATCTTGGAGCTGACTGGCAGGAGGGACGGTACCACAAGGAATAGTGTCTTTTGGTCTAGTATTCAGTGCTGCTTCTCCTGGGGTAGTCGCAGTCTCTAAATGTTTTAGAAATAGTAGTGCTAAACACATCAAGCCTTGTTCTGCCAACTTTTCATTCTACAAATACCTGCAGACAAAGGTGATAATTAATCACGGATGTTTTCTTAATATTTAAGTGTCCAAGGGGGTATACCTGAGTGGAAGAGAAAGTATTCACCATGTAGAAGGGCCTGGGTTTAATTTTCTGCACCTACACACTTTCCTTCAAGCTTTCTTCCATGATTTCCTCCATGTCTAAGCCACTCCTCTTTCCTTTACTACTCTTCTTTCTTTCCTCCTCCTCTGTCTCCTTCCAAATTCACCTTCTCTTCCTTCTTCTCTTCCCTCTTTGTGTCTTTACTCACTGTTTTGCTGCTCACATCCAGAGGAAAAGTGTTTTAAAGACTCAACTGTTTTGATTCCATGGGCCTTGATACAACTCAACGTGATTATGCCACCACAAGGAATATTAGATTGAGTGAGACAACAAAGATATAGTTTACTCAAAACCTCTCCAATCAGAGGCCATAAATATGCCAACTCCAGCACATGTTCCTTTGATTCCATTTACAGCACTATTAAGGAGCTGGAAAGAAAAATGGCAAAAGGAAACAACAGAAATGATGACCACAGATAATTTTGTGTCTCTATTTTCTCAGCTGTGCCTGTATCAATGAGCACGCAGGCAGCAGGTTGAGTAGAAAATCTGCATAAACTGATTTTTCTGTATTCGTGCTTTCCATTGTAGCCCCATCCACACACACACACACAATAAGTTGGGTCAATAATCAGACTATGAGACCTGCAGATGTCAGTTCTTTTTGCCTAAGTAAGTGAATTATTTGTTACACAATGGAATCACATCTCACAGGAAATGCCATGCTTCCCAAATTCCAAAGATGAAAAAATTATTAGGTTTATGGATTATGGGTTTTTGTACTGTGGTTGAAATGACAAAATTGGGAGATTCTTAGTCTGAAGGTCTAAAGCATTCCTCAACTTGATCCAGGGTTTGGCAGATCATCTGAATTAGTAAAAACAAACAACAAAAAAACCCAAACACCTTTTTTCAAAGCTCAGTTACAGAAGACTTCTAACTTTGGATGTCCTCCTCCACCTATTTCCTAAAAGTGAAATATCTACACAGATTGATGTAGTGAGCATAAGAATTCCATGCTTTCAAATTTTCCTTAGATTCTCCATAGAGTACTTTTGCTCACAATATTTAAAAATCTTAAGAAAATCCTGCTTTGAGCACATCAGATAAAAATCCCAGAGAAGCCACCGGAGAAAGAAGTACTGAACAGCTTTGGAGGGAAATGGTATAATCCATATAAACAAAACTATATTTGCTTTCCCAAAGCTATTTATTAGCTATTTAGTATCCTTCTTCACATTTCTGTGGCAATCTTTCCTGTAGTGCCATACCATACTCTGGGAGAAAGAAATTTGGATGGTTTTGCTCAGTCTGCCAGCCTTACTCCGCTGCCTATGTCTGCTGGTGATCTTTTTCCTCCTCGAGACTGAACCAAAATTATCAGTTTTTAAAATTTGGTGGTATTTTGAGGTTTTCATCAGCTGTTCTTTAGGCACAAAATCTACAAGTTGAAAGACAACTGAGAACAATCTCAAAACACATCAATGGGCCTGAGAGTCCGTCGGAACTTCTGTGCTTGCTGGGCATCCTGTCAACGGATATGGAATTCCATTCTTCAGCTTCTACTGGAGCCTATAGCCTCTTCACACAGGGGTACAACAAGCGAACATTATCTAATCTAATGCTTCTCATTGAACCCATTTTGAGAAAGAAAGGGATTTAACTAAATTAATTTCATAAGAAACAGCAGAAGGCAATTCCTTGGTCTAACCAGACCCATTTAGGTCCAGGCCCTAGCACTTAGCCTCCGCTGCTCTCAAAAACGGATAATTATCATGCGGAACTAGCGTACATTAGGACACGTTACCCATTATAAGACCTAAAATAGTTCTTCAGTTTTGACCTAGGTCTGTACAGGGGATCCAGCAACAAATGGAGAAGTTTGGAGGTGAGGGAAAGACTAATCTCTCTGTGGGGGAAAGACAGTGCTGGGCACAAGAAAAGACAAGTATTATTTGTTTCTTCCAAATAACTCGACACTTCCAGGAAAATCAGGATGACGCGAAAACGGAGAGAATCCGCGACTGCTTTACTTTAGGAATTTGTAGATTTCTCATCTTTCCTAGCCTACCAATGTGCGTGGCATAGTGGGGAGGAATGGTCACACGAAACCGCCCTGGATTGTTTTGTGGATCAATCAATCAGGCAGCTTAGAGCAGACGACCTTGAGGCAAAATACTTGGGGAGTTATACTTTCAATGAGACAACACTCCTCCAAGCTGTTTTGGCCCTTCGCTTCCCACCTGAAGTAGTTTGGAAGTCACCAAACTGCACCTCAGACATCGAGACCAAGGAGGTTTAAGACCCATTACCCCGCCCTGCCACAATATAAGGTGATTCATCTAATTGTCGGGTGGAGGATCAGGTTCTTAAAACCTACGATATGAATGAATTACAACAAAATATTTTCATGGCTTTAGAGCAGGCTTTTCCGACAAGGCGACTCTTTTTCGAGCTTACAGACCTTTCTTCCTGGAGGAAGCGCCATCGTATCTCCGAGACGAAAAAGGTCAGAACATCAACTTAGATGCTCTCTTTCCTTATGCTGTCACCACCTGGTCATTGCAGACTTTAGTTCTTGGCTCATATTCCTCCACCCAAACTTGCGTTATCATTATCAGTGACAGATAAGAGATCCTTCGAAGAATTATCTCATTTCTGATCATCTCACAGCTTATTAATTCTAAGTAGTTGTCAGGGATTTCAGATGGAGCTTTACCCTTTCGGGGGGAGAAAATCTTCATTCAATTTCAAAGCTGAAAAATTGGAAACAGATGTGTGCTACGTTTCAGCTTTCGGGTTTGGACACACCCCTCCACCAACCGGCCGCGTGGCCTAATGGATAAGGCGTCTGATTCCGGATCAGAAGATTGAGGGTTCGAGTCCCTTCGTGGTCGTTTGTTTCTTGTTGGACAAGCAACGAGCTCTTTCATTTGGCTTCTAATGGCCAACTCTTGAGAAGGAAATCTGAAATGAGTCAGAAGCCTTAAAAAAGCACACCTGTATACCAACTAGTTACTAATAGCTTGCTGTTTTGTCACTGGCATCTAATCACTAAACAATTGTAGTAGAGTACTAATGCATAAATAGTTGTTATTACACTATAGTGACTCTGGGTTTTCTGGCTTACATTCCTGTACGATGGGTAAATAGTGGCCAAGAAAAGGATGCAAGGAGTAGAAAAGTCTTCTGTAAATGTTTCTCTAGAGGAAGCTTGGTTTCAAAGACCTTCTATCTAAGAGTTAGGAATCCATGTTTGAAGGAGTGGGGAAGATACTAAACCCTGAGCAGATACTTGAAATCTGGGCCCTCATAGTGAGAGTCTGATGCTTCTCAACTGAAATAATCCCAGTTCAGGGATCCAAATTTTCCAAAGAATTTACTTAAAGCTAGTAAGTTAGTTATTCTCTAAACTTTCTGTTCTTTGCCTTCATTATAAACCCAGGGCCCCAATATTTGAGAGGCTCGGGCCAAAGCTGGTGGCCAGATCCTCCTTCTACATTCAGCATAGCTTCCTACTTAAAGAATCTGAATGAACCTACAAAGTAAAGACGTTGAATCAGTAATCAAAAACCTCCCAACAAAGAGAAGTCCAGGATCACGTGCAAATTCAGCTAAGTTGCAGGATATGTGATCAACAAACAAAAATAAGTTGTTTCTCTATGCACTAGCAATGACCAATCTGAAAAGAGAATTAAGAAAACAACCCCATTTACAATAGCATCTAAAAGGATAAACTACCTAGGAAAAACTGAACCAAGGGGTGAAAGACTTGTATGCTGAAAACTACAAAACAGTGCTGCGAGAAATCAAAGAAGACACAAGTAAATAGAAATATATCCCATGTTCATAGATTGGGAAACTTAATATGTTAAAATGGTAATACTATCCAATGTAATCTACAGACCCAATGTAATCCCTATCAAATTTCTAGTGGTTTTTTTCTTTTTTGCAGAAGTAGACAAGCCAATTCCCAAATTCATATAAAATTTCAAGAGTCCTCAAATAGCCAAAACAATCTTGAAAAAGAAAAATAAAATTGGAGGACTCAACTTTTTTTATTTCAAAACTTATTAAAAAGCTACAGTAATGAAGACTCTGTAGTACTGGGATAAGGGCAAACATATTAATCAATGGAATAGAACTTAGAGCTCAGAAATAAACCCTTACATTTACGGCCAATTGATTTTGACAAGAGTATCAAGACCATTTAGTCAGGGAAAGATTATTCTCTTTAATAAATGATGCTGGAACCACTGTATATTCACATGTGAAAGAATGAAACTGGACCTCTATCCCACATCTTATACAAAATTAATCCAAAATGGATAAATGGCCTTAAGGCAATAACTAAAACTATAAAACTCTTAGAATATAACATGGGGTAAATGTTTATGATCTTCGATTTGGGAATGAATTCTTAGATAAGACACCAAATGTATGAGCAATAAAAGAGAATAGATAAATTGAATTTAATCAAAATTAAAAACTTTTGTGCATCAATGGACAACTTAAGAAAGTGAAAGACAACCTACAGAAGGGGAGAAGATATTTGCAAACTATTTATCTGATAGACGCCTAATATCCAGAATATATAAAGAACTCTTACAAACTAACAACAACAGCAAACCCCAAAAAATAAATTTTTTAAATGAGCAAAGGACTTTAATAGACAAATGGCCAGGAAGCACATCATTAATCATTATGGAAATGTAGATTAAAACCACAATGAGATAGTACTTCATGCCTATTAGGATGGTTATTACCAAAAAAAAAAAGAAAAAAGAACAGAAAATAACAAGTGTTGGTGAGGATGTGGAAAAATTGGAATCCTTGTACACTGCTGGTGAGATTGTAAAATGATTCAGCCACTGTGGAAAAGTCTGATGGCTCCTCAGAAGGCTAAACACAGAATTACCATATGATTCAGCAATTCATTCCCAGGTATATACCCCAAAGAACTAAAAACAAGTACTGAAACAAACTCTTGTACGCAATGTTCATAGCAGCACTATTCACAATAGCCAAAAGATAGAAACACCCAAATGTCCAACAATGGATGAATGGCCAAAAAAATTGTGGTGTATACATACAAGAAAATATTATTCTGCCATAAAAAGGAATGGAGTATGGATACATGCCACAATATGGATAAACCTTGAAAACATTATGCTAAATGAAAGAAGCCACCCACAAAAGGTCATCATATTAGTTTTCTAGGGCTGCTGTAACAAAGTTCAAATGACTGGGTCACTTAAACATCAGAAATTTATTGTCTCACAGTTCTGGAGGCTAGAAGTCCAAAGTCAAGGTGTTAGCAGTGTAGATTCCTTCTGAAGCCTGTGAGGGAGGGAACGACCTTTCTCTTTGGCTCATAGATGACCATCTTTAGGTTCATATGGCATTTTCCCTGTATGTGCATCTCTCTGTTGAAATTTCCCCTTTATAGAAGGACAACAGTCATATTAGATTAGGACCAACCCTAAAGATCTCATCTTAACTAGTTACAACTGCAACAACCCTATTTCCAAATAAGGTCACATTCTAAGGTCTTGTGGATTAGGACTTCAGCGCATAAATTTGGGGGAAACACAATTCAATCCATAATGATCACATAGTTTATATTTATACTAAATATCTAGGATGCATAAGTCCATAGAAACAGAAGGCAGATTGGTGGTTGCCAGGGGCGTTGGGTGGAGAGAGGATTAGGGAGTAACTATTTAAAGGGTATTGCTTTTTTTAGAGTGATGGAAATGTTTTACAGCTAGATAGTGGTGACAGTTGCGCAATGTTGTGAATGTCCTAAATGGTACTGAATTGTTCACTTTAAAATGGTTAATATTATGGTATGTGAATTTCACCTTATAAATAATTAAAAAAAGAATCTAAGGGAATGAGAATCCAAGAGAGGAACAACTTACTTTTTCAGGAAATAATGAGGGTGCAATCTTTGTCTTAGGTTGTGCCTTGGAGGAATTTAGACACTAGCATGGCAAACGCATTTCCTGATACAGTGAAGGAAGTATCTGTTGTATGGTGGACTCCTCGGCTTGGTTGGTTAAGCTGTCTGACTGTTAAACAGATAGACATTAGTCTCAATGGGGCTTGCTTTTGTCTTAGGATATCATCTGTCTCCTCTGCTGCTTTTTGGAAAAAAAAAAAAAAAAGGAAAAGACACATCAAATAGAGAGGGCTTCTATTTGTTTACCTGAACATCTAAAGTTTCCCTCCCTTTCTCAAAATTTGACTGGAACAGATTTTTCTACTCCCCGCTCCCTTGAATCTAAGAGTTGGTACCCAAAGACTTTGGAAACAAAATCAAACTGATTTTAATTTATCCATCCAGTGCAAGACTATGTGTAGAAAGCAGAGTTCAGTGTAGTGTTTATATTACATGGCAATTGCTTACTCACTTCTTGTTTATACTTGCAGTGTTTCTTTTCAGAAATACATATACAACCAATCTTTGTACTTACTGCCCCCATTTCCCTCGGGTGCATCTTCTGGATGGTGTTTTACCAGAGGGATCTAGAGGTTGGAATTTTAAAATAGCACTCAGAGGTTTTGCAATTGCACTTCAGCCAGATATGTGTGTGTGGCGGTGGGGGGGGGGGGGGGAGAGGTTTGATCACAAGATTTGTGGAAACATCCTGTGAGGGACAACTCAATATCGACCAAAATAGCAGGTCATCTTACCAAAACCTTGAGATTGAACCAGGGATCCAGTCAGTCTTACGTTATCCCATTTGAACTATTTTGGGCCACTCAGAGGGGTTAACATTTCAATTGCTTCTTCAATCATTCAAATGATTTTTAATTTTCACTTTTGGAAACTTTTATGTTCCTTAAGCATTACCATTTTCCATTATTCAATCAGTCATTCATTCACCACTCACCCTGAAAGATTTGGGATCCAACTTTTGGTGATTCTGGATGGACGCGGTGGGGGAGAGAGCCAGAAGAAAACAGAGAGGTAAGGAAGTTCAGTGGGCAGCATCTCCGTTCCTCCACCTACTGTCTATTTCATGACTCAAAAAATTAAGAGACTCAACAAAAATGTTTGTCAAGTTCTTTATTTTTCTTCTTCATCTTTTTTTCCTGTTCTGCTCTTCAATGTTACCGAAAAATAGAACCCAAGGTGAGCTTCCCTTTGATGCTGTGGTAGGCCTCTTTTTCTTGGTGATGATTTAGGGTGAACTGGTTCCCCCCCCTTTTTCCCTCTCCTATCTTGTCTTCCTTTTGCCAAAACAGCCACCCCGTGTGTTACCAAGGTCTACGGAGCAGAAATGGGACAGCCGTAAAGGCAATGCATTGGATCATTGGTTTTGTCATGTGAGCAGGGAAATCATGAGAAAATAAACGAAAAAGTGCAAGAAAGGTTTGGTTACAGAGTAAAGGAGACAAATAGAGATACAGGGAATTGTACTTAAGACTTTGTATGTGGAAGGCACCTTTTCAACATTAAAGTACAACCAATAAAAATCAGCTTGCCCTAGATATTCTTATAAAATATCACTGCCATGTATTTTTAAAGATTTTATTGTTCCTTTTTTTCCCAAAGGCCCCTGGTACATAGTTGTGTATTTTTAGTTGTGGGTCCTTCTAGTTGTGGCATGTGGGATGCTGCCTCAGCATGGCTTTATGAGCAGTTCCATGTCCACGCCCAGGATTCAAACTAGCAAAACCCTGGGCCACCAAAGCAGAGTGCATGACCTCAACCACTCGGCCACAGGGCTGGCCCATCAGTGCCATTTTTGAATTGTTTTGAGAAACCTAAAAGTTGGCAAGACAGAATCCACCGAGGTAAGTTCCATTAACTTTGAAATCATTAAAATAGATCCTCTCTAGCATTTCTGGTTCAAGAAACTTCCTACTCCAATCTGAAATTTGTACACAGTTGCTGAAACATATTTAAATTAATAGCATTTTACCAATTATATGTAAAATTAATTATATACATATATTATTTAACCTAGGTAGGTAAAGTTTCTCTTTTTTGACTTGTGGAATTTATAACAGAAAGCATCACAAATGATTATGAACTAATTAAGGAGGCGAAACACACCAAATATAGCTAATTACTTTTGGTATGTTTCTTTCTATAAAGTGTTGGAAAATATTTGGTGCAATCCAGCAGTTTCTTGGAGGCCTCAAAGACAATTTTTTAAAAAGTTCTCTCTTAACATCAACAGTGGTAAGTCATGCTCATGGTACGTACCCTTCGTATGTGATGAAAATGGTACTTTACATCTGTGGTCTTCCTTGCCAAGACACATAGCCCCAGCCTGATCATGACAAAGACAGCAGACAAATTCCATTCGAAGGGCATCCTACAATATACCTGACCACTATTCCTCTAACCTATCATGGTCATTGTGATGGTTAATTTTATGTGTCAATTTGACTGAACTAAGGGATGCCCACATAACTGGTAAAACACTATGTCTCGGTGTCTTTCTGAGAGTGTTTCTGGAAGGGATCAGCGTTTGATTCAGTAGACTGAGTAAAGGGATCCACCTTCACCAGTGTGGGTGGGCATCAAGCAATCCCTTGAGGGACCAAAAAGGATAAAAAGGCAAAAGAAAGAGGAAATCCTTTTCTCTTCTTGAGCTGGGAAATCCATCTTCTCTTGCCCTAGGACATCTTGGAGCTCCTGGTTATGGAACCTTCCAACTGGGACTGAATTATACTACTAGCTTTCTTTCCTCTCCAGCTTGCAGATGGCAGATTGTGGGACCACTCAGCCTCCACAACCAATGAGTCGATTCCTATAATAAATCTCTTATATATATATATATACATACACACACACACACATATATATACACATCTTATTAAAACAAAATAAAATGGAGACCATGCTTGAAAATCTCCCAAGAAGACAAAACCATTGAAGTCACATATGCAAAACTAAATCTAGCTTATTTCATGAACATAAGTGAAACTTAGGTTATTTCTTGTAAAAACCTCTGATAATCATAAAAGAAGCTTAAGTCACCTTCCTAAAATGGTATAAGATGATCACTTTTAGCCAGTCCCCTGGTGTCTTGAAACCCGCCTTGTAATAGCCAATTACTGTAAAGGTTAAACAACTTCCTCATTTTCGCTTTCTAAGTCATCCCATAATGTCACGCCTCTGAGCTTCATGGCAGTTTTGGACTTGAAGACCCCCAGTTCAAGAACTGTTCTTTTGTGCACCATAAACTCTTACTAAATACTGTTTTACTGATCTGGCTTCAATTTTTACTGTTTCTGAATTTTTGACCATATATATAATATATATGGTCAAATATGTATATATGATATATGTATATATATGGTCAAAAAGTATACATAAATATATGCATATGTATATATATGTGTGTCTATATATATATGTGTGTGTATATATATATCCTATTGCTTCTGTTTCTCTGGAGAACCCTGGCTAATAAAATTATCGAAAACAAGAAAAATCTGAGAAATTGTCACAGTCAAAAGAAGGCTAAAGAGACGTGACAAATAAATGTAATGTGATATCTTGGAAAGATAAAGGATAATAAGCAAAAACTGATGAAATCTGAATAGACTATGGATTTATTTAATAGAAATGTATCAACATTTGTTCATTAATTTAGCAAATGTATCATCCTAATGTAAGACGTTAATAATAGAGGAAGCTGGGTGCAGGGTATATAGGAACTCTCTGTAATATTCTCTCAATTTTTCTGTAGATCTTTCCTATAAAATTAAGCTCTTTATAAAATAAAAGTGACCTCCCCTTTAGACATACAAGAGAAGAGGGTGCTGAAAAGGATTTGGGGCAAAGATTTTGCTCTGGAGAGTGAATGCATTTATAGCAGGGCTTTTGTACTCATTAGCACCCACATTCAACACAATGATGTCTTACAGGGCCTATGCCACTGTCTAGTTTCTATGAAGATTATTTCCTTATAACATTCAGCACAGGCTAAAACAAAATAGTGAGCATGTGAATAGCAAAGTGAACTGCAAATAGTCCCAGAGCTGCTCCAATAGAAAGCTGGATTGAGTAGCCTTTTGTGCGTATGAGTTAAAAATAAGTTATAGGAAAAGATGAAAGAATCTACACTAGAACTAGGTGGTGAATCCTAGATTCTCAGACTAAGGGCCTGATGCACTGCTGACTGAGCTGTCCAGGAGTCCGACGGTTTCAGTGGGAATTGATTCAAACCAAAAACATTTAGTCGCTGCTTAACGTTTCCTCCTTATTCTTTCCCTTCTATTTTAAATCCAAACACGCTAAAAATCAGTTGCTCCCAGCGCAACGTCCAAGCACAAAACCGCTGCTAGATTCTGTCTCTAAGCTCAATGCTGCCCCTACACGGGGATTCGTACAATGTTGCCTTTCCAAACCCTCCAGTACCGGAGGATACTGCTTCACAGATAGTCAACCACAGGTGCGCCCCTGAAAATGCTCAGCTTCTGTTTGCTGTGACACGTTGCAGCAAGGCACTCTCGGAATCACAACATCCTAAGCAAGATGAGACGTATCTTTTGTGGGACATATGCTTTCGAACCACTTACCTTAGGAGGAAATTTCTTCTCTTCCTGAGGGCCTGGAGAAAGCATAGTAGAGATGCAGGACTTGGTCACTTTCTAGCTCTGCGCCTGTCCATATCCTATCTGTCCTTGGAGGCCCATCCCCAAACTCTATTCCTATTCTATTCTCACCCTCCTCCTCTGCTGCCTCTTCTCTCTCCCATCGGCTTCATCCCTCTCCCCACCACGAGCCAGGCCACTCTCCCTTCTCCAACCCTCCCATGTTTCCCCTCCTCAGCTCATTCCAGTTCCCAACCACTTGCCTTTCTAGGACAGTAATAACATAACCTATCTGAGCACCTGCCCTCTCCTCCCCACCTCTTCCCCCATCAGAAGGTTTAGGATTTCCTCCAACTTCATATCTAGGTTTGCCTACAGGCAGGAAGTGTCGACTTTCTGAGTCTTGAGGACTGATGGAATTTACGGACTTGTCCAGGCATAGGGAAAGTTTACAAAGAACGTATTTGTTTCACAGGTCGCACCCAGCTTCCCTTGTACTTTCATCATTGCGCAGCTGATTGGTCTGAAAGAGAGGCTATAACAAGAGCGCCCACATTTCTCCTCTCTCCTCTGTGTTCTGCCTCTCGTTTATTGTCTTCAGACCAGAGCTATAGCTTCACTGAAACAAAGCCGCTGTCATGTTCCCAAATCCAGATGCTGGATGCAGAGGTTTCCAAGAGCGTGTAAGACTGCCTGAGACGCATACTAAGTATTGTGAATTAATGAACATCCTGTCTTATCTCCACATCTGGATCTACACTCCCTCGGTAGCAGTCCCTGAGTATGTCTTTGCCTTCCCTGGCACTAGCTTTTGCGTCTTTTTGGCCACTTTGTAGGCAGAGAAGGACTTTTAAAGAAGGGAGAATCTGAAGACATAACAGATGGTTCAACCTGGAATTCTTCTCGTGGTGGACTGGAATTGACATAACAGGCAGATGGCTAAAAGCAGTTCTTGAAGGGGGCAGGGACTGTGGGAAGATCAAGCATCTTTCTGTCCAGAAGGCATTTCTCCTTCTCCTGGTATAGCTGTAAAATAGGATTCAATCCAGAAGTTTCAGAAAGAGAGGAGTCAAATATAGTGGACTTTGACTTGCCAACACTTTCAGACAACGCTGTAAATAGATAATATAATATACTTTACACATGGAGTTAACCAAGGGGGTGTAGCTCAGTGGTAGAGCGCGTGCTTAGCATGCACGAGGCCCTGGGTTCAATCCCCAGCACCTCCATTTGTTCTCAGCCCCCTCACAGGGGCATGATAGTAACTCTGCTCTGGACTTCAACCACTCTTTTCTTTGTGCATACTTTGATTCATGCAGTGTTTGGCACTTAACCATTTCTACTCTGGGCTTTGACACTCCTTGGACCTCCCAACCTGACTGCCTCAGCACAATAAAGCGAGGAACCAAGTGAAGTACAGAAGCTGTTCGCTCAGAATCAATCTGAAGGCGAAGCACCAAGCATACCACCACGCCATAGACGGTCCGTTCCCCTCTGCTGCAATTTTTCATTATTATTAAGAAGCAGGGAAGAAACAGACAGATGGAGACAGAAGGGGGGAAATGGGGGCTCTTGGAAAAATTCCTTTAGATTCCTCTCCCCTCCCCGTTTTTTCTTCCAGCTGTGCCACTGCCGATGGATAATGCAGGCTCGGGAGAAAACTTTCCTTCTCGTTTTCCTTTCCCCACTAGCCCTTATGCATCTGCCACACATCGAATCTTGGTTGGGCAGCAAAAAGTCCGTCCAATCACCAGTCATGGAGTGCTGTGATCCTAGCTTTTCCTCCGTGAAGGAATATTTAGGATACTGTCCAAAGGAAAGACACTTCTCGTGAAATTCAGAGCTTTCCAAAATCCATAGTTGAAAAAATGGTTTCCAGAGATGAAAAGAGCAGCTAGTGGCTCTCAGTGCCATGACAGTATTGGGCAAAAATGGCTACGCCTTTCTGTGGGACAAATGCTTTTAAGCCCATTTCCCTTAGGAGGAAGAGAACCTCCCGGTTTCCTACTTCGCTAGAGGGAGCAGAGGAGACAGAGCCAACAGCGGCACAAATTACCTCCCGGGCCATCCCAATCCTACGCATGAGTAAAGACCTAGCCCCAGCCCTTTTTACCCCTTGCTCTTCCAGCTCCTCTCTGCAGCCCCAGCCACTTGCCTCCTCCTATCCCCCCTCTTTTCCTTTGCCACCTACTGTGTCACCTTCTTCTCCACTTGACCTCCCCCCCACCTTTCATCCCATTCCACTGCTTCCTCTTAGCTAAATTTTTCCCAGCAGATCACTTCAGTTCCTGCAGCTCCACTTTCTAGGTTAGCAGTTCTCAAACCTGGGTGACAAAATGATCTGGGGAGGCATTTCAAGTGTGTAGATCCCCACTCCCCCCACCCCCCAATCCTGTGATTCTTAGCGCACTCAGGAGCTATAAGGTGGAAATGGGAATACGTCTACTTATAAAGTTCTCAGACGGTTCCCCAGGTTCAGGAAACACTGCATTCTAGTCTAAAACCTTTTATCTCTGTATCAGAGGGTCACTTCTGGCCGACTATGTTATTCACCAAGTTACTTTTAAATATCATCTGGCCTCTAATTGCCCATCTTAGCGACTTTCCAGCACCAACTGAGCCTAACTTGGTTATTCCAGAGAGGGGAGGGGAGATGACTTGAGCAGAGGAGGAACCGAAGAGCTGATATATTACTTACTCCGATATTCAGGAATGTAGAGGTTAGAAAAATATCAGAATGAAAATCAACAGTCAAAGAGAAGACACATGATCTGGGATTACTCCTGAAACTCATATTTGGTCACCACAAATTTTGACAACAGGAGGGGAGCGTCGATTCTTTGCACCTCTGTGATGGGTGAGGTTTGAACATCTGTCCAGGAACTGGGCTGGGGAGGGAAGGTTATTATAAAAGCTTAATTTGCCTCGCAGTTCTTGCTCGGCCTCCGAAATGCCCACCTTGTGCTTCTTTGAGCGTCTCAGAAACAGAACTGCAGATCTCCAAGAGAAAGCCACTGCCCAGTTACTTGACTATGATGCTGGGCTCAAGAGTTTGCTCTGGCAGTGACAGTCTGTGACAACATATACTTACTGTTTTTCATTTGGGACCTATTTTCTCATTCCATTTGGATCTAAATTTCCCAAAGCAACTTTTCAGGTTCTTCTCTTTTGCACCCTTCTTTGTCATTTCCCCATGAGCTCGACAGCTAGAAGCACTGGAGGGGCAGGGTATGATGATTTGGGAAATCCGAGATACTGCGGAGACTGCCTGGAGAAGGAACAGCGCATTCGGGTTTCAACTTGAAATCACTTGAGTTAATGTGGGCCTATGCATGTCGGTGGCTGAGGTTTCCAGATCCTAGGGTTTAGCTACCCCCTTCCTCTGGAAAAATGAGTCCAAAATATGGATTCCCCTGTGGGTTATGTGGCCAGAGTTCCATTACATTATGGGGACTTCTTATCTCTCATGGCTTTTGACAGCGGCCTGAGAGATTCCCTGAGGCAGTATCAGGGCTCCATGCCAAATATAGTGAGACTGTAAAGAGCAAGAGGAAAAAGATGCCCTGAGAATCCGTGAGTGACCAAATGGGAGGAGGTGATCCACACTGTTTTTCACTGCTTTGCCTACTCTGTGCCACAATCAGGAGTCAAGAGAATGAGAGTCAAAGAGAAGGAAAGTTCATTCACTTAGTCTTTGCCCTGGAATAATTTAGACAGCAGCATGACGACATACCTGGAAGGAGAGAGCCCAGAGACGGCCCTGGTGGGGGCTGTGTGGCTTAGCTGGTTAAAACGTCTGCCCTGGGTTTGAGCCCCAGAGAAAACTGAGCTTGTGATTGATGCCCGCTCCCTCTTGTGATCTCGGAGGAACTAGGAGGAGCATGCTTTTAGTTTCTCCAAATGAGGGAAATTCGACGTGATCTTTTACACTTCCACTTCACGCTTTAAAATGTCCTTTTCGAATACAAAACATAGCATGCAAAGGGTTTGACAAAGAAAAATGCAACGATTGGTATTTTAACCTGACACATGACTTGCACAGAAAACAGTGCAGCGCAATGATATTCTGTAGTTTGTGCTGAGTCCTTAACAAGTGTTTGTGTTTTTTGGTTTCGAAATGCAAGCAACTTATTTATCTGTTCTTATTCCCACCCAAACACCTTTGGCCACATCTTCCTCTGGGACATTCGGCGTGGTGTTACATGAGGTGTTATTACTTCATTTAAAGATTTAAGGAAAAAAACTGAAGTTCATTGAGGAAACGTAGAAGCTAAGGAATTTAAATCTGCTGTTTGCCAGTGTTCCTGAGATTTTCCTTCAGCTAGGTGTTTTGGTTGACAGGATAGTGGGGAGTTAGTGGGTATCTTCTCGTATATATTTTGCGTAAACTTCCTATGAAAGTCGACTTAATATGGAATAAAAATAACGATGCTCACAAAACCGTTGGTTGCCCGCTCATCTGAAGCATCCCGCGAGCCTGAGCCAGCTCTCTTCAGTCTTCCAAACTTTGTTGTAAACGTTCGCTTCGCAAAAGTTTTGCTACTGCCATCTTACCTTCGTCCAACGTCCACTCACTCACTCAGCAAAGAGAACTTGGGACCTGGCGCCCAGCGCCTCTGTCGCTTACGTCCCATCCTCCACTCCCGGCGGCGGAGGCAGCGGTGGGGGAGCGGGGAGAGCGAGCGGCTTAAGGAAACCGGCGGGAAGCTTTTCTGCTCCTCGGCCTCAGACCACTCAGTGCTCATAAAACAGCGGAAACTTCGCGGTACTGCTTATTTTTGCTCTTTTTCTGTCGTACTTTTTAGGTTTCCTTCCAAATGAAACCCAAGATGAGTGGGTCCGTGGCTGCAGACTTCGTGCTCCTGCCGGAGGAATTGCAGATAAGCCTAGTTCCGTTTCTTCTCTTCTCTTTCTTCTTTCTTCTCCCTGTGAATGCCCCTATCTTGGGTGGCACCAAGGCTCCTGGAGTAGAAATGGTATAATACTGAAGAGAATCAGTTGGATTGTATACTTTTGTTTTAATGGGAGCAGGAGAAACTTGACAAAACGTATGACAAAAAACGGGAGGAAAAATAAAGAAAAGACTAGCTGGAGGAGCCGGGGGTCGAACCCGGGGCCTCGTACATGCGAAGCACGCGCTCTACCACTGAGCTACACCCCCTGCCGCTGTGAATCCTCTGGGAATCGTTTATAACTTATCAGTTCTGTTTTGAAATTGTCAGTTTTATTTTCTGATTATTGGAGAAAGTCCACTGGGTTAAATTCCATCACTTCTGAAATTACTAAACTGGATATTGTCTTTTGGCTTCACTGAGACAGTAGGATTATAGTCCAACTGACGCAGTTTCCGATCCTACAACTTTCTCACTTCTGTTAGCCTGCTCCAAGGTCCACTTACAATCAATCCGCGTGAAAATGACTTTCTTTCACCAGGAAAAGTCCCAGGAAAAAACCCCAATTTCCCACGCAAATCTCCAGCAGTACTGGCTCAAATGAAGTGCTCTTCAGTCCAGAAGCAACCACCAGCTTTTATCGAACTCGAGAATTGAATTTCACGCCAGATTGGGTTGGATGCTCCGGCAACATCCGTTTTCCGGCTGACTCATTGATGGCTCACGCATCAACACATGTTCTGAGATTGTCCTCAGTTCTGGTTCCACGTTCCCCATCTCTATCCCTCCCTTGAGGATTATGTCCACAAACGATTTCAGAAAAAAAGACCTTTAAATTTCCATCAATTTTAAACAACCGATATTTTTTCAGATGGGGGAATGAACAGGGCAAACGCAGGTTGGCAAAACAAGTTTGGGGGATCCGGCAAACTGTCAAACTGCTTTCCCTTGAGGAACCCATTATCACAACGGGAAAGCCTGCTATAGATACGATATTGGAAAGAATAAAGCCCAAAAGTCGTAGAAATCTTGAGTCCCATCTATGAATATGGAAATTCGAGGAGATCCTGGACAACACAAAGCAGATAGGGTTGAATTCACCAGCCAGGAAAGAGCAGTGGTGATCAATATTATCTCACTGGGATACTTTTAGCTTTGTGTGTAAGGCCAATGACTTTGATAATGAGTCTGAAGACTTAAACTGCCTCTTCATCAGGATTTTCCATATAATATTGACAGAAGTATTCCAGGAAGGTCTTTATTTAATGGCTTGAAGTACTGAACATACTGAACATTATTGATGAAGGCAGGGAAGATTGAAGGCACCAATTCCAATTCTGCTCATCTTAGCCTTCTGGAAGATTTACTTGAGAAAGTGAATTCAGAAGAGTTTGTGTTAGGGGCACATGTTACAGGCAGGAGAATTTTATTTTTGACATAAACTGTGTACTTTTCAAATCTTGGGGAGGAATTCCTGATTTTAGTCTAGACCTTTAGTGCTCATCCAACTGAGCTATGTGAACCATATCTCTGCTTTCATCAACACTAATAATTTTCTCCACTTTCGAGTTTGGAAAGCACAGCGTTCCTTGAGAGACGTCATTCCCTTGTTCCCTCACCTTGAAAAAGTTGGGTTCAATATCCTACTGCATTTGGTGATTGCTTCCAACTACCAGCAAGTGTGGTTGTGGAAGGGAAGCGGGAAGAGAGAAAATCAGTGGGTAGGTTTTCTGTTCCTCAGTCTTGTCTTTTAATTGACACAGGCACAGCTGAGAATACAAAAGGATCTGTTGACAAAAATTGACTGCAAGCCTCTTTTCATTTCCTTTCCATCTTTCTTTTTCTTTCCTGTTCCTCAGTAAACTATGAAATGGAACAAAATGAGCCTGGCCTCCCCCTCTAATTCCTTCTTGTCTTACTTGTGCTGATGCAGTAAGGTTGGTAGGTGTGAGAGTCGTACAGTTGAAATAGATCAGTTTAAAGGCAATCTGTAGGGTGATGGATTTACTTTGAATGTGAGCAAGGGAAAAGAGTGATAAAAGAAATTGTTTAAACAGGGAAATTTGGGTGTGTTATTGAAGTACAGCATTGATGGGAAAAGGGAAAAGCAATAATGGAGTCCAAGATTACCTGGATTCTCCTGAATGCTTAACCTGTGCTGTTCCAGTGATCTACGCAACCAGCTAGATTCTATTCTTCAGTAAATCATTTATAACTGATGATTGCCCTGATTTCTGGATATTCTAGGACCTAAAAGTTAGCAGGACAAAGTCTGCAGTAGTTAGATTCACTATTTCAGAAAATCCTAGAACGAATCCTTTTTTGCAGCTATGCCATGAGAATGATGACTGAATGCTAGGAAAAAAGGTACCATTCTTCCTTCCCACTTCAATCAGTCCACTCTAAGGTCTGTTCACCAACAGACTACACTACCAGACTGTCAGTGTCATTACACCACGAGGGAAAGTCTCAGATTGGAATGTGTTCTGTTTCAATTGTCTTTCATTCAACTTTCTTCACCTCTGCCTACAAAACTATCAGCAAGATACAAAAGATAGTGCAGAAAAACACAACGAAGAGTTGCAAGTGTGCTGCCTAAGAGAATTTAGATCAGAGTGGAGAGCAAAGATAGAAAAGAATCAATTAACAATATTTGAAGGGAAATGAAGTTCAGCAACACAAGTGACTCTAGTGCTGGTCTGGAAATTTAAACATGAATTCACAGAACCCGGTGTTAAATGAAGAGCGATAAATGTGCTTCATAGACAGGCATTGTTTTAGCAACCCTGGACCCCTGTTAGTGGATGTCGAAGCTCTGGATCAGGAGACCACATAGAAGGAAGGTGGAAGAGAGAAAAAAATGCTAAGGTTTCAATTCACTATAGAAACTCCTTTGGGCAAAATTTTCTCCTGAAGAGAGAGAGTGCAAAGGAGGCAATACGTGAGCTGCAAAACTACGTAATTTTTGTTAAACTTCTATAGACCTAAAGAAGCCCTCAAACTTAAGGTGTTACCTGAGGCACAAAGGGTATTTGCTTTCTGATTTTTGCCAATATATTGTATGATGGTCCATGTGAGTTTTGGAGGGCATTATGTAGGAGAAGCAGCCGATAACTTACACGATTGAAAAAGTCATTCCCTCGCCTCACCCATGATTCTGATAACGAGCTGGTTTTGAGCGTATGTAGTCTACAAAATCAAGGCCTTGGAAACTGGGTTGGGCTAATTTATTGGGAAAACCTCATCCAAGAGGAAGTATACCGTATGGGAGGAAAGGCATAGTAGGACTTGACTAGGTTTCAGGAAGCACCTTTGTTATGAAGTGGTAGTGTTATCCTGTGGTAGTCAGACTCCTTACACAGCAGCTTCCAAGAGGGGTTATTCCAAGAGAAGCAAAAGCAGAAATTGCAGATCTCTTAAGCTATTTGTAAAAGGAAATGTCATCAATTCCACCAATCCTCAAGACCAACCTTTGAACAGAAATACTGTCCATTCAGGGCTGACTTATTGAAAGGGAGTGTCTCCTACCTCCACAGCACACACCTGGTGCTGAGCATCTGTTTCTCAACTTTTTCAGATACAGTTGGAAGGGAAGGAAAGGGAAGGAAAAGAAACAAGGAGAAGGTTAACTTCTTAGAAGCCAAGATCTCTCCATCACTTGAGTTTATCTGAAAGCTAAGTATTCTCTATCACAGAGAATGAACATCAGTTTGTCTCCAAAATTAAAGCAGGTTAGTGGTGGGACTTTCCTTACTGTGTCTTTTTTTCAGGCTCTTACTGAAGAAACAAAAGTCCTTGTTTTAATTCACGTGTTGTATTCCCAGTAAGTGATAAAAGTTCATGAATAGCTGTGTTTTCAAGGCATTCAGTTTACAGTCTGAAGTGTTTTTCTGGGGACAGTTGGAGTTCTGCTCACAGCATACTAATTTTTCCCTCGGTTAGTGTCTTTAAGATTAGCTATTCTGGCTAAAGAAATTGCACATGGGATTTTTTTTCTTTTCCTCATACGTTGGATCTTCCTTTTTCTTAAAAATCTATTGTAAAATGGTAGTACAGGTGAAAAAGCTGGTTAAATTGGTGGCATTCAGTGATGCAAGTAGGAGAGCCGATGCCACGACACTAAAAGAGTGTATGGGTGTAAAGCATATTGGAGACTGGAAAAGGAAACACCTATGGAGGTGCTGGGTATCGAACCCAGGACCTCATACATGCAAAGCATGCGCTCTACCACTGAGCTACACCCCCAAGTGACAACGGTGCTTTTCTGTAACATACTGGGAAATATGCTCATTTTCTGTATTCTTTTGCAAGGCTTTTTTTTGGTCAGAAAATTTATTATATTAATTCCACTATTTCTAAAGTTTCTAAACTGGATTTTTTTCCCCAGATATGCTCAAGAATAATAAATTCTAAACTCAAATTGATACCATTCCTGATCCTAGGTTTTTCCCAGCCCGGTCAGTCTTCTCCAAGATTTGCTCACCATCTGAGAAACAAGTTCCATCTTGGAACTTTCTTTTGTCTTCTTCTATTTCTCTCTGTGGGTTTCTTTCTCTCATATAGATCACTCTACCTAATCTTCATCAGTCCTCTGGTCTGTACCCACTTCTTCAAGTATCTGTGTTCCGCAGTTATTCTCTTCCTTCAGTTTCTACATTGAGTCTTTCCTTCCTTACTAGCAATCTACAAGACCAGGATACCTTCCCTTACAAAATTGAGGAAGCACTTTGACATCCTATGTGCAAAACGAAAATCATCATATTTTTTTCGAATTGTGTGGCTTCCCTCAATTCCATATCTTGAGAAATGTCTTCACCCTACAACTGGCTGGGAAGTCTAGAAAAGGGAAAGAGACAGAAACAGAGAGAGAGGAAGAGAGAAGAAAATGTTTATGGATTCAACTCCCTTCCTACTCACCCCCTGCCTCTCCATCCCCAAGCAGTCAGTGATCTACTTCTGGTCACTGTTGACTAGTTTGCGTCTTCTCAAGTTTTACATAAATGGAATCATATTGTATTTAGGTGTTTTTTTTCTTGCTTCTTTCACTCATCATACTTATATTGAAATTCATCCATGTTGTATGTATCAATAGTTCATTCTATCTTATGCTGAGTAATAGTCCATGGTATGGACATACCACAGTTTGTTTATCCATTCACCACTTGACAGATATTTGGGTTGTTTCCAGTTACTGGCTATTACAAATAAAGCTGATATGAACATTTGTGTAAAAGTCTTTCTATGGACTACAGTTCCTTTTCTCTTGGGTACATACTTAGGAGTTGAATCGTTCGTATATATTTAACTTTCTAAGAAACTGCCAAACTGTTTCAAAGTTGTATTGTTTTCCATTACTGCTAGCAGTGTATAAGAGTCCCATTTCTTCCATGTTCTGGCCAACACTGGGTATGATCAGTCTTTTGAAACTTTAGCCACTCTTATAACTGTGTAATGATATATCATTATGGTTTTACTTTGTATTTCCTTAACAACTAATGATGTTGAACATCTTTGTTTATTTGCCATTCTTATATCTTCTTTAGTGAAGTGTCTACTTAAATATTTTGCTTATTTTTAAATTGGGTTTTCTTATTGTTACTTTTGAGAGTTCTTTATATATTCTAGATGCAAATCCTTTAGTGGATATATGCTTTGCAAAGGAGTCTCCCAGTCTGTGACTTGCCTTTCTATTCTCTGAAACATGTTTTGTGCAGAGCAAGTTTTAAAATTTTTTGATGAGGCCCAATTTATCAAATTTTATGTTTTTGTTGTCATATCTACAAAATCTTTGCCTAACCCAGAGTCACAAATATTTTCACATATGTTTTCTTCTAGAAGTTTTAAAGTTTTTTGTTTTATATTTAGTTCTATGATCCAATTTTAGTAGATGCTTTAGGCTTTATAGCATACCTTTCTAAAATGATCACACTCTATCTTGAAGTGATTTTACATTGCTTCATATATAGTATAAGGACTTTGCAACACTATACCTCCGTTTTCCCTCCGTTTCTTTTCTCGCAGAGTCTGACATTTAACTTCTCCATGTTATAACCCAACAATACATTGTTATTATCTATGCTTTAACAGTTACATTTTTTTTTTTAGATTTTTTATGTTTCATTTTTCTCCCCAAAGCCCCCCGGTACATAGTTGTGTATTTTCAGTTGTGAGTCCTTCTAGTTGTGGCATGTGGGATGCCACCTCAGCATCGCCTGATGAGCGGTGCCATGTCCGCGCCCAGGATACGAACCAGCGAAATCCTGGGGGGCGAAGAGGAGCGCACAAAATTAACCACTTGGCATCTGGGAGGGACCCAACAGTTATCTTTTAAAGATATTTAAGTAGCAAAAACATATCATATTCATTACATCAATACCATTGCCAGTGCTCTTCATTTCTCTGTGTAGACACAGATTTTAATCTAGTGTTATTTTCATTCTGTCTGAAGCACTTTCTTTAACATGTCTTCTAACGTGAGTTTGCTAGAGATGAGTTCTTTCAGGTTTTGTGTGTCTGAAAAATTCTTTAGTTTGTCTTTGTTTCTGAAAAATACTTCCACTAGGTATAAAATTAACCGAGTTTTTTTCTTCAGTACTTCAAAGATGTTTCTCCCCGTCTTCTCATTTGCATTGTTTCCAACAAACTGGGGTGAATTGATAGTAGAAAGCTCTTTTTACTCCTGACAAGGGGAAGACAGTTCACCTTTTACAATGACCTTAACTCTTTCTGTATTTGTCTTTAGCCATTTTCTTCTTGTATTTTTCCCCCCGTTTTTCTACTTCTCTTGGAAAAAATTAGAAATTGACTGATCATAAATTTTTTTTTGTCATTTTGGTTACATGCTGGGGATATCTGGCTTGTATCGACAAATGTAATATCAGAGAGCGGGGAGAATCTAAAAGAACTCCTCCTGAGTTTTGTAACTTACTCCAAACGTTTTTTGAAAAAATAACCTTCAGTTATATGAATGTAAAATATTTTTCAAGGGAATACATTTCCTGAACTTTTCTTATCTCTAGAAAAAAATTAATAAATTAGGTTATAAAGTGTTGTATATACAGTGGAATTCCTTTACTGATTTGGCTCTAGGGACTATTAAGAACTTACATAAAAATAAAAATTAGAAACATTAGAATTTTCAGAAGACAAAAGGGAATTGAACTTCCAAGACTTTAGTGTGCTATTATTACTATCCTAATAATTTTTGTAGCTAAGATTATTTTTTTACTTTAGTAATTTAATATCCTGTTGAAATAAATATACATATTTTGGCTGTTTTGTTTGATATTGTCTTTTTCCCATTTAGGTCCTAAATTCTGACTAATAGAAATTTTAGGGTATTTCTCAAATGGAACTATACCAGACTAAAAATCTTCTGCAAGGCAAAGGAAATCATGAACAAAATGAAAAGACAACCACCAACTGGGAGAAAATATTTACAAATCATATATCCAACAAGGGGTTAATTTCCAAAATACATAACGATCTCATACAACTCAACAACAACAACAAAAACAGCCCAATCCAAAAGTGGGCAGAGCATATGAACAGACATTTTTCCAAAGAAGATATTCAGATGGCCAACAGGCACATGAAACGATGTTCAACATCACTCACTATTAGGGAAATTCGAATAAAAACAATGAGATATCACTTGACAGCCATCAGAATGGCTATAATTAACAAGACAAGAAGTAACAAATGTTGGAGAGAAAAGGGAACCTTCATACACTGCTGGTGGGAATGCAATCTGATGCAGCCACTATGGAAAACAGGATGGAGATTTCTCAAAAAATTAAAAATAGAAATACCATATGATCCAGCTATTCAACTACTGGCTATTTACTCAAGCAACATAAAATTAACAATTCACAGAGATTTATGCATCCCTATGTTCATTGCAGCATTATTCACAAAAGCCAAGATGTGGAAGTAACCCAAGTGCCCAACAACAGATGATTGGATAAAGAAGATTTGGTATATATATATATATATATATAATGGATAACTACTCAGCCACAAAAAAAGACAGAATCGTGCCATTTGTGACAACATGGATGGACCTTGAGTTATATTAAGTGAAATAAAACAAAGAAAGAAAGACAAACACGGAATGATTTGACTCACATGTGGAAGACAAATACACACATCGATAAAGAGAACATATTATTGGTTACTGGAAGGGAAAGGGTGGGAAGAGGGCAAAAGGGGTTAAGAGGCACATATATATGGTGATGGATAAAAACTAGATTATTGGCAGTGAACACGATTCAGTCTATACAGACATTGTTATATAATAATGTACACCTGAAATTTACACAACCTTATAAGCCAATATGACCTCAATAAAATAATTATTAAAAAAATTTTAGGATGTTTCTTACATTAAAACTATCTTTGAGTTTCTCAGTTAGCTGTGATCCACAGCAAAGATTTGTTCCAGCTCTTAATAAAAAGGATACTGTAAATAATTAGCGGTTGTTTTATGCTCCACACTTTAATTAGGTAAAAAATTATTGTGACACTCTTCTGCAGCAAATTTTGCAATGTAGAAAACAAAACCCTGTCAAATCAAAAGAGAGGAACTTGTCCACCTAGTTTAATTATATGCAAGTAAAAAAGTATTAGTGTAAATATGTTTCAACAATTGGGTACACTTTTCAGGTTGGAATGGGAAAGTACTAGGAACAGAAACATTGTCATTTGGCCTGCAATTCAGTAACTTTTCTCCTGGTGTTGTGATTAGACAAGATCCTGTGTAAGAATTTCAAAAATAGTGGGATTTATCTTAGTGGACTTTCTGCTGCCAATTATCAGGATTTCGAAAACTAGAGATACTGGCACTAATATTTCAAGATGTATCTCCAAGAGAGCTTGGCTATGGGGAAGGCATTACTAAGTGGTGGAAAGCAGACTTAAAATGTGTGCCTCTCAGTTTCATTTCCTGGAACTTTCCTCTCTGTTCGTTAGCTACTGGCCAACACCTACGCCTTACTTTTTTCATTCTTTTTCTCACATTTTCTTTGCTCTGATAAATATGATCCACTAGACCCCCGCCCCCCACCCCCCTTAGTGCTGCCTCATTTGGTCTCAACAGACTTCTACATCTCCTAGGGCAAAAGACTTTTTCAGAGTAGATGGAAGAGGGTGAAAGAAAGGAACCAACTCACTTGAAATCAACATCAAGAAACAGAAAACTGATCTCACATCAACAAAAATTAACCTTGGGTTCCATTTCTCAGTATCTTTCAAGATTATGAAAGATAGAATGAAAAGAAGAGAAAAATAAGAGACCCCACGAATTTTTTCTTGTTTCCTTAATTTTCTGAGCTGTGTCTGGGTCAACCGACAGCATGCAGAAGAGCAGACAGACTTTCTGTTGAATCCCTATTACCTCTCTTCTCTCTCCCTCCTCCACCTACCATCCGACGCTGTCAAGAATTGGATCCAAGCAGCACAGGTGGAAGACAATAGATTTCACACCTTTAGGGGTGGATAAATATTTTGGACAGTTAGACAGCAACACTTGAAGAATCTGAAGTCTTCTAAAAATAGAAGTTGAAAACAATCCAAGTATTGAAAAATAAATAGAAGCAACAGCCATTTTCAGGCAGCCGAAATAGCTCAGTTGGGAGAGCGTTAGACTGAAGATCTAAAGGTCCCTGGTTCAATCCCGGGTTTCGGCAGATTAAGTATTTTAGTTAACATTAAGGAAGAGTGCCTCTGGTAATCCCACGATCTCCTTTAGCCATCTTGAAACTCCATAATAATTACATCTCTGAATGGAACAATGGACCATAGAACATGAGCAAAGGAAATAAGGATTTCCTTGCTTCTCCTTATGTATACAGCAATCGTGAAGCCCCACGAATTTTGATGTGTAAAATAAAGATAAACAGTAAAATTCCTGCCAATAATTTACAATGTTATTACTTCTTAATTATAATGACTTTAAATAGCAAATAAGAAGTACCGTAACAAGTCAAGAGAGAGACTGAGAAAGAAAGGAGACAGCTTTATATTTTCTTACCTTTAATGGCACCTTTTCCCTGCTTTTTGAATAAGAGACTCTGCGTTTTCATTTTGTCCTGGGCGTTTACTTTGTGTAGTTGGTCTTGATCAACATTCAGTCAACATTCATAGTTTCTTGGATTAACTCCATCCACCTCCACGCCCACCCCAAGCCTCCCCACACACCTGTAGTTAAATTATAATCTCAGGAGCACTTGCGAGTATTGTATTAAAATTCACGCCTACAGTCTGCATTCCCTCTCTGAACTTCACTTATTGGTTCTTAGCTTTTATATGAAATCAGGATTGGAATATCTGAGATAACGCTGCACAGCAAACCCCAAGGGAAGATGTGGTTTATATTTCCAAAAGGAGACGTGGAGAAAATAGTACTTCGATGTACACTAAAATCACCACACTACTCTGTTTTCTTAATAGTCCTGCTTTGTGCGGCTGTACCAAAGTCAGTTCCATTTTGCTTCTAAAGTCTTTGGACACTACCTCGTATACCCAAAGCCGGGGGTGGAGGGAGGCCCACGGTAGAAACAAAAACTGCAGAAGCCAGCTTTTAAGAAAAAGAGAAAAACACTTCCTCTTTGGAGGAACCACCAAACATTCAAATAATAGGAACTAGACAGGCCCCGCTGGGATTCGAACCCAGGATCTCCTGTTTACTAGACAGGCGCTTTAACCAACTAAGCCACGGAGCCCACGCCATGCTTCCCATTGGTTTCATTTTTGTCAGAGAATGCTTTTGTATTGCTGATGTATTTCAGGATAGGGCCTTACTCCTTTCTTTGATTTTTACTCTCTTGGCTTTTGGCTAGTCCAGGGGCCATTCAGACAGCGAACAACAGCTGTGACCGAAGGCCCAACTCATCAGTCTTCTTTTTCTCTTGCTCTGCATAGCCTCACTATATTTGGCATGGAGCTTCCATACTGCCTTAGAGAAACTCAGGCAGATGGAAAACTTTAAGCGAGATAGAAGGGAAAGGGCTATGCATAGATTTCCCCAGAAAGCTCTGGGACAATGACCACGGTAAACTGCAAGGGAATCAATATTCAGAGTGCACCATTTTCTCCAGGGGACGAGACTAACAAAACCATAAGGACCTCAAACCCTCTATCTCGTGCGCCTGTGGCCAGGATTACCTCAGCCTCTCCGTGTTGGTGCCTGATGCTGGGTGGAGAGAGCCCCCAGGCTTCATCGCGGACATCTAGGTTGATTGTTCCTTTTCTGGAAAAGGCCCTGCGCTAACAGGCGTTTCCCTCATAGTTACACCGGGATCCCTGCCCCTCCACTCTCTTGACTGTCAGAGCCGTAGTTGACAATGCTGGCCGGGATCTTCCAAGAGGTGAATATAAACGGTTGCCTAAGGAAATATAGATCCAGATGGAGAGAGAACACAAAACCGCCAGGAGCTAAATGAAGAGGGGCAAAATAGTGGCTGCTCGCAAATCTTTGGCCCCACCAGTGTGGTTGGGAACCCTGCAGCGGAAATTCTAAGACTTGGTTCTGAAAACCCCAAGAGTAGATCCTTCCATTGAATACTGCAACTGTTTTAAGCAGAGTCTTATACCAAATGAAGAGAACAGGAGGAAGATGGTAAATGGTTTGGGGGCTCGACCTGAGAAGCTAATTAACTTTTGTCACGCCCTTTGGACAACTGGACAGTTTTCCAAACTTCAACACCACTGAGGCTCAAAGCAGTCCGTTTTGCCTCTAGCCAAATTTTGACCTGTCAGTCAACCCAGACACGAGTTTAAAAAATTATTTTAAATTATAAGGTAATCCTAGATTATTTTATCTTCTGTCTTACTTTCAAGTTTCATTCAGACCTCTCTTACTGGTGGAAGATCCATCTTTGTGAAGACGGAAATAACATGCACTATCTCTCTAGTTCCTCCGTAGCACAGGTCAGCTCCCCTCCCAGCCCATTAGCACGAAAGCAGCTCAGCTTGCACTTGGGACATCACTGGAAAATATACGTAAATATATCAAGATCTTAAACAAATTTTAATTAATTTAATTAATACATTAACACTAATGTTATGGTGAATAGCAAAGTCAATCACAAGCAACCTTACAAGGTAGAGAGAAAAAAGTACATAAATGCTGTAGACAAACGTCAGTAGTACCCAGACCTGGGGAACTGCCAGAGAACTTGATATAAATATAGATGTATGGGTCCACCACATGACTCCTGAATGAATTAAAAATAGGTGGGAAGGGCAGGAATGTTTATAATTTAAAATCCTCTTCAGATTATACTGATGGTCAGCCAGGTTAGAAAACCACCCATCTAGAAAGTCGAGTGAATTGAAGCAAGTAAGACAATCTGCTGACAAACTTCACCTGGAAGAAGTGGTTGGGAAGGGGAAGGGGTGGGCAGAAAGATTCCTGGTGTCTGAGGAAAGCTAGGCAACAGGGGTCCAGGGAGGGCAGCGGCTGCCAATGAAGAGGAGAGGAGAGGGTGGGAAGAGAGCTTGGGCCTGTGGCTGAAAATATGTTAAAAAACCAAATTCAACTGAGTAAATTTGAAGATGTAATTGGCTTTATTCATTGATTCATGAATAGGGCAGCATCCCATTTAACAAACAGAAGGATGCTCTGAGGAGTTGTACAAAATGGAAGGCTTTTATAGGCAGAAACCAGGTGGGACAAAGACATTATTAGCAAAAGAAAGGAAAGGATTGTTTCAGGCAAGGTCGCTTTCTAAGGGGGAAGGACAGAGGCCTTACCAGTCAGACTACCTCCCTGGTGTGGATTAGGAAATTCTAGACCGATATTGTTTGACTTTCCACTGCTGGGAGAGGCTGCAATTAAGTCTTGGTTTGCTGTCATGGAGACAAGTGACTCCATTTTGGCCTGTTTTTTTTTTTAACAGTGTAGAATTCAGACATCCAAGCTCCCCATCTCTCCTGTGCCTTTTTTAAGTAGTGAGAAGCCAGGAGATCCTCTTGCTCCCAAGAGAAGTTGCTTAAAAGCATTTGTCCTACAAAAAACTCGGGCTTGTTTGCCCCAAGACTTTTGTGGGTTTGAAAGCATCTTTCTGGTCATTCCATCATGACTAGAAAGGATGAGCGCTTTGAAGGAGGCTTGTGTGATTTAGATTTTCTTTTCTTTTTTTTCCTTTCCTTTGGTTTTTTTCTTTTTTCTTGTTTTTTTGCCTACAGTAGTGGTTGGTTTTAGTGGCTCAAAAAGAGCTGCAGGAGAGAAAGTGATGCATGTAGGAAGGTTGCCAAGTAAGGGTAACTTGGCTTCTGTAGATGGTGGCACCTTTCAGAGTGCCAGTAAAGCACAAGAGGAAGAGTGGGATTTTCTGCTTGTTGTTTGGATCTTGTGTGCATGCATGCACTTGGGTAATTTTGTCTGGGGCTGGAAAAGGGAGATGAACTGAATTTGAATATGATAAAGATGCCTAAGGGACGGTCTCATTAAAATTTGTGATAGGCAATCTGATACCTGAGTCTGGAGCTGATTTTCACGTGGCTATGAAGAAGACAGCCCCTGGAGTACTGATATAGTGAGTACTAAAGAGGAGAAATAAGGATTGAAGGACAAAGAGTTTATCAGTGGCTATTTTTTGATAAAACAAAAGAATGAGCATGCAACTCTTGGACCCTGAATTTCATCACAGTTGCCATGGTGATTCTGATACTTCCTGGGAATGTCTATAGAATTCCTATTCCCCTCTACCAGTTTACAATTGACGTAATGCTTATCTTTTCTCTTTTGGAATATGGTTTACTGGAAAACAGATTTTTTGTTATCATAGTCTAGAATTTTGGGAGTATATTTCCATGCATGATCTACTTTGATCTTCACCATAACCTTTCGGTATAGTCATTGCAGCTCTTACCATTTGGCCAAATTTAAAATACCAGATGAAAAGGAAACCTGATAAAGGGACCTGAGCACTTAACCTTGGGACTCACAATCGGATGTCCACTAAAGAACTTTCAATGTCAGAGTATTCTCATTTTCTATGCAAAGCAGAGAGCAGAAGAGTGGTAGTGGTAAAAGGTCTCTTGGTATTGAGGTTCAACTTTTTCAAGGGTTCATTGCAATGCACATTAATCTAGTAGGAATATAATTAGTTGACACACTGGTTTGCTCCCAGGTATTTTCCTTCCAGGCTCATTTTAGGCTTTCTAAGGCAATTGACTTATGTTTATCTTGTGGTTCTGCGACAAAAGGAAAGAGCCACCAACACTCCTTTCATCTCAGGAGTCAACCACTGGAAGTGAGCTCACGCAGTTCCTATGACTTGCACAAGTTTGATAAGGAAAGAAAATGAATGATGAAGAATCGAATAGTTCCCTCAATTTTCTGATCCAGAATCAGACACCTTATCCAGCACACTCTGAGGCCAGTCGAAAACAGGTTTCTTTCTTTCTATATGAAGATGAAAGTGGAAGTGTGGTGGCAGAAATGTTAAATTTCTTTTCTTCAAGGATTCAAACTTTCAAAAGCTCTTCACAATTGGAGTTAAAAAAAAAAAAAAAGGAATAAGCCCCATTACTTAGAATTAGCAAACTGTTACCTGATGAGAAGTGACATAGGTCTTTGAGAAGATGTTGTCTCTGATAAATATGAGGGAACTTAGAGGAAAGGAGAGTATTGTCAAGATTTAAAGTGTATATAATGAAAGAGGACAAAGGTGACAATGGGAAATGACAGTGATGAAAGGAGAGAGCACCAAAGTTTCTCTGTTCAGAGCATTTCCATCATTTATTTACTGAGTAAGGAATGATAGTACTTGCTCCAGAGAAGTTGAGAAATGGTCTATAAGTGGCAAAGGACATCTCTTCCAGGACAACAAGTTTAACATTGGGGAAAATCTTGTAATTCGTTAATTCAATAGGTTTGAATAACTCGATCCTTGACCAAATGATTAGATGAATCACCAAGTATTGGAGTAGGGCCAGGACAGTGGGTCCCAAATCTCTGTGGAAAGCTGTACTAAGGGATCCTGATGTCTGCTGTGCAGCTTGGGTCAATTCCAAACTACTTCTAGAGAGGAGTATACGTAGAGAGTCCAAATATATTGGAGGATGCTTGTCACAGGAAGGTGAAAACTCCTGGAAAATTTGGCTGGCAGTTGACTTTTAGTGTTTACACGTTAACCCACAAAACAATTTAGGTGATTTTGTATGACTTCCCAAATTCACCCAAATGTTGGTGAGGTAGGAGAAATGAGAACCCTCTAAAACTCCGAAGTAAAGAGGGTACAGCCATCTCTCAGTTTATGTGCTGCTGGCTCTTGGAAGTGGTGAGTTATTTGTAATAAACAAATAAACACATAAAAATAAATCCAAACTTACTCCTCTTCTCCCGTACCCAGGCCCCTCTTTGCCACTAAAAATTAGCCTTTTCTTACCCCCAAACCTCTTTGGCTCCCTGTACCCTGTTGAAGTATTTTCTCCACATTTAGGAAAAATGCAAAATCTATTGTAATTTATATGGTGGATGGTATGTTTTAATACACACTGCTTCATAAATATAATAATTATTTTTAAGATTGGAAATTTAAAATACATTAAGAAAAATGTACAATTGTTTTTTGTTTGCATCTTTTTGTAATTTCATTGCAGCATTCCTATCTGACTGCAAATGCGTGGTACTTTGAGTTCTTTTTAGCTAGTTGTAACATCTTACTCATTAAATAAATGTTAATTAATTATTATGTTACTTATTCTCATTAATAGTTAACTCATTGAGTAATTAGTCCAATAAAATCTTTGGCACCTATTCATTTTATATTCGTATGACCGTCATGATTTTATCATTTTGGGAAAATTATTCTTTAACAATGTTGTGATAATAGAGATGCATTGGCAACTGCATGCAGGAATGAGGAGTATCAATGTGTGGTCTTATATTCAAGGTGACTTTCCTTCACAGGGTGTATTTGATTAACAGCACCCCAATATTTCCTGCTTCTTAGGGTGTTGCTGTAAGTATTCTTTGGCCAATCTGTTACTGCTTGCTTAAAGTGCTTGGAAAAAATGTATACAGAATAACAATAGCAATAAATGAATTTGATTGAAGTCATAATTTAAATACTTGTCATTAAATACTGGATCCCAAAAAAGGTCAAGTGACTGACCCCAGGGCTCACATCTGATATGTAGCAGAGCCAAGATCAGAAGTCAAGCAGTTAGACTTCTCAGTGAATACTTCACATTTTTTCATGGGAAAAAGATCTGCAGGGCAAAGACACTCCATGTGAGGAAATTATCCTTTGGAATGCTTTTCTCTCCTTTGAAATTGTCATAAATACCTAACAGGGAGGAATTGCTTATTGTCAGAGAATTTAGGTGTCTTTTGCCTACCCTTTGGTCAACAATTCTGGAGTCCTTTAGGGGTTTTGGAGGCTTATCATCTAGTCCGGTGCCTGAAACTCAGCGGTGGTCCAACAAATGTTTTGGAAAAGGTTTGGCAAGTGGTTGGTGAGACAGAGTCAGCAGGGGTCCTGACGCGACCACAGGACTGGGAATGTGAGTCTGTGTTCTTCTCGCTTCATGCTGATATTGGAAATTTTGCAAAGCAGAGACAAAAACAAAAAACAATCCAGTTCAATTCTAGAAAGCTTGCATAATCTTGATTGAAGACTTGCAAGGACTACATTTAAAAAGAAAGAAAAACTTACATGTGTATATAGATTCAAAAGTTATTACTAAATTCAACTTTATCTTTGAAATATAGACTCTATCACAGGAATACAAAAATGGATTATTAATAGGTTAATGGATTTTTACAGCTCACCAATGGGTTAAAAGTGAAGAATCATATAATCTCAATAAATGCGGATAGAACTTTGGTAAAATATATAATTCAGTCTAAATTTTCAAACTACCGACCACATTTTAGCAACTCTTTATTCAATTGCACTTAACCGGTCCATTTTACTAAGCAAACCATCCATTAAATCTGTCAATTATACAGTCAGAGTGCCTAAGGCTATTAGGCTACCTTCTAGTACCTTCTCCCCACACACTCACACTTTTGTTTCCACAAGTTAGACTGTATGCTGATGAGTCTATTTTTGTTCCCACATCTTATTCTATTCCATTGATGAATTTTTCAATTATATAACTGACTTAAACATTGGATAATCCGGTGTAAAATGATGAGGGAGGAAGAAGATGCTTTGGAATAATTCTACAAAATCCACTCGGTTAAAAGAAAGAAAAATGCTTTTAAATTTGATATAAGTGAGAAAAAAGGGTAAGTTAGCCAGAAAATATAAAAACTGAAAGGATTCCACATTCAGACATGAACATATTTTCGTGGTTTTATTCCTCTTTAAGTGAAAATTTAGTTGAAACTACAGAATGTAAAGTACAGGTTTTCCTATGTAAAAAACACAGATGGAATAAAAACCCAAGGACTCAGACTTAAGGCAAATGGTAAAAGGACAAAGTAGAAGAACATATTTGAAGCAGGTGGTACCATTGCTTTGATTTACCTCAGCAACTCACTCTTTTGAGTAACCAGACGGGTTAGAAACAACAGGAATGAAAGAGATAAAAAGAAGAGAATTATAAAATCTTGGGCAGGGGAAAAATGATGATTATTTGCACATAAAAGAAAATGCAGATCAAATACATAGCTCTGATTCCAAAAGTTTGTGTTAACTTCTTTGGAAAGTGACACCAGTCTTCAAAGCTTGTCGATTGCCTCATAAAACTCTTTATCTGGGGTCTATCACTCAGATACCAGATTCTAGAATTGTCAGTAGTGTGTTGCCATTCCCTCTGTTGGCATCTTCTCAATGTGGCCAAAGGATTAGCAAGAAAACAGCTAGACACTAGCCGACTTGTTGTCTTAAAATTTTGTGATGGAAAAGTTAGTCTCCCCGAATTTAGTGCCCCGGCGTGAATGAACGAACTCAGCCACAGGGGAGCCTGGAGTGGAGCCCGCCTGCGCTGAATCTACAGAACCTGCTGACACGCAGGCTCCAGCGCACGTTCCCAGACGGTTCTCAGTTCTGGCTCCACCCTTCCATCTTGTGTTTTGTTCCAAATAGTATAAAACAGAACTTCAGAACTACACCTACTCTTAAAGAGAAATATTTCAGTGTGAAGGAGGGGACATTTCAAGGACAGGCACCGGGCGGTGGAGTAAGGTTAGCAGTTGGAAAAAGACCATCAAATTCCTTTCCCTCCGAGAATGCAACGACTCGCCTGGTAAGATTGGCACAGAAGTTCGAAAGAATAAAAGTAAATACCTGAAACCTCTGACAAGGGTTCACTTTTGTCTAGCGGCTGATAATGGCCATTTCTCTCCAAAGCCTTTCGCCGCTGGTTCCTCCAATGATTCCGTGATTTTCTGGTGTGCACCAGGCAGCATTTTTTCAATTTATTTAAATAGGGTGACTAAAAGATTTGAGAGCTTGGCATTCCGATTCTCCCCATTTCAGCCCTCTAGACGGTTCACTGCAGACACTGGATGCAAGAGGGTGTCTGTGGTCAGGAAGCTTCTGTATGTGAATTGCTAAAGAATCGTTTTTGACTAAACCTGACGACCGCCAAAGCCTGGGAACAGATCCCGGCTCTCTTCGTCTAAATTCTCTCTCAATCTAGCCATTCCAGTCACACTAGAAAACTCTACATTCACTAATTCTAATAATTATTTTCACGTTGGGGTTTGGATCTCCCAGCCTTCTTGTCGAAAGTGGCGTTCGTGTGCAGCGTCCATCCGCGCAGAAGAACTGAGACCCACTGAGATCAGCGTCTGGTGACCGAGCTGAATTGCATCAGTGGAGCCTGGAAAGTAGAAAGGGGAGGAAGAAAACGAGTGGCAAGCGTTTTGCTCCTCAGCCTGCAGCCTCTTTCTTGAGAAGGACGTAGCTGAGAAAATAGAGCAGGAAATGCTCCGTGGTCCTCTTATTGTTTCCCTTTCGTTCTTTCCCCCCCGCGCTGGTCCGTGATTTTGCGAATGAACCGTTGACCGGCACGTTCACGTGGAGCTGGCGTGCTTGCTGCCCTGGGCGAAGAGTGCGTGTCCGCGTTGTCCCACGCGACCCAGGCTTCCTTGTTCTCACATAATCACGTCAGGCCGTCGACTCCAAAGCTGCACGAGTACAATCGCTTGAGTACTAAAAGCCGCAAACTGGATAACTCGTGTCTCTCGAGTGTGAGCAGGAAAAGACGAATAAAGAAATGCGAAAACAAAAGTAAGAAAAACAAAAAAGAACGAGAGAGGAGAGGCCCGGACATGGTCGGGGAGCTGTGGCTGGAAGAGTGCAAGCGTGGAGGAACGAAGATCACACCTGGGCCTTCTTCCCGGCTCAGTGTTCTCTCCACAGCTCAGCCACGTTCACCAGGACACTCAGCTACTGAGGAAAGGTTCGGGACTGATAACCTTCCTTTTCCAGGAGTCTTCGAGGACGTAATAGTTGGCAGAACGGAGGGTAGTGTGTTCAGTTCCTTTGTTTCTGAAGCCCCTACTCTGAATCCGGTCCTGTGACTCTGGCAGGAGAAGTGGCACCGCAGGCGAGCCGAAAAGACACTCTTCCTCACGGTCTTCCCACGGTGGCCGGCTCCCAGGTCGGCTTGCCAAGGGATTGCCTGAGTGGCAGTTCCATCCTCCAACCGAGAGAGGCCCGTTATGGAACGTACTCTCGTGTCTTTAAATCTCTCTCCTCATTTTTCTCCCCCTCTGTCTACAAAGGCTGCAAGATAAATGGAAAACAATGCAAACAGACACGAAGACGCATGGGGCGCCTCCTCGAGAGTTTGACTCCGCGCGGGGAAATAAAAAAGAGAGAAAGGGGTGAACGTACAATACTTACCAGGAAATGAAAACACCTCGAGTCCAGCAATATGGTCTGCAAACCCTGCGGCGACGTCTTCTAGGGGACGCTTCAGCTCTGGTTCTGGACGCTTAGAGGAGTGGGAGACAGAAAGAGGAGAGCCAGCGATTATGGCGTCTCTTTCAAATGGAATTTTCTCTGCAAGGAAGAGTATGCCAAAGAGATTTACAAACTAGGACGAGATCTAAGAAACGAATTAGTTGAATATATGCACAGCAGCTGGACCTATGGACTCCGGTAGCTCACTCCGTAGACTTTCAAATTCTATTCCGGGGAAACAAAAGTTCGAATCCCCAGGGGTTCCTGTTCCGTTTGTTCGCATGTATTCTCCGGTTATTTCTGAGCCGTAACAGGCTACGGAGATCTCACCTGGTCTTAAAATTCTGAGTTTTTGCAATGGGATCCTCCACCCTACTGGTTGGTAAATTATTGTCTTCGAACTAAGAATGGTTTTTTTTACATTAAAAAAAGAAAAAGAAAAGCAACGTGTCATGAATTTGCGTGTCATCCTTGCAGCAGGGACCCTGCTAATCTCCTCTGTATCTTTCCGATTTTAGTATATGTGCTGCGAAACGAGCAGCATTTTTAATTTTAAACGGTTGAGAAAATAAAACGAAGAATAGTATTACGTGACACACGAATTTTACATAAAATTCAAATTTCACTGTCCATGGGCAAAGTTTTACTTGAACACAGCCGCTTTTTTTATGCATTGTGTGTGGCTGCTTTCGGGCTGCAACGGAGTGTAGGTGCGACAGAGACGACCTGCGCGCTCCTTTCCCTTCCCACCGCTGCTGTGCGCGCCACAACTCGCAGCGACTCAGTAATGGGCCCACAACTTTTTCAGTGCCATGTGCATCTCTGGACCCAATCTTATTCTTATCTTTTTATTGCCACTGCTTACAGATCCTGTGAAAACAATAAGAGAAAAGTGCGCTTTGATGGTCAACTCCTGTATCATGGAATCACGGCACAGCGTTGCGCTTGTTGCGCAATTACACTTTAGCTTGAGAAGGACATAGAGCGTATGAGAACGTCATCAGAGCGAAAACCACTCACAACATTTCCTGACTCACAGGGAAGCAATTCACCTTTGACGTTGACTAAAACTGAGTCCTCTTTGTGCCGAAACCCGGGATTGAACCAGGGACCTTTAGATCTTCAGTCTAACGCTCTCCCAACTGAACTATTTCGGCTGGCTACAACAAGCGTTTCTTCCCTTTTTCGGTGCTTGATTGGTTTCAACTTTCGCTTTTAGGTCGGACGTTCTTTAAGCATAGCTGGCCAACAGTGTTGCCTATCCAGAAATCCACGAAGCCTATTGTCTTCCACCCATGCCAGTTGGATCCAATTCCTGGCAGCGGGTCATGGATAGGTGGAGGGAGATTTCGAAGAGAGCTGACAGTGAGGGATTCAATGGAAAGCCTTTCTGCTCTTCTGCATCCTGTCAGTGGATCCCTACACAGCTCCAAAGACAAAGACAACTAAGGAAATATTCCCTGGGGTCCCTCATTTTTCTCCTCTCCTGGTTCTCTCGTCTCTCTTAATCTCCGAAAACACGGAGAACCGGAATCCAATCTGGCTGTAAATTTGCTAAAGAGCACAATGTACTTGAACATTACCAGACTAAATATTCATCACCACATTCCCAACTTACAGGAAAGCAACTGTCACAACAATTAGGAAATTTAAAATGGCATATCGTATCAGCAGTTTCTTCACAAGAATTTTTGAAAAATGAAAATGAGGATGGAACCAGGTACGTTTGTGATTGGTTCCTTTGTTAGCCACGCAAGGAAACCATTTACCATGGTTAGGTAATTAAATAGTGTTCACTTGTAGTAGCCTAAGAAATATGTGTGGAGAAAAGAAACTTGTTGAAGACTGTCTTTTGGTGAGAATAGCTGATGAGAGAGTTGAGGACATTGGAACAACCATCAACAGTTAATTTAAAAAATAAGGCAGGTGATATGGCCTGGTTTTCCTTGACTCTTGATGAGTCCACAGATGTTACCAACATTATTCAGTTGTTTGTTAGAGGAGTCAATGCCAGTTGGGAGTGACTGAAGAAATAACCTACATGAGTAGTCTACATGGAAAAACTACTGGTGAGAATACTTTCTGAGAAGTTGAAAAAACAACCATTCACTACACCCTGAAGTGAAATCTGCTAAGATGTGTTATAACTGGGGGTGGTAAAACTACGAAAGGAACAGAAAAAGGCTTGTTGAACACGTTTCAAAACTTGTGAAAAATGTAAGCTATGGTTATTTATTGTATCACTCATCAGCAGGTACTTTGTGGGAAATGTTTGAATGTATCATATTGAACAAGAAATGTCAACAATGAATTTAGTTTGCTCTGGTAGTCCCAAGCATTGTCACTTTTGCACATTTTATCACAAATAGTAGCTGAAGGTCCTGGCTTGTCCACCCACGTAGGGTTCGATGACTTAGCAGTGACAAGTTGTGGTTTTTCAACTCAGGGCTGAGAGGAAAATTATTTTGAACGGGAAGAAATGCCCTCACCTCAAGTACTACTAGTAAACACTGAATGGCTTTGGAAATTAGCTTCTGTTTCAGATTGCATAAAGCCTTTTAATGAGTTTAACCCAAATTAAAAGCAAAATGATGCTCATATAGAAAACATATGATATGTATGTATATGAAACGTACACTTCAGTAAGGTCATTTCGATGACAGTTAATGTTGGTAGAGTCACAAGTAGCATCAAGCTGTTCCACACATTTCCCAACTGTCGAAAAGATGCAAGATCTCCACTACCACACAAATTTTCAGCAGATACATGTTTCTGAGCTCATAGCAGTGAGGTTTTTTTTTTGGATCTTAATTGTTTTTTGGATCTTAATGCAAGTGCAAAAGAGATTTCCGTATTTCAAAATCCATTTAACTGTGCCATCTAGGAGCTTAAACCTAACCTTCCATCAGAAGTGACTGATCTGCAATGTAATGACATGTTAAAAGGCAAATATCAAAAGAATAGTAGAACTCTACAAATGGCTTTCATGCAAAAATATGCTAAAAATCAGACACTCGTAGATTAATATCAGCACTTGGCCGTTCCTATATCTGTGAGAAGATATTTTCAAAGACGAAATGTTAAAGTCTCATTACAGATCATTACAGAGCATTAGCAATCAATTTTGATGGTAGGAAACATGAACTTTGAACTCTAATTAGGCAAACTGTTATCTTGAAAGATAATTCCATTCGTTTCCTTTTATTAGTCATAATAATTGTACTCAGTTATTGTTATTATGTTTTAAACTTCATTTAAAAAGCGGAAATTTTTCTCTCTTGATATGTAAATACCCATATAATATCCTTGATTTTGCCATTTGACCTGCAAAGTCTAAAATATTTACTACTTGGCCATTTACTGAAATAGTTTACCAACTCCTGCACTAGAGGATTATCTTCAGCCAGTCTTGGAGAAATGTGTTGGTGAGGAGAGCAGCAGCATCCTTTCTGCAAAGTCTCTGCAGTGGCCATTCTCTACAAGCCAAGAATGGTGGTGGCAGAGGCTACAGTAGACATTATTCTCCGAATTCAGTTGTGAGGATGGGATACCGGAGTGGCTGTGTGTGTCTATTTCAAGTAGGCATCTTGGATCTTGGAAATAACTATGGAGTGGATTCAGGGATCCAAATAGGCCTGCAGTAAGATAAACCTGACTCCAGATGATCACATGACCTCCATAAGCCACTGCTATGACTGATGGACCACAATAGCATTTCACGTTCATGTCAATTCAGAGGCATGTTCAATAGAGTCCAAGTTGTCCGATTATGTCTCTTCCTCCAAAACACAGTTGCCTTGGTAAAGGGACTTTCTTTAGGGAAAACTAGAAAAAATATATTTACCATATACATTTTTAGCTGTGTACCAAGGTCCTTTCTCAAGTGGACCCAGTCTCTCTTCATTCAAGGAGATCTGGATTGGATTCCTGACATGTGAGGTGTTAAGGTAGGAAAGGCCAGTTGGAAGCCATCGGACTTCTCTCTACCTGCCCAAATAACACACACAAAGGAAACTGCCTTCCTAGAGGAATTCCAAAGGGAAGTACCGTCAGCAAGGACTTGAAAATGTAGGGGGTGGTGATTCTTACACATCTCTATTCAGCTTGCCTATTTGGCCTGTGCAGAAGACAGAATTATCAAGGAAAATGGCAGTGCACTATTGTGAATTTAATCGAGACTCCAATTACACCTGCTGTTCCTGCCGTGATTTCTTTACTGAAGCAAATCATCATAGCCGCTCGTACTTGCTGCGCAGCTATTGGTGTGGAAAGTATTGCATTCTTTATGCCTATAAAAACTGACCGCTCTTATGGGCTGAATTGTGTCCCTCCAAAATGCGTGTGTTGAAGTCCCAAACCCTAGTACCTCTGATGTGACTGTGTTTGAAGATAGGGCCTTTAAAGAGATAATTAAGGTAAAATAAGGTCATACAGGTGGGCCCTAGTTCAATTTAACTCACGTCTCTATAAAAAGAGGAGATCAGGACGCAGCCAACATGCAGACCGAGGAAGGAACATGTGAGGACACAGCAAGAAGGTGGCCATCTGCAAGCCCAGGAGAGAGGCCTCAGAAGAAACCCAATCTGCTGACATCTTCATCTGGGACTCTAGCCTGTGAGAAAATAAATTTCTGGCGTTTAAGCCATTCTCTGTGTGGTGTTTTGTTGTGGCAGCCCTAGAAAACCAATATAGCCATCAGGCATGGTATGCCTGTGGCTGGGAAGGCCAACAAGATCCCTCCACTCTCACCTCAGGGTCATATAAATTTTCCAGCTTTCTGTAATAATCCAGTCTGCAGGGACATTGATCACTTCTCCATTTTGCAGGATAACACACTGGTCCCTTATGTTGATAGTATTGTGCTCACTGGGCCTGCTTTTGAGTCCTTGGTCTAAAAGCAGCAGCTGCTTTAGACTCCTTTGAGATACATGCAAGGCATAGAGTGAGAAATACACCCCACAAAAGTTCAGGAGCCTGTCACCGTGGTAAAATTTTTGTGGAGCATGTTGAGATAGCCCTTCAAAGGTGAAGCACTAGTTGCTTCATTGGGTTCTTACCACTAGAAAAGAAGTGGAATGTCCAATGGGCCTCTTTGAATTTTGGAGGCAATTTAGAATCATTTGGACCTAATACTCTGACTGACCTACCAAGTAGCCTGGAAAGTCACCAGTTTTCGTTTTTTTTTTTAAATGAGGTATAATTGACATCTAACATTATATTAGTTTCAGGTGTATGACGTAATCATTGTACATTTGTATATTGCAAAATGATCACCACAATAAGTCTAGTTAACATTCATCACCATATATAATTACAAAGAGATGCCCTTTCAAGTCTAAGTGATTTTCCTGCTCTCAGAACTCTGATTTTTCCCACTACACAGTGTTTGTGGAGTTGAAGACTTTAGCCAACGTAGGAGTGATTGCTCAGACTAGCTAGAAAGTGGATGGATACTGAAAATGTCAACAACTAAGTCTGAGTAAAGATCACGAATTACCTCCTTCTACTCCAAAATCACTAAGAAGTTTGCCAAGAGAAGACTGTCAATACATAAGAGAGTTGGGAACGTCGTACACCTATGAAAACTGAGGCCGTAGGCAGGTAACCAGGATCTTTTAGCTCCAGGCACAAGAGGCACCTGCTCGGTGACGGCATAAGTAGCTCCCCAACTGGAGGTGCCGGGGATTGAACCCGGGGCCTCGTGCATGCTAAGCACGCGCTCTACCACTGAGCTACACCCCCTGCTCTCATCACATAATGTCAGAACATCTTTAACGGCAGCCCTCTATCCGCCTGTGCGTTTTGAGGACCTGAAACTGGGAGCACAAGGATCCTTCATATACAGTTATTACGGAAATTCCCAGATTGAATTCCCATTCGCGGCTACATCCAGAGAAAGGCAACTGAATGCTAGACAGAAAGGCACTGTTCCTAGGATCTGTGCCTGTTTGTCAACCTACCCCGAAGTTGGAGCTCCTCAAAACTTGAATACAGGAAGGCAACGAAGAGCCCTCTCCTAGCTCTGTCTGCGCAAAGAGCCTGAATCAATGACACCCTAGGAATCATGAGGAGAGCTAGTCTCATATTTTAGTTTGTCGGCACAGATCCCCAGTAGAAGGAACCACGATGGCTGAAGAATTTGCTGTCACCGGGAGGGCTGGGGCAGAGAAAGTAAAGACGAGCCTAGAACATCTTTCTGTGCCAGAAGGTAAGAAAGTGCTCAAACAGTAAGAGTATGCTCAAACGGACAGCGGATCTACGAGACAAATCTTGGAAACATCCAGCATTAAAATGAATAATGAGCAATAAAGGGCTATAGTCTAATGGATAAAATAAGAATACTTGAGTTCATACTGATAAGAAAGAAAAAGAAAAAGATGAAGGAACGAAAGAAGAAGAAAAAGAAAGAAAGGAGAGAAAGTTTTCCTTCTGGCAGTATGCCAATTAATAAGTGTGGTAAGAATGATAGAGTCATCATTTTCCACTGTCATGCAGTGATTGACTCAGGTATAATTCATCAGTCAGTGCCAAAGCTATGGGGGCAAGTTTGATGGGTGACAAGATCTTTGTGTAGTCTCAAAGTGTGTCCTCAGTGTATTTCTTATGAAAATGATAACTTGGCCATGAAGAAACTCAGCAGACAATACCTTACCCAAATCATCAAATTTACGTCACCACAATGGTGATACTGACACCATGCACCTCTTGATGAGATAAACTGTGAAGTAAACGGTATCACTCCTGTGGTGTTCTGGCTAAAAATGCATCATCATCTGAATGGAATCAGGAAGAAACATCAGTCAAACCAAAATTGAAAACCATCATACATATCAACTGTCACACACTCTTCAAAAATCGTCAATGTCATGAAAGATAAAGAAAGGTTGAGAAACTATCTCAAATTAAAAAGACTAAAGAGACAAGATAGTTACATAAAATGTGTCCTTCTGGAGTGGTCCCAGATCTGGGGAAAAAATGTAATCCCAGACATTATTTGAACAATTAGCAACGTTTGAGTATGGATGGTATATTGGATAGTAGTGTTGTATCAATATTAAATCCCCTATTTTGACAATTTTATTATGCTTACATAAGGGAGAGACTTTAAAAAATACACTGAAAAATGTTGGGGCAGAGGGATATGTTTGCCAACCATGCTCAAATCTTTCAGGAAAAAAAAATAACCCATGTGTGTATGTAAAGAGAGAGAAGGAGAACTAGCAAATGTTGCAAGATGTTTACAATAGATTAACCTGGGTGTGTAAGATAGTTTTTGCAACTGGCTTTAAGTTTGAAATTATCTCCAAAAAAAGTTCAAAAAATTCTTCCTTTTAAAATTTCCTTCCTCTTGTACCAAAAGGCTGCCAGAATGACACAAAAGGTAATATACAGTGATTCAAACAAGAGTACTGTGTGTGCCACCTCTGGGAGTTTAGACCTTGATGGGGAAATGAGAATTAATTTCTGATATCCGACTCCAAATGCAGAGTAGGGAAGATGAAGAATCCTTGGGATTGGCATAGAATTTTGAGGGGTGCTATCTCTTTGACTCTTCCTTTAGGTATGCAGGAAGCGAGAAGGTCCCCTAAGTGAAGCAACCTGAAAGTGTTTGTCCCACCTAAGACTTGGCTTGTCTTTTCTAAGCCTGTCATGGTTTGGAGAGTGCCTCACTGCTCTTTCCTTTGAAGGACAGACAAACTGACCACATTGGAAGGCATGTGTGTAGTTGAGTTTTTGTTTTTGACAAAGTAGCCACTGGTCTCGGTGGCTTTGAAGAGAACAGCAGGTAGCCACATTTTCTTGACCCTATTGTAGCTATAGTGGGACCTGTTTCAATGAGAAATAGAATCTGCTGGCAGTTTTGAGCTTAGGTACTTAAGTTTTGGCTGGGAGTGTCTATTTGTTAGCACATTGGTCTTGTAAGGCAAAGGAAAGGATGAAAAATATAGGTTAGGCAGCAACTAAATATTTTTGAATTGAAGAGATTTTCATGATCAAAATGTCTTTAATCCCGGATAGTTAGTTAGAAAATTAAACTTTTGATTTGATGGTCCAGGATTTGAGTCGCTTTTCAGACCCTGGCAGTGTTTTTCGTTTCCCCTACTTAATTCTAACAGATCCTAGGAAAACCAAGCTTTCTTCTGGAGAAGTTGTCCACACATTTGCTCCTCTCACTTGCAGTTCTTGGCTAAACAGGAAAATGAAGAGCTGGAAACCAGAGTGACATATATTGACTAGCAACTTTCTATTCTGTTCTACTAGTCAATATAGGGGAGGTTCCTTACAATATTAAGAAAGAAACTACAAATTTAAAAGCAATGTAGCAAGTAATTAGGGAAGGAAAAGATATGACCAGTAAACTGGAAAATGCTGGTAGGATTTTTAGTTTACAATTCATTGATAAATTAGAAGTTTAAATAACTTGATCCTAGAACAGAGGATTGATTGAATTCCTAGGTATGAATGAGGAGGTGGCCAGCATCAAAGGATCACCAACTTTTTCTCTGAGTGTGGGAAGAAAAGTTATGGTGACTGTCATAGAACTTGGGGACTTCCAAATTTAGGTTTGAATTGAGAGCCCAGTGGCTAAAACAGATTAGTCAGGCACTTGTTGAATTAAAGTTCTAAAATCTCATGTATTTTGGCCAGAGTGAGACTTTGTAAGTTCATTGTGAGTTCATTCATAGAAAAGTCTATGGCCATTTTGGGAACATCAATGTTGCCTAAAAGATTAGTGGGCTAGAAGACATAAGAAACCATAACATTCTTGAAATAAGGTCATTATAGTTGTCTCTCTTGATTTCTGGTCACGGCTCCATTATTTGAACAGGCAGCAACTTCTTCCCCAGCATACACCAGGCACTGATCACTTGCTTCTCAGCCTTCTGGAATATGCTGGAGGAAAAGCTGAGGGAAGAAACTGTGGCCCATGTTTTCAGTAGGATGATGTTTCCTTTAATTGAAATTACCTGAAAATCCCATGTTCTTCACTGTAGAGGATGAACATTGCTTGCCCCCAAAAAACCAGAAGAATTGGGGATGGGTCTTTCCACTTTTTTGTTTCCTACCCTTAAATTTATTGGTTTCAAACTTTTCCCAAATCCAGGAATAAATGTGCTTGGACTGAATGATGATGCCTTTTTTGGGTGAGTGACAGATGATGAGGATCATTTATTGCCAGGTCTAGGAAAGTTTGAATTTTGAAGGCATTGAAACTAAGTGGGCTTCCCAAGGACAAGCTGAAATCCAGCTCACAGAACCCCAGGTTGAATTCTGACTGTGGTCAATATGAAACTGACTGTATAATGTAGCTGGAGGTAACAAGTGGATAATAGTAATAACAATGGATTACATTAAATGAGTATATCACTTCCCTGATAGACAGACTCCCTAAGAAATGAAGTAATTAACAAGTCACACAGGTCACAGTCAACATGTAGCAGGGTAAGTTTCAAAACCAGGCAGATTTCCTCTAGAGCAACTGCTCCAGATTTCTCCTTTAGAGACAGGAATCCTGAAGTCAAAAGTTGAGAAGAGTGACTTTCAAATTCATTTGTCTTTGAAAATGTGATTATCACTTACAGGGAAAGAGGTGGTCCTACATGATTTCTTAATGTTATGCAATTCTCAATTCTCATCCATTTCTTCAGTCAATAATTCTAGATGTCCACTAGGAACTTTGGAGTCTCATCATCTGGTTCAAGGCCTAGAATTCAGTAAAGTCTTGTATAATGTTTGCTGAAGATTTGGAAAGAGGTTGGTAAAGGAAAGGCAGCATTGTGTCCCCAGTCATCCTCAGGATTTGTGATATGGGTAGAATCTCAGGTTGGTTTTATTTTATTAAGACTCTTGAAAAGCAGAGACAAAAATGCAAACTTTCCAACTCATATTAGAGGTTAGTGGAGGGGGGCGAGCCCCCAGGTTGAGTGGTTAAGTTCAGGTGCTCTGCTTCTTCTGATCCTTGGCCTGGACATGGCACCGCTCATCAGGCCATGCTGAGACGGCATCCCACATGCCACAACTAGAAGGACCCACAACTAAAATGCACAACTATGTACTGGGGAGCGTTGGGGAGATGAAGGAAAAATAAAAAGTTTTAAAGAAGTTAGTGGAGGTTTTGCATCATTTTCCTTTCATACTCCTTGCTGGTAACATTTGGAATCAAAGACATTTGGAACAAGATCTAAGAATGCAGCCATTGGGTAAAGAAACTGAATTTTCTTTCTAGAGACCAGAATATGAAGAGGCTGCCAGTGGCAGAGAAGAGGGAAGAGTGAAGTTGGCAGACAGAACTTCCTTTCCTCTTTCTAATTCAGTAGAAAAGATGTGTGCTCATGTTGATGTCTTTGAAGCCATAATAACTTTGAAAATCCCTAACAAGTCAATAAGTGAACAAGAAATATTGAGAAGAGCCTGGATAATGCAAAGTACAGTAATCATATTGACAAAAAAAAAAAAGCAGAAGAAGTGATTGTTCTTTTATTAAAATGTGCAGGTTCCAGGCCACTTGTAAAATATTCCCTTTTTTCTTTGCAGCTGATAATATCCATTTTTACATGAAAACATTTTGCTGCTTCTCTATAGGGCATCCTCCATTTGATAATAACTGAAGTTTTCAGAAAACATTATATTTATATATTTAAAAAGGAGAATGGGGTGCCGACCCAGCGGTTAAGTTCACGTGTTCCACTTGGGAGGCCCGGGTTCTCCATTGGAATCCTGGGTGCAGACATACACACCGCTTGTCAAGCCATGCTGTGGCAGGCATCCCACATGTAAAGTAGAGGGAGATGGGCACGGATGTTAGCTCAGGGCTAGTCTTCCTCAGAAAAAGAGGACAATTGGCAGCAGCTGTTAGCTCAGGGCTAGTCTGCCTCAAAAGAAGAAGAAGAAGAAGAAGGAGGAGGAGGAGGAGGAGGAGGAGAAGAAGAAGAAGAAGAAGAAGAAGAAGAGGAAGAAGGAGGAAATGAGATAAGTGAGGAAATATAAAACAATTGGATAGTAAGAAATATTTGAGTATATGTAGGATATCTAATTGACAATGCAAGCTTATTTTATTTTTTCATGTGTCATTCTTGGCAGCACTCTAGCTCATCAAAAGCCATTGTTTTATCCACCGATGTCCATCCACCCCACCACCTAGAGAGGGTTGGTACCAATTATCATCTCTCTTTGAATTTTGGACCAAATTTTTTATTGTAGTCACTGTGAGGATTAGGTAAAGGAAGTAAAACCAGTAGAAAAATAGTGAGGAAATACTCTGTTCCTATTCTTTTCTACTATGCCATTATGGTGATGTTTCTTTGATCATGTGAGATAAGGTTTTGTCTGCTGAGCTTCTTCATGGCCAAGTTATCACTCATAAGAAATAAGTCGAGGACACAGTTTGAGACTACACAAAGATCTTGTCCCCTATCAAACCTTCACCCATAGCTTTGGCACTGACTGATGAATTTTGCCTGAGTCAATCATTGCAGGACAGTGGAAAATGATGACTCTATCATTCTTTCCACACTTATTAATTGGCATACTGCCAGAAGGAAAACTTTCTCTCCTTTCTTTCTTTTTCTTCTTCTTTCGTTCCTTCATCTTTTTCTTTTTCTTTCTTATCAGTATGAACTCAAGTATTCTTATTTTATCCATTAGACTATAGCCCTTTATTGCTCATTATTCATTTTAATGCTGGATGTTTCCAAGATTTGTCTCGTAGATCCGCTGTCCGTTTGAGCATACTCTTACTGTTTGAGCACTTTCTTACCTTCTGGCACAGAAAGATGTTCTAGGCTCGTCTTTACTTCCCCTGCCCCAGCCCTCCCGGTGACAGCAAATTCTTCAGCCATCGTGGTTCCTTCTACTGGGGATCTGTACCGACAAACTAAAATATGAAACTAGCTCTCCTCATGGTTCCTAGAGTGTCATTGATTCAGGCTCTTTGCGCAGACAGAGCTAGGAGAGGGCTCTTCGTTGCCTTCCTGTATTCAAGTTTTGAGGAGCTCCAACTTCGGGGTAGATTGACAAACAGGCACAGATCCTAGGAACAGTGCCTTTCTGTCTAGCATTCAGTTGCCTTTCTCTGGATGTAGCCGCGAATGGGAATTCAATCTGGGAATTTCCGTAATAACTGTATACGAAGCATCCCTGTGCTCCCAGTTTCAGGTCCTCAAAACGCACAGGTGGATAGAGGGCTGCCATTAAAGCTGTTCTGACATTATTTGATGAGAGCAGGGGGTGTAGCTCAGTGGTAGAGCGCGTGCTTAGCATGCACGAGGCCCCGGGTTCAATCCCCGGCACCTCCAGTTGGGAGGCTCTTTATGCCTTGGCAGAGCAGATGCCTCTTGAGCCCGGAGCTAAAGGTAACCAGACCTGCCTACGGCCTCGGTTTTCATAGGTGTTGACGTTACCGACTCTCTTATGTATTGAGAGTATTCTCTTAGCAAACTTCTTAGTGATTTCGGAAGGTAGTTCGTGATCTTCACTCAGACTTGTTGAAATTTGCAGTATCCATTCACTTTCTAGCTACTCTGAGCAATCACTCCTACGTTGGCTAAAGTCTTCAACTCCACAAACACTGTGTAGTGGGAAAAATTCGAGTTCTGAGAGCAGGAAAATCACTTAGACTTGAAAGGGCATCTCTTTGTAATTACATATGGTGAAGAATGTTACCTAGACTTATTGTGGCGATCATTTTGCAATATATAAATATCCAATAATTATATTGTACACCTGAAACTAATATAATGTTAGATGTCAATTATACCTCATTTTAACAAAAACCCAAAAACTGGTGACTTTCCAGGCTACTTGGTAGGTCAGTCAGAGTATTAGGTCCAAATGACTCTATGCTGCCTCCAAAATTCAAAGAGGCCCATTGGATATTCTACTTCTTTTCTGGCGGTAGGAGCCCAATGAAGCAACTAGTGCTTCGCCTTTGAAGGGCTATCTCAACATGCTCCACAAAAATTTTACCACGGTGACAGGCTCCTGAACTTTTGTGGGGTGTATTTCTCACTCTATGGCTTGCATGTATCTCAAAGGAGACTAAAGCAGCTGCTGCTTTTAGACCAAGGACTCAAAAGCAGGCCCAGTGAGCACGATACTATCAACATAAGGGACCAGTGTGTTATCCTGCAAAATGGAGAAGTGATCAATGTCCCTGCAGACTGGATTATTACAGAAAGCTGGAAAATTTATATGACCCTGAGGTGAGAGTGGAGGGATCTTGCTGGCCTTACAAGCCACATGCAAACCATGCCTGATGACTGTGTTAGTTTTGCAGGGCTGCCACTACAAAACACCATACATGGAATGGCTTAAACGCCAGGAATTTATTTTCTCACAGGCTAGAGTCCCAGATGAAGATGTCAGCAGATTGGGTTTCTTCTGAGGCCTCTCTCCTGGGCTTGCAGATGGCCACCTTCTTGCTGTGTCCTCACATGGTCCTTCCTCGGTCTGCATGTTGGCTGTGTCCTAATCTCCTCTTTCTATAAGGAAGTGAGTTAAATTGAACTAGGGCCCACCTGTATGACCTTATTTTACCTTAACTATCTCCTTAAGGGCCCTATTTTCAAACACAGTCACATCAGAGGTACTAGGGTTTGGGACTTCAACACATGCATTTTGGAGGGACATGATTCAGCCCCTAACAATGGTCAGTTTTTATAGGCATAAAGAATGCAATACTTTCCACACCAATAGCTGCACAGCAAGTATGAGCGGCTATGATGATTTGCTTCAGTAAAGAAATCACGGCAGGAACAGCAGGTGTAATTGGAGTCTTGATTAAATTTACCATGGTGCACTGATGTTTTTCTTGATAATTCTGTCTTCTGCACAGGCCAAATAGGCAAGCTGAATAGAGATGTGGTAAGAATCACCACCCTCTACATTTTCAAGTCCTTGCTGACAGTACTTATCTTTAGAATTCCTCCAGGAAGGCAGTTTCCATTGTGTTTACCATTTGGGCAGGTAGAGAGAAGTCCGATGGCTTCCAACTGGCCTTTCCTACCTTAACACCTCACATCTCAGGAATCCAATCCAGATCTCCTTGAATGAAGAGAGACTGGGTCCACTTGAGAAAGGACCTTGGAACACAGCTAGAAATGTATATCGTAAATATGCTTTTTCTAGTTTTCCCCAAAGAAAGTCCCTTTACCAAGGCAACTGTGTTTTGGAGGAAGAGACATAATCGGATGACTTGGACACTGTTGAACATGACTCTGAATTGACATGAACGTGAAATGCTATTGTGGTCCATCAGTCATAGCAGTGGCTTATGGAGGTCATGTGATCATCTGGAGTCAGGTTTATCTTACTGCAGGCCTATTTGGATCCCTGAATCCACTCCATAGTTATTTCCAAGATCCAAGATGCCTACTTGAAATAGACACACACAGCCACTCCGGTATCCCATCCTCACAACTGAATTCGGAGAATAATGTCTACTGTAGCCTCTGCCACCGCCATTCTTGGCTTGTAGAGAATGGCCACTGCAGAGACTTTGCAGAAAGGATGCTGCTGCTCTCCTCACCAAAACATTTCTCCAAGACTGGCTGAGGATAGTCCTCTAGTGCAGGAGTTGGTAAACTATTTCAGTAAATGGCCAAGTAGTAAATATTTTAGACTTTGCAGGTCAAATGGCAAAATCAAGGATATTATATGGGTATTTACATAATAAGAGAGAAAAATTTCCACTTTTTAAATGAAATTTAAAACATAATAACAATAACTGAGTACAATTATTATGACTAATAAAAGGAAAAGAATGGAATTATCTTTCAAGATAACAGTTTGCCTAATTAGAGTTTAAACTTCATGTTTCCTACCATCAAAATTGATTGCTAATGCTCTGTAATGATCTGTAATGGGGTTTTAACATTTCGTCTTTGAAAATATCTTCTCACAGATATAGGAACGGCCAAGTGCTGATATTAATCTACGAGTGTCTGATTTTTAGCATATTTTTGCATGAAAGCCATTTGTAGAGTTCTACTATTCTTTTGATATTTGCCTTTTAACATGTCATTACATTGCAGATCAGTCACTTCTGATGGAAGCTTAGGTTTAAGCTCCTCAATGGCACAGTTAAATGCATTTTGAAATACGGAAATCTTTTTTGCACTTGCATTAAGATCCAAAAAACAATTAAGATCCAAAATTCCTCACTGCTATGAGCTCAGAAAAACGCATCTGCTGAAAATTTGTGTGGCAGTGGAGATCTTGCATCTTTTCGACAGCTGGGAAGCGTAGGGAACAGCTTGATGCTACTTGTGACTCTACCAACATTAACGGTCATCGAAATGACCTTACTGTAGTGTGCGTTTCATATATATGCATACATATTATATGTTTTCTATATAAGCATCATTTTGCCTTGTAATTTGGGTTAAATTCATTAAAAGGCTTTATGCAATCTGAAACAGAAGCTAATTTCCAAAGCCATTCAGTGTTTACTAGTAGTACTTGAGGTGAGGGCATTTCTTCCCGTTCAAAATAATTTTCCTCTCAGCCCTGAGCTCAAAAACCACAACTTGTCACTGCTAAGTCATCAAACCCTACGTGGGTGGACAAGCCAGGACCTTCAGCTACTATTTGTGATAAAATGTGCAAAAGTGACAATGCTTGGGACTACCAGAGTGAACTAAATTCATTATTGACATTTCTTGTTCAATATGATACATTCAAATATTTCCCACAAAGTGCCTGCCGATGAGTGATAGAATAAATAACTGTAGCTTATACTTTTCACAAGTTTTGAAACGTATTCAACTAAGCATTTTTCTGCTCCTTTGGTAATTTCACCACCCCCGGTTATAACACATCTTAGCAGATTTCACTTCAGGGTGTAATGAATGGTTGTTTTTTCAACTTCTCAGAAAGTATTCTCACCAGTAGTTTTTCCATGTAGACTACTCATGTAGGTTATTTCTTCAGTCACTCCCAACTGGCATTGACTCCTCTAACAAACAACTGAATAATGTTGGTAACATCTGTGGACTCATCAAGAGTCAAGGAAAACCAGGCCATATCACCTGCCTTATTTTTTAAATTAACTGTTGATGGTTGTTCCAATGTCCTCAACTGTCTCATCAACTATTCTCACCAAAAGACAGTCTTCAACAAGTTTCTTTTCTCTACACATATTTGTTAGGATACTACAAGTGAACACTATTTAATTACCTCACCAGTAAACGGTTTCCTTGCGTGGCTAACAAAGGAACCAATCACAAACGTATCTGGTTCCATCCTCATTTTCATTTTTCAAAAATTCTTGTGAAGAAACTGCTGATACGATATGCCATTTTAAATTTCCTAATTGTTGTGACCGTTGCTTCCCTGTAAGTTGGGAATGTGGTGATGAATACTTAGTCTGGTAATGTTCAAGTACATTGTGCTCTTTAGCAAATTTACAGCCAGATTGGATTCCAGTTCTCAGCGTTTTCGGAGACTAAGAGAGACGAGAGAACGAGAAGAGGAGAAAAATGAGGGACCCCAGGGAATATTTCCTTAGTTGTCTTCGTCTTTTGAGCTGTGCCTGGGTCGACTGACAGGATGCGGAAGAGCAGAAAGGCTTTCCATTGAATCCCTCACTGTCAGCTCTCTTCGAAATCTCCCTCCACCTATCCATGACCCGCTGCCAGGAATTGGATCCAACTGGCATGGGTGGAAGACAATAGGCTTCGTGGATTTCTGGATAGGCAACACTGTTGGCCAGCTATGCTTAAAGAACGTCCGACCTAAAAGCGAAAGTTGAAACCAATTAAGCACCGAAAAAGGGAAGAAACGCTTGTTGTAGCCAGCCGAAATAGCTCAGTTGGGAGAGCGTTAGACTGAAGATCTAAAGGTCCCTGGTTCAATCCCGGGTTTCGGCACAAAGAGGACTCAGTTTTAGTCAACGTCAAAGGTGAATTGCTTCCCTGTGAGTCAGGAAATGTTGTGAGTGGTTTTCGCTCTGATGACGTTCTCATATGCTCTATGTCCTTCTCAAGCTAAAGTGTAATTGCGCAACAAGCGCAACGCTGTGCCGTGATTCCATGATACAGGAGTTGACCATCAAAGCGCACTTTTCTCTTATTGTTTTCACAGGATCTGTAAGCAGTGGCAATAAAAAGATAAGAATAAGATTGGGTCCAGAGATGCACATGGCACTGAAAAAGTTGTGGACCCATTAATGAGTCGCTGCGAGTTGTGGCGCGCACAGCAGCGGTGGGAAGGGAAAGGAGCGCGCAGGTCGTCTCTGTCGCACCTACGCTCCGTTGCAGCCCGAAAGCAGCCACACACAATACACAAAGTAAGCGGCTGTGTTCGAACAAAACTTTGCCCATGGACAGTGAAATTTGAATTTTATGTAAAATTCGTGTGTCACGTAATACTATTCTTCGTTTTATTTTCTCAACCGTTTAAAATTAAAAATGCTGCTCGTTTCGCAGCACATATACTAAAATCGGAAAGATACAGAGGAGATTAGCAGGGTCCCTGCTGCAAGGATGACACGCAAATTCATGACACGTTGCTTTTCTTTTTCTTTTTTTAATGTAAAAAAAACCATTCTTAGTTCGAAGACAATAATTTACCAACCAGTAGGGTGGAGGATCCCATTGCAAAAACTCAGAATTTTAAGACCAGGTGAGATCTCCGTAGCCTGTTACGGCTCAGAAATAACCGGAGAATACATGCGAACAAACGGAACAGGAACCCCTGGGGATTCGAACTTTTGTTTCCCCGGAATAGAATTTGAAAGTCTACGGAGTGAGCTACCGGAGTCCATAGGTCCAGCTGCTGTGCATATATTCAACTAATTCGTTTCTTAGATCTCGTCCTAGTTTGTAAATCTCTTTGGCATACTCTTCCTTGCAGAGAAAATTCCATTTGAAAGAGACGCCATAATCGCTGGCTCTCCTCTTTCTGTCTCCCACTCCTCTAAGCGTCCAGAACCAGAGCTGAAGCGTCCCCTAGAAGACGTCGCCGCAGGGTTTGCAGACCATATTGCTGGACTCGAGGTGTTTTCATTTCCTGGTAAGTATTGTACGTTCACCCCTTTCTCTCTTTTTTATTTCCCCGCGCGGAGTCAAACTCTCGAGGAGGCGCCCCATGCGTCTTCGTGTCTGTTTGCATTGTTTTCCATTTATCTTGCAGCCTTTGTAGACAGAGGGGGAGAAAAATGAGGAGAGAGATTTAAAGACACGAGAGTACGTTCCATAACGGGCCTCTCTCGGTTGGAGGATGGAACTGCCACTCAGGCAATCCCTTGGCAAGCCGACCTGGGAGCCGGCCACCGTGGGAAGACCGTGAGGAAGAGTGTCTTTTCGGCTCGCCTGCGGTGCCACTTCTCCTGCCAGAGTCACAGGACCGGATTCAGAGTAGGGGCTTCAGAAACAAAGGAACTGAACACACTACCCTCCGTTCTGCCAACTATTACGTCCTCGAAGACTCCTGGAAAAGGAAGGTTATCAGTCCCGAACCTTTCCTCAGTAGCTGAGTGTCCTGGTGAACGTGGCTGAGCTGTGGAGAGAACACTGAGCCGGGAAGAAGGCCCAGGTGTGATCTTCGTTCCTCCACGCTTGCACTCTTCCAGCCACAGCTCCCCGACCATGTCCGGGCCTCTCCTCTCTCGTTCTTTTTTGTTTTTCTTACTTTTGTTTTCGCATTTCTTTATTCGTCTTTTCCTGCTCACACTCGAGAGACACGAGTTATCCAGTTTGCGGCTTTTAGTACTCAAGCGATTGTACTCGTGCAGCTTTGGAGTCGACGGCCTGACGTGATTATGTGAGAACAAGGAAGCCTGGGTCGCGTGGGACAACGCGGACACGCACTCTTCGCCCAGGGCAGCAAGCACGCCAGCTCCACGTGAACGTGCCGGTCAACGGTTCATTCGCAAAATCACGGACCAGCGCGGGGGGGAAAGAACGAAAGGGAAACAATAAGAGGACCACGGAGCATTTCCTGCTCTATTTTCTCAGCTACGTCCTTCTCAAGAAAGAGGCTGCAGGCTGAGGAGCAAAACGCTTGCCACTCGTTTTCTTCCTCCCCTTTCTACTTTCCAGGCTCCACTGATGCAATTCAGCTCGGTCACCAGACGCTGATCTCAGTGGGTCTCAGTTCTTCTGCGCGGATGGACGCTGCACACGAACGCCACTTTCGACAAGAAGGCTGGGAGATCCAAACCCCAACGTGAAAATAATTACTTGGATGAGTGAATGTAGAGTTTTCTAGTGTGACTGGAATGGCTAGATTGAGAGAGAATTTAGACGAAGAGCGCCGGATCTGTTCCCTGGCTTTGGCGGTCGTCAGGTTTAGTCAAAAACGATTCTTTAGCAATTCACATACAGAAGCTTCCTGACCACAGACATGCTCTTGCATCCTTGTTTGAAGTGAACCGTCTAGAGGGCTGAAATGGGGAGAATCGGAGTGCCATGCTCTCAAATCTTTTAGTCACCGTATTTAAACAAATTGAAGAAATGCTCTGTGGCACACATCAGAAAACCACACGGAATCATTGGAGGAACCAGCGGTGAAAGGGTTTGGAAATAAATGGCCATTATCAGCTGCCAGATGAAAGTGAACCCTTGTCAGAGGTTTCAGGTATTTACTTTTATTCTTTCGAACTTCTGTGCCAATCTTACCAGGCGAGTCGTTGCATTCTCGGAGGGAAAGGAATTTGATGGTCTTGTTCCAACTGCTAACCTTACTCCACCGCCCGGTGCCTGTCCTTGAAATGTCCCCTTCTTCACACTGAAATATTTGTTTTTTAAGAGTAGGTGTAGTTCTGAAGTTCTGTTTTATACTATTTGGAACAAAACACAAGATGGAAGGGTGGAGCCAGAACTGAGAACCGTCTGGGAACGCGCGCTGGAGCCTGCGCGTCAGCTGGAACTTTGGATTCAGCGCAGGCCGGCTCCACTCGAGGCTGCCCTGTGGCTTTGACTCGCTCATTCACGCCAGGGCACTGAATTGTGGGAAAGTAGCTTTTCCATCACAAAATGGTAAGACGACAAGCCGGCTAGTGTCTGGCTTTTTTCTTGCTAATTCTTTGGCCAGACTGAGAAGATGCCAACAGAGGGAATGGCAACACCCTACTGACAATTCTGGAATCTGGTATCTGAGTGAGAGACACCAGATAAAAAGAGTTTTATGAGGCCATTGTCAGGCTTTGAAGACTGGTGTTACTTTCCAAAGAAGTCAGCATAAACTTTTGGAATCAGACATATTTATTTGGTTATCTTTTTTTTTATGTGCAAATAATCATCATTTGTCTCCTGCCCAAGATTTTATAATTCTCTCTCTTTTTTTTTTTTTTTTTGCCTCTCTCATTCCTGTTGTTTGTAACTCAAGCCTGGTTTTCAAAAGAGTGACTTGCTGCAGTAAATCAAAGCAACGATACCACCTGCTTCAAATATGTTCTTCTACTTTGTCCTTTTACCATTTTCCTTAAGTCTGAGCCCTTGGGTTTTTATTCCATCTGTGTTTTTTACATAAGAAAACCTATATTTTACATTCTGTGTTTTCAACTAAATTTTAACTTAAAGAGGAATAAAACCACGAAAATATGTTCATGTCTAAATGTGGAATCCTTTCAATTTTTTTTTATTTTCTGGCTAACTTATCTTTTTTCCCACTTATATAAAATTTAAAAGCATTTTTCTTTCTTTTAACCGAGTGGATTTTGTAGAATTATTGCAAAACATCTTCCTCCTCACTCATCATTTTACACCGGATTATCCAATGTTTAAGTCAGTTATAAAATTGAAAAATTCATCAATGGAATAGAATAAGATGTGGGAACAAAAATAGACTCATCAGCATGCATTCTAACTCATGGAAACAGAAGTGTGAGTGTGTGGGGAGTCACTACTAGAAGGTAGCCTAATAGCCTTAGGCACCTCAGCTGTATAGCTGACAGACCTAGTGGATGGATTGATTAATAAATGGGCTGGTTAAGTGCAGTTGAATAAAGAGCTGCTAAAATGTAGTCTGTAGTTTGAAGATCTAAACTGAATTATATATTTTACCAAAGCTCTATCCTCATTTATTGAGTCTATATGATTCTTCACTTTTAACCCATTGGTGAGCTGTAAAAATCCATTAACCTATTAATAATCCATTTTTCTGTTCCTGTAATACAGTCTGTATTTCAAAGGTAAAATTGAACTTAGTAATAACTTTTGAATCTATATACATGTGTAAGTTTTTCTTTCTTTTTAAATGCAGTCCTTGCAAGTCTTCAATCAAGGTTATGCAAGCTTTCTAGCATTGAACTGGATTGTTTTTTGCCTTTGTGTCTGCTCTGCAAAATTTCAAACATCAGCATGAAGCGAGAAGAACACAGATTCACATTCCCAGTCCTGTGGTCGCGTCAGGACCCCCGCTGACTCTGTCTCACCAACCACTTGCCAAACCTTTCCAAAAACATTTGTTGGACCACCGCTGAGTTTCAGGCACCGGACTAGATGATAAGCCTCCAAAACCCCTAAAGGACTCCAGAATTGTTGACTGAAAGCTTGGTAAAAGATACCTAAATTCTCTGACAATGAATAATTTCTCCCTGTTAGGTAATTATGACAACTTCAAAGAAGGGAAAAGCATTTCAAAGGATAATTTCCTCATGTGGAGTGTCATTGCCCTGCGGATCTTTTCCCCATGAAAATGTGAAGTATTCACTGAGAAGTCTAACTGCCTGACTTCCAATCTTGGCTCTTCTACATATCAGATGTGAGCCGTGGGGCCAGTTACTTGACCTTTTTGGGGATCCAGTATTTAATGACAAGTACTCAAATTGTGACTTCACTCAAATTCCCTTATTGCTATTGTTATTATATATCCATTTTCCCCAAGCACTTTAAGCAAGCAGTAACAGATTGGCCAAAGAATACTTACAGCAACACCCTAAGAAGCAGGAAATATTGGGATACTGTTAATCAAATACACCCTGTGAAGGAAAGTCACCTTGAATATAAGACCACACATTGAAGCGAAATCATTCCTGCATGCAGTTGCCAATGCATCTCTATATCACAATGTTGTTAAAGAATAATTTTCCCAAAATGATAAAATCATGACTGTCATACAAACATAAAATGAATATGTGCCAAAGATTTTATTTAACTGATTAGTCAATGAGTTAACCATTAACGAGTGGTTATTTATTTATTTTTTAAAGATTTTATTTTTCCTTTTTCTCCCCAAAGCCCCCTGGTATGTAGTTGTGTATTTTTAGCTGTGGGTCCTTCTCGTTGTGCCATGTGGGATGCCACCTCAGCATGGCTTGATGAGCAGTGCCATGTCTGAACCCAGGATTCCAACCAGCAATACCCTGGACCACTGAAGCAGAGTGCGGGAACTTAACCACTTGGCCAAGAGGCCGGCCCCTAATGAGTGATTATTAACATAATAATTAACTCATTTACTTAATGAGTAAGATGTTACAACTAGCTAAAAAGAACTCAAAGTACCACGCATTTGCAGTCAGATAAGGAATGCTGCAATGAATTTACAAAAAGATGCAAACAAAAAACAATTGTACATTTTTCTTAATGTATTTTAAATTTCTGATCTTAAAAATAATTATTATATTTATGAAGTAGTGTGTATGAAAACATACCATCCAGAATATAAATTAAAATAGATTTTGTATTTTTCCTAAATGTGGAGAAAATACTTTAACAGGGTACAGGGTGCCAAAGAGGTTTGGGGGTAAGAAAAGGCTATTTTTTAGTGGGAAAGAGGGGCCTGGGTTATGAGAGGAGGTGTAAGGTTGGATTTATTTTTATGTGTTTATTTGTTTATTACAAATAACTCACCACTTCCAAGAGCCAGCAGCACATAAACTGAGAGATGGTTGTACCTTCTTTACTTCAGAGTTTGAGAGGGTTCTCGTTTCTCCTACCTCACCAACATTTGGGTGAATTTGGGAAGTCACACAAAATCACCTAAATTGTTTTGTGGGTTAACGTGTAAACACTAAAAGTCAACTGCCAGCCAAATTTCCCTGGAGTTTTCACCTTCACGTGACAAGCACATGTTCTTGTTCAATCTGTTCAAGTCAAAAGTTTTCTTTTATTGTCCGTCTTACTTTTCTATCTGATTTTCCCCTCATAATACAAGGCCAATGCGCTAAAAATCAGTTGCTGTCTCAGATGCGTATGCCCAAAGGCCCGGGTGGATTCTGGTTCTGCCTTCGGCATTGCTCCCACTACAGTCACGCGGTGCTCTGGGCGTGGCTTTTCTGCTGCTCTTTATAAAGCTATGGATCCCAGCCCTGCGCACCGCAAACAAAAGTTCAACCACACGAGCGCCCTACAAGGTGCTCAACTTGTTCATTCAGCGAGGAAAAGAGCAACTGGTAGCTCTCAAACTACGATAATCTGGAAGAAAACAAATGCATTCTAGCGGGACGTACGTTTTCACCTACTTCGCTTAGAATAACGGTGCCTTCTCTTGTGGTGACCTGGTGAAAATGCAGGAGAGATAAGGACCTTGGATACATCCGACATCCTCCCCTAGCCAAATACTATCGGCGATTGAAGTCCCATTCCCAGCTCCTCTTCTTGTCTCCTTCTCCTGCTCCTGCTCCTCCTCGGCGGCTTCTTCTCTCCCCTCACCAGTCTTCTCCTCCCCATTCTCCCGCCATGATACTCTCTGCTCTCTATCTCCTCTCTCCTCTCCACTCCTTCTCAGCTCTCTTTAGTTCTCAGACGTCAGTCTAGTAGTAACTCAATCTTGCTGAAATTCAGAGTCATATGGGGGAGTTTTAAAATTATGTACATTCCTGAGGTCTCCCTCCTCCACCCATGGCAGGATTTCCTCCAAAACACGTGTCTGGGTCGACTGTGGCACGCAGTTTGAATAAAGGCAGGAAACGTTTACTTTTTGTATCCCAGGAACAGACAGGGTTTGAGGACCTGTCCAGGCATAGGGAAGTCATATAAAGAACTAATTCGTTTCTTTTGCTTCTTTCCTGTTCGCCTGATTGTGGAAAGCATTCTGTCTGAAAGAGGCTATATAGACGAGAGCGTCTTTCCCGATCTTCTTTCCTGTCTTCTGTCCTTAGGGGTCTCAGAACTAGAGATGCAAGCGTCCTGGACAGAACGCCGCTTCCACATTTCCAGACACACATGCCGGGCGCAGAGGTTTAAGAAAGTGGTGACTGACACACTCTTTGCTCTTCATTTCATGCCAATATTGTGAATTAGTTACACTTCAGTCTGATCTCCCCACCTGGACCTAAATTACCTGAGCAGCTGTCATGGTACTGGTCTTTGTACTCCCCTGCACTGCCTTTTATATTTTTCTGAGAGTGCTGTAGACAGAAATGAAAGAAGTTGAAGACTCAAGAGAATATTCTATCCTGAGACTCTCCTTGATGGTAGACGGGAACCGCCACTCTGGAAGTCGTCTAGGACCAGTCCCTGGTGAGCCCGACAGTTACGAAAGATTCTAGTTGTATTAAGGGACCTTGCAGTTCAGAATGCAGTGTCTCTTCTCTTGAGGGTTTCAGAAACAGCAGAGTTGAATAGAGTAGATGCTGACCTTGCAGCTTAAATCTGGGAACACCGGCGGATAATAGCGCCAACCAGTTATGTAGACTACATTTCCGGCATCCTCCTGTAGGGGGTGTAGCTCAGTGGTAGAGCGCGTGCTTAGCATGCACGAGGCCCTGGGTTCAATCCCCAGCACCTCCATGTGTCGTCGTAACTGAATTTGATTCCTCCCACCCTGGCTACCTCAGCGCATAGGAGTAATTAATCTGAATGCTAGGCCGTAAGCATGTCACTAACGCGTGAATGATCCGTCTTTTATTCGTCGTATGTCATTTGTTATTTTGGTGTCGAAGCAGTCAAGTTGGAGGCAATTCCCTAGGAATTGAAATGAATTAGTATTAAATTATTAGTTGTGGAAGGGAAACTAGACCAACCGAAAGAAGAATAAGAAGCCCTGGGATAATTTCCTTTAGATTTCTTCTCTTTCCGCGTCTCTCTCAGCTGGTATTCCCCTGTCAATAGACAGACTGAGAAGTACAAAACTTTCACTTTTTCTTTTTCCTATGCTTCCCTATCCTTCCACACCCATCCACATACGCCCGGCATGAAAAAGCCACCACCAGAGGAGGAGAAACTATTCGCTTCTGCTGATAACATACTTATGGTGAGCTACCAAGCGAGACATATGGAGGTGCTGGGGATTGAACCCAGGGCCTCGTGCATGCTAAGCACGCGCTCTACCACTGAGCTACACCCCCTACAGGAGGATGCCGGAAATGTAGTCTACATAACTGGTTGGCGCTATTATCCGCCGGTGTTCCCAGATTTAAGCTGCAAGGTCAGCATCTACTCTATTCAACTCTGCTGTTTCTGAAACCCTCAAGAGAAGAGACACTGCATTCTGAACTGCAAGGTCCCTTAATACAACTAGAATCTTTCGTAACTGTAGGGCTCACCAGGGACTGGTCATGGATGACTTTCAGAGTGGCAGTTCCCATCCACCATCAAGGAGAGTCTTGGGATACAATATTCTCTTGAGTCTTCACCTTCCTTCCTTTCTGCCTACAGCGCTCTATACAGAAAAATATAAAGGGGAAATACAAAGATCAGTACCATGAGAGCTGCTCATGAAGTTTCAGTCACCAGTCATGAAGAGTTGTGATCCCAGTTCTTTCTTAGAGAGGGAGTGAGTAGACTTTCCATGGCGAACAACTTCTCTCAAAGATCCTTGAGTCATCGAAACTGCACAGTTGAGTAAATTATTTGTAGAAGTGTTGAGGTACGCTAAAATAGTTCAGTTGGGAGAGCTTTTGGTGGAGGAACTACCGATCTCATTCAGTTCACAGTCTTCCCCAGGAAAAGTCGTCTGTTTTTGTCTAAATGAATTACAGGCTTGCAGGTCATTTACACAAGTCCACAGGCACCCTCTTGCACTCATTTCGTAAAGTCACTACTCTAAGCACTGACATAGAGAGAAACACAATTCAGTGCCTTTGATTATTCCTGGCTTCCCCACAAAATACTTTGGTCATTCCTTTTTAAATCTTTAAATGAGCTCCTGCTTGAAATACCGCAGGGTATAACTTTGGAGCATAAAGGGAAATTGTCATCTGCTTAGACCAAAGGGAACCCACCACACCATGATGAAGCCATTGCCATTGCTCTTTCTAGATCAACCCGATTCTATCTACTTTTTTTAAACTAGAAACTCCTCCAAATTGTGGTCCAAAGATGGTACCTTTTAAATATTCCAAGAGTTATTTGGTTTTATTTTTTCAAATATCTAAATCCCTCTGAATCTCTTCTGTGTGTTAACGTGTTTGGGGGATAAAGGTGAGTTTGGAAGTTTTATTTGGTCTTTCACCCTTACTGTTTCCACCTGTTTCTGCCCTTGACCTCTTTACTCCTGTCTTAGTTTCTGATGGCTGCTGTAACAAATTACCACTAACTTGGTGGTTTAAAACAGCACAGATCTATTCTCTTACAGTTCTGGAGGTCAGAAGTCAGAAGTTAGTTTCACTGGGCTGAGGTCAAGATGTCAGCAGGGCCATACTCCCTCCAGAAGCACTAGGGAAGAATCCATTTCTTTGCCTTTTCCAGCTTCTACAGAAGCATTACTTGGATTCCTTGAGTTGTGGTCCCTTCCTCCATCTTCAAAGCCAGCATTGTAGCATCTTGCTTCAGTGGGTATTTGTTCTGTCCTCAGGAGGGCTCCTCTCAGCTGTCTTATTTCCTGGTTCTCCTCCGCACACTAGCTAGCCTGCAGTCTAGGCTATACCTTCATTAAATCCAAGAGTCTCGTTCTAATTGCTTCACCACAACCTCTACTGTTCTTGAAAGCACCCTTGGGTGTGAACTTCTCCATACTCTGTTGCAAATGAAGTCAGTTCCTGATATTAAAACAAAAACAAACCCAGACAAAAAAACTTTTTTCAGCTTAGGCATTGAATGGAAACAGAGACTGAAAATTCAGAAAAGCTTGGAGAGAGAGAAATAGCAAGAAAAAAAGGCAAAGCAGCAGAAAAATGAGCAGTAAGTGAAAGAGGAGGAAAAAGGAAAACTTCCCGGTATAAATAGGAAAATTGTTTACCACCGAAGGAGGTAATGGCAATAACAGATTTAGAAGCCAGATCATATTGATGAGGCTCTGGAGGCAGAAACCTCTACAATAAGTACATTATCCCAGCGCTTTTGAGATTTGAAGTCATGATCCCTCAGTCCCTAAAGGAGAATTATTAAAATCTAGAACAAAGAAATTAATGTTGATTATTTTTCTGAAAGAAATATCATGCAGTCATTGTTTCCCCTCAAGATGAACCAAAAGAACAGTAGCTGTGCACATGATCTTCTGTTCACTTAATCAAAGATATGTATCTGCTATTTATTATGGAATACTCTTTTCACCCACCTGTGCCTAAATTCCCTGAGGTAACACACTGCTAATCTTTATACCCTTCTGCACTATCTTATGTGTTGTCAAAAATCCAGAAATAGCAAATTAAAACCACCAAATCAATAATATCGTATTTAGTAAGAGTTTGTTGTGCATATAAGAACAGTTTATGAACTTGGAGCTTTCAGTTTTAAAAGTGATATAAAGGTCAAGGGCGTGACATCACCGGATGGCTTATAAAGCGAAAATGAGGAAGCTCTTTAACTTTTACAGTGATTGGTTATTACGAGGAGAGTTTCCAGACTCCAGCAGGGGATTGGTTAAAAGTGATTATCTTATACCATTTTTAGGCAGATTACTTGTTTATTTATGATTATCAGAGGAATTTACATGAAATAACCTAAGATAAGTTTTTCTTATGTTCATGAAACAAGCTAGATTTTAGTTTTGCTTACATGACTTAAATGGTTTTGTCTGTTCAGGGAACTTTCAAGTCTGCTCTCTATTTTGTATTTAATTTTAACAGCGCCATTTTGTAGGCACAGCAGAAGTTGAAAGAAAAGAGAATTGGAGACAGAAGTGAATATTCTAACCTGGGACTCTCCCTGTTGGAGAATTGGAACTGATGCTTTGTAGTCTGTTGGTGAGCAGACCTTGGAGTGGAGTGACCGGAGTGGGAAGATTGGATCTTAGTAACAGAAATGCTTTTTGGTCTAGCATTTAGATATCCTTCTCATGGCATAGGTGCAAAACAAGATCAGTCTAGGATTTCCTGAAATAGTGAAATTAAGTGCAGTAAACTTTGTTCTACCAATTGTTTGATCCTATCCTACCCAGAACTCAGGGCAATCATCAGTTATAGAGGATTGAGTGTGTAGTAGAGCACAGGCTAATGTGTAGGAGACTGTCCAGGTTTATTCCTGGATTTCTTCAATACTGCTTTTCTCTTTCCATTTCACAGCTGTACACATCCAAGTTGCATCAGCACAAGTAAGACAGGAAGGAATGATAGAGAAGGAAAGATCATGCCCACTCAGGATCTCCTGAAAGGAGATGAACAAGCATGCCACCACCACGCGAAGGAGCTCATGCTCCTTTGGTTCCATTTCACAGTTCACTGAGGAAGAGGGGGAAACCAGAAGGATCAAAGAAAGGTAAAACAGACCTTCGGGCAATCTTCGTTAAGTTTCCTTTTGTATTCTTAGTTGTGCCTGTTGGAAGGCTAGGGAGCAGAAAACCTACCCGTGATTTTTATCTCCCCTCATTTCCCTTCCACACACATAGGCATCAGTAATTTGGATCAATCACCAAATGTGGTGGGATATTTAGCCCAATTTCTGAGTAAGGGAACAAGAGGAAGACATCTCTCAAAGAATGCAGTGCTTTCCAAATCATAAAGTTGAGAAAATTATTAGTGTCAATGAAAGTAGAGGTGTGGTGACGTCTCAGTTGAGAGAGCCCTAGACTAAAAAGCTAAAAGTCCCAGATCCCCAGAGTTTGGAAGGCCCACAATTTACATCAAGGAATTCTTCTACCTGTGTCACCTAATCACAAACATCCTTCTGCACTCACTATCTCAAGTAAATCTTCCAGAGGACTAAGACGACGAGAATCAGAATTGTGCGCCTTCAATCTTCTTTGCCTTCACCAGCAAACACTTAAGTTTTTAAGACTTTAAATGAAAATCTGCCCGAAATACTTTTGTCAATACTGTGCGGAGGCTCTTGGATAAAGAAGCAGCCTTAGTGTTTCAAGTTAACATCTAGATCTTTAGCGGTAAGACGCTAAGCTGAGAGCATCCAGGGAGCAAGGCGGCCATTACCTCTGCTCCTCCCCAGGCAATCTAATCCTATTTGTTTTGCAGTATCCAGGACTCCACCGCATTTTCCAATTCATCTATGGCACCACTTGATGGTTTCCAGGGCTCTTTGACTTTATTCTTTCAAATATTCATCTCTATAGCAGGTTTTTCCATTGTGTCAGTAGATTGTAAGAGGGAAGGCAGTTTGCCGTCCCTGCTCTATCTATCCCCCAACTTTGCTCTGCGCCCTACACCTGCCCTCGCTGCTGTTCATTCAGGAGAACGGCGAAATAAAGGCACTTCATTTCAAGATGATAGAGTTTTGAAGTTGTTTTTAAAACTCTTGTGGACATAATCCTCAAGCAAGGGACAGAGATGGAGTGTGGAATTAGAACTAAGGACATCTCAGAGCATGTTACACAAGAACCAGCGTTGCCAGTCAGCTGGAAAATGGATGCTGACTCGGCATTCGACCCAACAGGGCATGCAATTCAATTCGCCAGTTCAACTGAAACCGCCAGCTACCTCTAGATTGAGAAGCACTTCAATATGAATCGTTACTGCTGCGATTTATGTGGGAGACGTGATTTTCTTGGGACTTTCCTTGTGGAGGCAAGTAACTTTCACCCAAACAATCTGGTGGTGAGTGCACCTTGGAGCAGGCCAACCTGAGTGGGAAGGTCTTAAAGTCAGAAACCGTGCTATTCGGACTACAATCTATTCTTCTCCTAGTGAAGCCACTAGACAGTATCCAGTTCAGTAATTTCAGAAAAAGTGAAATTTAACCCAGTAGGCTTTCTCCAACTAACTCTCAAATTGAAAAAAATGGGAAAATGGAAGTAATATTTTATGAAACAGGAAAAGCTGGCCAGAGTCAGGGGGTGTAGCTCAGTGGTAGAGCGCGTGCTTCGCATGTACGAGGTCCCTGGTTCAATCCCTGGCACCTCCAGTTCTCCTTTTACCAGCTCCATTTTTCCAGTTCACAGCAAAAGGAAGTCAATGAATTGCTTTTATTGTTCTCCCATTTCTGCTCCCTAGGGCTTACCACCCCCTTGGGGGGTGGAGGGGGGAGAATCGGCAGAAGGAAGACGAGAGGGAGAGGGAGGGGGAAAAAAAGGAACCATCCCCACCAGAATCTCCTACTTCAAAAGCAAGCAGCCTGCCACCGCAAGTGGCGCATTCAAATTGAGTTTTATTGGGTATATCATGGAAGTACAGGACAGAGAATAAAGGGGGAAAGAAACAGCCTTATGAAAACTTTTAGTTCTTTTAGATCTCTGAGCAGTCAGATCTGAGTCATGTAAAAAACAAGAGAAAACTTCCACCTGACTTCCTTGCCCCTACCTTCTCTTGCCCTCTCCTTTCCCTCCAGTGGTCCATCCAGCACAGTCAATTACTGGATGAACGCAGTTGAGCGGAGGGAACGGATTCCTGATTTTCTTGAGTGAGTGACTGGGAGACACTGGACAACCCAAATGGCAGCGCTAAGGAATGCGGAGACTGTCAAGGCGAACGCTGAAAACATAGTTGGAAGTTTCAGGGCTGTCAGCTGTCAGCTGTCAGCAATAGATCGACTGGGGAGGAAATTAGGCCTAAAGAGTTAAAAGTTTTTTTGTTCGAGGCTGGGTTTTGGCAGAGTGGTTGTTCTGGTCGATGGGAAGTTGACTCTCATTGGAGATTTTCACACACCACATGATGGAAAAAGTCCAGCTCCATACACACAGACTTAGCCAGAATAAAATCGCAAGGACATTGGAGAGTAATGAATTAAAATTCCTTGCTTTCTACATTTCTTACATTTGGCCGCTGACTCCAGTTTGTTGTTTTTAGAACTTTAAGTAAAGTCTTAAAGGGGAATATATGAGTTAACACCACACCAAAGATCTCCGGGATGCAACCAGAGTCAGTGTGTGTGTGTGTGTGTGTGTGTGTGTGTGTGTGTGTGATTGGGTGGTGGGATGAAGAGGGAATGGTAAGAAAAGACAGGTGCATAAATTTCTTGTGTTTCTGAAAACAAATAGTATCGCTATAAACAAGGAGCCAATAAAAATTGTAGAACTACTTTGTTTCTAAATGTGACTCTATGTTTGGTGGATGTATCAAAATCAGTTCCATTTTCATTTTCTCTTGGAGGCTAGTTTGTGTATCAAAGTGGTAGAAAAACTGTAAAAGCCGAATTTCACAAGAGGAAGCAAAGCTTGTTTTGTGTATACAAACAAACAAAGAAGATCTCCCTTTAGCCTCACAAAGGCTGTGAGGGCTGGAGAGGTGGATCAGCAACTCACAGAGGAAAATGAAAAAGACAGGACTCCACGGATGCTTAACTCAGGATGCCCTGTTTATCCAGCAGGCACTACAGCCACCCAAAGCACAGATGTCCAAAGTATTTCTTTTGAACTCTCAGCTGGGAAATGCTTTTACAAAGCAGTCTCACTTCAGGGCAGATGCCAAGTAAAGACTGTTTTCAAATCCTTTTTTCAGTGAATTAGTTGCTCTCCTCTTTATTTTCTGTCCAGTGACTCCTGGTGGAATCTGACAGAGAACAAAATCTTGCACTTGATGTTTCCTGAGCTAGGAGCACCAATGTATCCTTTTCCTCTCCCTCTCCGTAACCTCACTGGTTTAAATATGGAGGCTCCATGCAGACTCACATAAACAAAGGCAGTGGGCAGAACCATGGAAGAAAGTCTCCAAAAGCAGTGGGACTCTGGACACTGTAGTCTCTGAGGGAGTACATAGTCTGGCGGCTTTTCCCAGAGCTGGGAAATGGCTAATACCTAGGACTGCTAAGCCTCACCTTTGGCTTCTGTATGGCCAGTGTGGCTCAAGTGGCCTCAGCTTAGACCTCCTTCTCTGGTCAATCTCCGTGGTATCACAGGTTTACCATACCATCACAGCAGGGTCCCTGTACCTCCATTGCTCCTGACTGCCAGAGACCTAGAAGAAAATGAGGGGAGTGAGTACAAAGCAGAGAACTCAAAAAGTTACCTCTGGAAATTTAGGTCCCGATGGAAAGAGAAGACAGAAAACCTGGAGCTACTCAGGAAAAGGGGCAAGTATCTGCCACAGACAACCGCCTTTTCTGGCACTGTCAGAATGTGATGTATTTGAAATGTCTATGGAACAACGTCATGAAGATAATGAAAATATCTAAGCACTGTCATATCTGAGCCTGGAATTCCATAGAGAGCTTGCTCTACAGACTTGGATTTTCATGTGGCGATGGGAGAGATGGCCCCTGAAGTGAGAGTAGAAAGAGGACTGAAAGGAATCCATTGGAATTGGAGAATTAAGAGTTATTGGTATGTTTTTCTGGAAAACAAAAGAATGGCTGGCTTTAGACTGATTTTGGACCCCAGGATTCAGTTATTTCTGTTTCAAGTATCTTCTTACTTCTCTCAGCTTGCTCCAAGGTCAGCTCCACAACTAGCTCTCAGGAAGGCATTTCCATTCCATCATCAGGGAAAGTCCCACAATGGGGCGTTTTCTTGTCTTTAGATTCCTTTCCCCTATCTTCCTCCTCCTCTGCCTTCAAAGCTGCCTAAAAGATCACAAAGGTAAGGTGGAGGGATACAAAGAAGAAAAGGAGACAAGTCAAGTACTGCGGTGAGTTGGGGGCAGGGGAGTGGAGGGAGATTTAGGTCCTTCAGGAGGTGATGTCGGAGCGGAAAGAATTCACAAAACCTGGCGTGAAATGCAGAGCGACAGCCTGTGTCTAGCAAACCGAGGGGAGCAATATGATTCAGACCCGGAAGCTGGTTTCTTGGCTGCGGTTCTGTTTTGAAAGCCGGAAGGAACTGAGAGGAGGAAAGAGAGTGCTACGGTCGAATACACAACCTCTTTCAGACGGAGTTCTCTCCGGAAGAGGAGAGCGCAAGGGAGATGTGTGGGCTGGGGCACCATCCGTGAAACGAACTAATACTTTGTACACCCAGAGAGCATCTCAAACCTCAGACACTGAGGCACAAAGGGCCAATGCTTTCTGCCTTTTGTCACTATTTTGTGTGATAGACAACCAGATATAAGTTTTGGATGAAGTCCGAAAGCAAAGTCCAGGTAGGGCCAGATTGCAACTTACGCTATAACGAAGCTCCCCAGATTCAAAATCTGTCAGGTTTGGGAAACTCTGACCTAGAACCTGGATGGAGTGAACTGAGTTATTGCTAAGATCCCACGCAGGGGGAGGCAGAGGGGACCGGAGCGGAAGGGTGAAGCGATGGGTGATTGGGAAGAGGAATGAGGTGAGTTTGGAGTTAGCCAAGTAGGGAGAAGAGGGCTTGAATATGGATCTTTAAACACTAATAGGATTTGGACAGATAAGTAGGAAGGACTGTCCAAGCTCCGCTTCTTTTCTCTGCATCCTCTAGGTTTGAGGAAATATTGGAGTCCAGTGAAGTGAGCTGAAAACTCTTGTCGCCTAAGAAGATCCCACTCATTTTTACCCAAACTGTTGGCTTTTGAGAGCAACATGGGGCCTCTTTCCATAGCTAAGCTCTTCAGAGCTCATCCCTGTGGCTGGATTTTTAAGAGTAGTCAAGTTGCTTCAATCCCAGTGTCTGGTTGTGATGGCAGCAGATTAGTGTAGAGTGTAGAAGTGGGATCGGCTGGCTGCTTTTGGTTTGAGTATGTGAGGTACATCTGCACGCGATTGATTTGAAACACTTTGTCCGAGAAGGCAAAACAAAGTTGACAATAACCTAATGAATTATCTTTATAGGCAGTAGAAAAAACGTGGCGGGTGTGAGCCCGGATAGCTCAGTCGGTAGAGCATCAGACTTTTAATCTGAGGGTCCAGGGTTCAAGTCCCTGTTCGGGCGTCAACTTTCAATTTTTCTTCCCCATGTAACCTCATTTCCCAAAAAGTACTTGCTCCCCATCTTGGGCATTTGACCTGCCAGAGAGAAAAATGATTAATGACCCTGTGAATGAAGACAATCAGATAAACTTGAGATGTGTGATACTCGGAAGTAAGTGAGAACGGAGAGGGATCCTGCGGAGGAGGATAATGCTTTTCTGCCTCTGTGGTGGGTTGTTCTACTTTTGCTTTGTGGATGTTAGATGGGGCCAGCAAGGAGGAGGAGTTTGGGTTTGAACACGATTAACTTAAGATGCCTACAAATGTAAGATACCGTCTTGTGAAAGTAATTTGGCAACCACAGTGATCCCTGAAACTGCAACTCTGCAGGAATCTGTGATTGGGAGATTTTTAAGAAATTAATTTTGTAGCTACAGAAAAAGAGAGGGATTACATGTAGAGTGATAATCAAAAAGAGTTCATTGTGATTTGAAGATTGGGAACTCATTAATGGTATTCGTGGAAAACCATGAAGTGAACTAGAGTGACCTCGGGCTCTGGTTTCATTCCAGATCGCATAATGTTCCTGGAACTTCCTTCGAAATCCCAGGAACCGCTTAGATCTAGGTGAAGTTATTGCTCTCTCTTTTTTGCCCTCCTTTGTCCATATGAAACTCTTGCTCATGTTCACAGAAATCCCATGAAGTAGATTTTGAACTTGGGTGGACCCCATTTATCTGGCAGAACTTGTCTCTCATTTGGTCCAAAAGGCTCATCAAACTGTTAGAATGTGAGAATAGGAAACAGAAAAGTGACAGGTCTCACTGAGGGAGAGAACTGTGTGGGGTAGGGAAATGGGGCTGGCTTTAATTTGCTTTCCTGTGTTGACATAAAGCACAACTAGGATCATGTCCAGTGTCCTTGGTAAATCATTACTCTGCATTATGACCGGAGCAAACTGGATTCCAAGAGGGCTCTTGTACATTCCTGATGTGGAGGGATTTTTTTCCTGTTTGCCTCCAGCCATATCTCAAAAATTATTTTATGAATTTTTGCGGCAAGGTCCAGTCTTTCTTTGCACAGCATTACTGAAACATCTATTCGATGGAGGGCTGTGGGATTAACTCAAGTTACAGCATTTTTTGAGGAACTCAATCTTTTAATCAGAAGACAGAATACACCCCAGCCTAATGTACTCTATTAAGAAAACCTCAAAACATAGGAAGCATATGCCTAATCCATCTATGTCCTGAGGGAAAATAGAAGCCAATTGTATACTTTTTTGGGAGGAGTCCCAGAGACATGTTGTAATATCATTTGCATGTGTTGGAATATCATTGCACATACCATGCATGATATCCTTTGATGTTATAAAAACTCTTTTACATTACCCTGTTTTACAGATAAGGAAAGGATAATGAAATAAGTTCTAAAATTTGCCCCAGTTCACCAACTTCTAAATAGCATTGAGTTACAAATCTGGATTATAGGACTGCAACTCTTGAGTTCTTTTCTCATAAAATGATACTATACTCACAAATACACATGCCCAATCTAGTGGTTCCCTCCTGTTTCAGGTCATATGTTAGATGTAAAAGACACAGAGTTCAATTAGACAGAGAATAAACATATAATATAATATAATATAATATAATATAATATAATATAATATAAGAGTTTTTTTTACACAATTTTTACATAAGCCTTTTCAATCCAGGCTTATTGAAGGCATTCAATGGTTATTTGTTTAATGATGTACCAGTTTTCCATTTAGTATGTGGTCAATTGCCAGAAATTAAATCAAGTAACTCCTATCATTTCTGCCATTTGGAATAAAAAAGGACCAGAAGAAACAGAGCAGTCATGAAGGCTTGGAACAGAGGACTATGATGCCTTTTCAACCAGGACATGTGCCATCCCATGCCTCTCCCTTGCTTTGTGTACTGGGGATTGGAAGAATAACTTTCTGTTACTTGCTTTAACAATCCAATTTTCTCAAGAATCTCTCATAATAGAGTAATATTAAAGGGAAGAAATAAGACACTTTCTTAAATATCTGAAAACTACTATGTATAAATAACGAGCTGAGAGAGGACAGAAGGTAATATGGTTCTTCCAGGTTACTCTCCCCTAAATCAAGAGTCATGATGATGAGAGTTGGGTTGGAGAAACCTGAGGCAGGAACTACGTTTATCACAAGAAATTATATTTGTTTATCATCTTTGTGATAATTAACTCAATGTTTACTTTCTCATTGGACTTATTTAGGAAAATATTTCAGAATCTCTTTCCTATTTACCAGTCAGAGGAAAATAAATTTGGTGATATCAGCAAATATATATATATACACACATATACATATATAACATTATATATTATATATAAATTACATGTACACACACATACATAATCACCCATCATGAAGTATCATTTATCCATAGACTGTCCGTGGATTATCTAATTTAATTCTAACAATGGCCAAGAGTAAATACTGAACTCAACATTGAAATAAGATTTTGTCTTACTTTAGACTATACTACCTAATACCTCATAACACTATCATAGGTACTAAAAGTCACTTCTTAAAACTGATATTCATTCCTGTGTTACACATGCATCTTAGAAAAATAGTTACACATCTTAGAAAAACAGCAAGGGAAGAGAATTCTGTAGCATGATAAATTATACACATTTTAAATCATAGTCTTCATCTTAGAATAATTTGTTTGGATAAACTCGAGAGCAACAGTAATGGCATAATTTAAAAAAAGAGGCATCAATATTGAAAAAAAAATAAGGGCAAAATTGCATTTATGCTCTGATAATATAGTTTGCAATATTGTGAAAGAAATTAAAAGAGCTAAAAACCCATATAAAAGAAAGTTCATACAAGTGCTAAGTAGGAAATATGTATATATCAGTGTACTAGTTATCTATTGCTGCGTAATAAATTACTCTGTCTGTTATGATGCAGTCTCTGATGTTGTAGAACTCCTCTGCCTCATTCTAATCATTAGAAGAGAGTCAATAAGTCTGGCTCACACTCAAGGGAAGGGAAACCAGCCTCCTTTTCTTGAAGGAAGGAGTATTAAATAATTTGTGGACATTTTCAAAACACCATGACCAGCAACAGTCAATTAGAAGAAAATATAGGAAGAAGACATATGGTAATTTTAATAAAAATATAAATTAATAATAAATTAAAGTATCCACTAGTTACATAAAAAAGCAACAGTAACTTAATAAGGGGTTTATATACATATTCTAGTGCATGGAGAGAATATCCCATTCCTAGATCAGAATGCTTAGTGTTTTAAAATACCAGTTCTCCCCATATTAGCCTATAACTTTAAAAATCCCTCCCCCAAATTTAGGTGCAATTAGTTTGGACATTGAAAAAATATCAGTAGAATATTAAGAGAAGGTTTGCCTTAGTAGATATAAAACATATTATAAATCTACAGTAATTAAACCAAGAAATACTTGGATCAAGAACAGGCAGAAAGATCAGTGGTGTTGCTAAAAATACATGGAACTAAACACATATCAACTTGTAGCTTAAAATTAAAAAAAAAGACATACATGCTGGAATCAGTTGTCCTGTGTTCAAATCCCAGCTCTGCCACTTACTAGTCGTGTGACTTTGGAGAAAATATTCAGTCTCTCATTTTCTCAGCAGTTAAATAAGAATAATAATAGTATTTACCTCATAAGATCATTATGAAGGATAAATAAGATAACATAAGTATGAAATAATACAAATGTTCTTAACCTGGAGCCCAATGAACCCCAGTGGAATCCATGGATAGATTTCAGGCATTCAAGAACTTGGATGGAAAAAATTACAAATTTATATTTACTAGCCTCCAAGTGAAATTTACTATTGTTTTTACATATGACTATAGGCAGCAAACCACAGAAGTAGTAGCAGCATCTGTGATTTTGTCAACAACAGTAATCATAGATGTAGATTATATTCATCATTAGTTGAAATTACAGTACTTATGAGACCAACCACTAAATTACATGTTACTGAATGTAGCTGGCCAACTTTTGGGCAACTCTGTACCTAATAGTCATCAGCCACCAAATAGTGGTCTCCTGTTCTCATGTTGGTGACCCAGATATCTACATTGTTTTCCAATATTTCCATCACAATCATTTATTGATCAATATGAAAGATGGTGAGTAATTTTCATTGTTAAAGTTTTGCAACACTATGTGTGGTTCAAATGAGAATTTTTAACTCTTGTAGGGCAGTGTGGCCCTTTGTAACAAAGATACGCACGCCAGCAATGACTGTAAAACAGGCAAGCTCAAACACAAGTGATAGCTGAGATAGCCATTCAATTATGTTATTTAAGGAAACTTCCAAATAATGCTAAAAGATTTTTCCAGTGATATGGGTCATTCACAGTACTTTCCATTTTCTTGTCCACTGAATGTCCTTTTTGACTTTATTCTGCTTGGCTGTATTGTCTGTGAACAATGACTATTTTGTTTTTTGCTTTCCAATCATTTAAACTTTTTTGTTTTTATTTTACTTTATCTCACTCTTTTGTTTATTTTAATTTAATGCCATGGGGTAAATTATAGTACATTAATACAATGTGATATTACACAACTACTAAAAATGAGGTTCGAGACATTGGCGATGCAGAGGTGAATAAGACGCAGTCCCTAACGTGAAGGAACTCACAGCTTTGTGGGGCTGACAGAAAACAGAATAACTCTACTAAATTAAAAAATATATATGACAATATAATTCCAGTTTTTTAAAAAAATGAAACACACAAACACATACACAGACAGGGAAAAATACTGGAATCACATACAACAAAATGTTGACAGATTTTTAAGTGGTGGAATTTCTCCTGATTTTTATCTTAACCTTCTCGCTTATCTGCATTTTCCCATATTTTCTGCAAGGAATATATATTTCTTTTAAAGTAAGGGGGAAAAGTGTAAAATTTATCCCCAAATCAAATACTTCTAGAGCTCATATTTGTCTGGTCCCTTGCTAGTTACTGCAAGGTGTTAGCCTCCTGTAAGGAAAGAAAATTTGGAAAGTTAAGAAAAGGATAACTATACTAAAGAAAAACTACGTATATTCTCACCACTTTTTCAGAAGCTCTCTTGAAATCAAACTTGTCAATATTTTCCTTTAAATAATTTTGGACTTTTGAATCACAAGTGGAATGGTCTTCCCCACTCCAAAGTTATAAAAAATTTACTTGTGTTTTTGAAGTACTCTGTTTTGTTTTCATAAATCTCAAACACCATTTTGATAAAGAAAATCTACAAAAACTCTACCGTTAACATGGTACTTAATGGTGAGAAACTCAAAGCTTCCAGCTAAGATCAGCGGCAAGGCAAAGATGTTCCCCCTCACCATTCCTTTCCAGTATCATATTGGAAGTACTAGCTAATGCAATAAGACAAGATAAAGAAATAAAAGGTATACAGAAGGAAGACCTACATTGGCACACATTATCTCCCACAGTCCATAGTTTACATTAGGGTTCACTTTTGGTGTAGTACCGTCTGAGTTTTGACAAATACTGGTATAGTATCGCACATAATGGTTTCCCACCAGCAATAAATGAGAGTCCCTGTTGTTCCACATCCTCCCCAGCATTTGGTGTTGTCAGTGTTGAGGATTTTGGCTATTCTAGTAGGTGTGTAGCAGTATCTCATTACTGTTTTAGTTTACAGTTTCCTGATGACTATGATGTGGAGCATCTTTTCATATGCTTATTTGACATCTGTATATCTTCTTTGGTGAAGCGTCCAGACATTTTTTCCTGTTTTTTAAATTAGTTGTCCATTTCCTTGTTGAGTTTTAACAGTTCTTTGTACATTTTGGATACCAGTCCTCTATAGATAGGTGTTTTTGGAAATATTTTCTCCCAGTCTGTGGCTTGTCTTCTCATTCTCTTGAGAGTGTTTTTTGCAGAACAGAAGTTTTAAATTTTATTAAAGTCCAACTTAATTACTTTTTTCATAGATCGTGCCTTTGGTGTTGTCATTTTTACTTTTGAAGAGTTGCTATTCTATGCTGTATAACTTCTGAAGCAAGAGACAAAAACTACGAGCCCCGGGCTGCTGCCGCTGGGTCTGGGTCAGGGAAGCGCTTTGAGCGGATCGTAGCCGCGCAGCTGAGGCTGCTGCTGTGGTCCGCTCCGGGAGAAGTGGGATCCCGGCTTAGGCGGAATTGCCCAGGTTCATTCTTCCGCACAGTAGCCTTGCAGAGATTCCAGGCGATGTAAGAGGGACGAGAATCTGGCACGTGGATAAAGGAAAGGGTGAAACAAAGAAATGCAGGCTTCTTAAATTCAAGATTCTCCATGAAGCCAAAGTTCACAGACAATCGCTCCGGGGTCAAGTGGGCTAGATGGTCTGTGTGGGCCGAGCCATTGGCTCTGACACCAAAGATCAGGGCAGAATTTTCACGTTTTCATCTATCTGGACAGTTTTCATCCCAGCAGGATGAAGTTGCGAGCGGCAGCTTCAAATATTCATTTGACCCTTCGACTCAGTCTGCTGCAAGAAATTTGGCTCTCAGAACATTCTTCCAAGCGTTCTGAAAAATCTCTTAATTCGTTCCTCTTGGGATTCGACGTGGCCTAAAGGAGGAAAAACAATTGTGCTGAAGCTACTAAAATTGTGCTCTGCTCAGTAACGATACCGAGCTGGATGTTGTCTGTGTGTCTCGGAAGGAGGCTACTTGGATGTAATCTGAACGAAGTGTTAGGTGTAATTCATTCTGAAAGATGACCACTCTATGGTTGAACACAAAATAATTATTCTAAATGCTCCTAGATTTTATCAGGACAGGAATCCTACCTGACAACCGTCCTTTGCTAGGGGATGTAGCTCAGTGGTAGAGCGCATGCTTCGCATGTATGAGGCCCCGGGTTCGATCCCCGGCATCTCCAACGGAGTTTCTTGTTCTTGGCTTTTGCCTAATTGAGGCTGTGGCTTTTAATTATTAAATAAAATATTTTAGTCCTTTCTCATTTTTGCCATGTCATTTATTTTAAGTCGAGCTATTTCCCATCGGTATATTTACTGTTCTTCCGCTTGGTTAACTAACCACCGCCATAGTCCCTGCTTCCTGGAGACTTCCCTGAGGTGTATTATTATGCAGTAAACAGTACTAAAACGGCAGGGACAATTCAGAAGTAAATTCATCCCATGAACGCGTCCAGGAATAGGGAATACAGCTGCATATCAAAGAATGGCTTAACTCAATTAAATGAGGTCCTATCCCTTCCCACGTTTCACTGGAAAATAATCAATAAAAATAAAATACCTCAGCAATTTTTTTTAGGGTGAAGGGAAGGTAGCATGCTTTTTTAGTATTGACGTACTAGTTGCATATCGGTATTCAAAGGTCCACCCTAGGACCATAAGAAGAATTTCTTCATATGCTATAATTTCTAACCTAGTTACCATTTTATTTCTCGTTGCACCTTTGGCTTTACTCAACGTTTCTGTGCAAGAGAGCTGGTCGTGGCCCAGTGCAAGGGGTCTGGGAAAGTAGTAAAGGTTAGGAATAGCTTGTGGAAGTGGAAGTCAGAATTGGTTAGAAACCCATAAAAGATTGCCTGACAGCACTGGGGATCCAATTGAGGTTGCATTCTGGACAATTGTAATTAAATGGATTTTTTGCCTTACATGATTACTGCATCGCACTTACGTTCATTCCTCGATTCAGTTTAGAACTCTGTAATATTGATAATATAATAACAGTAACTCACTTTTTTGTTTCTGTTCACATTTAAAAATACACTTAAAAAAAGCAACATGTATAATCCAGAGTAATCTCTCCATCTCAAGATCCTTAAATTAATCAATCTTTGAAGTCTCCTTTGTCATGTAGGTAACATATCCACAGGTTTTGGGAATTAGTACAAGAATGTATTTTGGGATGGAGGGGAACACGTTTTTCTGCGTACCACAGTATCCTGTTTACCAATCCCAATCTTCTATCTTTTCTAGCAACCTCAACCACTTACTTCCACAACTTCTGTGTTTCTACTTAATTGAAACTTCCATTTCCTTGACATTTCTTTTTCCTCATGAGTCTTCTGTTCCTACCCTTTCTTCCTTCCATATTCTTATAGACTGAAAGTTTGTGTCCTCCCAAAATTCATATGTTGAAACCTTATCCTTAATGAGATAGTATTAGGAGATGGGGCCTTTAGGAGGTGACTGGGTCATGAGGGGGGGAGCTCTCATCAATGGGGTTAGTGTCTTTATAAAAGAGACCCCAGAGAGCTCCCTCATCCCTTTCTGTATGTAAGGACACAGCAAGAAGATGGCTATCTATGAACTAGAATGTGGGTTCTCATCAGACACTGAACGTACCGGCACCTTGATCTTGGATATCCCAACTTCCAGAACTGTAAGAAATAAATTTTTGTTGTTTATAAACCACCTAGTCTGTGGTATTCTGTTATAGCAGCCAAAATAGACTAAGACACATATCCATCTGAGATTTTTTTGTTGTTGTTGACCCTGAGCTAAAATCTGTTGCCAATCTTCCTCTTTTTGCTTGAGGAAGATTGTCCCTGAGCTAACATAGGAGCCAATATTCCTCTGTTTTGTATGCGGGATGCCTCCACAGCATGGCTTGATGAGTGGTGTGTAGGTCTGTACTGGGATCCTGCCAGTGAACTCCAGGCCACAGAAGTGGAGTGTGGGAACCTAACCACTATGGCACCGGGTCTGCCCTAGATCTTAGACTTTTTGATTCTTCACTTCAGCCACATTTTGACAATGTCCTCACACTCCTTTGTTTTATACTGAACATCCTCCCTCAGAAGTCTAACTGTAGATGATTCCAAATCTGTCTTCTTATTCACTGTACTAAGACTTCTGAGTACTGCTGGAAAATATCACATCTCTACGAAGATAAGTGCCACTCTAAATATTAACTAGGCCTTCACTGCCTAGTCTAGGAGGCCTGTTCCCGGAATCTCCCCTGCCTTCAAACCCATCACAAGTTCTGGGAAGCTTAGGCTGCTGTTGCTTCTCCCCTCATCCATTCAGAATAAAAGCAAAGAGGCCAGATGACTGCTGCACCCTCTTCTGGGATGGGTCCAAGAGGTAATTCTGTACTTATCATCTCCTCCTACATAGGGATTCAACTTGGTGTCATCTTCACAGAGGAGAGAAAGAGCAAGATTAATGGAATCATTATAGCCTTTGTTACTTTGAGTCTGGATAGGACTTAAGGGAAGTTCACTCCAACCCTTGATTTCAGAGGCAAGGAAACTGAAGCACAGAGGGGCAAGGTGACTCATTTGTTACTCCTAATGTTACTCCACCTTCCTTTTGTATTTCCCTAAAAGGATTTACAATAGCTACTTCAAAACTTCTTCACTCTCTTGAACGTCTAATCCTGCTTTCTGTCCTTTCAGCTGACTTTGCCTCCTACTTTAAACATAAAAATGCCATCAAATAAAAGCTATCTTAATTTCCTTCAGCAGCTTAAAAAATGTGCTTATATGTGTATTCCTCCTTTTTTCATTATGATCTGGTAAAATGGAAGAAATATCCCTTGTCTCAGTGCTACTCAAGCTTGAATGTCCATACAAATCACCTCTGAATTTTGCTAAAATGAAAATTCCTCGGGTCTGGGGTGAAGCCTGAGATTTTACATTTATAACTAGCTCCCAGGTGATGCTGATGCTGCTGGTCTCTATGCTACACTTCTGGTGGCAAGACTGTAACCCATCTAGGGCTAGTCAGCCAACTGTGCTTAGGCCATCATGTCCTGCCTTCAGAGGGACCTTGCTCCATCAATTATTCTTACCCTCTCATATCTTCAATCTCTCCCTCTCTACTGGCTTCTTATTATTTAAAATAGTTGATATTTCTTCCATACCAAAAATCTCCCCTGGCTCCTTGTTCTCCTATAGTCACCTCTCTCTCTTCTCCCCTCTCAATTCTAGCCACATTTCTTGAAACACACCTCTCTATATTGTGTCTTCATTTCTCATCTCACTCTCTCTTCTCAATCCTCTGAATATGATCTTAATGCCTAGAACTCTAGTCAATTGGTTACCAGAGCAACCAATAATTCCTTCTTCTCTACAACTGATGGGCATATTAGTCTTCACTTTATGAGACACATTACAGTATTTGATCTAATGACCGTTCTTTTGAAATGCTTTTCCCTGTCTTTCAAAGGTAACACCTTGTATTTATTTCACTGAAGTTACTTGTACAACTCTTCCTTTTTTGCTTGAATGTTGATTTTTTCAGAGTTCAGACACAGACATTCTTTCTTCAAACGCTACACCTTCTTCCTAAGCACTCTTATATACAAAAATTGCTCTAAATACCCTCTATAAGCTATTTCTTTTTTCTTTTTTTTGCTGATATTTCTCAAATATACATCTTGAGTCCCTATCACTCTCACAAGAGTCAAATCCATACAGCCTACAGTATATCTCCACTTCATTGTTCGATAAACACCCTGCCCTGTGCCTCCCACAGACATCTAATCAATCATTAAGGACTCTTAAAGCGACCCTCTGTTATCTCTCAAAACCATATACTGCTTTGCCACTCATTCACTCTAGTATGCATCTCCAGAAATTCTTCAAACTCTTTGTAAATATCCGTAAGTCAACTTCCCTTCTTTCCTTGCGCTAGGCTTTCTTGGCAAGGTACTCAATCAATGTTAAAACTAACTACACACTTATTTCATGGCAATGCATAAGAGGTAACAATTTTCCAAAGAAGAACACCCCAACCACCCTATGGGACTCATTTTAAATTGACAGCAATAAATACTAAATAGGTAGACAATGCTGCCTAGCAATCCCAATATTGTTCCCTAGTGAATTTGCTTTCCCTCTCTTAATAATGGCTATTTCTCACTGTGGCATAATAAGACTATATTTGATCTTTGTCCCAGGTTCCTAGCATTGAGCACCTAAAACCCTTATAATTTCCTAAATAACAGGAGTGTTTTTTGTTACTCATAAGAAGCCTGTTTTTGAGCATACCTGAGTTTATGGTAATAAAGTGGCTTGGAGTGAGGCCCCTACATAGCCTTAGGATGGGGCTGGTCACCAGAAAGATTGAGTGATTATAGGGTTGTAACTTTCAGCCCCACCCACCCGCCTCTGCAAAGGTGGGGGCTGGAGATTAAGCTCTAAAAAAACTCTTGAACAAAGAGATTTGATGAGTTTCTGTGTTGGTGAATCGACCGGCATGCCAGGAGGGTGGTGCACCCCAGTTCCATGAGGACAGAAGCTCCTGTGCTCAGGACCCTTCCAGAACTCATCTTATGTACCTCTTCATCTGGCTGTTCATCTGTATCCTTTATTATATCCTTTATAGTAAACTGGTAAACATATAAGTAGATGTTTTTCTGAGTTCTGTGAGCTGCTTTAGCAAATTAATTGACTCCAAGGAGGGGTTCATGGGAACCTCCAGTTTATAGCCAGTTGATCAGAAACACAAGTATCAGCCTGGACTTGTTTTTGGCATCTGAAGTGGGGTCAGACTTATGGGACTGAGCCCTTAGCCTGTGGGATCTGACGCTATCCCTAAGTACATAGTATTAAAATTGAATTAAATTTGTAGGACACCTAGTCAGTGTCCACTGAGAATGGGAGAATTGTTTGGTGGTATTGGAAAAATCACACATCAGACTCATTTTACTTTTACTCTTAAATCTCCTACATTTTTTCGCTCTACCTTTCATACTCAATTGGTGCCCTAGCTTCACATATCATTCAAAAACTTAGAGGCAATCATATAGAAAGCTCCTTTTCTTCCCATTCTGTCTATCTACGAAGATACACTCTGCTTCTCTGGTGTTATTGTGGTCAAAGTGATGAGGATTTTTAGGCTGCTTAATTTTAAAATGGTTTATGATGAGGATTTTTAGGCTGGTTAGTTTTAAAACTACAGATGAGATTCAGGCTCCAAGGAGTGGAATTTGTTTGCCCCTTTGTTGGGAAACATTTACATTTCTAAGGGAAACCTCTATCTGTAAAGATGCCTCCCTCTCTGTGCCAGGAAGAAGGGGGAATGGTCTTATCTCTAGAAGCTCTTAATGGGGAAGGCAAGAACTTAAGTTGGTTGCTGTCTGGCAATCTCATGTAACTGGTTTAGGGTGGTGGCGTCTAACCTTTCTAACCTTTACTTAATCCGATTTGATTCTTGTCTAAAAGTCATGGGATCACCCAATGACCAGACCCCACCTGCACTGATACCATTTTAACTTTTTTTCATGTTCTTTCCTTTGTCTTGTAAAGAGATGAATCATATACCTATGCCTTAAATTTAGTCCTAACCCTCAACTCGGGGCAGCAGCAGGAGCTCTGACTGCCCGTGGGTCCTGTCCCCACGCACCAGCTCTGCCTGCCCACGGGCTCTGTCCCCATGCCAGCGGGGGCAGCAGAAGCGGCGGAAGCAGAAGCTCTGACTGCCCATGGGTCCTGTCCCCATGCTATTCTATACTATTCTCTAAATAAAAGAGCACTACTGCCAGATCTTGAGAGTCTAAGAAATCTTTCTTTCAACTCCTCGGCTCACCGACCCCGCATCAAAAGTATATTAGCTTCTTTGGAAAGTTCTACTTGTGTTCCTGATCCTCCTCTCTTGTTAGCTCTGAGGAGATATTCTCCTGTAATTATTTACTTATTTTTCTACCTTATCAATTTCTCTCTGCATAAACACACGCTATCATACTCTTACCTAAAAACAAACCAAAACCAAAGAAAAAAGAACAAAGCAAAGCAAAACCAAACTCCACTGATTCTACATTTCCCTCTCAATACTGCTCATATCTCTGCTCTGTCTGTTTTTTTAACTAAGGGACTTTATTTTTTAGAGACAGTTTTAGATTTACAGAAAAAGTGAGCAGAAGGTACAGAAAGTTCCTATGAACTGTTGATGAAAATAATCCATAACCAATCTATAAATGAAAATTTGGGAGAGTTTATTCTGAGCTGAAATCTGAGGACCATGGCCCGGGGCCTTTCTTCCCCAAGGAAGAAAGGGCATCGAAGAAGTGAGGTGTACAGAGTGGTTATACACCCCTAAACAGGATGTTTCACATGTGATTGAAATGTCCCTCCCACAATAGTCACAAGATTGCCCTGTCGGCACAGCACTTGATGGACACAGCACTTGATGGACACAGCAGGTAGTGGGTCTGCTATCTCGGTGGGCATAGCAGGAGGCAAGTCTACTGTCTCGAACTGGGTGGTCACAGGTGAGTGCAACAATCAGTTCCTAGCCTAAGGAAAGATGCTTAATCCTTAAGGAAATGCCAACGTTGGGAGGGGGAGGGAAGTTGTACCTTTATCTCAAGGGCCTTTGTTCTTGCCATAGGGAATCTCTAAAGCAGATATACAAAGCATGCTCAATGGCGAAGGTCAGGCCCTTTTGGAAAGACAAGGTCAGGCCCAATTAGGTTTACACCAAATGGCTTCCTCATATACTCCAATATATCCTATTACTTGCTGTTTTTATTTGTCACTGTGAAGACACTTTTTAGTTTAATGTAGTTTGTTTATTTTGATATTCAGAACATCTGCCCACTTCTAATCAGATTTTTTTTTTTGCTTGAGTCATATGAATTCCTTATAGTTTTAAAACATTAACTTCTTATCAGATATACGATTTGCAAATATTTTTTCGCATTTGGTAGGTGACTTTTCATTTTTCTGGAGGTCTCCTTTGCTGTGCAGAAGCTTCTCAGTTTGGTGCAGTCCCACTTCAAACCTTCCAAAACTGAATAAAAAAGGAATAGAGAATCTAAATAGACTGATCACTAGTAAGGAGATCAAAACAGTAAGAAAAACCTCCTGAAAAACAAAAGTCCAGATCAGATAGCTTCTCTGGTGAATTCTACCAAACATTCAAAGAAGATTTAATATCTTTTCTTCTCAAACTTTTCCAAAAAATTGAAGAGGATGGAATGCTTCCTAACTCATTTTATGAGGCCTACATTACCCTAATACCAACGCCAAACAAGGACAATGCAAAAAAACAAAAAGAAAATTACAGGCCAATATCACTGATGAACATAGGTGCAAAAATCCTCAACAAAATATTAGCAAATCAAATGTGATTCATTAAAAGGATCATGTATTATGATCAAGTGGGATTTATACCAGGGATGCAAGGATGATTCAACATCCACAAATCAATCAATGTGATACACTACATTAACAAAATGAAGAATAAAAATCACATGATCATCTTAATAGATGCAGATAAAGCATTTTCACAAGATTCAGCAGCCATTTATGAGAAAAACTCTCAATAAAATGTGCATGGAAGGAAAATGCCTCAACATAATAAAGACCATATGCAACAAACCCACAGCTAACATCATACTCAATAGTGAAAAACTGAAAGCCATCCCTCTAAGAACAGGAACAAGACAAGGATGCCCACTCTCACCACTCTCATTCAGCACAGTAATGGAAGACCTAGTCAGAGCAATTAGGCAAGAAAAAGAAATAAAATGTATCCAGTTTGGAAAGGAAGAATTAAAACTTTCACTATTTGAAGATGACACAATTTTTTATATAGAAAATCCTACAGAATCCACCAAAAAATCATTAGCAATAATAAACACAGTAAATTTCTAGGCTACAAAATCAACATACAAAAATCACTTGCATTTTTATACACTAACGATGAACTAGCAGAAAGAGAAAGCAAGAATACAATCCCATTTACGATCATAACAAAAAATAAAATACCCAGGAATATATTTAACCAAGGAAGTGAAAGACCTGTATGCTGAAAACTGTAAGACATGTTGAAAGAAATGAAAGAAGACACAAAGAAATGCAAAGACATTCCATGCTCAGGGATTGGAAGAAATAACATAATTAAAATGTCCATTTTACCTAAAGCAATCTACAGATTCAATGCAATCCTTATCAATATCCCAATGAAATTTTTCACAGAAATAGAACAAAAAAATCCCAAAATTTATATGGGACAACAAATGACCCCAAATAGCAATTCTGAGAAAAAGGAACAAAGCTGGAGGCATCACACTCCTTGATTTCAAAGTATACTACAAAGCTGTAGTAATCAAAACAGCACGGTACTGGCAGAAAAACAGACACTCAGATGAATGGAACAGAATTGCGAGCCCCAAACTAAACCCACACATTTATATACAGCTGATTTGCAACAAAGGAGCCAGGAGTATACAAAGGAGAAAGGAAAATATCTTCAATAATGTTGGGAAAAATGGACAGCCACAGACAAAAGAAGGAAAGTGAACCACTATCGTACACCACACACAAAAATTAACTCAAAATGGATTAAAGACTTGAATGTAAGACCTGAAACTGCAAAACTCCAAGAATAAAACAGTATGCTCATAAGGCAGTATGCTCTTTGACATTGGCCTTAGCAATATCTTTTGGATATGTCTCCTCAGGCAAGAGAAACAAAAGAAAAAACAAACAAAAGGGACTGTATCAAACTAAAAACTTCTGCACAGCAATGGAAACAATCAATCAAACAAAAAGGCAATCTACTGATTGGGAGAGATATTTGCAAATCGTATATCCAATAAAAGGTTAATATCTTAAATATATAAAGAACTCATACAACTTAACAACAACAAAAAACCCCAAACAACCTGATTAAAAAATGAGCAGTGGATCTAAACAGACATTTTTCCAAAGAAGATATGCAGATGGCCAACAGGCACATGAAAAGATGTTCAACATCACTAATTAATAGGGAAATGCAAATTAATCCCACAATGAGATATCACCTTCCACCTGTCAGAATGGCTATTACTAAAAAGACAGGAAACAACAAGTGCTAGAGAGGGGGTGGTTCTCTGGAAGGCAGGCCTTATTAAGAACAACAGAGTACGTTGGCATATTTCAGAGTCGTTCCTCCTCTCCCCCCTCTACTGGAAACATAAGGGGATTTCCTCCCAATATTTGGATATTTATTGTGAGAACATGGTTGAGCTCCTAAAGATAAAACTCACAGAAGTGTGGGGGCCCCTCTATGTCTGGGTGTCCCTGGAGTTTTTGACTATCAGACTTGTCTATATGGAGCCTCCAGCAATTCATCAATTACAGTTTAGGTTTTTCTACCCCAGCACTGGTTCCCCTGTGGTTTCCATTTGTGAGTGGCTCAGGTGAGCCATTACTTCTTGTATTCACCTGTCTCCCTCTCCAATTTCGGCAGCAGTTTGCCCTGTGTCCTCACCTCTCTTACAAATCCAAGAAGAATTACTGATTTGTCAGTCTGTTCAGCTTCTTACATATTGTTAGGATGCATGGTGAATTCCAAGCTCCTTATATATGGAACTAGAAACTGGAAGTCTCTTTACTAGTTTTTTATGTATGTTTTTGCCTCTGTATTCATTAGTGAAATGGTCTTGTAGTTTTTCTTTCTTATAGTTTCTCCATTGGGTTTTGATATCAATATTATATTCATCTCTTAAAATAACTCATAGAGCTTTTTGTTTTCTGGAATATTTTGTATAAAATAGAGGTTATAATTTCCTTTAAGATTTCACAGAACATTCTAGTAAAATTGTTTCAGACTGGAAATTATATTTTATGGAAATTTTGTTTAAATTCCTGATTCAATTTTTTAAATGGCTATATATTGAATCAGATTTTCTGTAACTTCTTAGGTTTGTTTTGATACCTTATACATTTTTATAAATTTTCCATTTCTTCCAATGGAATTGAGAGGGTTGAAGGCAAATTTCATGATTTCTCACATTTAAAATCTCCTAAGTAGCCACTGAAAACATTCTTCTGTTTATTCATTTTTACAAGCATTTATCTCTCTATCCACCAACTCATTTACTCTTTTTGAAAATGATTCAAATATTTCCTTATGCCAGGTATTGTAATAAGCACTGACATGCAATTAAGGATGACACAATGTCTTAGCTAACCTTCAAGAAGGCCCTCTATGATTCTTACCTTCTGGTGACCACACTCCTGTGCAGTTCCCTTATACTTGAATCAGCCACCAAGATGTATATGAGGAAGAAATGAAGCCTCCTACCCATGTGTGAATGAGGCATCTTGGAAGCAGATCCTCCAGACACAGTAAACCGTCAGAGAACTGCATGTCCTGTAGACACACTGGGCTCAAATTCATGAGACATCTGGGGCCAGAACCACTGAGTCAAGCCACTCCAGAGCTCCTGACCCACAGAATCGTTGAAATAATAAATATTTATTTTTTTAACCCACTGAATTTTGGGGTACTACTCAGCAATAGATAACTAATAGTAACAGCAATCCTTTATTTTACGTTTCTCTTAGGGAAACAACTGTTGTTTACTAAAAAAAAAAAAGATAATTTTTTTTATTGTTGCTTTCATTCCAGACTGTTATTAGAAACCACATTCCTTGAAAATCAAATAGCAATGCTAAACTAAGATGTGTGTCTCTCCTCTCACATATCTTTTTTTATCCTGAAAAAAGTCTGAAGTGTTTAGGTAGACTGCCTAGTATGTCTTATTCACCAGAGGGTCATGGACCTACCATTAAAACAATGGAAAAATCATAACTATTTTAGACCACTCATGATTTATGCAAACCGTCTGGGACCATCATCTCCACTACCTGACTACAACTTAGGTTTTCTTAAAAAGCTAAGAGGATGAGAAATGCTGTGTAGTCTTGTCAAGCTGACTTCTCTGGCCTCATCTCCATCTTGCTCCTCCTCTCAACTCCAATCGTTCTAAGCCACATGCACTTCCTGCCTGTACACATTCTGTGTCCTCAGCTCTCTCCAAATCTCTACTTGGCATTCCTATCCATTCTTCCAGGTTTGCTCACCGGTCAGCTTACCTGGGGGCTTCCCTGAACTAGGCAGGGATAAAATCTCACTTTGCAGCCTTTGATGAGAAAGGGGTGTGAATATCCAGAGGACCACTCCCTCTGAAAATAAAGTACCACGGAAGCAGAGGTTTAGCCTCAATCTTAGAGTTAACGCGTTTCTAACTTGCCTGGCTCTTCATTCCAAAGAATCAGAGGAGGATCTGAGGATTCGTATTCTCTGGATTTGATTTGTATTCTTTGAGTAAAATGAGGATCAGAAAGCCGCAGCATCTCTACCCTTTAGTCCTCCCAGTTGCTAAGGGTGGAAGGAATTTATTTTTGTAGCAGAAATTCCTCGTTAGCTCCTTGATTTCTACGAAAAGGTGCATAGAGGCTTCTGGAGTCCAGGAATGGGTTGCAGAAATGGGGAGGAGGATTGGAGGTAGTTTGTTAAGTTCCACAGATAAAGACAGTTATCGGCAAAGCGTTTTTTATCTCTCCTGTAAGAATCTTTCCTTTGTTCCGTATGTATTTCGAAAAAAGAGAAAAGCAGTAAGAAAAGGAGAGCCTGGGGAATGTGTCCTACTGAGATTTCTGAGCCCAGTCTGTTCTCATCAGTTACCGAATGTCTGCAAGATACAGGTTAATCAGAATTTCTTGTTAATAGATTCCTGTAAAATAGATGGAAATTTTCATGCTCGCTTGCAAAAACCCAAAATAGGTTTGTTAAAAAAAAAAAAAAGTTGTGGAGTAAATTTCTGTTTTATTTCATGAAGATAGTTTAGAAAACCACAATTTACGTGGTGGGGATGTAGCTCAGTGGTAGAGCGCATGCTTAGCATGCATGAGGTCCCGGGTTCGATCCCCAGCATCTCCATCCTTTTTGTTCTCTTGTTCGGGAAACATCTACTTTACGGTCGCCAGCCCATTCTTATAGAATCTGAAAATTAATCATCTTGCCTCCCGGTATTTATAATTTGCTCCGGTTATGCTCGTAACCCTTCCTTTTAAAAATTTTATTTCTCTCCTTCCTCAGCAGGTTTTACATATGCTCTTCCACAGAACAAAATCAACAGTGAATTTTGGTCCCTGTTCCATGAAAAAAAATTATTGACATTTATCCGTGTAAACTCTAAATTAGAAGATTTGCGAAAGAATTAGTATTTTCACTTAGTTTTGGTGCTGGAGTTTGGGGTGGGGGATGGGACAGTAGACTGAGCTCCTGTCTCAGGTTTCACATTTTGAGGCTTAGTAAGAAAAAGATGGATTTCGCCGGAAGCTCTTTAGAAAGAATATACACTCTTACAAAGCCAAGGCTATTAAAATATTGGGTAAATGTGGCTTATCAAAACGTGACAGTTCTCTCAGAAATCGGACACAAAGGAGTGAAATAGAAGCATCTCCACACAGACATGTTTTTCCCTCAGTGCATTTTGCCAGTGAGTTCACGGCGGTCACGTCGCTGTGGATCTGATCCCTTCTGTACTGATCTCTTTTGTGATCTCTAAATTTGCCTCACTGATTCAAAAATTACTACTTCAATTCTTTCTCTGAAAAAAAAAATCCACTTCTCTTTCTAAACCTAGCCTTTTTATATCATTCCTATCATTTTTATATCATATAATGATATATATCATATATCAGTGGGTAGGGACTTTCTTTGGCTAGCTCCTTTGTGTGTTTTGTTGAAGATCCATTTCCTTTTGGAAGGCAGCAATTCTTGTATCCTGATCCTTTTGTCTCAACTTCCAATTTGTGACACCCCATCACATTAGCACGTGAAGGAAATTTAGAAAACAGTTTTCTGAGGTCTGGGTTTCTTTCTCAGCCAGGCCTCTGTCAGCTCAGAGTCTGGGCAGCCCCTGCCTGGCTATGGTTTAAGTCAAGAGCTCACGGATATGACCAGGGAAAAGAAACAAATTCTTACAGGGATAGGAGCCCAGTGTTAAAAAATGATAATGGCTACCACCCTTTATGTTAACCTCTTTAGAGTTTTGATCTGTCAGCCGTGAGTGGATCCAGTGCTTGTGCCACTTGACTCTTTAAGAAAAAATACAAAATTAAGGCACCGGTCTTAGAATGGGCCTGTGAAAGTGTGGTGCCCTGAGCTTAGACTCTATCAGCTGCTATTAGCTTAAGGCTAAATCATCCTTGCTGTCATATAGTGAGCAACTGGTCTTGTCAATGTTTATTACAGGCCTACAGTAGTGTAACTCTGATGTAGCTTTAAAAATATTAGAACACTTTAAACTAAATTTAAAATAGTAGCCATAGACTCTACCAACTGAGCAGTCAATAAGGAAATAGTTTGCAGACTCTTTCCTTGCTTATTCCTCACATTTTCAATGTGCCATATTACTCACAGTCACGGCTAGTGGTTGTGAAATACCAAGAGTTCTACCTAGTAACCGGTTTTTTGTTTTTGTTTTTTTTGGTGAGGAAGATTGGCTCTGAGCTAATATGTGTTGCCAATCTGCTTTTTGCTTGAGGAAGATGGTCGCCGAGCTAACGTCTGTGCCAATCTTCCTCTATTTTGTATGTGGGACACGCCGCAGCGTGGCTTGATGAATGGTCTGTAGGTTCACACCCGGGATCCAGGCCTATCAACTCCAGGCTGCCAAAGCGGAGCGTGCCAACTTACTACGCCATCAGCTGGCCCCCCTAGAACCAATTTTGAGTTGTAATTATTCCTCGCTCCACTTTCATTCTCCACCTTGCCTTCTTTTGTTATCACTTCATGTCATCAGACTATGATCAACTTGGTCAAAGATTGTTTTTAAGATTTCTCTATTCCAAATCACATGAAGATTCTCCTTTAATTTAACCAATAAACAGTTTTAGGTACAGTTCCAGAACAGTGTCCTAACTAAATTATTTCATCTGGTAGGTAAATCATGTGCTGGGTGATGGGAGGGATGAGGAAAGACAGAAATCAGTACAATTCCCCGGGGCCCCCAAATTTCCTTGAGGCTAAAGCAGTGGTTCTCCAATGTGGCCAAACATTGTCCTCACCTAGAGAGCTCTTAAGTTTCCTAATGCCGATCTCACTCTGAGAGATTCTAGTTTAATTTATCTGGAGTGTGGGATGGACACTGGCATTTTTTTAAAGCTTCCTAGGTGATTTGAATATGAGGTTGTGGGGACCTGGAATTGGCCACCCCAAGATATGTCTCTTTGGCATCAGGATTATTTGAGGCTGATTGCTTTTGATAAACTGGGACAGGGAAGGAGGCTCTGAGGAATGGAACTTGCCCTTTGTTAGGACACGTTTACGTTTGTAAGGTAAATCTCTCTCTGTAAAGTTGCCTCCCTCTCTGTACCAGGAAGAAGAAAGCAGATGACCTTCTCTCTAAAAACTCTTAATCAATACCAAAGGCAAGGACTTAAATCTGCATTTTATTGTGCTAGTCTGGTAACCTCTTGTAACTGACTTCCCTCCCCCTCCCAATGTTGGCATTTCTTAAGGATTAAGCATCTTTCCTTAGGCTAGGAACTGATTGCTGCGCTCACCTGTGACCACCCAGCTCCAGACAACAGACTTGCCTCCTGCTACACCCACCGAGATAGCAGACCATTACCTGCTGTGTCCATCAAGCAATGTGCCGACAGGGCAATCTTGTGACTATTGTGGGAGGGACATTTCAATTACATGTGAAACACCCTGTTTGAGGGTATATAACCACCTTGTGCACCCCACTTCTTGGGTGCCCTTTCTTCCTTGGGGAAAAAAGGCCCCGGGCCATGGTTCCTCATAAAGCTTTGTTTAATTTTCTCTTGCTATTCTGTCTCATGTGAATTTAATTCGTTCTCCAGCCAGACAAACCCCTATTTGGGAAGAGGAAATGTCTTCCTCCCCTACAAGGTCAAGGTTGAGAATCACTGGCTTAGACAGTCTCTATTTAAGTTATCTCTAAATATCCACAAAAGGTAGGAGGGGGCATAAGAGAGCTATGTGTGCAGGTTTAGTCCTTTCTCAGTTAGGCTAAGCTTATCTAGAGGCACCACTGGCCACTCAGATAGTCATAGATGCATGAGCAGTCCCAGGACTGACCACGTCAAGAGCAGATGGAGGTGACCAATTGTATGTAAATTAATTTCTCTACATACAGTTCTGTTAAGTAGAGAGAAGCTTCTCTCTCTCTCTTGTTTTTGTACCACAGTTGTTCAAGGACTGTGAAGTGAGAACTGACACTCTCTGAGACCCCTGGTTTGCAGAGCTGGTCACTAGGAAGAAAGTGGGTCACTGAATAACTCAGGGCCTTCTGGGACAGAAGGGGTATACTCTAAACCCTGCTCCACCCAGTTTAGCTTTGGGGATATGTGTCAGTGGTCTGAGAGGCTCTGACCTAGACCTAAAGCAGGGACAGACAGTAAGTTTCCTGAAATAAAATTATCTCACGGAAACGGGGAGTTGGTATTGATAACTTGGGGCTAAGGCTTCATAAGGGAATGCTTGTTTTAATTTATCATATGACTCTGGGTCCCTGATAAGAATATAATAATGTTTTCAACAACATTTCAAGAGAGGACTATTTTAACTAGGTAAAACTAGATCTCTTTTTCTGTAAGTTTTTTGCTCAAAGAATATTAACAGGAGCAAAGATAGAAAGAAAAAGAGCTATTTTCTAAGAACATAGAAAGGAGCAGAGACCTGAAAGCTGGAGAAAATTCTTCTATTTGCTGATCTTTATTCTTTAGCACTAAAGAGAAAGGCTAAAACTTCTGTTTACCAGAATGAAACTCCTCTGAGCATACCCTGAGTTTGACTTCAGTTAGTAGTTTCTACAAAGTCTTGTGGCTAAAGAAAATCAGATGTGAACCAAGGTCATTTAGTAAAGAATACACTTAATTCTTTTTATTTCAAGGAGAAGTGAGATACAGCAGATCTACACTGTAGCATAGGGCAATCCTTGTGCAGTTTAATCTTAAATTGTGACCAATAACCTCTTGATAATTTGAAATAAAATATGTCCTGATATGTAGATGGAAAAGAAAGCTCATCTCTTTGCTTTTTTGTCTGTATTGGGCCTTCACACACAAATAGAGGACAGACTGGATGGGAAAAAAGCCAATTAGAGCACTTCTCCTCACAAAGACATTTATAACCAGAGTACATTCTAGGCAACAAGACCTCAGAAAAGCGTGGCAAATCGGGGGGAGTTTAAACATTCAAGGAAAGAAATCCAACAATGCTTGGCAGGAATCTCTGAAACATGAAATAAGTTATTATCTGTGGTCACCTGGAATGAAAAGTCCACTGAAAGGAAGACGTTGGGGACTTTGCTGCTCTGCCCTACAATGATATGAAGGTATATGAGAAGAATGGTGCGTGGGTAGGAGGATAGTTACATCTTATGCATTGAATATGTTAAAGGCCTTGAGCCAGCCCTGATGGTCTAGTAGTTAAAGATCGGGGCGCTCTGCTTCAGCAGCCCAGGTTCAGTTCCTGGGCACAGAACCACACCACTGTCTGTCAATATCCATGCTGTGGCAGCAGCTCACATAGAAAAACTAGAAGGACTTACAACTAGAATATACAACAACATACAACTACGTACTGGGACTTTAGGGGGGGAAAAAAAAGAGAAGATTGGCAACGGATGTTAGCTCAGAGCAAACCTTTCCCAGCAAAAAAAAACAGGCCTTAAATATCTCAATTGTCTGCTTAAGGCACAAATGGAAGCCTGAGGCTTTCAGTGACCACAATAAAAGACTATTTGTTTTCTTTAAGGGGATATGAGATAGTTGACTATCATGTCTAGCTTCAAGCTGTGGGTAGCTGAATTATTAAATCAGTGAAATTTAGAACTTCTCCAGGTCTTGGATGTGAAATTTAGGGGACTGGTGGGGGAAGAGTGACACTGAGAATTGCAATAGGATTTAGAGGTCTAGGAATTTCCTTGAACCCTCTGTTCTTGCTGGTCTTCTCTTGATAGTTGTAGCAGATGCTCTTCTCTTATCAATTTAATGTCTTCCTACCCTGAGTATTAGTCAAGTTTCTCCAAAGAAACAGAACCAACAGGGCATATGATGTGTAGAAAGAGAGAGACAGATAGACAGACAGAGACAGAAAGAGAGAGAGAGTGAGAAATTTATTTTAAGGAATTAACTCACACAATAGTGGGAGCTGGCAAGTCTGAAATCTGCAGAGCAGACTGACAGGCTGAAAACTCTGGCAAGCGTTGATGTTGCAGTCTTGGGTCCAAAGACAATCTGGAAGCAGAACTTCCTTCTCCTTGGCGGAACTCAGTCTTTTCTCTTGAGGCCTTCAAGTGAGTGGATGAAGTCCACCCACATCATGGAGAGTCATCTGCTTTACTTAAAGTCTACTGATTTAAATGTTAATCACACCTAAAAAATACCTTCATAGAAACAACTAGGTGGGTTTTTGACCAAACAACTGGGCAGGCTAGCCTAGCCAAGTTGATACATAAAATTAAACTGTTACAACCTGTTTTTAGATACTGCAATTCTCTTGTGTAAAATTTTATCTTCCAAAAGATGGTTAATTCTCTCAGAGAAACAATGATCCCTGCATTTGTGAAGAAATAAGAATCACTTTAAGGAGGAATAGAACCCTTTCAAAATGTATTCCTGGTTCTACAAGATCATTCTTTAAGAAAAAATTTACCTGTGGTAAAGGCTAAGATATACACATAGGGACAAAAAATAATCACTTTTTGTGATTTGATGATTCAAAAGAAGTGTAAATAACTTTAAAAACAATAGAATTTTTATTTATGGTTAAATATGGTTCTGGGATTTGCTTTCAAATACTCCAGAAAAAAAAGAGTAAAGACAGATGGAAACAAAAATAGCATTATCTTGATAATTGTTCAAGATGATGATGGGCAAATGCAGTTCAGTATATGATTCTCTTCTTTTTTTGTTCGAAAAACTGCTTAAAAAGAAACAAAGAGATTCAACAAACTACTATTATAAATGATAAGAGAATTCAGAAAAGTGGACGAGTAATTAATATTCAGAAATTTATTGTCTTCATATTTGTAAAACATTACAATATATATTTGAAGGAAAGAACCCATTGTTTCAGCTAGGAAAGCCATTTAGCCAAAAGTAAAGAAAATCAAACTAACAGTGGTTTATTTTTCTTATGTGGGACACAGCCTAAAAATAGGTGGCTGCAAATAAATGTGACTATAAAAAAAAATTCAAAATGTCAAAAAGATCATTAAAAGTGAAGATATTGATGTAAACTGGAAAAATGTTTGTTACTAACACTGGTTCATCAGCTTAATGACATCGGTATCTCTTAGAAGGACTTTCTGTCCTAACCACAAGATGGACACCGGGCCTCCAGGAATCATATCAGCATCCAAGGTAGGAAGGAATGGGGGAGGAGTTGATGCCGATCACCTAAGCATTGTCTTTATCAGGAAAGGAAAAGCTCTCCCCCAAGTCTCCCCGTAGACTTCTATTTACATTTTTGGGGCCAGAACTAGGCACATGGCCACCCCTTGATCTAAGGGAGGCTGGAGGAACGGATATCTCATGTTTTGAGTGTGAGGTGATCAAAGGAGAATGGGGTTGGATATGGAGGTTGGAATAGCCGCTTTACAGTTTCTACTCATTTAAAATAGCAACAAAAGGATTAACTTTCTAGTAGTGAACAAAGTAACAAATGTGCTAGATGCACAAAAAGAGCAATATTTCTGTTTTTTGATTATTCACTAATAAAAGTTAAAATTGAAAATAAACTGAGAAGACAGGGAAAATTTACCCTGGGGGAGCTAACTTGCTCAGATAGAACTTCCTGTGCTTAATTCTTAAAGGGCGCTATTTTTTTTTCCCTCAAAGTTTCCTTTTAGGGTAAATTTTAAGTTATTTGGAATGGTTGTTTCAGAAGGTGAGAAAAATTTAGATCGCTAGGCCAAGTCATTGTCTTTATTTTTTTCCCTTTACTTGTGTTATCTTTCTGGTACGTTTGCCATGAAACGTTGGAAGGCAGCATTTACTTACATCTCTTTGTTACAGGGAAAGCTCAATTCCACGTGTTCTAGGTAAAGCTACAGTATCATTACCCACAGATACATTTTGTTTTGTCAACTAACATTTTAGCTACTTAATGGGAAAGACTATTTCTGTGCCCTTTGTTATTTTGTTCAGGAATTAAATCACAGCTTTGAGAGTATAGAGTTTCTGGCAACATTTGCTTAAGGGAAGAGGCTCTACCACGCGTAAAGCAAATAGGCTAATACTTGGGGCTTCGCAAGTGCGCTAGCCTCTGGTTTTACTTCTCTTGTTATTTTTCTAACGTGATAATGTGAAAGTTTATGCAAATACATTTTATTTTATTTAAATTAAAGTTGATTATGAAATATTTAAGCATAAACACAGAGAATAGAATAATAGCCATTATGTACCCATTATACAGATTTTCCTTTTTCTAAGAAAATAATTTGGAAGTATAGTTGAAGCATGGCTCTTCACTCTCCATTCCGCTTCCTCTCTCCACAAAAGTAACCACCATCCTGAAGTCCATGTGGATCCTTCCAGTCTCCATTTTTTTTTTACTATACATATGTATATCTATAAAAATTTTACAGCATTCGCCTGTCATACTGTACATATTTATTACAATGTCCTTTTTATTCATCATTATGTGCTTAATGCAAATTCCTTATGACAGAAGGAGATATATCTCATCTACTTTAAGTATTATGTAGTTAATCTATTGGAGAACATACAGTTTTATTTTGTTGCTTTACAAAGAATGCTGCAGAGAACATCATTGTACATGTCTTCTTGGATAAACTTGCAAAGAGTTGCTAGGTCATACCTCTAGGGGTGGAATTGCTGAATCATAAAGTAAGGATATCTTCTGCTTTTCTGGATATTGCCAAACTGCTCTCCATACTGTTTGTACAAATTTATATTCTTAGCAACAATCTATGGTAATACCCATCTCCCACCATCTATCAACGCTTGGCATTATTGAGCTTTAAAATTTTTGACAATAGAGGAAGATAAAAGCAGTCTTCAAATTTGCATTCCTCAGATCACCAGTGAAGTTTTGCATATTTCATATATTTATTGGATTTTTATGTTTTTTCATCTGGGAATGAGTCTTTATATTCTTTGTCCAATTTTTACTGATTACCAAACACTATATTTACATTATGCTTCATTAGTTTACTAAGTGATGATGCCTCTTAGTCTTAAATTGCACTACAGTTTCATCCTGCCCAACCCCCTGAACATTAATATACACTTGACTGATTCCTTGGGTTTTTCATTAGCCACCATGAATATTGTAGTCTCCCCATTGCTGATTCACAGTAGAGGCATCACAGCTACTGATTTGTGATCAATATCCACCTCTCAGGCTCCAGCCTACTTTGTGCTCCTCGCTCACAGTCTTTGCTTTTACTCCCTGTATAATGGTCCCTTACCCTTTCATCCCTATTTGATTTTTCTACCCTCCAGCTTCCATCTAAATCCTGTTGTTAACTTTTCTTTCCCAGGCTAAAGCTATCTTCTTCCCACACATCTGTCAGACACTCCAGTTCTGAGTGGTCCTCATTTATTTCCACTCTCTCTACCTCTGATTGTTTTCAGAAACCTTGGACCTGGATCACTGCTTTGACATATGCTTCTCCTTGTGCTTTTCTTTTCTTTTGGCCTTTGAATTATAATTTTTATTCAGCTTTTTAGTTAGGTTATATGAACCTCTCACACTTACCTCTCAACACCCCTTATTCACTAGTCCTCTTTTTAAATAAATTCATTTCATTTAAGTTCGGGACAAAATTTAGGGGAAAACAGTTCTTCCTCAGAGGATAATGCCTAGGCTGCTGTAACAAAATAACACAAATTCAGTGGCTCAAAAAATAGAAGTCTATTATCTTACAGTTCTAGAGACTAGAAATCCAAGGTCAAGGTGTCAAAGGGTTGTTCCTTCTGAGGATTGTGAAGGAGAACCTGTTCCACACCTCTCACCTAGCTTCTGGTCGTTTGCTTGCAATCTTTGGCATTCCTTGGCTTGTAGATGCATCACTCCGATCTCAACCTTTATGTTCACACATGTGCATGTCTGTCTCTAAATTTCCCCCGTTTACAAGGACACCAGGCATTTTGTACCAGAGAGACCCACTCTACTCCAGGATGACTTCCTTTTAACTAATTACATAAGCAATTACACTTTTTCTAAATAAGGTCACATTCTCAAGTACTGGGGGTTAAGACTTCAACGTATGAATTTTCAGGGGGACAAAATTCAACTAACACCTCCTAGCTAACATTATGTTGAATTACCCTGTTTTCAACAGAGGAAACTCAAATTGGTCGGGGGTCTCATGTGTTCTTTGCAGTTTCAGTTCAGTTACACCTTCCTTTCCTGAGTGCAAGTCTATTTCAGCTCAGTTACACCTTCCTTTCCTGAGTGAAAGTCATCGGGATAGGTTCTACTGATTCCGCCTCTTTCTCCTCTCATGATTATTTTATTTCAGGCACCTTGCAGACCTTCCTACTATCGAGCCTTCCTCAGATTTGCTTCATTCTACCTTAGCAGAGATTCCTATTTTAGTTACGTAATCGAGATTAACTTGAAAGTATAAAAGATGTTGTCAAGTATTACTTGTACATATAAAATACATATTAGGCCTTCTTTTCTAGCAAGAAATCAGATAAATTAAAGAGAAAGGACAAAAAAAGTATTGAGCAGGGCAGTGTATGGAGTACAGAGTATTATGTACTAAACTGTATTACCAGCCCATTAGGGGCTCATCTATCACCTTGTACTTCTTTTATTATGATACTTATAACATTTATTAAAATTTCTTGTTTTATTTCCTGTCATCTGTGGCTATTTTAGTCGGTGATAGAGGCTAGTTGTTCTATAGAAATCATTTCAGCGCCTGACACATAGTGGGTGCTCAATATCACTCTTCTTGGACAGTTGCTTGAATAATACTTCATTGTAAATGCTGTCATCCCAATTATACTTTTTTGACTGAAATTTATACAGTCCTGATCACAAACAATTCAGCTAATTAGAATTCAGAAATGTTATGATTCCTGGGCCATTAAGAATTTGGGGTGCTGTTTTCCAAACTCGGTAAATATACAGTAACTGTAAATGGAGTAGCAGTGTAGTCCTAATCATAGAAGTTTGCTCATATAGATTAAATTAAAAAGTGACTATCCTGATTAGGAAGAAAATAAGTTTATTTACCACAAAAGTGTTCTGAGTGGGGTAGAAAATGGCAATGTCAAAACACTTGACGCAAGAAAGAAAAGAAAAAAGACTTCATGATTCAAGGGCCTTCCCAGGCTCAGAGCTGCTGTCAGCTTTTACATGGTTAAATAAAGAAATCTGAAGTCCTCCCAAATGTATTTTAACCAGACAGCAGAAGCTGCGTAGATGTGCAGTGGCGCCTGATAATTTGGTGAACTCACACCTCTCCCTTTCAGCACAAGCCTTATTCTAATTAAAGGCAGAAACTGAAACCCAGCCATTAACAGTTTGAGAATGGATTCTGATTTTGGGATTGCAGAATCAGTTAATGTTTATTTAGCTTCTACAAGTTGAGGATCCATGAGGAAAATACTAAAGAACGTCCTCTTGAAAACCTCTTGAAAACCTCTTGAAAAACCAAAGTGGAGAAGGCAGAATAGAGAATGAGGAATTTCCCCGTGCGGTGATGCCTCCCCAATGCTTCAGAGTCTGGTTTCCATCTGTGCATCTTCCTGAGAACTGCAGGAACAGAGGTCATTTCCCTGCCTCGGGCAGGCAAGGGCTCCTGGGGTTTGAATCATAAAACCGTTAAGTGAACTCTGACCAAGCCGCCTCTTTGTTGTCTCCTACTTCCTCAAGCAGAGCACAATCTGACAGCTGCTAGCACAGTCTGAATGTGTTAAGAGTTTGGGGTTGTTTGTTTTTCAATGCACGAGTATGCCATCTTCTAATAGCCAGGAATATCATTAATCTGATAAAAGTTCTAACTGACCTATTTTGCTAGAAAAGTCTTTCACTACACTTTTAGAGTATCCACTCACTTGATGATTCTAAATTATTACAATCGGGTGAAATATAAAAACTATTCTGGCCTCACTCAGAGAAGTCCCTTCCTCCACAATAAACACTCGGCTGGTCTCCACTCTTTCCTATTCCATGGTTGTTCGAGTACATTCTCAAAGTTACGGTGTGAGTGCGTGTATGCGTTTTGTTAGGTTTGTTGGGAATCTAAGTTCCAGGAGTCTCTTTCGCGAATCTGCCTTTACCGAGAGGTTGATCTATTCTAAGTGTGCACAGTAACTCTAACTGATAACACAGCTTTTCACCTAATTGAGTACAATTTAATCATAAAAGGACCCTCACCTGGTGCACAGCTGGCTCTGTGGCTTAGGTGGCTAAAGCGCCTGTCTCGTAAACAGGAGATCCTGGGTTCGAATCCCAGCGGGGCCTAACTGCTTTTTTTTAAAACCCGGTCCTCCTTTCTGGCAATTCATTCAAATTTTTAGTCTGAAATCATCTTTAATCTAAACAATATCAAATCCACTGCTTGGAGCTTTAATCTCCGCAACCTCTCCTCCTTCTTTTGCATTCCCAATGACTCTCAGGCTCTCTACTGGTGATCTATCACATGGTTATATTGGGATTTAACTACTTGGGTGCTCAAGATCAGTCATGAATAGAGAATTTCTAAAACAAAATTGGAAAAATTTTAAGTCAAACCGTTTAAAAACATACTCTGCTGGTTTCTCAAACTCCAAGCAGTCTTACTTAAATCAGACATAGTTAGAATATGTTTGCAATTTATTGAACATTTGCTATTGTCGCATTTTGTATGTTTTCTCCCATACCTTTAAATCTCTAAAATAGTCATGAAAGTAAGCATTATGATGTACATTTTACAGATGAGAAAGCTGAGAACAGGGGAGAAATGAAGTAACTTGCCCAAATCACAGCTAGTAAATAGTTAATCAAGCTAGAGTTTAAACCAAATTCTTCCCAAAGTCATGGTCTTAAATATAAATATTCTTATTTATAAAATAAAATAGTGTCCAGTATGTTTTAGAATAATAGTTTTTAAAATTGGATGGTACTGAACTCATTAGATTATCTAACGAAAACTTTCGCCTATGATCATCACCAAAAAAAAAAAAAAAAACCCAGTAGACTTAAAAATAAATTTCGTATGTTCTTTCAAGGTTTTCACCAACCCCATTCAGCTCTTGAATGTCCATGAACCGCTAAAAAATCCTTGACTTTCACAAATAGAGTAAACCACAAATGAGTGTTAAGAAAACAGAAGCTATTATAGAAACACAGTTTACTTCTTGACATTGATTTCTACAGGACTAGTATTTCCTCTCCTGGTGTGACTTAAATTGGGCTATTAGGCACAGACATCTGGTTGGAGATGTCATGACTCTGGACCAGCATGCCAATTCCAAGAAATTATATTTCTGGATGTGAGGTCACTGAATTGAGTTCTGGAAGGAATTCTATCTGCGCAAACAATTCTTACAGCTGATCCCAAGCAGCACAAAGATTTACTTTCATCTATTTTAGCTGATAGTTATGAAGCTCATTCATTCATCACTCATTCATTCCAAAAATTATGTATTGGCCTACGCATCCAATGTGTGGAAAGGTGAGTTGAAGAGGTCTGGTCTCCACCTCAAAGGAGATAAGAGCTTAGTGTGGAGGAAGGAGGAGATAGAAATAAATTAATAATCAAAAACAGAAATGTAACATCATGGCTATGATAAATGCTAAAAAAACACAAAAGAGTGACTGAGATTTAGGAGAACATATGTGGGATTTCGTTTAATCAGGGAGGTCAGAGAGAGAGAAAGAGAGACTTGAGGTGCAAAGAAAGAAAAATTATGAAGAAAGAGAGGCACAGCATAGGACCATCCAGGCAGAGGGAACCAGGTAAAGTGCATAGAACTGAAGAAAAGCCAATATCGCTAGAATGGAAAGGATATAATCAAGCAGGATGAGAAATGTGGCTGCAAAGGGATAGGGCTAAACTGTGACAGGCTTTTACCGGTCATGTGGAGGAGTTTTAATTTTACGTTAAGAGCAGCCAGAATGCATGTGGAAGTCGACATGAACACATAATCATTTTTAAAAATTACTAACCAGGACAAAAAATTGTGATGTTGAAGATTTATGTTCCTAAGTTGTTTATTGTTTTCTTTTTGGAAAATAGGTTTAAAATGAAAAAGAGTAGAATTTAAGGAACATAACCAGAGGTGCAGAAAGCGTATATGTAAGAAATAAGTCAAGAGAACTGACATCAAGTTTTATGGAGAAAAATCCCCCAAATTGAGAGAGTCTGTTTCCATAACTCCAAGGGAGGTATGGCTCATGAGTGACTCCTTTTCAAAATGTTTTTAGAGCAAAACTTTGGCAGTTGGATTGGCTCCTGTTTACACTTCGACTTTGTACCATACATCATGAAATTTCCCAGGGGTTTGCTGTAGCCACCTATGGTTCTACTTTTTCTGATGCCAGCCTTTCCAAAAGTCTCTTGATCAGAAACACTTGTATTCATGGTCATACTGAGATAAAAGCCAATTTTGAAGCCACTTATTCTGAGCTGGGCCCGGTCAGGTTCAGGTAAATCTAAAGTCTTTAGTGACATTGATTTGCATACATCTTCTTTCTGACATTCAAGACCTATACAATGTATATAATTTGTGCACAACAAAGTACACGAAATACATTTTAGGGAAAAGTGGATCATATATTCATAAAGAAAAGTATTTTTGTGCCAGAGGGGTTGTACAGCCCTGGGGATGTAGCTCAGTGGTAGAGCGCATGCTTTGCATGTATGAGGTCCTGGGTTCAATCCCCAGCATCTCCAGTTTCTTATTCCTCAGTATCCGCTTAGCATGATTTTTAAACACTGGATCTTGATAAACAAACATACTTGGTCTTTAGCACTTTTGATATTCCTAAGCAATTTAAACTTAACGAAATCAGATTTCATTCTAGTTTGAAAGTCAAACATACTGCTGAAAGAAATTTACCTTCTTCTACTGCCATTATAACAAAGTCCATTACGAAAAGCCCACAACTTGTATCATACTTAACGGTGAAAAATTGACAGCTTTTCTTCCAAGATCAGGAGAAAGGCAAGGATGCCCATTCTTATAACTTCTATTCAACATAGTACTGGACGTTCTAGCCAGAGCAATTAAGCAAGAAAAAGAAATAGAGTGCATCCAAATAAGAAAGGAAGGAAGAAGTAAAATTGTCCCTCTTTGCAGGCAACATGATCTTATATATAGAAAACTCTAAAAACTTCATTGAAAAACCATTAGAACTATTGAACAAATTTAGTAAAGTTGCAGGGTACAAAATCAACACAAAAAAGTCAATTGTGTTTCTATACACTAATAATGAACTATCTGAAAAGGAAATTAGGAGAACAATCCCATTTACAGTAACACCAAAAAGAGTAAAATGTCTAGGAATAAACTTGACTAAGTAAGTGAAAGACTTATATACTGAAAACTACAAAACATTAATGAAAGAAATTAAGCAAGTCACAACACATGGAAAAATGTCCCATGTTCATGGATTGGAGACTAAACATTGTTAAAACATCCATACTACCTAAAGCAATCTATAGATTCAATGTAATCTCTATCAACATTCAAATGGTGTTTTTTACAGAAGTAGAAAACAATTCTAAAATTCATATAGAACCACAAAAGACCATGAAGAGTCAAATCAATCTTGAGAGAGAAGAACAAAGCTGGCAGCATCGCATTTTCTGATTTCAAAATATACTAGAAAGCTAAAGTAATCAAAACAATATGGCACTGGCATAATGACAGGCATATAGACCAATGGAACAGAATAGCAAGCCCAGAGGAAATCCATGCACAAATAGTAAAACTGATCTTCAACAGGGATGCCAAAATACACAATGGGGAAAGGATGATCTCTTCAACAAATGGTGTTAGGAAAACTGGATATTCACATGCAAAAGAATGAAATTGCACCCTTATCTTATATCACACACACAAAGCAGCTCAAAATAGATTAAGGACTTAAACGTACATGAGACCTGGATCTGTAAAAATCTTAGAAGGAAACATGATGGAAAAGCTTCATGATATTGGTGTTGGCAATGATTTCATGAATATGACACCAAAAGCACAGGCAACAAAAATAAAAATAAAAAGTAGGACTACATCAAACTAAAAGGCTTAATCCACACAGCAGAAAGCAAAAAAAAAATCAAAGGAAAGAATCTTTTGGTAGATCGAAAAGGCAACCTACAGAATGGGAGAAAATATTTGCAAACTATGTATTTGATAAGGGAGTAATTAAAACCTTTGGGTAAAGGACAGGGATAGAGCCATCTTGCAAGGTGCATCCAATCTCAGGTTCTGGGCTTGGTCAACATGTGTGTAAATCTCAGCCTGGTCCAAGAAGGAAAATTCCACTCAGTAGATTGGGTGAATAAACCTCTATCCTGTGGAATAAAAATTGTAAGAGAGGTGCTGAACACTTAAATGTAAAAGGTCATAACAATTTAGAAACAGGTTTTAGTGTAAGGTAGGTGTCCTCAAGGTGTGGTCTTCAGACCAGCAGCATTAGCATTACATCTTGCTAAGCATACAAATTCTTGGGCCCCACTTCAGACCCGTGAGTCAGGAACTCTGGGGGTGGGAGCCCAATATGCCATGATTTAATAAGCCCTGGAGTTGATTCCTATACATGTCAAAGTTCAAGAACCACTGGTGTCAGGAAATGATGAATATGACATTACTATATCACTTTTTAACAGTAACACAGTACCAAGATGTTTCCAAGATTTAAAGATAAAATAATTTGACATATTAGGCCTGAATTTTTATAGTGTATATTAAAATAAATATTTAAGTGCATGAGGGAAATCTAAGGTTTTGAATTTAGTTTTCATATACTGTGAAAACAGTACGTATTTTTAAAAATCAGTGAAATGTGCATTAGACAAAGTACAAACAGCAGCAGATAATTCTCTTGATATTTGAAAGCCCTTGAACACTAGAGAATCTATCCACTAGCCATACAAAAAGAAGCAAAGAGGGAGATAAAGATCAGTAGAAACAGGTTAGAAAAAGCAAAAGGCAGAAATAAAGCCCATTTTCAGATACAGAGTTCCCCCCTGCATTGGGACACAGCTGGACACACGAGGGATGGAGCCCAAGACGTCCCTCATAAGAACATGCTCTACCACTAAGCCACTTCCAAGGGAAGGATGGAGGGAGGGACTTAGGAAGGAAGGGAAGAAGGTAGGTGGAAAGGAAGATCTCTCTAGTCTTTGACCAAAGTCTCTTCCAAAATATAATTCCAGGGATACTTTTCTTAAACCCCAAATCAGTTTAATTTCACAAATACGTATGAAGTGCCTGCTAACCACAGGCTCTCTGCTTTCCTCTCACGACTTGTAGCACAGTTTTCCACTGTTGTCTAGGTCCTGCAGGGCTGTGAGCCCAAGCTGTACCGTCCATCGCAGAACTTTACTCAACCATCTAATCGCTAGTAGCTCTGAGCACAAAAGGCATGGTCTAAATCAATAAGTTTATGACCAAAATTATAAAGAATTCCTCATTCATGGAGAGTAATTGCAACCCCTGGTTCTCTGGATTCAAAGGCTGAAAGGTTAGCATCTCCCCGGCGGGTCAATGCAGTCAGGGGGCTGAACATCTTGAAACCATTTAGACCTGGCAGTGCTCAACCTCTGGAGGCTGGTGCTCAAAGAATTTAGGACCTTCCACCGCTCGGTGATTGTGTAATATGTAGTTATTATGTTTGAGTCTCATTCGTTACCGAAATTCAACAGAAAAATGACTCCACCCCTAAAACTGGCCCGGCATCACTACTCACAGATTGGAGTAAGTGCTACCAATGTGTCCATTCTTCCACGTCGGGGCCCTGGCAGGCTTCCCGAGTTACATCCAACATACAGTCTGGCCTGTAATTTTCTCCTCACCACCACGCCTGCTGCCTTCCTTCATGTGGCTCCTTCTCTGGAATTGAACACTGATTAAAATCTCACTGATGCAAATTTTGCAAATGTGTAAAGTGAACACGTTGCTTGGGGCCTTCCCAAGTTCTTGGAAAGTACAGGTACAAGCGAACCTGATCATCAGCTTCGGGTTACATCTGCCAAGTTGGCTTCCTTGGAAAAATAACTTGCATCCCGCATCCACAGTCCCGCCAGATTTTAGTTCGGGAATGAATGTAGCGATCTGAGCAGGAGAGGAGTGTATTTTCACTGACCCCACCAAGTGTCCTTAGTCATGCAGGCTTAGTCAAGCAGAGCCTGTGCTCTGAAAGGATAAAATAGGTAAAGACTCACTGGTAGGAAGAAGGGAAGGGGATACACCTGGCAGTTGGCCCAGGATCAAAGGAGCCCCACCAAGAAGCCAAAAAAGCCCGAAGAACGTGCAGCACGACTGCAAACGCTTGCACTAGGGGCGGCCTTAGTCGCTGGCTCCAGAATGAACTTGACCTCGGACGGGAGAGGCAGTGTCTTGTACTCAATTGCCAACCCGGACCCAGCTTATGGGGAACAACACTTGCAACACTTCCCAGGCCTAACCACTACCCGATACCGGAGCTGAGCGAGCTCGAGACACGTCCATGAGCGATCCCCGCGCGGACTGGTTGGCTAGAGGCTCCAAGGACCAGGCAGGCAACAAGGACTGAGGCAGAGGAGAAACGGGAAGCCAAGCGATGGCTCCAGTGGAAGAGAGACTATGGCCCCCAAGGCACATCCTGCGCTCCCAGGACCCCTTCCTACCACCTGAGAAAAGCGGCCACACAGCCACGGATCGTTCCTTCACTCTCGAGGTTTCCGCGATACATTTTCTACCCTGGCCGAAAAGAGAGAGGAGGGAATTGGGACGAAGAAGAAGGGGCAGCGGTGGTCTGGCCGCAGCGCTTTCTTACAGCAGAGCGCTCCACTAGCCCAGGAGCGCACCCAAACACAGCTGGGGCCGGGGGGGGGGGGGGGGGTGGGGGGGGGGGGGGTGGGGGGGGGGGGGGGGGGTGGGGGTGGGGGGGGGCGGAGGTGTTGAGTGGAAGAGGGAGGAGGCCGCAAAGTCTAGCAATCTGCAAGCTAGCTTAGGGGGAGCAGGATGCTGTCATCTCCGCCGCAGCTGGACCCGAGCAGGGACCCGCCATTCGTACCCAGCCGGGGTATCAGAGACGACCCGAGGTGCAAGGCAATGTTTACTCCACAGCACACAGGACTACGTGGTAGACGGGGACTGACGTCCGGTTGAGCCCGCGTGGACCGCTCGGTTACCAGCGCGTCTGGCCGCCAACGCCGGCGACTGGCACGCCCCGGTCAGGGCACCCAGAGCTCCCTTCCACCCCTCGCGGACTGCACAGAAACCACTCACCGGGGCGAGGAGCAGCGGATGGTGGGTAGAGGGGAGGTGAACTCTGGGATAGAGAGATGCTCGGCAAGAGGTGGAGACTTAACGGAACTCTGTGGTCGGGAGATGGGGATGGGGCTACGCGAGGCAGTAGAGTCGTTGGATGTTTGCGCCTCATTAATCCCGGTGTACCCGCTTTTGCTCCCATTGACGAGGCTTTCAGTAAGAAGTCCATCCACGCCAATGGTCTTGAGCCTTGCTAGAGGATAAAACCATTGACTTTATTGCTAATTTTTATATATTTATATTCATTTATTTTTATGTCTCCCGTATTCGGTTCCAAACATTTCACCTCAGCGTTTGCCGTTTTTTTCTCCTATTGTTTTTCTACTCTCTCTTCCTCTTTCCAACACGGCTGTGCCAGAGGGATTTGGGGAATACTTAGGGCACCACCGCTGCTCTGGGCACTTTCTGGGAGATTTCCAGTGCTCCAGAGACCCCAGGAACAGCACGACTGGTGACAGAGCAGGACTAGTTCCAACCATAGAGAAGGCGGCGTCCACGGGGAGGAAAACCCGGTGAAGCCAAGGAGTCTGCAACAAGGAGGAAAGGCCGGCATGGAAGGCGAGGAGCTGTGTCCTGCCCTCCACAGTTGGCCAAGGCAGAAAGGAGCGAGTGAGAGGCAGGACAGGGCACAGGCTGGAAATGTGACCTGGCTCCAAATGCTAGGAGCTACCCCGCGGAGTCAACGGGGCATCCCAAGCTGACTCCTAGAGCAGAGACAAGGCCTGGTCTGCGAGGAATGTTAGTCTGCCCAACCCGCGATGTGAATGCTAAAATTAAACCCCCGAGAAGAGAGAACAAGGACCATGCTTTTGTTGCTGAAGAGTGGGAGGACAGATGTTGGCAGCTAAGACTGTGAACAGTTCTGAAATATACTCCGCGGTCTGCTCCGTGGAGCACAGTGATCGCCTGCACCAGGGAGGGGACGTTCCGGAGCTCTGGTGTCAGCGATGGAACGTTGGTAGCCCTTACCCATCCAGTCTCCAGCAGAATTACCAAATACGCCACACCAGCCCCGTGTCCACATCACAGTGTCACCGGGAGGCCGGAGCCGTCTCACTACCGGCGAACTGGATCTCTTTTTCTGTGGGTCTTTGCCAAGTGTAGATTCAGTAAAACCAACTGATGCGGTTCAGACTCAGCTTGTGTCTTAGGCCAGCTAACCAACAAACAACCTGAACAAATCGCTGCGGGGTACTTATCTCCGGCATCCATGCTCCACGGACGCCCAGAACTTTGGCTGAAATCTGAGAAGCACAGCCACCCACTGCTGCAAGCCCAAATTGGTCCTCATGTACAATTCTTGGCCTTTATTCACTGGGCCAAGTCTTGTCTTTCAAGACTCCTGGAGTCATCAATTTCTGATCAAGAATGTGTTATACTTTCTGTCTGCTGTTGTAGTTACCCACACTTGTCTTTGCCAGGGCATTTATATTGTACTGAAATTATCTGTTTAGATATTTGTGAATCCCCCCTCTTTCCCATACACTTCATCACAACATTCTCTCTACTGTAACATATATTCTGAACAGAGTATACCTGTAATTTATTTCTCACGGTTCTTTTTTGAGTGACTACTATGTGCCAGGCTCTATGGCAGGGGCTTGAGATGGAGTGGTGAGAAAATCAGTCACAGTCTCTGCCCTCCTGAAGCTACCTTACTAGAGAAGGAAACAAACTTAATCAAATAACATAAATCTGCAGTTGTAAACCGTGCTAAATGATATTAAGGGGAAGCAGAGGGAACCTATGGATGGTATTATTTAATAAGCATTTGTTAAATCGACCTGATTTTGTTTCTCTGAATGTAGTTAGAAAGAGGCGACAGAATTAGTCAGCTATACTCCATACTATCTTCAGGAGACCTATTGGTCAATAATCAGAGGAAAAAGTAGCCATTTGTCTTTGGGGATGTAGCTCAGTGGTAGAGCGCATGCTTTGCATGTATGAGGTCCCGGGTTCGATCCCCAGCATCTCCACTTTAGCTAGGCTGTAGCTGAGTTTTAAGGTTCAGTGCGTTAAATTACCAAGAACGTTTAAATATTACTCAAACTCCTCCAGTTAGTAAAAATTATAAATCTAATATGTTGAAATCATGTAAATATCTTAGGACAGCTTTAAATCTCATCACTCATTAACAAAATGATTATCAAGCCTTCCTCTAAAACAACTCTCTGAGTGGGGAACATGAAGACAGACATCAATTGACTGAAGGTGAATGATTTGTGACCAGCAATATAGTTTTCTGGAGCTCAGTTGAAGGTGATTCTACCCTCTTCTCTTGGCTATATTGGATCATCTTCTCTTAAGAGTTGCACTTTGAGCTTTATATCAGGAACTATCTGAGCTATTTCCTCTAAAATACTTTTTCCTCCTTGGTCTTTTCACCAATACACTATTTTTTTTTGACTATCATATACACGACCTATTGTGAACCAATTTTTCAACTGCTTGTTGAATGGTCTGGTTCAATTGAATCTCAGGTCACTTGAGTGACCTAAATCCTCACTTTTTCTTCTCATCAAGAAGAGCTGAGTTACTGGCACAGTCTTGAACAAAGAGCTCTGCAAATCAGATTTCTAAAAAGATTTTTGACCACAGATTGAGGAGAAAACAGAAATAGCTGCAAGGATGTAATAGAAGAGTACATAATTTGCATGCGTGAGGTTCCCAGTTCTATCCCTGTTATCTCCACTTTATGTCTTCTCCACCAAGGGACAAGTTGCAGTAAAACCTCTAGTTGCTCATCTCTGTTCATTCATGGCTTATTTTATTCTCTTTGTCATGCCACTGCTAGTTTTTACTTTCAACTTTCCTTCCCACTTCCTTGTGGTATAAAGATGCCCTTTTGGTGGTATTTTTGGTCAACAATCAGAAAAGTCAACAATACCCATAGTGAAGGTGTGGTTCAACGGTAGAGTAAAGGAATCCTCTTGGAGGACACAAATTTGATCCGCAGCATTTCCTCTTTTCATCTGCCTCTTTAAAAGTCAAGACATGGCTAGAATTCTGTAAACAAAACAAGGCTTTTGGTTTTGGCCCCTTAGCAACTCTTAAAATAGACTAAAACACCAGAAGTATAGGCAGTCAAATTTAGATATATCTGTTTGTTTATGTATTTATTTATTTATTTTTATTGATATTTCATTTTTATTGATACTAGCGCATTCCATGTGCTAGCTGGCTCAGTAGGTTAGGTGCTGATACTGAGCAAGCTTTTGCTTGTTGTAAGGGCCTCTTTTATGAATGGTAAATTTAATTTGTCCTTTCACGTAAGTCTCCCACATCTATTTACTCTATGTCCTGTCTAATATCACATGATGAAAGCTTTTCCTCTTTTGATTCTAGGTTAAAATTTCTCTATTTTCCATTATTGCCCCATAATTTTCTTTTCAATAGATCATCCTTGTTCTGATGGAGCAGCTGTTGACCTAAGGAATGAGAACTTAATAAATTGAAGACTGACGCCACACTGATCATATACGCTCGTGATTGTTCTTGTGTTCTGTGACATGTAAACATGAAACATTTACAAGTAACTTAAACATAAAATAACCAAGTCAGTACCACCTTTCTTTATCTTAGTTTGAAAAAGAAGTGCAAATGCTGAAATGAAGCCACATTGCTTCTAATGTCAGAACCTCTTGGATGCTGTTCCATCGACTCTTTGGTAGAAGGGGGAGAATAAAGTATGGGTGCGTGTCCCACTCTGTCAATTATCTTGCAGTAACATTATAATCTTTGCCACAGGAAAGTTCTTCATTCTAACTTCCCTTCTTCCTGGTTTCCCTTTGACACCAACTGCTTTTAAATAATATATACCTTAGAACATAGCTCAGCTAGAATGAATTCTCCATGGAGGTTAGAACAGATCTTTTTTAATTACATAGCTGGTTCTGAAGAAAAAAGCTTCTCATACAAGAGAAAGTTGGATATACAAACTAGCTCTCCATATTGCACCACTCTGGTTGACCTGTCAGTAGGCAAAGGCGTCATTATTATGTTTTTATGGTTGATATTTGGTTCTATTCTTTCATAATAATTACTGAGGACAAAATTTTAATAAGAAATAATAACAATTCAAAACCTCTTTCTTTCCTATTAAGCACACAGTAAGTTAACTGTCATCATCATTATCACCTTTATCATCATAATTTTCATTACTATTATCATATATTGGCACACAAGACTCTAACAAGCACAATCTGTAAGGTTACGAAAAGTAAGAGATAAATTTGAATAAATCAAAATTAAATATTTCTTTATTTTCACCTTATTCTTTAGTTTTAAAGAAACTAAAGATTGTTAAAGATTAAGATATCTTAGAAACAAAGGATGCGTTAGCAAAAATTAACACATTGATGACTGTGATGATTAGTTTTGTGAGTCAACTTGACTAGGCCATAGAACACCCAGGTATCTGATTAAACATTATTTCTGGATATGTCTGTGGTTGTTTCTAGAAGAGATGAGCATTTGAATTGTTAGTAAAGCAGATAGCCCTTCCCAACATGAATGGGCATCATCCAATCTGTTGAAGGCCGGAACGCAGAGGAAGGTTGCCCCTGACCCTTTGAGCTGGAACACCAGTCTTCTGCCTCAGGGCTTCTAATCTCAAGTGTTGAGACTTGGACTGGAATCTGCATCATCGGCCCTCCAACTCTCAGACCTTCAAACTACATCATATATATATATATATATATCATGTATATATATCATATACATATGACATATACATGATATATATATATGACATCACATATATTCTATTGGTTTTGTTTCTCTGGAGAATACTGACTAACACAATGACAGATTAGGAGAAGTGGATTTGCAATATTTAAAATCAACAATGAAATCATTTCTAGAATATTCAAAGAATAACCACAAATCAATAATGAACTTGTCAACTCTTCACATTGCTCAGATTTCTTTTTAATACCTTTATTGAGGTATAATTGATATACAAAGAGCTACGCATATTTAATGTGTACAATTTGATAACTTGGGACATAAGCAACACTCATTATACCACCAACACAAAGTAACAGACATATCCACCACTTCCCAAAAAGTTTTCTTGTGTCCGTTTGTTTTTGTTTTGTGTGTGAGAGAGACAGAGAGAGAGAGAGAGAGAGATCTATCCTCTTAACAAATTTTGAAGTGCACGATACCTTATTGTTAACTATAGGCACTATGTTGTATAGCAGATCTCTAGCATATTCATCTAGTACCATTGAAACTTTATACCCATTGAACAACAACTCCCCATTTCCTCCACACTAAAGTCCCTGGTAATCACTATTGTGTCCTCTACTTCTATGAGTTTGACTGTTAGAGATAGCTCATATAAGTGAAATCGTGCAGTATTTGTCCTTCTGTGACTGGCTTATTTCACTTATCATAATGTCCTCCAATTTCATCCATGTTGTTGCAAATGGCAGGATTTCATTTTTTTAAGGCTGAATAATATTCTTTTATGTATGTACCACATTTTCTTTATGCATTCGTCTGTCAATGGACACTTCAGTTGTTTCCATATCTTGACTACTTTGAATAATGCTGCAATGAACACGAGAGTGAAAGTATCTCTTTGAGATCCTGATTTCAATTCTTTGGGATAGAAATGCAGAAGTGGGATTGCTGGATCATTTGGGAGTTCTATTTCTCCTTTTCTGAAGAACCTCCATGCTGTTTTCCACAGCTGCTGTGCCGTTTTACATTCTCATCAACAGTGTACAAGAGTTCCAATTTCTCCACATTGTCTCCAATACTTAACCTTTTATCATTGTTTTTTATAATAGCCATCCTATCTGTGGCTATCGAAAGATATCTCATTGTAGTTTTGATCTACATGATACATATATCATCACGTTGTAAATTTAAATGTATTACAATTCGATTTGTAAATTACCTCAATAAAGCTGAGAAAAACTGCATACTCTGCAATTATTTTCAAAGAACAGAAGCCACTCTTTGATGAAAATAAAATAAAATTAAAATATATTTAAATATATGATATAAAGTATGTAATGTAAAGTATAAAAATTTTAACTCTTTATTTTGGACATTTTAAAACACAGTAGAGATCATACTGTAATGAATACCTACATAACTATCACACAACTTCAGCATTTCTCATAATTTTGTTGTTACTGTTTAATTTTTACCAACTTTCACTCTTTATTTTTGCTTCTTTCCTTCTGGAATACAAACCAAATTCCAGACGTTATACTAATTTCAACTATAAATATTTTGCGATGTATAACTAATAGTTATAAACTTTCTTTTTAACATCACCATAATAATACCACAACCAGTATAATTAATAAAACTTCTTAACATAATCTAATGCTCAGTCCATGTTCAGTTGTTTTATTTTCCAACTATTTTGTTTGAATCAGGATCCAAACACGTTATGTTTGTCTGGTATCCTCCTCGCATGTCATTTAATCTGTACCCATTCCCCCTCCCTCTTTTTCCCCATGTCATTTTTTTCTTTAGGTTCAGTTTGTCCAGGAGGATTTCCCACATTCTGCCTTTGACTGATTGCTTCCTTATGGTGTTATTAAGCATATTCCTATATTCCTAATATTTACTGTAAACAGATTGTTTACCTAGAGAAAGCATTAATTTTTAACACAAGTATTTCATCGGTACTGTCAGGTATGTTCTATTTCACTGCGGTCAAGAGGCACATGATGGATAATGGTCTCACTTTTAATGATGTGACATTGATCATTCATACCAGGTGATGTCAGTCTGCTCCATCCATTCTGGAGTCCCCCATCCAATTTCACCTCATGGTTGTAGCAGCCACTGAAGATCGCAACTTGGATGCATTACAGCAATATCAGTTGCAAAATGTTGACTCTCATTTTACTATTCCTCCTGCATGTATTAGCTGTAATTCTTCTACAGAGAAAATCTTCCCCTCATCAAGTATATTTTTATCCTGAAGTACATTCTATGTAAGAGAGGTAGTATAAATACTTGATTCTTTTCTCTCATTTGTCAGCTTTCAAAACAATAAATTGATGTCCAAAAACCTCCAGTGGCTGAATGTAGGAAGACTATGCTGTGTGCGTGTGTGCGAATTTTATATCCAGGTGCTTTACTAAATTCTCCATTTGTAGCTTTTCTCTTTTGAGGAGTGGTTTCCAGATACATAATCCTATCAAGATATAGGGAGATAGCCCTAGCCCTTCCTATCCAATGCTTCATTCTCCAATCACTTTTTCAGGCTACATACCTTGACTATTACCTCTATTATAACATTAAACAGTAGTGAAGATAATGGATATCCTTGTCTTGTCGGGGAAAAAATTTAAATGTATTTGACCACAAAATACCTGGCTTAAATAGGTGGTACAGGTCATAAAAACCTACTAAAAATACATTTTACAGCGTTATTTTCCAGAATAAAAAAATAATTTCTAGAAATCAATAAGTTTAAAAGGGACAACTTTTTCCCCTCTTGCGTTATGTATTCAACCAACATTTCCAACTAGCTCTGGCCTAGGCAAACCAGCTATGATTTTTGTATTGGTTAAGACATGTTGGTGTTGTGGGATACTTATTTGTGTTGGGGGCATTAGAAGTGGTTGTCCACTCAAATTTATTTCTAAAATGAGCCCAACTTGTCATTCACTTTGATTGAAATTTTCTTGAACAAGAGATATTTAGATGCTTGGTTTCTCACATTCGCAATGAGTTATCTCAGCAAAGTGGCGGTGGTTCTAGATTCACTGAACCAGCCAATCTTCATTCAATCTGTATCATTCATTTTAGTCTTGGAAAGCAACACACACTATGACAGACAGTACTTATTGTCCCTCGTGTGCATGCAACCCTACCATTTATAACTGGGGCCCACTGCTTTCATATCTGGTGATTCAAGAAAACATAAAGTACAAGTGGTGGGATGTTCATAAGAAAGAAATTAATAAGATCTTTTTCAGCCATTCCACCTCCAGTGTGTTCTTTGCTCCGAGAACTCTTCAGAATTCAAAATAAAGCGAATGAAACTGAGGGTCTGTTATTTTTATCTTCTTTTCTGTTTTCAGCACGGAATCCAAAGAAATTAAGACAATTATTTGCAAAAAGGCTTGTTACTTAGGATCCCGGACATTTCAGGTGGTGGCAATGCTGTCGGGGCAGAAACTGGGTACCACAAACGCAGTATAGGCAACCAGAAAAGTGAATGGAAGCAGACACTGGGTTTAAAGAAAGAAACGAAGGGAAAACAGCTCTACTCACAAATGCTTTCTCTTAAAACTGGTGGAGGTGCCGGGGATTGAACCCGGGACCTCGTACATGCTAAGCACGCGCTCTACCACTGAGCTACACCCCCAGCTGCGACCATTTTACTTTGGATTCCTTTCGTGATTTATAATCATTATTTTTTCGCTTCTTAAAGGTTCACTGAATTGCAGAGAAAACGTGAATGTAAACTTCTCCATTTGCGAAACGTACTGCGCAGCGGTCTCAGAAGAAAACAACAGAATGAGGCTCCAAAGAAGGAGGCTAAAAAGCGACAATCTGTTGTCTCTCGCTCTTTCCAGCTTCATTTCCTGCCTTTTCCACGTGTAAAGCCTCAGAAGGCCGAAGCAAGTAGCTGAGCCGCTGGGGTACCCGCTGAGAAGGTGGCGTTGGGAAGAGATCTGGGGTGGAGTCAAAGGGGGTCCTCGCCTGTAGCACTTCAGTTTCCGTGTCCAGCACCAGCCTCCTTGGAACAAAGACCCTCAAATCATCCCCATTTCCGGAAGCCAAAAAAATCCATGGACTATTTCGTGGTGATGGCAGGGAAGGTCCCTGCGAGTTCACCATGTCCTGCATCGATCACTTAGGACAAACTGGAAATCACGTAGGCGCCCAGATCCGCGACCAGAGCAACGTTTACCTCCCGCAAAACCCTGGTGGTCCCCTGCTATGCGCAGCTGGTCGAGGGTGGGGTGGGGGTGTTGCTTAGGCGCAAGGTGAGGAGGCATGGCAGAATTGGCTTCTGTTTCCCTACGACCAATCCGTTGGGAACCGGGAAACTATGAAGAATTACTGGTTCCTTGGATGTTTTTTGGGGGGACGGGGTGGGGGTAGGAAGGAGCTGTCTATATTTTAAAGAGCTGTCCTGGCCTTGCCCAAGTTCACAGCAGTTGATTTCCCTAGCGCCTCCGGTGCAGTCTCTCTTTCTCTCTTTGAAACAATTTCAAACTTACTAAAAAGTTGAAAAAACAAAAATAGTACAAATCCGTATACCTTTTATCCAGATGTAACTATTGTTAATGTTTTATCCCGTTTGCTTTATCATTTGCTTGCTTTCTCTCCCATTTGTAAGTTGCAATACACCGTATTCTTTTACCCTTAAATACTACATAACCACAGTACTCTTACGAACTTTAGCTAATTTAGCATTGATACAATAGCTGTGTTTAATCTACAGTCTGCATTCCAATTTGACCAATTGACCAATTTCCTCCTCTAGTGCAGGATCTACTCTAGGGTCAAGTATTGCATTCAGATGGCACGTCTTTTTAGCTTTTTTAAAATCTAGAACATTTGTCTTTTATGATATTGACATGCTACTTGAAGAATGTTGTCTTTTTAATTTACTTTTTTAAATAGAATGTCTTTCACTTTGGATTTGACATGTTTTCTCGTGATTAGATTCAGGCTATGCATTCCCCACCGGAATACTACATAGATGATGTGTGCTTCTCAAACTATCATATCTGGAAACAAGAGAGGGATATCTGCCTTGGACTGGTGAGGTTAACTTTGATCACCTGGCTTGTGGGGAAATAATTTAAGACTGCGAATATTTTGCTCCTTCTCAAAATTTGCCCCAAGATTTAACATCCACTGTCTGAACCAATTTTTATTATAACGGTTGCAAAATGATGATTTTTCAACTCCAGCCCTCCCGTGACATTTACAGTCACTGCTTGGCATGCTACTAAGCAAGACTTCCTGCTTTTCCCCATTAATTTCTTAATTTATTATTTGTATGGATTCCTATTTTTTCAATGGTTCATAGTTGATTACAATACTTAATTACTTTGGTGCTCAAATAGTCCCAGATTTGGCCAGTGGGTGTTCCTTCAAACTGGCTCCTATGTCTGTTTGCAATGCCCATGTCATTTTTGGAGTAGTCTTTGCTTTCTCACTCACTCTCTTGTTTCCACTCGCCTAGGCTGAGTCTGTCCTCATGTCCAGTAAATAAACACCCAACACTGGGACTCCTGCCCAACAGAAGTGAATGAGGAAGCTGACAAGCAGGATGAGAATTTGGGCTGGGGAGTTGTATTTTATTTTCAACTGATTTGATCCTCTGGTCTGACATACCCCTTGCAAAACAAATAGGGGTGAGGGAAAAAATCACAAAGATAATATTGAGTGAAAGAAACCAACGTAGTGTATATTTCTGTTTGTATAAAATTGCCAAAACTAATACAGTATAAAAGTCAAGTTAGTTACCTCTTGTGGATGGTGGCTAGAAGATGACAGTCTTGGTTGCTGGAAAAGTTTTGTTTCTTCTCCTGGGTATTGGTTACATGAATGTATTCCATTTATGAAAAATTACCAAGCACAATTTGTGCACTTTTTCTGTATGTTTGTTACACTAAACAAAAACAATGTGTAGAGAGATGTTACTTCAGTCACTGGGAGGTTCCTCTTCCTGTTTCTGCCTGGGATTCATCTCCAGAAGAGATTTCTCCTCTAAGGTACAGTGCTTGCCAATGATATCATGATTAATCATGAATTGAAAGAAAAGAGAAATTCATTATTGTTTCTTGCACTAAGATAAACTCCACAGTGGCTAATACAGTGCATCAAGGAGCACCATCAAGGTTCCACAAGAATCATGGGATAATTAAATGAACGATTTTTTGTAAGCTTTTATTTTTATTTTTTAAAGATTGGCACCTGAGCTAACAACTGTTGCCCATCTTCCCTTTTTTTTTTCTTTCTGCTTTCTCTCTCCAACCCCCCAACCCGCCCCCCCACCCCCCCGCCCAGTACATAGTTGTATGTATTTTAGTTGTGGGTCCTTCTAGTTGTGGCACGTAGGACACCACCTCAGTGTGGCCTGACAAGCCACATCCGCTCCCAGGACCCGAGCCACCGAAACCCTGGGCCACCAAAGTGGAGCGTGCGAACTTAACCACTCGGATTTTATTTTTATAGTACTAGAGAATTGTATGTGATCTGAATCCCTGATTTAGTGTTTCTACATTTAGTTGAGTTCTCTTTTTTCTTTTTCTGTTCTTTCCATTCTGTCCTTCAGGCAGACAAAGCAACGAGGAGTGATATCTGGATTTTATTGGACCTACCCCCTTCAAAACTGAAGCTGGGGATTGCCTCTGGCACTCTAGTTTGCAGCTCCCTCTGAGGATGCCCAGCACCACCGTTAAGACCCGCATCTCAGGGCCTGACTTTGGTTCCACACTCTGCACGGAGTCATGTTCTACAGCATGTACTTCTTCTCTACAATCTACACTCATTTTAAATTCTGTGCTCAGTTTTGAAAAGGTTTTAAGACAACACAAAAGAGACCCAAAGAGCAAATTAGCGAGCCCCCTTTCCCCTTCCTATGGGCCATGCTGGGTAATTCTACTTTCTGGATGAGAAAGTCCAATGAAACTTAATGTTAGGCAGACATTGCTTCAGGAGCAAACACCATTTGGATTTTGTAATAGAGAACACTGGCTTGGGGAGAAACGAGAAACAGTGTTATCTACTTGTTCACAGCGCCTTGCAGTCCGCCAGATTTGGGGTTGAAATGACCTTGAGACTTCTTAGCTATCTAGGTTGGAGATGTTATTTAATCTCTCTAAATCTCAGTTTCTTCATATGTAAACTGGAAATGATAATGCCTATATTTCAATATTGTTGTGAGGTTTAAAGAAGAAATGTAAATAATTTTCATTCACTGAGGCATGGAACAGAGTGTGCTTTTATTATTTGGTGGCTATTATTATTTTTGTTGGTATTAAATTGGGGCTTCTCAACTTGGAGGTGTCCAGTTCTTTCTCCAGCAAAAATGGGTTCATTTGGGATCAGCAAAGAATTGCAATTTGATGTTTGCAACCATGGTAAGCCACATGCAAGTTCCCCAGCAGCAAGATAGGAAAAACTCTTTTATAGAGGGGAAGAGGAAGTTGGGAGGGCTATTGTAAATGAACAGTTCATTGGAGAAACTGAGAGTTCGAGGTGTAGCAGTTTTCCACGGGCTGTTATGGCAGATTGTCATGAGATTCTCATTGGCTGAGCTTCGTGCCAATCAAGAAGAGGAAGTCTTTCTTCTTCCTGTTTGGCTCTGCTATTGTTGTAGGGCGTGAGTGCTCTCCGTTTTGGGCTCCGGTTCCAAGTTAATGAGGCTTCTGTTTACTAATTTCTACAGAGGCAAAAGTATCTTTACGTGATCATAAAAGACAACTCACTAGGAGGACAAAAAATTATAAGCATATATGCATCTTATAAAATAACCTCAACATATACTAAACAAAATTTCATGGCACTACTTGGAGAAATTAGTGAATCCATCTTCATACCTCCATAGAGATGTATTGAAATCTCTATTAATTCTTGCTATTTTGAATTGATTTAAAAAAAAAACAAAGATTAAAAAGACTTGAAGCACAGCATAATCTAGTTTGACATAATGGGCATGTGTAAGTTTATTTTTTTTATTGTAGTCATAATAGTTTATAACATTTAAAATTTCAGTTGTATGTTACTATTTGTCAGTCACCATATATATGTCTCTTTACCCCTTATGCCCCCTTCTCCCTGGTAACCACTAATCTGTTCTCATTGTCTGTGTTTATCTTCCACATATGAGTGAAATCATACGATGTTTGTCTTTCTCTCTCTGGCTTATTTCGCTTAACATAATACCCTCAAGATCCATCCATATTGTTGCAAATGGGGGGATTTTGTCTTTTTTTTTATGGCTGAGTAGAATTCCCTTGTGTATATATACCACATCTTCTTTGTCCACTCACTGGTGGATGGGCACTTGGGTTGCTTCTACATCTTGGCTATTGTGAATAATGCTGCAATGAACATAGGGGTGCATAAGTCTCTTTGAATTGTTGATTTCAAGTTATTTGGATAAATATCCAGTAGTGGGATATCTGGGTCATATGGTATTTCTATTTTTAATTTTTTTTTTTTAAAGATTGGCACCTGAGCTAACAACTGTTGCCAATCTTTTTTGCCCCCATGCTTTATCTCCCCAAATCCCTCTGGTACATAGCTGTATATCTTAGTTGCAGGTCCTTCTAGTTGTGGCATGTGGGATGCCGCCTCAACGTAGCCTGATGAGCAGTGCCATGTCCTCGCCCAGGATCCCAACCGGTGAAACCCTGGGCCACTGCAGCGGAGTGCACGAACTTAACCGCTCAGCCATGGGCCTGCCCCTCTATTTTCAATTTTTTGAGAAATCTCCATACTGTTTTCAGTAGTGGCTGCATCAGTTTGAATTCCCACCAGTAGCGTATGAGGGTTCCCTTTTCTCCACATCCTCTCCAACACTGTTTATTTTCTGTCATGGTAATTATAGCCATTCTAACAGGTGTAAGGTGATATCTCATTGTAGTTTTGATTTGCATTTCCCTAATGATTAGTGATGGTGAACATCTTTTCATGTGCCTATTGGCCATCTGTATGTCTTCTGTTGAAAAATGTCTGTTCATATCCTCTTCCCAGTTTTTGATCGGGTTTTTTTGCTGTTGAGTTGCATGAGTTCCTTATATATTTTGGAGATTAACCCCTTGTCAGATATACGATTTGCAAATATTTGCTTCCAGTTGGTGGGTTGTCTTTTCATTTTGTTCCTGGTTTCCTTTGACTTGCAGAAGCTCTTTAGTCAGATGAAGACCCATTTGTTTATTTTTCCTTTTGTTTCCCTTGCCTGAGTAGACATAGTATTCAAAAAGATGCTTCTAAGACTGATGTCAAAGAGTATACTGCCTATATTTTATTCTAGGAGTTTTATGGTTTCATGTCTTACCTTCAAGTCTTTAATCCATTTTGAGTTAATTTTTGTGTATAGTGAAAGATAATGGTCTACTTTCATTCTTTTGCATATGACTGTCCTGTTTTCCCAACACCATTTATTGAAAAGACTTTCTTTTCTCAATTGTATGTTCTTGGCTCCTTTGTCGAAGATTACCTGTCCATAAATGTGTGGTTTTATTTCTGGGCATTCAATTCTGTTCCATTGATCTGTGTTTCTGTTTTTGTACCAGTACCATGCTGTTTTGCTTACTATTTCTTTGTAGTATATTTTGAAGTCAGGGATTGTGATGCCTCCAGCTTTGTTCTTTTTTCTCAGAATTGCATTAGTTATTTGGGGTCTCTTGTTGCCCCATATGAATTTTAGGATTCTTTGTTCTATTTCCATGAAGAATGTCATTGGGATTCTGATTGGGGTTACATTGAATCTGTAGATTGCCTTAAGAAGTATGGACATTTTAATTATGTTTATCCTTCCAATCCATGTGCATGGAATATCATTCCATTTCTTTATGTCATCATCAATTTCTTTCAATAATGTCTTATAGTTTTCATTTACAGTTTACAGGTCTTTCTCCTCCTTGGTTAAATTTACTCCAGGATATTTTATTCCTTTGTTGCAATTGTAAATGGGATAGTATTCTTGAGTTCTCTTTCTGTTAGTTCAGTATTAGAGTATAGAAATGCAACTGATTTTTTAAAGTTGATTTTTCATCTTGCAATTTTGCTGTAGTTGTTGATTATTTCTAATAGTTTTCTAATGGATTCTTCAGGGTTCTGTCTATATAGAATCATGTCATCTGCAAACAGTGAGAGTTTCACTTCTTCCTTGCCAATTTGGATACCTTTTATTTCTTTTTCTTGCCTACTTGCTTTGGCCAAAACCTTCAGTGCTACTTTGAATAAGAGTGGTGAGGTTGGGCACTCTTGTCTTGTTCCTGTTCTCAGAGGGATGGCTTTCAGTTTTTCCCCATTGAGTGTGATGTTGACTATGGGTTTTTCATAAATGGCCTCTATTATGTTGAGGTGCTTTCCTTCTTTACCCATTTTATTGAGAGTTTTAATCATAAATGGATGTTGGATCTTATTGAATGCATTGTCTGCATCTATTAAGATGATCATGTGGTTTTTACTCCTTATCTTGTTAATTTGGTGAATCACGTGGATTGATTTGTGGATGTTGAACCATCCCTGTGTCCCTGGTATAAATCTCATTTGATCATGGTATATGCCCCTTTTAATGTATTGCTGTATTTTGCGAATATTTTGTTGAGGATTTTTGCATCTATGTTCATCAGCGATATTGGTCTGTAATTTTCCTTGTTTTTGTTATTCTTGTCTGGCTTTGGGATCAGGATGATGTTGGCCTTGTAGAATGAGTTAGGAAGTGTTTTGTCTTCTTCAATTTTTGGGGAATAGTTTGAGAAGGATAGGTATTAAATCTTCTTTGAATGTTTGGTAGAATTATCCTGACAAGCCGTCTGGTCCTGGATCTTTATTTTTGGGGAGATTTTGATTATTATTTCAATCTCTTTACTTGTAATTGGTCTATTCAGATTCTCTATTTCTTCTTGATTCAGTTTTGGGAGGTTGTATGAGTCTAATAATTTACCCATTTCTTCTAGATCCTCCAATTTGTTGGCATATAGTTTTTCGTAGTATGCTCTTGTAATCCTTTGTATTTTTGTGGTATCCATCATAATTTCTCCTCTTTCATTTCTAATTTTATTTATTTGAGCCTTCTCTCTTTTTTTCTTAATGAGTCTGGCTAAAGGTTTGTCAATTTTGTTTACCTACTCAAAGAACCAGCTCTTTGTTTCATTGATCCTTTCCACTTTTCTTTTTCTTTCAATTTCGTTTATTTCTGCCATAATTTTTATTATTTCCCTCCTTCTGCTGACTTTGAGCTTTGTTTGTTCTTTTTCTACTTCTGCTAGGTGTAGTTTAAGATTACTTATTTGAGATTTTTCTTGTTAGCTAAGGTGGGCCTGTATTGCTATGAATTTCCCTCTTAGGACTGCTGTTGCTGCATCCTATATGAATTGGTATGGTATATTTTCATTTTAATTTGTCTTCATATATTTTTTTATTTCTTCTTTAATTTCTTCATTGATCCATTGGTTTGGTTGTTGTTGTACCATTGTTGGTAGCATGTTGTTTAGTCTCCACATATTTGTCACTTTCCCAGCCTTTTTCTTGTAGTTGATTTCTAGTTTCATAGCATTATGGTCAGAAAAGATGCTTGATCTGATTTCAATCTTCTCAAATTTATTGAGGCTTGCCTTGTTTCCCAACATATAGTCTGTCTTTGAGAATGTTCCATGTGCACTTGAGAAGAATGTGTCCTCTGCTGATTTTGGATGGAGTGTTCTATGTGTCTATTAAGTGCATCTGGGCTAGGTTTTCATTTAATTTCACTATTTCCTTGTTGGCTTTCTGTCTAGATGATCTACCCATTGATGTAAGTGGGGTGTTGAGGTCCCCTACTGTTACTGTGTTGCTGTTAATTTCTCCTTTTAGTTCTGTTAATAGTTGCTTTATGTACTTTGGTGTTCCTGTGTTAGGTGCATAGATACTTGTAAGTGTTATGTCCTCTTGGAGGAGTGTCCTTTTTATCCTTATATACTGCCCATCTTTGTCTCTCATTGTCTTTTTTATCCTGAAGTGCACTTTGTCAGATATAAGTATGGCAACACCTGCTTTCTTTCATTTGCCATTAGCTTGGAGTATTATCTTCCATTCCTTCACTCTGAGCGAGTGTTTATCTTTAGAGCTGAGATATGTTTCCTGGATGCAGCATATTGTTAGGTCTTGTTTTTTAATCCATCCAGCCACTCTGTCTCTTTTGATTAGAGAATTCAATCCATCTACATTTAGAGTGATTATTGATATATGAGGCCTTAATACTGCCATTTTATCACTTGTTTTCCTTTTGTTCTAGATTTCCTTTGTTTTTTGTCTAATGTATTTTGGACTGCCAATTCAGTTTGGTGTTTCTCTATGATGGTTTTCTCAGTTTCCTCTTTATTTTTCATTTGTGTCTCTATTCAGATTTTTGGCTTAGTGGTTACTAGGAGGTTTGAATGAAAGATCTCATAGATGAGATAGTCCATTTTCTGAGTCTCTTATTTCCTTAGTCTAAGCAGTTTCTATTCCTTTCTCCTTCCCCATCTAAGTTATCATTGTGACAATTTACTCTGTTTTGTATTGCGAGTAAAACGAAATGATTATAGTTATTTTTATACTTTCCTTCCCTTTATTTTTAATGTTATAATTAAGTGTTTGCTAACCTTTTCTGATAGAGAGCTGCAACTTTTTAAATTTTGGCTGCCTATTTATCTCCTTGCTTAAGGCTTTGTAATTGCTTTCTTTTTTTTAGGTATGAGGTCCTTCTTGATCATTTCTTGTAGGGAGGGTCTTGTGGTGTTGAACCCCCTCAGCTTTTGTTTATCTGGAAAAGTTTTTATTCCTCCACCATATCTGAAGGATATTTTTGCTGGATAGAGTACTCTTGGCTGAAAGTTTTTGTCTTTCAGAATTTTGAATATATCACTCCACTCTCTCCTAGACTGTAAAGTTTCTGCTGGGAAATTCACTGAAAGCCTGATAGGGGTTCCTTTGTAGGTCATTTTCTTCTGCCTTGCTGCCCTTAGTAGTTTTTCTTTGTTATTGACTTTTGCAAGTTTTAATAATAATGCTTTGGAGAAGGTCTTTTTACATTGGTAATTAGGAGTAGTTCTGTTAGCTTGGTTTACATGTAATTCCAGCTCCCCCCCCCCCCCCAGGTTTGGGTAGTTCTCAGCTATTATTTCTTTGAATAAGTTCTCTGCTCCTTTATCTTTCTCTTCCCCCTCTGGAATACCTGTAATCTTTATGTTTCATTTCCTAATTGAGTCAGATATTTCCCAGAGAATTTCTTCATTTCTTTTCAGTCTTAGTTCTCTCTCCTCTTCCATCAGCAACATTTCCATATTTCTGTCCTCTAAATTACTGATTCTGTCCTCTATAATATCAGCTTTATTTTTTAAAGACTACAGATTTTTCTTGATTTCATTCATTGTGTTTTTTCATCTCCAACATTTCTGATTGGTGTTTTTTATAGTTTCAATCTCTTTTGTGAAGAATTCCCTCTGTTCATTAATTTTATTCCTGAGATCATTAAACTGTCTTTCTGAGTTTTCTTTTAACTCATTGAGTTTCTTTATGATATCTCTTTGAATTCTCTGTCATTTAGGTTGTAAATTTCTGTGACTTCAGGATTGATTTCTGGTTACTTGTCATTTTTCTTCTGGTTTGGAGTGTTAATATATTTCTTCGTGTTATGTGATGGGGTGGACTTTTGCTGTTGCATAGTGGTAATATCTGGTCGCAGATTCCACCTGCCACCACTGGGAGGGGAAGGAGCTGTGTTTTCTGGACCCCTCTGTGACCCCTGGCAGATGTGCCTGTCCTTTGGAAGCTGAGCCAACAGGGCCTATCTGCCTTTGTCCACTGGGCACTGCTACTTTACCCACATATGCACAAGCACTCTGGCAGGGATCCCCTATTCTGGCCGACAAGCTGAGCTGGTGCACCAGGTAGGGGGAAGGGGCACTTTCTTTTGTGAGCACAATCCCACATGCCCCCATTCTGTACTCACTGTCTGTTGGCTTGGACTACTCAGCTTGGTGTGGACACTCCCAAGATTGCTTAGCTGCCTTGGTGTGGAGCGTTTCCACAAGCTTGGAGACAGGTCCAAGAGCACAGTGTTCCCATGGAGGGCTGCCTTTTCCCTCTCCTCTTTTAAGTGCCACACGCCAGCCACCACGTGAGGTCCTGTGCCCTAGATCACTGCCACTCAGGAGTGAGAGGAGATCTCCTTACCTCATTCCACTGCCTCCTAGGGGGCCCAGCACCTGAACCTTCAGATGTGTGGCTGTGTGGATCACTCAGACATGTATTGTGTTGTGTGAATGTTCTCCTTAGTTTATGAACATCCTTAGTTTATGTCCTTAGTTTATGAACATCCTTAGTTTATGTCCTTTTCATTGTATCTTAGAGGGAAGAGATAAGAATAGAGCTCACTCTGTCATGATGCTGACACTGATCAGCCCTATATACATTTTTAAATAGACTTTACTTTTTAGAGAAAATTTAGATTCACAGGAAAATTAAGCAGAAAGTACAGTGTTCCCATATACTCCTTGCCCCCATGCACGTACAACCTCTGCCACTACCAACATCCTCACCAGAGTGATAAATTTCTTAGAATCAATAAAACTACTTTGACACATCATTATCACCCAAAGTCTGTAGTTTACATTAGAGTCCACTCTTGAAGTTGTTCATGAGATGGGTTTTCACAAATGTATAATGACATGTATCTAACTTTATAGTATCACAGAAAATAGTTTCACTGCCCTAAAACTTCACTGTGCTTTGCCTATTCATCCCTCTCTCTTCCCTAACTCCTGGCAACCACTGATTCCTTCACTGCCTCCATAGTTTTGTCTTTTCTAGAATGTTATATAGTTGGAATCATACAATATGTAGCTTTTTCAAATTGGCTTCTTTCACTGAGTAATATGCTTTTAATGTTCCTCTATGTCTTTTCATGGATTAATAGTACATTTCTTTTTAGTACTGAATAATATTCCATTGTCTGGATGTACCAGTTTATTTATCTATTCACCTACTGGAGGATGATTGCTTCTAAGTTTTGGCAATTATGAATAAATCTGCTATAAACATCTGTGTGCAAGCTTCTCTGTGGGCTCAAGTTTTCAACTCATATGGGTAAAACCGAGGAGTGCAATTGCTAGATTGTGTGGTAAGAGTATCTTTAGTTTTGTAAGAAACTGCCAAACTGTCTCTCAAAGTGGCTGTAATATTTTGCATTTCTCTTAGCAATGAATGAGAGTTCCTGTAGCTCCATATCCTGATCAACATTTGGTGTTGTCCATGTTTTGGGTTTGGCCATGCTAATAAGTGTGTAGTGGTATCTCATTGTTGTTTTAATTTGCAATTCTCTAATTACATATAATGTTGAGCATCTTTTCATATGCTTGATTTGCTATCTGTATATCTTTGGTGTGGTGTCCATATCTTTAGCTTATTTTTAATTGGGTTATTTGTTGTTTTCTTACTGTTGAGTTTTAAGTGTTCTTTGTATATTTTGGCTACCAGTTCTTTGTCAGATATGTGTTTTGAAAATATTTTCTCCCAGTCTGTGGTCTGTCTTCTCATTCTCTTGAAATTGAGTTTTGCAGAGTAGAAGTTTTCAATTTTAATGATGTACCACTTATCAATTATTTCTTCTGAGGATTGTGCTTTTGGTGTCATATCTAAAAACTCACTGCTTACAACATCACCTAGATTCTCTCTTATGTTATCTGCTAGAAATTTTATAGTTTTGCACTTTACATTTAGGTTTATTATTCATTTTGAGTTAATTTTTGTGAAAAAGAGAAGATCAGTATCTAAAATCTTTTTTAAAAGTGTTTTTTGCATATTTATGTCCAATTGTTTCAGTACAATTTGGTGAAAATAATATCCTTTCTCCTTTGAACTGCCTTTGCTTCTTTGTCAAAGATAAGGTGACTATATTTGTGTGGGTCTGTTTCTGGGTTCTCTATTCTTTCCATTGATCTATTTTTCTATTCTTTTGCTAATATCACACTGCATTGATTACTGTAGCTTTGAAGTTGGATAATGCAGTCTTTTGGCTTTGTTCTTTTGCATTGTTTTGGCTATTCTGGGTCTTTTGTCTTTCCATATAAACTTTAGAATCAGTTTGTTGATATCCACAAAGTAGCTTGCTGGGGTTTTGATTGGGATTATGTTGAATCTATAGATCAAATGGGAAGAACTGATGTCTTGACAATATTGAATCTTCCTATCCATGAATATGGAATACCCCTCCATTTATTTAAATCTTCTTTGATTTATTTCATCAGAGTTTCATAGTTTTTCTCACAAAAATCTTGTACATATCTTGTTAGATTTATATCTACATGTTTCTTTCTCTTTCTTTTTTTTTGTGCAAATGTAAATGCTGTGCTCCTAATTTCAAGTTTCAAATGCTCCTTGCTGGTATATGGGAAAGCAATTGACTTTTGCATATTAACCTTGTATCCTGAAACCTTGCTATAATGACCTACTATTTCTAACATTTGTTTTTGTTCTGTTTATCAATTTTTTCAGATTTTCTACAGAGACAATCATGTCATCTATGAACAAAGACAGTTTTACTTCTTCCTTCCCAATTTGTTTACCTTTTATTTTCCTTTCTTGTCTTATTGCATTAGTTATGATTTCCAGTATGATGTTGAATAGGAGTAGTGAGAGAGGACATCCTTGCCTTGTTCCTGATCTTAGGAGGAAAGCCTATCACCATTAAACATGATGGTTCATCATTAAGTATGATGTTAGTTGTAGGTTTTCTTGTAGTTTTTTAAAATAAAATTGAGGAAGTTTCCCTCTATTCCTAGTTTTCTGAGAGGTTTTGTTATGAATGGGTGTTGGATTTTATTAAATACTTTTTCTGTATTTATTGATATGGTTAGATGATTTTTCTTCTTTAGTTAGTAGATGTGATGGATTACATTAATTGCTTTTTGAATATTGAACCAGCCTTGCATAACTGGAATAAATCCCACTTGGCCATGTTGTATAACTCTCTTTACACATTGTTAGATAATTTGCTAATAGTTTGTTGAGCATTTTCACATCTGTGTTTATGAAAGATATTGGCCTGCTTTCTTTTCTTGGAATGTCTTCAACTGGTTTTATTATTACAGTAATGTTGACCACATAGAATGAGTTAAGAAGTGTTCCTTCTTCTATTTACTGGAACAGACTGTAGAGAATTGGAATAATTTCCTCCTTAAATATTTGGAAGAATTCACTAGTGAGACCATTTGGGCCTGGTGCTTTTTGTTTCAGAAGATTATTAATTATTGATCCAATTTATTTAATAGATATAAGCCAATTCAGATATTTATCTCTTTCTGTGAATTTTGGCAGACTGTCTCTTTCAAGAAATTGGCCTATTTTATCAGTTATCAAGTTTGTGGGCAGAGAGTTGTTCATAATAAAACTTTATTATTCTTTTTTTTTTTTTTAAAGATTGGCATCTGGGCTAACAACTGTTGCCAATCTTTTTTTTTTTTTTTTTTTTTTCTGCTTTATCTCCCCGAATCCCCGCTGTACACAGTTGTAAATCTTAGTTGCAGGTCCTTCTAGTTGTGGGATGTGGGATGCCACCTCAACGTGGCCTGATGAGTGGTGCCATGTCTGCGCCCAGGATCCAAACCCTGGGCTGCCGCAGCAGAGCATGCGAACTTAACCACTCGGCCATGGAGCTGGCCCCTATTATTCTTTTAACATATATGGGATCAGTAGTGATGGCTCCCCCTTTCATTCCTGATTTTAGTGATTTGTGTCTTCTCCCTTTTGTTCTTGGTTAGCTTAGAGAACCAAGGGGTTTATCAATTTCACTGATTTTGTTCAAAGAACCAGATTTTGACTTTATTATTTTTCTCTGTTGTTTTCCTGTTTTCAGTTTCATTGATTTCTGTTCTGATTTTTATTATTTCTTTTATTTTGCTTACTTTGGATTTAGTTTGCTTTTCCTTTTTTTGAGTCTCCCAGAAAATCAAAAATAAAGAAAGACAAAAGAAAGATTCTAAAAATTGGGATATATTTGAAATAATTATATTTAAAGGTGAGCTCTTTTAACACCAAATAAATATACAATAGTTGTATGTATAATGTATTTTGTGGGTATCAAGAAAAGAGTAATTTTAAGCCTTCATAAAATTGAGGTTGAGGCTAAATGGCTCTCATTAATACCGTCTAAAACTCTTTATCAATCTACCTACATACAAATGTATTTAAAATAATAATAATAACAACAAAATTATATGTACTATATTTGAACTTGCTTTTCTCTCCCTCTTAATAGTTGGGTTTTAGGAAGAGAATAAGGACGTAAACTGTTAAATTTTTACAGAACTTGTAAAATTAAAATTATCCTCTAATGTGTTTGTGCAAATTCACATTCCCATAGCATTATTTCAAAACACGTTTTCTAACACAGTTGCCCAGACTTGTTATTGTTAATTTTAGAAATATTTGTCAATCTAGTGGAGGGGAGAATATTGTGTATAACTATTTCAATTAGCATATCTTTAAATATACATCAAGTGGAGCTTCTTTTAGTATGTTTTTAGCCATTTGATTTTCTACCTTTGTGGACTGCCTGTACAGGTATTGGTTCAATTTTGTTTTTCCTTGCTGGTTGTCTTTTCTTACAGATGACTAATGATAATGTAAAGCACTTACATGGTAATTCTAAGTGCTAGGCATTTTAAAGCACTTTACATAGTAATTCAATCCTCACAGCAACGCTATAATGTTACTTATTAGCCCAAGAAAACTTAAATAATTGAAAATAGTCTTTCTGTATACCTTGGTTTTTGTTGGTTCTTTTATTAAAAATCTAGATTTTTTTCACTCATTCATTCACTCAAGAATAGTTATTGTGTGCTTACTACACGCTAATGCACTGGGTGTAATACAATTAATGAAGAAATATGATCCCTGTCCTCTGGGGGGAATTGGAGGGAAAATTGTCTAAATAAAATCTTTCTTAACCTAACGGGGAAAATTTCCCCTTCGAAGTCTGTATTGAGAGATAGTTTTGAGGTCAATGGCACAAAATTAGTTTTCCTTGGAACTGTGAAAGAGAGACACAAAAGAAGTGAACCATAAATGATTTGAACAGCAGAATGTCAGTCCTAACTCAAGGCTTAAGGAAAGTCATAACAACTGACCTCATTCAAAAAAATAAACGTGATTCTTTGACTCACTAAATAAATAAATTCTTAATCTTATAACCTATCGGTTGCAGGTGAGTTTCACATGGTGGGTAGTTTTATGCTGAAAGTGAGTTTATGAAATTCCATAAAGGAACAGGAAAGGGAGAGAAGAGAGTCACTCTTGCCAAACCCAAGAACAGAAGGAGAAATTTCATAGGAAGGAAAAAGCAACAATATTTTAGCAAGTTATGAATTTTTTCTCTTCAAATTTCTCTCCAAAATTCTACACTAAATATAGAAAAGCAGATGAACCCTAGTGAGTGAAAGTGGTTTCTAGATGCTGGGTTTATCTGAACTTGTTAAATTCAGCTTCCCCCTGGGAAGAAAAATTGTGGAGGCCGGAGGGAGGGAGTGGAGATGGAGTTGCTGAACTGGCCTGCCCAAAGTCACACGGTGAATGGGACAGAGCCACAACCAGGACCCAGGAATCCTGGGTCCTGCACTAGTGGAGATTTCCCCATCCAGCCCTTCTCACTGTTGGTGGTAGCCACGCTAAATCGACCTTACACTCAATCTAATCTAGAATGAAAACGGCCCTGTCAGGGTGCTTGTATTTTTTTCTTTTTACCTTTTTCCAAATCGTTTTCTCCCATTGCTGTATGTCGCAGACTGGTCAATGCCAAGCCCCAGAGAAGCCCAAGAGAGAAATGAAGGCGTCTCCTAGGAGTCCAGCATATTTCAGAAACAAATATAAGAGAATCACAGAGCTAAGTTTCCTTGTTTCCTGCTCCTTCCCAGGAAACAGGAATCCCGGGATGTTCTATTTAGGAGGTAGGGAATTGGGCCCATCGAATGCAGAATGCAACGGCAGAGAGACCCTAGTTTCTGGGAGAACAGAAAACGGTTGGCTGGAGCGAATTCAGCAAATCAGGGTTGAAATCCTGGCTCTGTTCATTCATCCATTCGTGTGTTCAACAAGGATCTACCTATTTAATACATAAGCACACTGGTTTTACCTGTTCATTTCACGTGTGCCAAGTAACCGAACCACTGGAAGCGTCATCTATTAGTTTTGTGGTTGCTGTGAAATGTACCTAAAAATATCTGATTGTGGGTATGATTGTGAAGATTGTATCACGATTAAACCAGAGAAAAGGCAATTAGATACAGTACTACTAAAGAAGGAAATGTGGGGATGAAGAACTTGATTCTGCATAGTTGCACATGACGAGGTGGCCGAGTGGTTAAGGCGATGGACTGCTAATCCATTGTGCTCTGCACGCGTGGGTTCGAATCCCACCCTCGTCGTGAGGCTTCCCAAACCTTTAAGGAAAACCGTAGCTTTGTAAAAACTGACTACTCAGCGTTTACCTTTGGTGGGTTAATTGTTCATTGGCTGTAAATTTAGTAAATTGTTTGACTTCTGCGGTAATTAGTTTCTCAGTATTAATACTTTCTGGAGTCCCAGGGGCTGTTCCTCTTCAGTAGCACTTGCAGTTTTAAGTTACCAGCTGAATCATTTGAAAAGTGTTTACTTTCACCATCTAAAGTGGTAATTTCCTTGAGGGCAGGAAACATATTCATACTCACCACGCAGTCTCCAGGTCTTTTGAGGAAGCAACTGAATAATTACTTGAGAGATATAGAAAAACATTGCCTAACGAACTTAAAATGATAAAATCGTCCAGAGAGAGGTAGGCAACGAATTATTTATATTGTATTTTGCAGGACATTTTCAGCCTAGTTTTAACTGTACTGCAATTTTCACGTTTGCTAATTTAAAGTGTCCTCCTCCCAATAAAATACTTAACGATTACTGCTAAAGATCTCTGACTTTGAGGAAGAGGGTATGTCTCTGCTTAAAGACACAAGACCGAAAATACACCCCACACCACATTCCCAGTTAGATCCACAGATTCCCTCTTTAGCAAGACAGAAAAGAATGCCAATATTCTGTAGTTTCTGCTTGTCATTTCCATCTTGTGTGGGTTTTGGGGAAAAACTCTTCCTTGTATTTCTTTCTTTTGTTTAACTTTTTGAATAGGCATTACATTTACATGGTTCCAAAGGTACAAAAAGCTATACAACAAAATCTTGCAGTCATCGTTATTCCACAACCATCTAATTACATTCCCCACAGATAATTATGTTAGTAATTCCTTCCAGAATCATATTAAGCATATATGAATTTTTATATTACATAAAATAATAATGTTTTTATCTCAAAAAGAGATGACACAAATGATAACATACTATGCACATTGGTCTGTACTTTGCCTTTTCCCCTAACCAATATATCTTGGAAAGCTTTCCACATCATAACAAAAAGTGATACCTTATTCTTTTCCAAGGATGCATGGTATTCCAACGTATGGATTACTATATATTATTTAAGCAGCCCTCTATTGGACATTTAGGTTTTTCACATCTTTTGCTATTACAAACTATGCTGCAATGAATAACTTTATATATAATTTTGAATGTATGCGTCTGTAATACTGTAAAGTAAATTTTTAGGAATGAGTTTGCCATGTCCTAGGATATAGACATTTGAAATATTGCCAAATTGCCCTCCAAAAGAATTTTGTTAATCTACACTCCCAGTCAGTAATGATGGAAGTCCTTGCTCCCCTCACCTTCCTCAACATAATGTGTTGTCAACCTTGGGGTCTCTGTTAATTTAGTAGGTGAAAGTGACATTGCCGTGCAATTTAATTTTCATTTCTCTTATTACAACAAAATATTTGTTACATTTATAAAAATAGAATCACTTTTGCTTTTATTCATTTGATCTTCCTTTTTTTTTTTCTTTTCTTTCTTTCTTTCTCTCTCTCTTTTTTTTTTTTTTGGAAGCTGAAAGCAATATTTGAAGTGCGGTCTTCAGACTGCTTCATGTGCTTGCTGTGAATAAAGAATTCTGGACCTCATTCTTGACCTGTTAAATTGTGATCTCAGGGAGTGTGACCTAGAATCTGTGATTTAATAAATCATCCAAATATTTATTATGTTAACTTTAAAGCATTGTATATGGCTGAGGTATCTACATGTTACATCCAATCACCCAGAATTCTCTTTATTTCCATAAATGTCCAACCCAGGAAAGCTACTCCTGCCTTCAATCTTCCTAGTCACATATTTCGTATCTTGGACAGACTCGAAAATCTGTTTTCATGTCCTCAGGAAATTGTCTGCCATTAATTCTTCCAGTCCTCTACTCTGGACACACCTTCTCTACACGGTGTATTGCATCCTCAAGTCCTGAGTTAAATCTTCTCAGATAAAGAAATTTTCCTGGGATGTATCTGTAAATCTTTGAGGGAACCGTCGAAGAAAAATTGCATCAGATGGAGTTAAACAGGCCAGGAAGACTTTACTTAAGACTATTACAATAGAGGAGAGAGGCTGAACTCAACTTAGTACAGCAGAGGCATCTGGGGATTTATAGCCAGTGCGCAACATATGGGAATCATTGGATGGGAAATTACTAAAAGGAACTTGATCAAATATCAGGAGTGGAGGTATTGGATATCAAGGGGGCTAAGAGTTCTCAATAAAGTGGCTATCAGGATTCTTGCCCAAATTGGACTTATTAGTATTCTTTACTAAAATTGGATTTGGCAGGCCAAGATGGGGCATAGTTTAGAAGACGGCTCAGAGGAACCTAAATTTGGGTCAAGGAGGGGGTCCTTGTCAACCTGAGGATCCCCTCAGCTTCCTGAAGGTATAGGAGACCCACAGAGGATGTAAAGTACTAGCAGAGGTGCCCACATGCTCTCCAAGCCTCTCTCACGTGTTTGTGGCTCGTTCCACCTCCTGTAGCAGCTGCTCTTGCCCTTCCCTTCAGTCCTGGGTGACTTGGGTGCAGGCACCTCTCCAGTCAGGTCTTTTTCACCACCTTAATTTAGAACCTTGGAATAAATTCTAGTAACTGGATTTGAGCTAGGATAAGTGGGTCTTTGATGCTGGATATGATCACAGTGATTACATCATTAAATTCTTTTTCAAGATTTGGGAAGAAGTGGTCCTCCCTTATGTTACAGTTATATTATAAATTCCTAGGAGTGTGGTTGGAAATCTGGGATCTATTTGACGAGTTGACTTTGGGTTAGGATGTCAGTGCTGTGGATGGCTGAGAGAGCTAGAGGCTGGAGGTGGTGATGTTTGGAAGAAGAACTGCAGTTATAAATTTCCCACACACAGAAGGCTTATTAGGCTATCGCAGAAATGAGAGGATAATTTGGGGGAGACCTCACAACATTAGCATCAACAAAGTGGAAAGAAGGCAGGACCACATCTGCTAAAGAAACACCCCAAGTAGAAATTGTTGTTTCCCTCTGCAATCAGCATCCTTACATTCCATATAAGAGGAGGTACGATCAATCACCCATAGTGGAACCGAAAGAACCTGTTTTCATCAGCATAGTAACCTTCATTTGTTACAGATTCTGTGTGTAACCAATAGTAATTCATAACGCAAGCTAGTGAAATATTTACATTTTAATGCATTATTGGAACTGGTGAGAGTAGAACTTGATTTGCTTTTGTGTTGCATATGAGAATACTATAATACCGACATAATAAGGACCCTGAAAATATTATGGATCACTGAATTTAAAGGTTGTCTCTTATGACGTAGAAGAGATTAATTTGTACAGAACACAGATGCCTGTCTCTTCCTAATTTAGTTCCTGGCCTGCTGAAGGAAATCGTTCCTCCCTCCAGCTCACGTTTCTCACTCCATTCTAAGGGCAAAGCGAGCGTCTGTCTGGAACTTTCCTGACATTCCAGGTTTGGTCAGCTTCATCTCCAACTCTTCCCCTGTCTACACACTGAGAGTAATTTTTCGCGGGGACATTTCTTGTCCCTGAGCCTCAGCTTCGCGAAACAGTTCCCTGGGTGCGAGTGTTCGGCAGTTTCAGGGAAGGATGCGGTCAGAGGTTCGCTCCACTTCCCCCAGACCGCAGGGGCGGGAGAGACCAGAGGCCGGCGGAAGGGTGAAGGCAGAAGACCTTCCACCGCCACTGCCTTCCTCTCCCACACACGCTTGGATTCCTCTCTGGGCCCCTCCACTGCGTGTAGCCCTTTCTGAGCGCTTTACTCACAACACATGCGGGCGATTGGTGATGAACTGGGAGTGCCAGCTCCCGGCGCGGGGGGCCCACGACCCGTGGGGCAGTGACTTTCCCGCCGGCCAGGGGGCCGAGCCGCTTGGACTGCAGGAACCTCGCGCTCCGCTGTTGCCGGCTTTTGACGAGTTTCCAGGCCGGCTTTGCAGTTTGGGGTGGATGGTGAGGACGAGAAGGAACGAGAGAAAGCAGAAGAGAGTGAAATGTCTCGGAGAAAGGGGGATGGCGAGAGGGGGTGACAAGTGAGCCGGGACGTGAGGTTCACAGCGAAGACCGTGCGCCCGGGGCCCGAGGCTCGGAAACGCCGCGCGGGGGTTTCGGCTCAGGAGCGGCAAGGAAGCCTTTGTACCTGCAGATCTGGGGGAGGTGGTGTCTCCATCACAGGAATTGGGCGCTGCTGGAGCTTTTCCGTCGGGGCCCCTGAGAAGTTCGTGAGTTCGCTGGGAGCGGCGATCGTTTCTAGTCAGTTCCTTGCTGGCAAAGTTTGTGCGCTTTGAAAGCTGAATTTAAAAGAATCCGATACTTCCCAGATGAAAGTATTGAGTTCTTATGTTTGAATAGAGTAGGAGAACCGAATACTGCTGCATACGCCCACAGATGTGTAAACAGAGGAAGCGTTATTTCACGTTCGAATGTCATTCCAGAACTATAAAAGGTTCTTCTGAGAGGCCCCACCGAGATTCGAACTCGGATTGCTGGATTCAAAGTCCAGAGTGCTAACCATTACACCATGGGACCAACCGAAAAGGTTAGCGACCCTCCCTAGCCGTGATTAAAATATCTTAAAATATCTTCTCGATAGTAACTTCGCAGTGGCTTCAACCCAGAAGCGTTAGGTCAGGCTTCAGTGAGACCACACCGATAATGAAATCTGATGCTTTGTTCTTGCTGGAGAAGAGGCGATGGGCAAAACACAATTCAGGGCAATTGGGGCGCTCTCCCCTGAGCTCCTGCAGGGAGCGTAAGTTAACTTTCAGAAGATAGCAGGGGTGGATCCACATTTTGTGAGGTCTAAAGTTTACACAATTTAGGGAGTCCTCTTTAAGAAAAAGAATAGATATTATCAACACAAAATTAGATATAGACACTCCAAGGAGTATATGATGTATCTGATGATAAGTTGGAGTAGAAAGAGGCAGCAGTCTTAACTGATCTCCGTTATAATATACTTTTGCAAGTTTTACAAAAACATGTTTCATACAGGGCGACCCCTTCCAGGTCCTTAGAAAGGGTTCATGCAAGTGAGAGGTCTTGACGCACTTCATGAGGCTTACGATAAACACCCCTCTGAAGAGCAGTTTGGCAACATCTATCAAAATAATCTCTATCTCAGCAATTGTTCTTTAAAAAGCCATTCTACAGAAATGCAAACACCTAAGGATGCTTATTGTAACATTTTGCAATATCAGAAACTTGAAAATGTGCCTGCCCACTTAATTGAAATAATATACAGCTACTAAAAAGAATGGGATAGAGGTAGGTACCCACATGTTGGCTTGGCAGTTTCTGGAGAGGATTTAGTCTAAGTTTAAAACAAACAAACAAAATCCAGCAATTTGCTGAATTGTAATACGCAGCATGACCTAATTTTTATGTCATAATTTCTGTTTCTATATTAATTTTTAAATAGGTTTAAGGAATATATACCAAACTCTTGGCATGAACTTTTCTGAGAAATGGAATTGGGGATGAAGGAGTTTTTCACTTACGCTGTGTTCACTTTTGTGATATATATATTTTTTATTTACAGGTGTATATCACTTTAGTAGTTAAAAGGGAAAATCTACAAAAAAAATTAACGTCCTTCAGTTGAGGACTTAGAAGTCATGTTTACTCCATGTTTGACTGCCTACTGTGTTCAGCACGGTGGTGATGATGGCATGCAGAAAACGAAAGAGGTAGAAGATAGAAGACCTGACTGCAAAGGATTAACAGATGGTTAGGGGAAAACCATAAAAGATAATTGCAAAGTGTTAATAGTGGCTGGGAAAATGAATGAGGAAGCTCCATCCGTGTCCTTTGAGGATCTGATGGCTCCGGCACATAGACAAAACTTTTATATACAATTTCATTGAGTTTAGCGACTCACTCAAGACCGCTTACAGAACCCAAGGATAAGAATTTTTGATTTGGAGATTTCCAAAAAACATGTTCTGATTCTTCAAAGCCTCTTGAATCAGAAATGCCAAAATGTGAGTAATCAATAAGGACCAAAGAAGAAGGAAAGAGAGAGTGGGGAAAGAGAGCCATTCAGTAATTCAACAAATATTCCTCGGGCATCTGTTATTTATTGAGCGCTCTTAACAAGGCCGTTGGGGCAGGCTGGGTAGGGAGGAGGACGAGGAATCGTCTGGCACTTGCGATGATTCCTATGCTTCTAGATCTCTGGCAGAATCTGGTGGCCGCAGGCTTTTCCTCTTGCAATAGCGTTTTCTCTTTGGTTAACTGCATCCATTCTAGCACTGCCAGCTCCCTGCACTTTCAAATACCTTGCCTGGCAGAGCACGTGGTGAAGGAGCATGAGCCAGGAGGGAATTTTCTGGTTGCTCCTCGCTAGTGACTCTCTAGGCTCTGAAAACACGTCTATATTTTGCTTGCTGGTTTTCTGGGGCTAGTTTCCCACAATTGTATACAGCACCGCTCACAGAGCCAGAACAGGCAGAAATAGCCACTGCTGTCATTAGGGCGAAGCTCGCTCTTCACGGGTTTTCCCATCCATAAAAGGGAAAGATGGGACTAGATCTTACAGTTCTTTTTTAAGCCTGACTTGCGGTGACCGGGAAAGGAGACAGTGGCCCAGAACTGTCTAGAAAAGGCCGGGTGGAGCCTACAAACTCGCTGACTTGGCTTTCGCAGCAGGGATGCTCTTCTACGTTTGTTTTAGGACACAAGGTGAGTACCGCAGTCTGAGCGCCAGCGAAGGTCTATCACCGTGACAAGAAAACCCAGAGCAGCCTCAACACTAGTGCTACTCACACTGAGAAACTCTTTTCACCGGATGACAGATAACTGGGTAACTCGAGAGTTAAGTTTCTGTACAGTTTACAGAGTACTTGCCGCACGTTGACCAGTCCGCGTTACCACAACCACAGAGATGATTGCACCGCCTGGAATCCTAGAGCGGACCGGAAGTGAGGGCAGCTTCCCGGGCCTGGAGGGAACGTGCTGGGGCCTGCGGCGGGTGTGTCAAGGGAGCGGTACCCTCGGCCCGCTTCTCCGGCTTTGCGCGAGAGGGTTTGAGCTCCTCATAGGTGGAAGCTGCGGCTGAGGGAAGGCTGCGTCTGTGCGGCGACAATCGGGCTTCCTCCACACGGCTCGTTGTGGGGGAGGAGCCCCTCTCCATCCCCGCCCTGGCCTGGGCTACCAGGAGCTCCGGTTTCAGAGCGACCTTCTCTCTAGTTTCCTTGCCCCACCTCGTATACCCAGGCTTTATTTAGGGCCAAAGTGTCCTTGATAACCTGACTTTACTGTCTCGCAAGTAACCTGCCACTCAATTTGTGACCCTGCAGCTTTAGTGAGTATTTCTGTGCTCACTATTTCCGGTCTTGTCAGAGGATGGCTTCACTTTCAAAGGAATTGTTCGAGTAACAGCCCTGTGTTGTCACGCAAACAAATCCTTTTTCACTGCATCTGTAATTTTTCTCTGGTAACAGTCTTCTTATATCGAAAACTTTCCTGATCAAAGATTAAGTGGGGACTTCAAGTAAAATCACCCATCTGCCTAGACCCCAATTGGAGAGAGCATTCCTCTGAGCTGTCTAAGCTTAGGATGGCTGTGGCCTCCAGGGCCCTTCCAGCCTTGGCTGGCCAGGCATCAGAGGAACAAGGGGAGATTATCAAAGTAAAAGTTAAAGAAGAAGATCATGTTTGGGATCAGGAATCCTACCTACAGAAGAATTTGTCTGATAACAGGGAACTCTCTCGTCAGCGCTTCAGGCAGTTCTGCTATCACGAGACACCTGGACCCAGGGAGGCTCTGAGCCAACTGCGGGAACTTTGCAGTCAGTGGCTGAGCCCAGAGATACATACCAAGGAGCAGATCCTGGAATTGTTGGTGCTGGAGCAGTTCCTGACCATCCTGCCTGAGGAGCTCCAGGCTTGGGTGCGGGAGCATAATCCTAAGAGTGGAGAGGAGGTGGTGACTGTGCTGGAAGATTTGGAGAGGGAGCTTGATGAACCTAGACAGCAGGTGAGAAATCGGAGGGGCCATCTTCTTTGGAGAATTTTGAGTGCATGGGTCCAAAACAGAGTAAGTGGGATTAACTTCATACTGGTGGCTGCAAATTCTGGTTTGGGGTATTAGTATTTGATCATCGGTGTAGATGAATAGATTCATGCTTTTGGGATAACAACTTTCATGTAAGTGATAGCTGATCCAAATAAGTAGATGATTTAACCAAATGGGAAACCTTGATCTATTGCTTACCCGTATAAAATATATTTTATTTAGTCACTGTGAGATTAAAGTAGTGCTCTCTTCTTATGATGCCCACTACTTTTACCATATATGAAAATAAATCAGTATAAGAATATAAGGAACACCTTCTGGGAGAGATAAATAAAGAAGTAGCCAATTTAATGGAAATGGTGAATCATAAGATCTGGGTTCTGTGATAGGTTCTGTCACTAATTAACTGTGTACCTTGGACATATCACATCTTCTCTGAGCTTTAATGTCTTCATCTGTATAATGAAGAGATTAATTGCATCATTTTCTAGATGCTTTTCAGTACTTGGAGTTATTGGTATGTGAGGTGTATTGAGCCCAGTATTCTGTCTTTTACAATTATGCTAGAGGTTATTTTTAAAAGAGTATACTTGCCTTCTGTGACAGTAATTGTAGAACATTATGAATATTGCTAAACTTTCTTACATTTCTATACTGATACTATGCATACATTTATCTGAACTCTTTTTGAATATGAACATTTCATGTATACAGTCTGATCTGTTAAAACACGTTTTTCTGGAATGCAAAATCTTTCATATGAGATTGGTGAATAGGGAAGTGAGTCAGTATAATGCTGAAATTATACTGGCTCATACATGAGTTTTCCTAGCAAGGTGATATTTTGGGCCACAAGGTATCCGATGATAGCTGAATGCAGCAAGTTGTGAAGACATATGGTACTGTATATAATGCCCATTCACTTCCACATCCTTTCTCTTGGCTCTCTTGGACACAATCTCTGTTTTGGAAGTGCTTATTTGCATGCTGCTACCCGCCCCCCCCCATCTTTGTGCATTTTTTGCTAAACTTTTTTGTATTCCAGAAAATGAACAAGCAAAGGGGTTTGCGGGTGCCACAGAAGCATACTGGTGATAAAATTTCTGCTTGTGAGTGTAAAAGAAGAAAAGCTTTAACAATTGAAGAAAAGCTCAAAGTTATAAAATGTTTTGAAAGAAAGAACCTGTGACATTGGTCGTGCAAACAGCATAAAGGAATCAACTTTGCATACAATTACAGATGCTGCTGGGAAAATAAGAGAAAGTTATCTAGCTGGAAGAACTGCCAGTGCTACAAAATCTGTTAGAACAAGGCATAAGGAAATGGAATATTTGTTAAGTGTGTGGATTGAATACCAAACAAAGACGCAATCAGGGGCAACCCTTCTCAAAATTAAAGAGAAAGCCTTGGCATTACATGAAGACTTTGAGAAAAAAGCTGAAAGTCCTGCAGAAGTGCCTTCATTTAGTGCAAGTAGTGGCTGGGTTAGTGGCTTCAAGAACCACTGTGCTTTCCACATTGTTAAGCTCTCTGATGAAGCTGTGAGTGCAGATGAAGAAGCTGCAGACATTCCCCCTAGTGTTAAGAAATTTGATTGGTGAAGAAGGCTATACCCTGGATCAGATTTTTAATATTGATGAAATGAGTATCAATTGGAAGTAAATACCCTCAAAGGCCTATATCTCAAAGGAGGAAATACAAGCTCCAGGGTTTAAGGCTACAAAAGATCAACTGACTGTGATGCTGGGTGCAAATGCCAGAGGAGACTTAAAGCTAAAAAGCCTGCTGTGAGTTATCACTGCCAACCCACAAGCTTTGGAACGAATGTAAAGACTAGCCTTGGTGTCTACTATAGGTCTAGCAAGAGAGGCTGGGTGACAGGGCAGATATTTACTGATCTCTTTTTTGTAGATGAGTTAAAAAAAACATTGCAAGAGGAAAAATTTGTCTCTCAAAATTCTTTTAATTCTCAGTAATACACCAAGCCATCCTCTAACAGCTGCTGAGCTTTCTTCCAATATTAAAGGTCTCTTTTTACCTCCTAATACAACTTCTTTACTCCAGCCCCTTGATCAGGGTGTGATTGCAGCCTTCAAAGCTTATCATTTAAGGAAAACATTCAAGATGTTTATTGCATCAACAGGGGGTGACAATGCACACACGGTTTTTGAATTCTGGAATCAATTCAACATTAAACTTGCAACTGATATATTGCAGAAGCCCGAAATGATGTCACAAAAGCCTGCTTGCATGGGATATGGCATAAAATTCTCCCTTATTTAATTCATGATTCTAAAGGCTTTGAACCTTAAGAAGAACTGCCCCAAATCAAAGCAAGCTGTGATGCTCTTGCAGAGGAGGTTGGATTTGAAGAAGTTGAGAGGGAAGATATTGAGGAGCTGCTGCAATCTCATGCAGAAGTTCTGTCTACACAAGAGCTACAACAGTTAGTTGCTGAGGCACAAATGGAAGGTGTGCAAGACGATGAGGCAGTTCAGCAAGCTGCCCCACAAGAGCTTTTCACTCCTCAGTTATCTTCTGTTTTAAGTATGACAGAGAAGCAGTTGCAGTGGATAGAAGATAATGACTACAATGCAGGACACAGCAGGATTGCACTTCATGGTATTAGGTCCTATTTGGAGCCATATAAGCAGCTTCTTTATGAAGGAAGTAAAATGTTTAAGCAGCAACAATTGGCTATCTTTTTATAAGCCAAGGTCAAAGAAAGAAAACAAGACGATGAGCCAGAACCATCATTACATTTCTTGTACTATCACTCCATTTCTTGGAAAGTGTGCAGTGCTTCTCCACCTGAAATGATGATGCTGTCCCTCTCCCCTTGCCTTACCCTTTCCTTTCACCCCTTTCTAACAAGATACCATCACCTTTCTAAGGTAAAATCCTATACTTAATGTAATATTTCTTTCGTTAATACGTCTTTTTTGACTATACTTGTATTTTTGCTGGACTTGCTATAGTTTTACTAGTGCTCTGGTGACAAAGTTGTGTAGATTTTAAATAGTCTACTCTGTAACTTTATTTTCTCCATAAATCCTGTTTTTGTGCTCTTTTGCAGAAAGCATGTTTTTTCATGGTTCGTCTATTATGTTATAGCATAGATGCCTGTCCAGGTGGCCTCTTACCTCTAGGCAGCACACCTTTTCCTTTTGTTTGAGATAAACAGTATTGAGGTTTTTCCCTTAAGATGTGCCTGTAACTTTAGAATTTCTCTCTTCTAGCTTTGTTGGAAAATGCAGCACTTGGTAGGACTTGGCGTTTGGTCAGTCCTGAGTGATGTTCAGGGTTACTCCTGATCCTGTTTGATAGTTTTTCATGACTCAGTGTTATAGACATTTCCTAGTCTTTCTGAATATCAAATATGCATAAATGTTTCTCCTTTTTTCTTGTTCCTGTGTGATTTCTGAAAGGAGAAAATGCCATTGTTGCAGACACTTTTAGCTGCCAACCCAATATCTATTCTCCCCTTCTTTCTTCCTTAAAGAATGCTTTGTTTCATCTTGGCAATGTACCTAACTAAATACTTTTGCAGCTTTTTTTATACTAGAGTTGACCGTGCAACGTAGTTCTGGCCAGGAAGAAATAAGCATATTTTGGGGGGTTTCTGGGGAAGTTTTTACTTTCCTTATAAAATGAGACAGATGTGTTTAGTTCTGCCTTTTCCCACTTCCTGTCTTGAACATGAATGTGATATCTGGAGCTGTGGTAGCCATCTTGTGACCATGAAGTGATGATAAGCATGAGGACAAATACCAATATGTTAAGAATGGCAGAGCAGAATTATAAAGACAGCTAGAGTCCCTGACAAAACTGTTAGATAAGTGAGTCAGTGCCAACAACCCTCCTCTGGACTTCTTGTCACTTGACAAAAATAAACCCCTATTGGTTTAAGCCTAAGTTGGGTGTCCTAATTGGGAAATATATGCATTTCTAATGAATACAACCAAGTTTACTCCACCATTTTACAACCAAATGTTTCCTACTAGAATTTTTTTTTTTTAAATCAAATGTAGAACTCATATAGTGAAAGGCAAATGACTGTCATAACCAGTTGGAAGTAATTTCAGTTTTGTAACTTGTTACTGCCCTCCCCAAGGCACCCTTTAAACTTCTGTGGTAGAGGCCAAGTGGAATTCCTCTTATTCCTTCTAAGACCAGGCTGACCTACCTTGGACTAGTCCCTCTGTTGGAAAAGTAGAGGAATCAAGAGGCTAGATATGTGTTTGTGTGCCTGTGTGTGCGTGTGCGCATGAGCACCTGCTTGCCCAGTTGGGGAGGAGGAGTCAGTGGGAAATCCATCACAATGAGCCATATCTATATTTTGGTTCATATCTTAGTTGCTCTAAGGGCTGATTGTGCTTGTACTAACTTTACAGAATTGATATGATTGTTTAGTTATAAGCAGCAGGTTACCCTGTCTCCCAGATGACTTATATCTCTCACTCCAGGATCCTGTTTCCTCCAATTATGGAAAGATTTGAGCCAACTGAAATGCATGCCGTTATATTATACAAAGAAATCTACGTAAGATATCTTATTCTTAAGATCAGAGAAGGGAAAATCTTAACCAAAAGTAACTGGCTCAACCATTTCATGAATTTTGTTTTAAAAGAAAATTAATTTGGTTTCTTGTATACTTTGTACAGTCTAAGAAGAGAGAGTAAGTCTATAACACAGTGTTCACCTTGGGAGAAAGGAGCGTGACACATAAATTCCTTAAATCCCACCATGACGTTATAATACACCATTGCTTTCATGTCCTCATATACCATTGAATATTTCCTTTTGGAATATTCTGGTTTATGTTCAACTTGAGTTCAATATCTGTGGACATTTTCCAGCAATGCAGCAGAGTAAGTTCTACCACTCACACCTTTTACTGTTAACTTTATTTCAGCATCTTGTTCTGCCCAGTGAATCTCAATTATTAGAGTTCATAGTTCTGACAGTATTTGTTCTCCACCGACCAATGGTCTGTAGAATTGGGGAAAAAAGAAAAAGATCGACACTGTTGTTGCCATACAATCAAAAATAGTTACGGTTTAATGTTAGGTGGGTCAGAAAAGTTGTCTCCACAATGCCTTATGTTTTAATTTCTATGGATATTGCTGATGAATATAAAGTCATCTGTAATCTACTGGACATTTTAAAATATAACATTTTCACTAGCTGACACCTGAATATTGGCATGGCCTCTCTTTTTCTTTTCTTTTTATTTATTTATTTATTTATTTATTTATTTGAGGAAGATTAGCCCTGAGCTAACGTCTGCTGCCAATCCTCCTCTTTTTGCTGAGGAAGACTGGTCCTGAGCTAACATCCATGCCCATCTTCCTCTACTTTATATGTGGGATCCCTGCCACAGCATGGCTTGCCAAGCAGTGTATAGGTTCACACCTGGGATTCAAACCAGCAAACCCCGGGCTGCCAAAGCAGAACGTGTGAACTTAACTGCTGCACCATTTGGCCAGCCCTTCTTTTTAATTTTTAAAGAGAAAAGAATCACAACAGCATTTAGCATAGGAAATGATGGGATGGCACTAATACACGTTATTACCTTCATTAACTTTCCTAATCCAGCAAAAATTAGGCAGTTCTATTGCCAATTATAGGATAACCCTTGATTATTTAACCTAGCATTTTTTTTCAATGTACACAAAAGGGGAATTGGCCAGCCAGCTTAAATAAATCAGGACACGAAGGTCAGTATTTATGGTAATTTGAGTTGTGTTCACAAATTCATTCAGTACTTTTGTAATTGAGATTGATCAATGAATAACATTTTTAAGGCAGTATTATGAACATCCCTGTGTATTATAATTGACTTTTTTTACTCATTTCATGGCAACTTCTCCTTTTATAGTATCATGGATAAAAAGCCTTTCTTTTCCTTAACATGTTTGATTTGTTTTAATTTGCTTTGTTTTGGTTTTGTTTTCCATTGCTTGGCTTGTCCTTGCTTGGTAGTGAAAATCTCAACACGAGCTCAGATATCCATGAAGGCATCACTTCCAAACCATAAAATATTCCAGATTTATTTTATTTTCCCTGTGCCAGGTCCAGATAATCTACATACAAAAAGCTCATATCTGAATGTATAAAGTACTACAAATCAATTTTAAAAAAGACAGATACCCCTATAGAAAAATTAACAAAAGACTTGAACATGCACTTTACAAAAAAAAAGGATAATCAGTTAGCCAATAAAATTGTAAAACAATTAATCTTAGTAATCAGAAAAATGCAAATTAAAACATGTGGAACCACTTTATTGTAACCATTGTGGATTAAATTAAAATTGCTGACATGACCAAATTTTGGTAAGGATGCTGAGCTACTGGAATGCTTATGTACTACTGGTAGTAATAAGTTAAGACACCTTTGTAAATATCTACCATGTATAAGCATATTCTATGATCCAGCAAACCCGCTACAAGGTATATATCTAACAGAAACACATTCAAAGACATGTAAATTAATGTTAATAGCAGCATTATTATAATTGCCAAAAACTGTAAACAACTCAAATGCCCATTAAAAGAGGAGTGGATGAATATATTATGGTATATTTGTACAGTTGAGGACTATACAACAATGAAAATGAATGAACAACTGCTACATTCAACAATGTGGATGAATTTCACAAACATAATGTTGAGCAAAAGAAGCCAGACAAAAATAAATACATATTGTATGATTCTGTTTACTAAAGTTCCAAAAGCAAAATGAGAGTCAGCCCCCCACTTAAACTAGTGGTTAAGTTTGGTGCGCTCCACTTCGGCGGCCCAGCTTTGGTTCGCAGGCACAGACATACAGCACTCTGTTAGCAGCCGTGCTGTGCTGGCAGCCCACATACCGAAAAAGAGAGGAAGATTGGCACAGATGTTAGCTCAGGGTGAATCTTCAGCAAAAAAACAAAAAAGCAAAATGAAGCTGGTGATATCAGAGTAGTAGTTACTTTGGGGGGAGAGGAGGGCACAAGTAACCTTCTAAGATGCTGATAATGTACTATTTTTTTTACCTGGGTGTTTCACTTTGTGATAAGTCATTCTGCTTTAAACTTATGAGCTGTGTTCTTTATTCTAAGTTTATAATACTTCAACAAAAATATTGTATTAATAAAAAGATTTATATCTCATGATGTCTCTCACATGATAGGCTAGGATACTTGACTATATGCACATTCTTAGATTCGTATATGATGTGAATGAGAAATTACTTTTGTAAAGCCAAGGGCTAGTGAGGGAAATTTTCAGAATTAACCAAGTGTATAAATGCCCACCAGAAGATGAGCTAAGTTTTTGCAAGTTAGATGCAAAGCATGGGTAATTAATGCTAAGAACATATATGGCAGAGCATGGTTTGATTGGGTTTCCATGCTAGGGTCTTATATATTGATAGACCAGGTTGTTTTCTTTGTCCTCAAGAATATTTGGCAAAGCAGACTATTGAAATGTTTGGTTTCAGTGCAATGTGGCTTCCACAAGGCTATCTACAAGAGAACACACTTGGCAGAACTGTGAATTGGCCAGACTACGTCCACTGTAAGCGACACACTCAGAGGAGAAATTGGGTGCCATACTCAAAGCCTCCAATTGAAGAGTCCAAGCCTATTATTTGTGCTCTTTTCACTGTAAGGTATACTAAATAAATATAAATCAGAATTTCTGTTCTTAGGGAGCTAACACTTTTAATTTTTTAAAGTAACTTATTCTTGCTCATTTTAGAATTAACCGTGGGGATGTGATTAATCCCAGAGGCTGATATTCTTTTAAGATAACTTTAGGAGGTTATTGGTTATTGAACACTTATTTTCATTAATGAATCTATTTTCATTAGATTTCACTATGGTGGAGATTCAGAATAGAATCTGCCTAACACGTGCTTACTCCCAGTCTACCTGTTGCTTAAATGACTAACAAAGATCCATATGTAGGAATGAGTAGGCAGACACACTGTTTCAGTAGAAAAAGTTATATAGTATGTTGATAACACAAATACACTGAATGAAATGCCAGACAGGAACATTCAGGGTTAATGCTAACAAACTGTGCCAAACAGTGAGCTGTTCACCAACTTCCTGGATTATTACAGCATTTCTCTATTGTCCACCGACTATCATTTTTAGGTTTGGGACGGACAATCAGCTGTTAGATTGTAACACAGTCCAGAAAAACATACATAGTGGATGGTGTGATAACTGAATTTGCAGATTCATATTTTACAAAGATTTAGTAAGTTAATTTACAAAAATGCTGAAAGAAGGAATACAATAGAGCTTTAAATAGGTTCTTACTTCTGGTTTCCCAAGAAAGTGAAACCTAATCAAACACCAGTGTAATGAACAGCATCATGTGGATAATTTAGAGGTAAACATGCTTTTATGTTAAAAGCAATGTTTATTCAAACTCAGTGATAATAACTTTTCTTCTGAATATTCTCACCAGATAAACCTATTTGTGAGCATTAATGTTCCTTCCTATTCAACTGCTTCCTTATTTAACCATATCATGAGTAAAATACAAGTTGTCTTCGTCTGTTCAGGTTGCTATAACAAAATACTACAAACTGGGTGGCTTATAAACAAGCAGAAGCAATGGTTCTGGAGGCTGGAAGTCCAAGATCAGGGTGCCATGATTGGGGGAGGGCCCTCTTTCAGGTTGCAGATTTCTCACTGTATCCTCACATGGTGGAAGGGGGCTAGGTAGCTCTGTGCAATCTCTTTTATAAGAGGACTAATCCCATTCATGAGGGCTCCACCTTCATGACCTAATCACCTCCCAAATGCCCTACCTCCTAAAACCATCACATTGTGTGTTACAATTTCAACATGTGAATTTTAGGGGGACACAGACTTTCAGACCACAGCCGAATCCAAGAGATATCACCTGCCAATGATAAGTAACATAAAGACCTAAGCAGGAGTGGCCAATGGCCGAGTAGTTAAGGTTGTGCACTCCCCTTCAGCGGCCCAGGGTTTCACCTGTTAGGATCCTGGGTACAGACCTAGCACCCATTGGCAACAGATGTTAGCTCAAGGCCAATCTCAAAAAAAATAAAAGTAAGCAGACAAAACCCAGGGAAGCTAAGGAACACAGCCAACCAGCTAATTTCCATTGAAGTGACTTCTATGGGAATTACCATATTAGATAATAACTTAATGAGATATTACTATATTATAGTTTCATCTGTAGTCAGTGGAGATATCTGTGCTGCCCCAAACTTAAAGACAATAGAGGGGCCGCCCCATGGCTGAGTGGTTAAGTTCGCACGCTCCCCTGTGGTGGCCCAGGGTTTCCCCAGTTCAGATCCTGGGTGCGGACATGGCGCCACTCATCAGGCCACGATGAGGCGGCGTCCCACACGCCACAACTAGAAGGACCTGCAACTAGGATATACAACTATGTACGGTGGGGGGCAGGGGGTGGGGGCGGGATTTGGGGAGATAAAGCAGGAAGAAAAAGAGAATAGAAAATGAATTTCTACCCACTGTCTTAGGAAAAACAAAACTAATTGCTTAGTTATGGAAAAAAAGGGTTGAAAGACATGGACTTCATTCATATGCATAAATAAGCATGAAATCATCTCTAGGGAAAACTCGAGTAAAGAAGAGTGAAATAGTCTTAGCAGATACTAACATACCATAAAGCCTCTTTAGGTAAAATTGTGGTACTGGTATATGAATAGATGGATCAATGAAACAATAGAAAGTACCAAAGTAGACTTGAATAAATATGAAAATTGTGTATACAATCCATGTGCCATCTCAAATCACTGTGGGGAAAAAGAACTTTTAAATAAATGGTGTTGGGACACAGAGATAACCATTTTGAAAAGAAACACATTAAATTCTTACCTCACATCATATATGAGTACCAGAATAAACTTTAAATGAATCATAGATCAATATATAAAATTTTAAACATTCAGGAACTAGGAGAAAACATGAATGACTTCTTTTATAATTTGAGTGTACAGAATTACTCAAAATCCGGAAGTAACATAAAGAAATTTTTCCACATGAAACACTTTTAAAATGCAGGACAAAAACCCAGAAGCAAATCAAAATAATAAATTAGTGAAAATATTTGCAAAATATTTAATGAATAACAGCTAATCTCCTTAACAGAAGTGCAATAAAAATGATCAAGAGACGTGAGCAGTTTTTCACAAACAGGTAAACAGATGGCTTTTAATTATATGAAAAGATGCTCAACTTCAGTCATAATAAGAGCAAGTCAAAACTACACTGAGGTACCATTTGTCACCTATCAGATTGGCAAAAATTCAAAAGCTAGGCAACACAGTCTGATCTGAACAGATCCTCTCATACATTGCTGGTAGAAGTACAAAATGCTACCATCCCTACAGAAGGGATTTGGGCACCATATAACACCAATTTACGCATTTACCCTTTGACCCAGCAATACTGCTTCTGGGAACTGACTTTGAAAATATGTCTACAAATTAGAAAAACATAGACATAATTTTTCATTGCAGCATTATTTGTAAAAGCAAATTATTGTAAACAATCTAAATGCCCATCCATATAAGAGTGATTGAATAAACTATGGTGCATCAATATAATGTAATACTATGTACACATAAAAAAGAATGAGGAAGATATCTATGAGCTGGTATGAAATGATTTCTAGATAATATTTTTGTATTAAGTGGAAAAAAGGAAGTGTAAACTACTATATATAGTATGAAAATATACACATCTGCATTCCATTGTATATATATTATATATTTACACATATATAAGTATATACACACATAGACATACATATGTGTGTATATATATAATGTTTTTACTTATTTATGCAAAAATAATAGTAAAGTATCAACAAAAAAATGGTTTCTTATAAGAGTGGGTGAGAATAGAATGCAGGCTATATGAATTTGAGCAAGACTTCTCTGAATATATATTTTGATTTTTTTGTATCATGTAAATGTTTTAAGTATTTAAAGAACAACATTAAATTCAAAATGATGAAACAAACAGAAACAGATGAACTCAACTGTATATCAATTTAAAGGGTAATAACAGAAGAAAATAATTCAGGTAACTTGAACATAGTATTCTAACTACACTCTTAGTGCGATACTGTCTGTGGACATATAAAGCTGCAAACTTATATTGAATTTTACTTAGAAGGTATGTTGTTGGAAGTGTTCTACAACACAAAGTGTTGTAATTCTGAAACTATTTTGTGTTTACTGTAGGTTAGCGCAAATGAGTAAATATATATACATTGTTTTGAACTTTTTTTTTCACTGTGGAATAAGGTAAATATTTATATGGAATATGGAAAGATAAGGAAAATCCTATGGTGTTGAATTGAATTCATGCTGTTTTCTAAAATGTATTTACCAGCTCTATCCATGAAAGGGCCTAGAGGCGAGGATGCCTCATTAACAATGAGCCTACCTACTACTCAATCTTTGTTACTAAATAAACACTGTTGCCCTCTAAAATGAATCGACTTCTTGGAAAAACAGTTGAAACTAGATCTGGGACAGGGAAAATACAATGTGGTCCTTGTATTGTTTATTGTTCCGGAAAGCATGGCTGTGCTAAAAAATAACCTACTGGGGTCATGTCAAAAGGATGAAGGAACCAGATCAAAGGAGCTCCACTGGCCAAATCTGAGACATTTGGTGTATCAAAGTGAATAATGATGGAATGGATTAAAAAGTAAGTCTATAGTGATACTCAAAAACAGAGATGGACAGACAGATAAAGGAAGAGGAACATAAAGCTTTTGACAGAAAATTGCTAGCTAGTAAATGTAGAAGAAATTATAAAAGTAGGAAGTCACCATTTTGCAAACCCCAGTATGAAAACTGATTCAAGCAAAAATCATCAATGAATGCTAAAACCATTGGGGAATAGGATATTTACGTAGTTTAAATTATTATCCCAAAGCTGACATTAATTACAGTGGGAAAAAAGTATTTTTCAAATGGATAGATCTGGTGGTCACTACCTTAACTAAGTGATCAAATTTGGCATTATCAACAACGAAATAACTTGATAGCATGTACCCTGTGGTGTGACACAGTAAGTACGTATCACTTATATAGTCTTCTTCCAGAAATGTTTAACTGGAATCTATCTGTGAAGAAACGACCAGACAAATTCCTGATGTGGGATATTCTATAAGACAACTGGCTCTGACTTTTCAAAATTTAATGTCATAAAAAATGCAAGAAACTATTTTTGATTAAAAGAAGCAAATAAGGTATAATGACCAAAAATAATGTATAAATATTGATTGGATCATGGACTTAAAAAAACCCATGAAATGTATTTTGGGGACAATTGGGGAAATTTAATTATAAACCATATACTAGATGATTAGTGTAAAGAGAGGATAGTGTTTTCTTTTTCACTCAACACAGTTATCCAACTTCATTGGCTTTTTTTTTTTTCATCCATAACACACTGGGCTAATGTTTTAGACATTGGGTCTAAAACAACTGTCAGATTCCTTCCTGAGTTAAACAACTCATTGTCCCTATTAGATAATTTGCATAGCCCCCACCCCAAATATTTACTTTTAATTGCTCATACTGAAATGCATTTACAATTTTCTTTCAATTATCACAATTTAGGAAAGAGTCCTTTAATGTGTTTCCATTATTATTCCTCACAACAGAAACCACAGGGATGCATATCAACTCTTGTCCAATGGAGTCAGGCAGTTTCTGTTGTATGACTCTGGCTGTATTAGTCCCAACATTTTTTATTTCTCTTATTCTGTGTTGCACTCCTCTTAAAAAATCAGTGAAGACACTTTTTCTTCTTACATTCTATTTCACTAGAAGACTGTTTTGAGGTTTAGCTATGGTTTGTACAGACAGTGATCACTCATATTAATTTCCAAATGTACATATTTGTCCCCAGGTTCCACAGGGGACATATGGGCAGGAAGTTCCTATGGAAGAAATGACTCCTCTGGATACTGCAAGGGAGTCCTTAGGTACCCAGCTCCAGTCTATGGAAGACAGAATGGAATGTGAATCTCCAGAGCCACGCTCACTTCAAGATAATGGTGAGGATAATTTAGTCTCTGGAAAGAGGATAAGATTTGGGAGAGGGAAAGGTCTAGTCACTGAAAAGTTATCAAACCTCATTCTGTTGCAGACCCTACTGAATATAGCTGAAGGAAAAGTCACCCAGTGTAGTATAATGTTATTAAAGGAGTTGAATTAAGCTGTCAGATAATAACATAAACAATAGTTGAACACAGATTTTTTGCAATGGACTTAAGTACCTGTGGATAAACTAGAGATGCCTCTGTATATAAATCTGGAGCACTTGTCAGTGTAAGCATAGGTCCCATTTCTAGAGCCTCTGCCCCCAATTTTTGTCACATGTGACCATTTAAGACTTGGAAATACTGTTTAGAAATTTTACTCAGGAAATTGGAATTTCTGAAGTCTATGTCCATTAGAGTTCTAAGGACTGTTAGTAGTATAGTGTGTTGTGGAGACAGGAGTGCATGCTCACCTAGTTCTGGAGCAGTTATCTTTTCCAAAAGGCTTAAGTATAATTGATAGAATTTTTATTTTTTCTCATATAGCCCTGGCAACTCCCTATTCCCTGCTTATTCTAGACCTATTAATATTTATTCTACTAACTTCTGGAGCTCATATTCTCCTGGTTCTCATTTACATTGCCCTATATTCCTTCCCTCCCCCAAATTCATCCTTGTTTACCTTCCTTTTCTGCTCATAACATGGCACAAAATACATCAGCATGGAAAGAAATAATAACCATGTAATGGTCTTTTCAGTCACATTTTGAGATACCACTTACCATGAGTGTTGTCATCTTCATTAGAAAGTCCCCAAATTTTTATCCAGCATTTTCCTGTGTAGTAATGTGTTAGATAATGGAAAAAATACTAGAGAAATAAGTGATCACTGCTTCTTTAGAAACTTAAAATCTTGTTAATCTACAGTTAAAGAAGAAAGTGCTACAGTTCTAGTTTGTGTTATGAATAAATTATATTTTTCAAGAAAGGAGAACTCACTGTGAGCTTAAATTAAATGATCAAAGAAGTCTCATGGAACAATTGAGAATTAAGTAAGACCAAAACACACAGTAACATACCATTAATTTGAACCTAATTTTGGAAATATGAACATTTGAGAATGATTTAAATTTACCAGTTCAATATTTGATATGCAAATTGGCAGTATAAACAATGTTGACTTGAGCGAAACTGTTTTTTCCAAGCAGCTATAAAACTATCTAGAGGTGATACGGTAATTCCAAATTATTCTTTTTGATTTTTTCAAAATAGTTTCCTTAAGACTAGCCAAGTTTGAATTATTCTAAATGTTCCTGTTATTATGAATATTCTAAACATTTATTTTAATATGCTGTATTAATTCAGAGATTTTTCACTCAAGCTCATCTGCTACTCTTTCTTTTTTTTTTTTTTAAGGATTGGCACCTGGGCTAACAACTGTTGCCAATCTTTTTTTTTTTTTTCTTTTTCTGCTTTATCTCCCCAACACCCCTCCTCCCTCCCCCCCTACACAGTTGCATATCCTAGTTGCAGGTCCTTCTAGTTGTGGGATGTGGGACGCCGCCTCAACGTGGCCTAACTAGCGGTGCCATGTCCGCACCCAGGATCCGAACCCTGGGCCACCACAGCGGAGCCTGCGAACTTAACCACTTGGCCACGGAGCCGGCCCCTGCTACTCTTTCTTTATTAAAATTAGTAATAAAGATATTTGTTCTGGGCTTATAGTTTCACAAGCCCTGAAAGGGAGCTGATATAAATGTATGATATTGAAGCTTAAGCCCCAAATGTTGCTATAACAGGTAACCTGACTGAATAAAACAAAATGCAGTATAATCTGAGGCTTTTAAAAAAATCGATTACTACATTGCTGAGTGATCTCTAGCCAAAAAAAATTTCCTGTGTAGTTAATAAATAAAAAATAATAACATCGACCTACTTCCTGTTTTATATAAAACAGTGGTTTACTTCAAGGCTAACCCCAGATGCTGCTTTGGAAAGTTACATCCTGGCTTTCCACTCTTTCCTATATCAGAACTTTTCGTTCCTTGCTAGAGTTCTTCATTTACCTCTCTTTATTCCTCGAGGTGGGGCTCCTACCCAAAATTGTATCCCCCCTCTTGTGTGTCCATAGTCTCTACTTCTACCCAAGCTCTAGTGGCTACTTGGGCAATATATGTAGTTTAAGTTATATTCCCAAATATTCTAATTGACTTTTTTTCTTTATATTTTAGGGTCATTTTTGTGGCTTTCCATGATGTCTCAAAGCATGGGTGATGATAATCTCAGTAGCTTAGATACTAATGAAGCAGAAATTGAACCAGAAAACATGAGAGAAAAGTTCTTCAGAAGCTTAGCATTGTTATTGGAAAACAAAAGTAATAACACCAAGATATTTTCTAAAGCAAAGTACTGTCAATTAATAAGGGAAGTGAAAGAGGCTAAAGCTAAGGCAAAAAAGGAATCAGTTGACTACCGTCGCTTAGCTAGATTTGATGTGATCCTTGTACAAGGAAATGAGAAGCTGATTGAAGCTATAAATGGGGAAACAGATAAAATACGGTATTATTTACACAGTGAGGACTTATTTGACATTCTGCATGATACACATCTCAGCATTGGACATGGTGGACGTACCCGCATGGAAAAAGAGTTACAAGCAAAATACAAGAACATCACGAAAGAAGTTATAATGCTATACTTGACACTCTGCAAACTGTGCCAGCAGAAAAATTCAAAACTCAAGAAAGTTCTAGCATCAAAGCCAATTAAGGAAGTTCACTCAAGATGCCAAGTGGATCTTATAGACATGCAGTTGAATCCTGATGGGGAATATAAATTTATTATGCATTATCAAGACCTTCGTACAAAGTTGAGTTTTTTGCGGTCATTAAAATCTAAAAGGCCTAAGGAAGTTGCACATGCTCTTTTAGATATTTTTACAATTATTGGAGCACCAAGTGTCCTACAATCTGATAATGGAAGGGAATTTTCAAGCCAAATTGTCAGTGAACTCAGTAATATTTGGCCAGAATTGAAAATTGTCCATGGGAAACCTCAGCCCTGCCAAAGCCAAAGTTCTATGAATCAAATTAACGAGGATATCCAAAACAGGATTGTCTCCTGGATGCAAACTAACAATTCATCACACTGGGCTGAATTTTTGTGGTTCATTCAGATGATCCAAAATCAACCCTATCACAGAGGCATGCAACAGACTCCATATGAAGGTACTTTTAACTCTGAAGCTAAGCTGGGCCTGTCTCATTCTCAGTTAACTGAAGAACTTGTCACCAGCCTGAACACAGAAAATGAATTAGAACAGGCCAACAAAGAATTAGAAAATACTCTAAGAGCCCAGTATGAAGAAAACATTGAGACTGGAACAGACAGTAGTGATAGTGATGAGAATCTTTCTGTCACTCCTAAGGTAGTCAAAAAAACCCCTCCTGAAAGCAGACTAAACTTTTCATCCTGTGTAGTTTGTGAAAAAGAATGCACAGGGGCTCATAGTTGTATATCATGTGATAGAAATGTTCATGCCTTCTGCGGAGTGCCCTCTCAGCATGAGACTGAGGGCTATCATCCCAGAATAACGTGCAGTCTTTGCTATGAGACCACTACAATGAAAAGGAAACATGATGGGATTCAAAGAAGTTTGACTGTTCAACCTTCCAAAATGCTAAAGCCATCAGAGACACCATTTTCATCAGAGAAAGTAGGAGATTGGGTAAGATTTTGAGTATCTGCTATAGAACAAAAGAGAAGAACTTCATTACACTTTCCTGTGATGGTAATGAAAGAGAATTTTGGATGCAGTATACTTAAGCACAATTACAGCTATCTCAGATATATTTTCTCTAAAGAAAGGCCCATTATTTTTAATGCCTCCCTGCACTCCTTTTTTCAAGTTGGAAGTTATAACCTTGAATGCTGTGTTACTTGTTGTTCTGGGGAGATGAATAGTATCTCTTTTATTGCTTTCTGATGTCAGGCATTTCCTGAGGGAATGAGAAAGCTATAATCCATGGTGTATGATGTGTATGTTGTATATCAAGATATATGTTTCTAGAAGGATGAATTTGAGAGGAGATGAATTGAATGTTACTTTGTTTTAATTGTGAGTTTGGGTCGGGAGGTAAGCTAAGAAAGGGCATTGACTTCAGGTCAAGTGAAGAAATGTTTAGGAAGGGCAGGAGATGGTAAATTTGGTTGGGGGATATGGATTTGTTTTTGGAAAGCAGTTTTCAGATTCAAATAGAGAGCGTGAGATAAGGCCAAAGAGATTTTAAAACAGTAGGTTTTATAGAGTTAATGTGTATTCAGGTTAGAGTTTTGAAATATAGAGGTTACACATGATTTGGGCCAGTAGTACTCAGAGTATGATCTTCAGACCAGTGCTGGCCTGCAAACTATTTATACCAGTCCATAATGAGGTAAGTCTATAAGTTGAGAGTATTTATAAACTTATAACAATTTGACATAGCTGCAATACCCAAGCACATGATTAATGAACTCATCTTTTTAAATAGAATATAGGCCAGTTTGGGTGTTTTTAAATTCTCAAGGTGAGTCACATGGTAGGAGTTGCACACTAGTCAAGCACAATAGGTTCACATTACAATGTGTGATATTTTATGGTTAGTTTGTCAGCTGTGACTCAAAAGTGTATAACACTCTGAGAAAATGTAAGCATTTATTTATCTTTGTAGCTTGATTTTAACATCATTTTTTATTTTTAGTCAAGCCTGGTTTTTAACTTATAGTTTAACATTATTAGATAAAGGAGGAAAGTAAAATTCTTATTATTTTTAATCCTAATTTGCAGATGGCAAAACAAGCTTCACTGGATTTTTTTGTGAAGAAAAGACACACCTGTTCTGAATACGGCAGTAGTGGTAAAAGAAATGGTAACAATGGAAATCATCCCGAAGAAGTGAAAACCAAAAGAGTTCATACTAGTTTTACTCGAAAGTATGATCCCTCATATATTGAGTTTGGCTTTGTAGCTGTGATTGACGGCGAAGTGCTAAAACCACAGTGTATCATTTGTGGAGATGTGCTAGCTAATGAAGCAATGAAGCCTTCAAAACTTAAGCGGCATTTATATTCAAAACATAAAGAAATAAGTTCACAACCAAAAGAATTCTTTGAAAGAAAGAGTAGTGAATTAAAAAGCCAACCAAAGCAGGTGTTCAATGTTTCTCATATAAACATTAGTGCTTTGCGGGCTTCTTATAAAGTAGCACTTCCGGTTGCTAAGTCTAAAACACCATACACAATTGCCGAGACACTAGTGAAAGACTGCATCAAAGAAGTTTGCTTGGAAATGTTGGGTGAATCTGCAGCTAAGAAGGTAGCTCAAGTACCACTTTCCAATGACACCATAGCTCGACGTATTCAGGAACTGGCTAATGATATGGAAGACCAACTCATAGAACAAATAAAATTAGCAAAGTATTTTTCGTTGCAACTTGACGAATGCAGAGATATTGCTAACATGATAATTCTTTTAGTATATGTAAGGTTTGAACATGATGATGATATAAAGGAAGAATTCTTTTTTTCAGCCTCTTTACCAACAAATATAACTAGCTCAGAACTGTATGAAGCTATAAAGAATTACATTGTCAACAAATGCGGTTTGGAATTTAAGTGGTGTGTAGGAGTGTGTTCCGATGGTGCAGCTTCAATGACAGGAAAACATTCTGAAGTGGTTACCCAGATTAAGGCACTTGCGCCACAATGTCGAATAACACATTGCTTCATTCATCGAGAAAGTCTTGCTATGAAAAAAATATCAGCTGAACTAAATAGTGTGCTTACAGACATAGTAAAAATTGTGAATTATGTAAAATCTAATGCATTAAATTCAAGATTATTCTCTTTATTATGTGATAATATGGAAACTGATCATAAGCAACTGTTATTGCATGCTGAGATACGGTGGTTATCCCGGGGAAAAGTTCTATCAAGAATGTTTGAAATAAGAAATGAACTTTTAGTATTTCTGCAAAGCAAGAAACCAGTTTGGTCCCAACTTTTCAAAGATGTGAATTGGACAGCCAGACTTGCTTATTTATCTGATATCTTCAGTATTTTTAATGATCTTAATGTTTCCATGCAAGGAAAGAATGCAACATGTTTTTCAATGGCAGATAAGATCGAAGGACAAAAACAAAAGTTAGGAGCTTGGAAAAACCGAGTTTCTACAGACTGTTATGACATGTTCCATAATTTAACAACAGTTATCAATGAGGTGGGTCATGACCTTGATATTGCACATCTGCGAAAGGTTATCAAGGAACATCTTACAAATTTGTTAGATTGTTTTGAATTGTATTTTCCATCAAAAGAAGATCCACGCATAGGAAATTCATGGATCCAAAATCCATTTCTTTCATCAAAAGATAATTTAAATTTAACTATAACTTTACAGGATAAGTTATTGAAGCTGGCTACTGATGAAGGATTGAAAATGAATTTTGAAAATACTGCATCACTTGCTTCATTTTGGATAAACGTTAAAAATGAATATCCTGAGCTTGCTGAGATTGCTTTGAAGACTCTTCTTCTATTCCCCTCAACGTACCTCTGTGAGACTGGGTTCTCTACTCTGAGTGTTATTAAAACAAAACACAGAAACAGTTTAAATATACATTATCCACTGAGAGTAGCATTGTCATCAATCCAACCTAGATTAGACAAATTAACAAGCAAGAAGCAAGCTCATTTATCACATTAAAAACTTTAAATATTGATATATATATCAATATATATGCATACGGCATTATGGAAGTTGATTGATGCATATAGGCATTATGGAAGTATGAAAAATTATGATTAAAATAGCAATTTTCTATATAAACTGCCTATATGTAAACTTTCAGTTAAGAAACTACAGTTCTTATAATTCTTTTATTTTTCCGTTATATTTGTTATATTTATTAAAATGTAATTTTAAATCTGTTGGTACTAATATTAAAAAATTTGGTCTTGGTATTTTGTATGTCTTTTTATTATTGTATTTCATGAGGATATTACGATTGTAGGATGACTTCAGGATGGGGAATGATTTCTTTGAGATGGCAGATTAAATCAGTGAAGAGAAGTGAATTCAAGGGGTGGAGTTAGAATTTGAATGCATGGGAGGGGGTCAGTACGTTGTTAAGCTTGTTAAGCTGATCCTGGTTATGTTGGAAGTTGATGTTAAGTTCCTTTTGTAGGTCTATGTTTAGACACAGTGTTTTAAGTGGGTGAGGGGGAGGGAAACACTTATCTTGTAATGGTGTTATGGCTTTGGATGCATATTGATGAATTCTGATTTCATAATGGTGGGGGATTGGGCCATAGTGACAAGATTATGTCAGGTAAAGGTTTTTAGACTTTGCTTGAGCTGATTGCCTTTTAAGGTTCTCTGAGACAAAGTCAGGTATTATTGGCACCTCAAGTAGATTCAATAACCTCTTTTATTCTTTGGAGATGATTCAGAAAAATGCCACACATTTGCTCTCCTGTCTGTGTACTCACTCTGAATTACTGAAAACAGACTATTAGCACAAGGTAAGATCTTCATGGCAAAACATGCCAGGATCTTTGAAGAAAATGTCTTTTCCTAGACAAGAAAGCTACTTACAGTAACTGCTTCTTTTCAAAGAAATGTAACATTGAAAGTTGAAGAAGAAAAAGTTTTTTAGTTATAATAATCTAGCCTTTTGAGTAAAAAGAGTCAAGGGACTGGATCCCAAAAACCTTAGAAAGTGGAAGAAATGTTTTTCACATTCGGTTCTGAAACCTTAGAAGGATTATGTTTTATTGTGTGTTTGTTTTAATAAAATCTTACAGCTTTTCAAAAAAAAGTTAATAGTGTTGGATAGATTTAGAAGACAGCAGTGTAATTCCACCCACCTACATCTTATGTGTCTTCTCTCCTATCTGAGTCTATTTTGGAACTAAGGGATGTACATTTTTAAAGTTTTACCATTTGCTTTATTAATTGAATAAAGTATTGTGCTTCCAATTTTTAATTTTATAGAGCAATATATGTGGTGATTTCATACTTCTTTCTATAAATACCTAAAGTGGTCTGGGGGAAAATAAACTGAGAGGGACATAAAAAGTATATTTTAAAAGGGAACTAAATTTCCTTATTTTCTCTCTAAGAAATATAAAGCATTGGATATCTGAGAACAGAATTAGAATCACCTGGACAAGATTTTTGGTGTGAAGCCCTCTCAGATATTTGAATTAGACGCTCGTGTATTTTTCCTGCAAATGACTTGGTACCAGGAGGCTGAATTGCTTTACCTTCACCTTTTTAAGACTTAGGAATATTTGTCTTCCTTCCCTTTCCTCTTCCCTGTTTGTTTTATTGTCTTATTGTGAACTTTTTTTCCTTCAACAGCTTTATTGAGACATAGTTTATATACCATGAAATCTTAACATGAACTTGATGACTAGTGATTCTGTAGATCACCTGATCTTTTTCTTTCTATTTTCTCTTTTTTTTGTGCAGTGACTTCACATGTCTGTAGACATGTGGTTTTGCATACACTGCAATGGTAATTGCATATTTCCTTGTGTGCAGATATGACTACTATGTGTGTGTTTCTATTTATCATTTATTTATGTGCTGTATTTTAATTGCATTTATAGTTATTATGTATAATAGGATGTTGTATTGAACTTTTCCTACTGCCTAAGGAATGGTAACTATGGAGGGGCCAAAGATGGGTCAAGGAGATAAGTACCTCATATTCTAAAGAAATATGACAATGACTAGAACCAGAACCTCCTCCTTCACGCACACACACACAGGCACGCACAGCACACAGACATACCTTGAAGGATGACTAAGTGATAGAACTGGCTTCCAATGTTGTGATTTCTATCAAGAAATCATTTGCTGTGACGCCTTCAGGAAGAGGAGACTTGCATTAATTTCCAGATTGGGTGTTAGTTTAGAGAGCAGACTTCCTCTTCTGCTCTCTGATTACTTGAGCAGGAAAAAAAAGTTGGAGAGGTTAGACCTGCAGTAGATCAGCCTGCCTTCCCACAATTTGGGGTGGCGAAGATATGCAAGTTTCCTGTAGGTCAGGTGACACCAAGGAATGTAAATTTGAGCCCTCAGCTAGTGTCCCACTCAGAAAAACTGTCCCCTAGCCAAGAGAACTCTCCAACAAAGGCTGTTGACATTTGTAGCTATTAGGTGCTGAAGGAGGTGAAATAGGTTAAGATGAAAGTTAAGCTAGCTAGCTATTTTTCTATACATATATTTGGGGCAAGCCCCCCACAAATGTCCTGAAAAATTCTCACATGTTCCTCCTGAGAAAGCCAGAATTTTAGGGCTTAGTCAGAGGCAAGTTCCCAGTTTACACTTCCACTTCCAGTGTGTGTGTGTGTGTGTGTGTGTGTGTGTGGTGTTGGAGTCTTTGGATGAACCCTGGCCTCCCAGCAAGATTTATTGTCATGAATAGGTCTGAGTTTGGGAGCAGCAGGATAGAAGAGGGAGTTGCAGTTAAGGGCCAGGTGGCCTGCTCAACTTTATACCCACAGGTCCTCCATAGGGCCCCAGCCCAGACTTACCTGGATCATAGAATCTCTTCCTCCTCAGCTCTGGTGGTGAGAAGCTTGGGAAAGAAGAGAGTGAGGGGAAAAAGCAGGGTGGGATTTTGTAGCAGCGAGAGGAGAGTTGAAAGGGGGTACTTGAGTGGTGTTAGTGGTGCAATCAAATCCTGGGCATTTGGAGACCTCCATTCTGGGTTGACTGACTCTTTGGGATATTTCAGAGAAAAGGATCTTCTGTCAGGTGCTAAAGGTATTGCTGTTAGGAATCCCCCTTCCTTGATGTGTCTGTGCACGTTCTGCAGTGAGTCTGTTGGGAACTTGGAGGATTGGATGGGGAAACTAGCCCAGTCTGTACCCTTCCTGGGCTCTCCTAAATAATAATTTGCAGAATATCTTTTCTGGTATTCACCAAGATAGCAAGAATACTGTGAAAGTTCTAAACACTGTACAATTAGAAATTATGATTAGGAAGGAAAACATTTATTTACTGGCTCAAAGAACATACTATGTGCTTTGTATTCTGATATATTTGTGTTAAATTGAATTTAAAATTTGTTATTATGATTGATACAATTATGGTTTTCGTTAATTAAACCTTGGACTCATTAAAAAATGTAAAAAAGGAAAAGAGCATGAGGCTGTTATGGACTGTGTGACTTTTAAGAGTGTGATTATGTTTATGATGTGCTTGATCTTACTATTTAAATGCAAACTGATTTCTGACTGAAATCTCTTTTGCATCTTTAGGAGGGCAAATTTTCCAAATTACTGTTTTCCTATCTGAAAAATCTCGCTTAGTTAACTTGAGGAACCAAAAGTGAACTCAGAGCGAGAGGAGCACAAAGAAATGCAGGGTGCAACAGTGTGGAAAAAGGTGGCTGGGGGTGAGGAGGCGCAGGTGAACAGAAGCCGATTTTTAAACATGAACCACGTTGAGTTTAGCCTTGATCCTGGAGGCATTGGGAAGTCATTAATGGGAGGATAAAAAGAAAGTTACTTGAATTACATTTTTAGGAAGATTTTTCTGGCTACAACGTGGAAAATAACTTGGAGTCTTAGAGGCAAGGAGACCAAGAAGAATTTTATAATGAAATAGATGGATGATAATGGCGTGAATTGGGGAAATGGTAGTAGGGATGAAGGAAAATGGATATATTTGAAAGGTTCAGTATTCTAAAGGTGCCAGTTTACAATTCTATTGAATATAACAATAGAGGTTTCATGCAGTCTAACAACTATCTAAAATTTGTATATAAGAGCAAAGGGTCAGACTTGCTAAGGATTAAAAAAAAATGGTTGAGAAAACTTGCTTATTCTCACCTTAAACATCAGAACTTATTATAAAGCAATTGTATTTAAAACAGGGTGGTATTAAGATAGTCATAGACAAATAAACCATTGGAGTAGAATAGGGATCCCAGAAACAATCCCATGAATATGTGGAAACTTGATATGACAGAAATATTCTTTCTTGCTCAGTAGAGAAAAGGAAAACTTGATTATTCATTTGAAGAAAATGAAATTGGATCCGTGCATTTTAAATATATTAAAAACTTACAATGTGAAAGGCAAAGCTATAAAACCTTTTGTAAGTTATTATCTAGTAAAGTTGAAGATGTGCATGCCCTACAGTCTTCAAATCCACTCTTAGTTATATGTCAAGCGTCTGAAGGAGTCATGTATTTGAATGTTTATAACATCAATGCTAATAAAAGCCCAAATGGAAAACAACCCAAATGTCCATTCACAGAAGAAAATATGGGGGAATCTGCTTTTGAACTTGAAAAAGGAAATAATTTCTTAAGGTGTAAAAATACAAACCACAAAAAAGCTGGCAATATTAAAATTATTAGTTCTGTTTATCTTAAGACACAATAAAATGTGAAATTATTAAACAAAACTGGGAGTGTATATCTGCAACACATTTACTTGATGAAAGATTATTATCAAAACAAAGGATTATTGTCCAAAATATAAATAATTACTACAAATCAAAGAGAAAAAGGCAAGTAACCAAATAGAAAAATTAGCAAAATAAGCACTTCAAAGGAGAGAACCTGAATGGCTAACAGACATAAAGACACTCAAAATCATTTGTAATCATGGAAATGCATAAATTACATTTTATACTCACCAGATTGGCCCAAATTAAAGTATCAAGTGTTGGAAAGAAAGTGAATCAACTAAGGCTTCTACACTGTGGATTGTATTTACATTTTGGTACAATTACTTTGGAAAACAATTTGACATTATCTAGTAAAGCTGAAGATGTACATGCCCTACAATCTTACAAATCCACTCTTAGTTATATGTCAAGCATCTGGAGGAGCCATATATTTGAATGTTTATAACATTAATACTTATAAAGGTCCAAATGGGAAATGACCCAAATGTCCATTCATAGAATAAAATGTAATATGTTTATTCAACAAGTAGAATACAGCAGTAAAAATGAGTCATCACTGATTTTTGGAGGTTAATAAAATGTTCTATATCTTGATTGTGCTGGTGTTTACATATATATGTATATGTCTATATATATATTTTTCAAAACATCAATTTATATAATTAAAATAGGTGCATTTATTGTATGTAAATTATACCTTAATAAAGTTGACTTTAAAAATGAGTGACCTACAGTTACACACATCAAAGTGGGTTAAATTTAAGAATATAATATTGAAAGAAAAAGCCAAGTTGCAGAAGAATACTCAAGTATTATTCCACTTATATAAAAAACTTTATAAAAAGTTTTGAAAGTGTGAAAACCTAAACAGCATAAATTAGAGATACTGTGTGGTAAAAACATAAAGAAAGAGAAAGCCCACAAACTATGAACACAGAATTTTGGACAGGGGTTACTTGTGTTGGGTGAGAAAAGGAAGGAGGCAGTTGTAAATTTGGTAGAGCCGCTCAGGGCATATTCTGTTTTGGGATAACATCGGTTTATATATATTCTGTTTCTTAATATGGGTGGTGGATACAAGGGTGTTCAACTTATTGGGTTATTTTTTAATGCCTTGTACATATGTTACAAATATTCTTTGATATCTTTTCAAAGTTTAAAATGTAATTAGTTGAATATAAATCTGACAAATACGATGCTGAAGACAGAATAAAAAGATTTAAAAAAAGAAAATTATGAAAGAACTGACATTATGAAGGAGAGACTGAGAAGTTCCAACATCTGTTTATATGAAGAGAATAGAGAGAATGGGCTAGAAGTAATCTTTGAAGAGAAAAAGCATAAGAATATTCTAGAATTGATAAAAGGCCTGAACCCTCAAATTCAACCAACAAAACCAGCCCAAAGCAAGATAAATAAAACTAGATTTATACATAGATCCATCATAGTGAGAAAAAAGATATCAAAAGCAACTGGGGATAAAAGAAACAACAAATAAATAAAATTGACTTATGGCAGGTTTTTCAACAGCCACAACATAAGACGGATGTTAAAAAATGTTTTCAAAGATCTGAGAGAAAATAACTATCAACCTAATATAGATCGACCCACTGATCACTGTGGTATACAAGAATGGTAGAGGAACAAAAATATTTTCAGAAATCTCATGAGAGACTTGATTACCTACAAACTTCCACCGAAAGAACTATTAAGGACATAATTAAGAAAGAAGCAAATTAAACCATGAATGAAAAACTGAGCTCAACAAGGAATGATAAGCAAAGAAAGTAATAAACATCTAGGAAGTCTAAATAAACATTTACTCTAAAATAATATTGGTAATAATGTATAATTATTGGGGGTAAAACACCGAGAACTTAAAATACTGGACAACAATAAGTGAGCTGGGCAGAGCAGGGTGATAAGAAATTTTTTAAAAACATAATTTAAACTATAAGGAACAAACCAAATTTTCTTTAACTTATATCCAATAAATGCAGCTTCCTAATGACAAGATATTTCATTGAAAGTCCTAATGGCAAGTACTATAAAAATCTTTGAATTTGATAGGAGAGCTTCTTGCTTATCTTAGCAAATAAACTAGCCAAAAATTCAAATTCATGATGACAAGGTGCCGATTATACAGATTTTAACCTAATATGACTTTAACCCTATCTCGTAAATGCTTTTGTACCTATGTAGTATTTGGCATATTAATATATTCCAATCTTTCTTCACAACAAAGAATAATGACTTTATGTTATCAAAAGTACTGAGTCAATCCTCGTCTCTTCTTTCCAAGATTACTTTATCATTACAATAACTCCTACTGACCTCACTGAATTTGCCCTTGCTCCCCTTCAGCCTATTCTCAACTCGGCAGCCAGACAGATCCTTTTAAAATATAAATTAAATTATGTCACTCCTCTGCTCAAAACCCTCCAGTGGCTTCCCATGTCATTCCAAGGAAAAACCAAAGACATTACCATAGCTTGGAAGACCATATACTAACTATCCCTCCTGCTCCAATTTCCTATTCGCCTTCCCTGCTCTATTTTTCTCCGTGAATCCATTTTGTAAATTTTTCTGCTTTCCTACTAGAATACAGTATCCATGAGAGGATGGATTTTTAATCTATTTTGTTTATTGCTGTATCCCCGTGTCCTAGAAAAATACCTAGAACATGGTAACGCTCAATAAATATTTGGTGAATAAATGGATAAACAGGTGTCAATTTGGGGACTCAGGAATGTATTAATATTTTTCCATTGTAGCACATGGTAATGTTAATTCCACTTATGATAATTTGCCTTATATTTTTCATGTGCAAACTGCCTTCATAAGTCAAGGTAAGATTGTATTATAAAAATAGTATTTCAAAAGAATAAGTAAAAATTTTCAGTGGGACAAGAGGCTAACTCTTTGGAACAAGTTAAGGTCTTTATTTCACTGCTTTCATCAAAATAAATCCTGGATATATTATTGTTTAAATGTACTTTTAAAATATGAGGATAAATTTGGATGCATAGTTATATAAATAGTGGGAGGGATAAGACATCAAAAGTTGACTTCCAGGAAAATTACCATAAAGAAGCAAATTGCTGGATTTAACTCCAATGAAAATTTATAATTCTATATTGAAAAAAGCTATTAATAAATATAAAAATAAAATTAGTAACTTGGAAAACATTTTGAATACATAATACATAAATACATTTGGTCTATTATATTTATATAACATAAATTTGACAGTGATCTTCCAAATAAATAAGGAAAGTGTTGAACAGCCTGAAAGAAGAATAATGAATCAAGGATTCCAGTGCCTTAAAGTAACAGATATTTACTTCTCACTTACAGGTCCCTGTGTGGCTAGGCTCTGCTGGAATTGGCTGGGCTTTTGTTGTGTTATCTATATGTCTCCCCACTCCAGGCCAGCAGCTACCAGGTATGCTCTTCTCGTGGTGTAACACAGGAGGCAAGTAGGCTAGAAAACTTTGCCATGACTTTTAAAGCCTCAGCTCAGAACCACATACTCTCCTTCCACCTGCATTCCATTGGTGAAATCAAGTCATATTGCTAAACCCAATGTCCGTGGATTGAGGAAGTATACTTCACCCAAATGGAATATACAGCAAGGGAAGCGAGCAAAGGACAAATTGTGCAAAATAATAATATCTAACACAGATAAGGACAGATATACTCTTCTGGCAAATAAGTACGAAGAGCCAAGAAACATAGGGAAAAAATTTCAATAAGGAAATGCCACCAGAAACAATGATTAAATGATAGATTTTGCTAGTCAGATTAGCAAAGATTGAAAAATATATAAGTTGATTACAATGTATCTGGCAACAAAAAGCACTACTCAACTAAAAGTTGTTTAAACCATAAACGCATTTTTTTTTATGTTACAAGATAAAGTGATCTCATAAATCCACTGACCTGACCAGAGTTGATTGATCCATGTTGCACACCTGCTATAACCAGGCTGCTGACTGGCTTTTCAAGGATTTTTGGACATGAGAGGAAATAAAAGGATCAGGACACATCCTCTCTGTCGGTTCAAGCCCAGACATAAAACTTGAAAGTTTCCCTTTCATGTAAAGATAGCTATTCTACAACAAGAGAGAATAAAGCTTATTTGCAGAAGGAAGCAGAAATGATAGAGGGTCCTTGAGACAGCATTAGAGTCACAGGTTTCAGCTGTTGCCAAGAACCAACGGTATTCTTGTCCTTTCCAAAACTCAATTGCTTGACTTTTCCTTGGATTTGATTAAAAGAAGCTAATAAATTCTCCTCTTTGCTTAAGCTAGTTTAAGTACTATTTCTGACACTTGCCACCAAAAAAATTAATCCAATTCTTTAACTTTGTAAAAACAGGTCATTGATTACTTTCTTTATAGTGGTTTCAGTGGAACAGTAGAAATGGGAACAAATTACAGTGAGTTGATTCCTTAAGACAAGGAAGCTGACAAGAAACTATTTATAGTGATACATACAAGAGTATGGCTCAGAAAGGAGAGAGAATGACAGGGGAAGAGGTTTCAAACAGAGGATGGGGATCACTGATGGAGCTAGACTTCAAGAAGGCAAGTCGGAATACAAAGTCACAAGTGGAAGGATCTACCCAGAAGAAGAAGGACGTTCCTTTGAAAAAGGAGGGATACTTGGAATCCACTGGGGATCGCTCTAGAGATTGAGTTATTTGCATGAAGTTGCTGGGAGAATTAATCCTACTTTTATGTCTTATAAAACGGCTGTTCCTCTTCCAAAATAGACCATCCTGGTTCCTGTGAGCACGTCTACCTGTGTAGCTTGCCTCCTTATAAGCAAAGGGGAGGACAGAGCAGGAAACAAATATTTCCTAATATACTATTACTGAAAGTGAGGAATATAACTTCTTATTCATATGAAGGTACTTTCTCAGTAAGAGCAGTTTCTCTCATACTTCCCTCTACTCTGTCATTTTTGTTGCAACACCATTCTGTTAGAACTCAACAAAAATTTAAATATGTTAAACGAGTGTCCCTTTCCAGAAATCCTTGTCTTTCCCGCCAACTTCCTATCCAGATATTAGAGCTCAAACATCTGTGTGGAGATGATGTTGAGACCAGGGACTGGATTGGAAAGGATCGTGAGCGCGCTATATGCTCTAGGACAATGCTTCTGAAAGTGGGGTCCCAACGGCATCAGCATCACTTGGAAATTCATTAGAAATGTAAATTCTTGAGCTGCACACCAGGACCTACTGAATCAGAAACTGCGACATGTGTTTTAATAAGCCCTCCAGGTAATTCCGATGCACACTGAAGTTTGAGAACCACTGTTCTAGGCCCATGCTTCTTAACTATGATGTGCATATGAATCACCAGGAAATTGTTAAAATGCAGATTCTGATTCAGTTGATCTGAATGAGGTTCGAGATTTTTCATTCTAACAAGCTCCTAAATGATTCCTTCCCCACAAACCATGCTTTGAGTAGCAAGACTCTGGAATCTAGAGGTGGGGAGGGCAGTGATGGATGGACAGAACCAGTGATGAAGACTTCTTGCTCAGGAGCTGAGGCAACTATCGGCCATATGCCAAGTTGTCAAGGTCTCAGATGAGGGTGTATCTGGGCGCACAGGGGACTGCTGTCCAGAACTTGGAGCAAACTTGAACCTTAGCTCCTGTGTTGCTTTGAGGATAGTGAGTACCACACTGTTAAGCCGTCTGTCAGCCACTGAACTGCACACATTCAAACTGCCTGTATTCGAATCAAAAAGATCAAACAAAAGATCAAGAAAAGATTTTATTAGCGTTTCTCAAAATAAAAAGAAAAATGATAAATTAAGTAAAAGTTACCTTTTGAACCGGCCACATTGTTCGGCTCCATGGCTTAGTTGGTTAAAGCGCCTGTCTTGTAAACAGGAGATCCTGGGTTCGAATCCCAGTGGGGCCTCTTTCCATGCGCTCAGTTTTACCGAGCGTTCCTTTAGACCTGAGAAGTGATGAAGAAATTGTCCCGACTACAGTACCACAGCATCCTCTACCTCCTTCCCTCCCCTAGAAAAGGCAGAATTCTAAGAAATAAGCTTAAACCTCTGCAACTCTCTCGAGGGTCATCTTCTGGGAAGATTAACCTGCCTCGATCTCCTTTGTGGCAAGGTTGGGCGGGGAGGAGGTCAGGCAGGTATCGAGCACCTGGCCCTGCGGCGCTCCTCTGCGAGTTCCCCTGCCCAGGGCGGGGGAATGGAGCTTGGCAGAACTTTGCCAAATTATAAACCTGTGGTTGCTGTTGCAGCCAGGGATGGAATCGTTGCTTCGAACTGCGGCCCATACTTAAGAACAAGTAAGGACTATTACTATTTTTGAGGTTTTTCTGGAACTAAAATTTATGACAAGTAGAGATTCAATAAACTCATGAGCCAATGGTTGATTATTACAAGCACACTGTTTTGGAGAGAATCCTAGCACGTCTGCGTCGATGAGAGAGTGCAGTCTACATCCTGCCTAGGGCGTACTGACGCTCTTCCTCTCCCATCCGGGTCCTCGAAGACGTCCATACACGCGATGTTGTGGTTTGGTTGTCTGGCACAAGCGCAGTTCTCCGCCGTGTTTATTGAATGAATAAATGGATGCTTGAATGAATGAACGAATGATTCAGATTAGGGTCGTATCTCCACGTTTCCTGTAGGATCCGAAGGAAGTCTCTCTCCGTCTCCTTCCCCCTAGCCCTCCCCCATCGCTCCCCCTCCACCTTCCCTTTTCTTCCTCCTTCACAACCGCCACCCCCCCCCCACCCCGACCCGGGGGTTTAGTCTCTGCTTCGATCATACTTAATTATTGACTGACAAGTTGGAGACTCCTGGGAGAGAACGGCGCCAAGTCCAGGGGCGCAGAGTGAAGGTAAAGTGAAAAGTATACGAAATTCAACAAGCTGTCGAAAACTCCACCCTCAGAAACTGGCTGAGACTCGGAAAGCTGAGGTCCCACACTTCCTCCGCGACGGCGAGCTAACTCCTGCCGCCATCCTCTCCGCCTTCCGCTGGTTACCTCGCTACCCAGAGGGGGAGAAAGTGCACGGTTGTCAGCAGAGTTGCTCCTCCTTTAGATAATGGGAGTTTCCCTTTAAATAATAATAATTTATTTTAAAATAGTAAAAACAATATAGTAACAACAAAGTATATTTCTTTATTTCTCAATATAACTCAATGAAAAACAGCAATTCAGAATAATTACTACAGTATAATTTCATTTCTGTATATTTAGAAACACCAAACTATCTATTATTTGTGGATTTGCATATATTTAGTATAGCGGAAAATATGAACAAAAAGCATACAAACAATTACGGGGTACTGGCTACTTCTGCAGAATGAGATAGGGGCTATGTCTTAATGTCCCATTTCGTAAAGAACATTTAAATAAAATATAGTACTGTGAGTCTTTTCCACTGCAATATAAACAGTTAAGAATTCCTAACATAACTTTTCCCATGGAAACTCCAAGGCTTTTTTTCCTTTGATTATTCTACCAGAAGACTCAGTTTCTGGCCTGTAACCAGGCAACTATAGTCAAGTATGAGAAAATCAGAAACCAGTTGATGATAGACTCAGTGAGTGTCGTTAATTTATTTTCGCAGATAACAATATTCAAATGGAGGAAAATAGAACCCTCTAGTGGGAAACATAAACAAATGGGATTATCCATAACCAGTCCACAAGGTCTCAATTGATCCATTTGAAAGGAAGGACGTATTATGGACAATATGAATTTCCAATGTATTGCAATCCATCCTCAGGCACCTACCGTACTGATGTCAACTGACAAAAGTATTTTAAACCTAAAGATAAAATCTTATTAGAAATCAATTTGTTGGCAGTTGCTGTGTGAGCCCGTGTACGTGTATAACTTCAGCTGATCTGAAAATGGGATGTACATGAATAAAATATACTCCTACTGAACCTCAAATTGGATATGATCACTGAAAAAAATTATTAATTATTAAAAATATATTAATATATTAAAAATTATTAATGGTACTTTCCCTCTTCTTTGTAAGTTGATAATATTCTGTATGCTCTGAGCGCAATAAACAACAGCCAATATAATATAGTTGACTTAAGAGAATATGGAGCATTCCAATTTTTCTAGCATCACCCATTGTTTTTGAGCGCCATGTTGTGGATTAGAAGAAAAGAGAGCCATAATTTGGTGTTACCCACTGGCTGTCTAGGTAGCATCCAAGGTGGTATGCTGTAAAAGTCCTCCCACTGGTCACTGAAGTTTTGGTCTGATCTTGGAAAAAGCAGCCTGAGAAAAAGATGTCAGATAAGAGCACAAGTGCCTAAGAACAAAAATTATGTTAGCCTTATCTGTGTCATTAATGAGAGTATCCATACTGTTATGTTAAAAAATAACAGAAAATAACACAACAAATCTCAGGATTTTTAGCTTCTCTGAATATGAGGAACCCCATATTATTCTATTTGTTTACAACATCTATGGTTATAAAATGCACAAAGCAGCACAAAAACGTGGAGGTGACTGTCCCTTTAAGAGTCCACAGTCAGATCAGATGAGACCAAAATCTTGCCTTGTAGAAGAGCAGAAAGCAATACTCAACTGCCGCTTTGAGTCACCAACCCTCTCTCTTTCTTATACACAAGTTTCTTTTATAAAATGTTGGTGATATACCTTGATTTGTATGGATTTTATTATATATACATATGAAATAATATTAAATAATAGATAATAACATTATATAAGCTTTAAACTTTACATTTAAAATATAATTAATCTTGTCAAGCATATTATAAGACTTTTTTACTACATACCTTGATTTTACCATCAATTTGAATGATATGAAGAACAAATGATTTACATATAGACACAAATACATCAGAAAAAAATGTGGTGGAGAAGTACTCTTTTTAAATTGACAGGGTTTTTTTTTGGAAAAAGGAGAAAAAGATCCTTATTCATAGATGACATGGTTATTTACAGAAAATCCAAAATAATCTACAGATAAAGTAGAATTACTAAATGAATTGAGAACAGCTGCTGGATTTACAGCCATTATACAAAAATGAATCATATTTCCTCATAAGGCAATAAACAATTAGAAAATGAAATTTTAAAAACACATTATTTTCAGTAGTATTTTTTAAAAACTAGGGATAAATCTAACAAAAAATGTACAAAACCTCTCCACAGAAAACTCCAAAACGTTACTGAGAAAACCATTTGGCAATATCTGCTAAAGCCGAACATCCACATACCCTGTAAACTAGACTTTTATTTTTCTTGAGTTCCTAATAGTTTACATCATTGTGAAATTTCATTTATACATTATTTCTTGTCTGTCACCATATAAGTGCCCCCCTTCACCTCCTCTGCCCACCCCTCACCCCCCGTCCCCTGGTAACCACTGAACTGTTTTCTCTGTCCGTGTGTTTGTTTATATTCCACATGAGTGAAATCGTATGGTGTTTGTCTTTCTCAGTCTGGCTTGTTTTGCTTAGCATAATATCCTCCAGGTCCATCCATGTTGTTGCAAATGGGGTGATTTTATCTTTTTTATGGCTGAGTAGTATTCCATTGTGTATATATATACCGCATCTTCTTTATCCAATCATTGGTTGATGGGCGTTTGGGTTGCTTCCATGTTTTGGCTATTGTGAACAGTGCTGCAATGAACATAGGGGTACATATGTCACTTTGGATTGTTGATTTCAAGTTGTTTTGGTAGATACCCAGTAGTGGGATAGCTGGGTTATATGGTATTTCTATTTTTCTTTTTTGAGGAATCTCCATACTGTTTTCCATAGTGGCTGCACCAGTTTGCATTCCCACTGCAGTGTGTGAGGGTTCCATTTTCTCCACACCCTATCCAACATTTGTTATTTTTAGTCTTAGTGATTATAGCCATTTTAACAGATGTAAGGTGTAGTTTTGATTTGCATTTCCCTGATGATTATCGATGTTGAACATCTTTTTATGTGCTTATTGGCCATCTGCATATCTTCTTTGGAAAAATATCTGTTCATGTTCTCTGCCCATTTTTTTGATCAGGCTGTTTGTTCTTTTTTGTTGTTCAGTTGTGTGAGTTCCTTGTGTGTTATGGAGATTAACCCCTTGTTGGATATATGATTTGCAAATATTTTCTCCCAATTGCTGGGTTGTCTTTCGGTTTTGATCCTAGTTTCTTTTGCCTTGCAGAATCTCTTTAGTCTGATGAAGTCCTACTTGTTTATTTTTTCTTTTGTTTCCCTCGTCTGAGAAGACATAGTATTCTAAAAGATCCTTTTAAGTTGGATGTCAAAGAGTGTACTACCTGTATTATCTTCCAGGAGTTTTATGGTTTCAGGACTTATCCTCAAGTCTTCGATCCACTTTGAGTTTATTTTTGTATATGGCGTGAGATAATGCTCTACTTCCATTCTTTTGCAAGTGGTTGTCCAGATTTTCCAACACCGTTTATTGAAGGGACTATGTTTTCTCCATTGTATGTCCTTGATGCCATTGTCGAAGATTAGCTGTCCGTAGATGTGTAGTTTGATTTCTGGGCTTTCAGTTCTGTTCCAGTGATCTGTATGCCTGTTTTTGTACCAGTACCATGCTGTTTTGATTACTATGGCTTTGTAGTACATTTTGAAGTCAGGGATTGTGATGCCTTCAGCTTTGTTCTTTTTTCTCAGGATTGCTTTAGCAATTCAGGGTCTTTGTTTGCCCCATATGAATTTTAGGATTCTTTGTGCTATTTCTGTGAAGAATGTCATTGGGATTCTGATTGGGATTGTATTGAATCTGTAGATTGCTTTGGGTAGTATGGACATTTTAACTATGTTTATTCTTCCAATCCATGTACATGGAATCTCTTTCCATCTCTCTATGTCATCATCTATTACTTTCAATAATGTCTTATAGTTTTCATTGTATAAGTCTTTCACTCCTTGGTTAACTTTAAACCTAGGTATTTTATTCTTTTTATTGCAATTGTAAATGGAATTGTATTCTTGAGTTCTCTTTCTGTAAGTTCATTATTAGAGTATAGAAATGCAACTGATCTTTTAAGCTGATTTTGTACCCTGCAACTTTAATGTATTTTTTAATTATTTCTAACGGTTTTCCAATGGATTCTTTAGGATTTTCTATATATAAGATCATGTCGTCTGCAAACAGCAGGAGTTTCACTTCTTCACTCCCTACTTGGATACCTTTTATTCCTTTCTCTTGCCTAACTGCTCTGGCCAAAACCTCCAATATTATATTGAATATGAGTGGTGATAGTGGGCATCCTTTTCTTGTTCTTGTTGGCTGTGGGTTTGTCATATATGGCCTTTATTATGTTCTTTCTATCCTCAATTTCTTAAGAGTTCTTTTTTTTTTTAAGATTGGCACCTGAGCTCACATCTGTTGCCAATGTTCTAAAAAGAAGATTTTTCTTCTTCTTCTTCTCCCCAAAGTCCCCCAGTACATAGTTGTATATTCTAGTTATAGGTCCTTCTGGTTGTGCTATGTGGGAGCATGGCCTGATGAGCAGTACCGTGTCCACACCCAGGATTCGAGCCAGTGAAACCCTGGGCCGCCAAAGCAGAGCACATGAACTTAACCACTCTGCCATGGGGCCAGCTCCAAGGATTCTTATCATAAATGGCTGTTGGATCTTGTCAAATGCGTTCTCTGTGTCTGTTGAGACGATCATGTGGTTTTTATTCCTCATTTTGTTAATGTGGCGTATCGCATTGATTGATTTGTGGATGGTGAACCATCCCTGTGTCCCTGGTATAAATCCCGCTTGATCATGATGTATGATCTTTTTGATGTATTGCTGGATTTGGGTTGCCAATGTTTTGTTGAGGATTTTTGCATCTATGTTCATCAGCAATATTGGCCTGTAGTTTTCCTTTTTTGTGTTGTCCTTGTCTGGCTTTGGTATCAGAGTGATGTTGGCCTTGTAGAATGTGTTAGGAAGCATTCCATCTTCCCTAATTTTTTGGAATAGCTTGAGAAGGATAGGTATTAAATCCTCCCTGAAAAGTTTGGTAGAATTCTCCAGGGAAGCAGTCTGGTCCTGGGCTTTTATTTTTTGGGGTGCTTTAGATTACTCTTTTAATCTCTTTACTTGTGTGATTAGTCTATTAAGATTATATATTTCTTCTTGATTCAGCTTTGGGAGGTTGTAAGCATCTAAGAATTTATCCATTTCCTCTAGATTGTCCATGTTGTTGGCATACAGCTTTTTGTAGTATTTTCTTATAATCTTTTGTATTTCTGTGGTATCCATTGTTATTTCTCCTCTTTCATTTCTAATTTTATTTATATGAGCTGTCTCTCTTCTTTTCATTGTAAGTCTGGCTAGGGGATTGTCAATTTTGTTTATCTTCTCAAAGAACCAGCTCTTTGTTTCATTGATCCTTTCTACTGCCTTTTTAATTTCAATTGCATTTATTTCTGTTCTGATTTTTATTATTTCTATCCTTCTGCTGACTTTGGGCTTTGTTTGTTCTTCTTTTTCTAATTCAGTTAGGTGTAGTTTGAGATCACTATTTGGGATTTTTCTTTTTTGTTAAGGTGAGCCTTTATTGCAATGAATTTCCCTCTTAGTACTGCTTTTACTGCATCCCATATGAGTTGGTATGGTACATTTTCATTTTCATTTGTTTCCAGATATATATATATTTTTTAAAGATTTTATTTTTTCCTTTTTCTCCCCAAAGCCCCCAGGTGCATAGTTGTATCTTCTTCGTTGTGGGTCCTTCTAGTTGTGGCATGTGGGACGCTGCCTCAGCGTGGTTTGATGAGCAGTGCCATGTCCGCGCCCAGGATTCGAACCAACGAAACACTGGGCCGCCTGCAGCGGAGCGCGCGAACTTAACCACTTGGCCATGGGGCCAGCCCCTGTTTCCAGATATTTTTTGACTACTCCTTCAATTTCTTCAATGATCCATTGGTTGTTCAATAGCATGTTGTTTGGTCTCCACATCTTTGTCCCTTTCTCAGCTTTTTTCTTGTAATTAATTTCTAGCTTCATAGCATTGTGATAGGAAATGATGCTTGTTATTATTTCAATCTTCTTAAATTTGTTGAGGCTTGCCTTGTTTCCCAACATATGGTCTATCCTTGAGAATGTTCCATGTGCACTTGAGAAGAATGTGTATTCTGCTGTTTTTGGGTGGCATGTTCTATATATGTCTATTAAGTCCAACTGGTCTAGCTTTTCATTTAATTCCACTGTTTTCTTGTTGATTTCCTGTCTGGATGATCTATCAAATAATGTGAGTAGAATGTTGAGGTCCCCTACTATTATTATGTTATCATTAATATCTCCTTTTAGGTTTGTTAATAGTTACTTTAGGTACTTTGGTGCTCCTGTGTTGGGTGCGTAGATATTTATAAGTGTTATGTCTTCTTGGTGGAGTGTCCTTTTGATCATTATATACTGCCCCTCTTTGTCTATCTTTACTTGTCTTATCTTGAAGTCTACATCATCTGATATAAGTATTGCGACACCTGCTTTCTTTTGTTTGTCATTAGCTTGGAGTGTCATCTTCCCTCCCTTCACTCTGAGCCTGTGTTTGTCATTGGAGGTAAGATGTGTTTCCTGGAGGCAGAATATTGTTGAGTCTTATTCTTTAATCCATCTCATCATTCTGTGTCTTTTTATTGGAGAATTCAATCCATTTAACGTTTAGGGTGATTATCAACATATGAGGGCTTAATACTGCCATTTTATCAGTCATCTTTTGCTTCTCCTGCATTTCCTTTATTTCTCCTCCCATGTGTTTCAGTCTACCAATTGAGTTATGTAGTTTTTTATGTTGGATTTCTTTGTTTTCTCCTTATTTATTATTTGTGTCTTTGTTCTGCTGTTTTGTTTAGTCGTTACCATGAGGTTTGTATGCAAAATCTCATAGATAATGTAGTCCATTTTCTGATGGCCTCTTATTTCCTTAGACTAAACCAATTCGGTCTCCTTCCTCTTCCCCTCCTATGTTGTTTTTGTCACATCTTATTCCATCTCGTGTTGTGAGTTTGTGGTTAAAATGACAAGATTATCTTTGTTTTTGATGTTTTCCTTCCCTTTATCTTTAATTTTATACTTGAGCATTTGCTACTCTGTTCTGATGTATAGCCACAATTTTCTGATTTTGTCTACCTATTTATCTCCTTACTCCATACTTTGTAACCCCTTTCTCCCCCCCTTTTTTTTTCAAGTATGAGAGTCTTCTTGAGGATTTCTGGGGGGGGGGGGGTCTTGTGGCTACAAACTCCCTTAGCTTTTGTTTATCTGGGAAAGTTTTTATTTCTCCATCATATCTGAAGGATATTTTCACTGGATAGAGTATTCTTGGCTGAAAGTTTTTGTCCTTCAAAGATTTGAATATGTCATTCCAGTCTCTCCTAGCCTGTAAGGTTTCTGCAGAGAAATCCACTGAAAGCCTGATAGGGGTTCCTTTGTAGGTTATTTTCTTTTTCCTGCTGCTTTTGGTATTTTTCTTTGTCATTCACTTTTGCCAGTTTCACTACTACATGCCTTGCAGTACGTCTTTTTACATGGAGATATTTAGGAGATCTGATAGCTTATTTCACATGAATTTCCATCTCCTTCCCCAGGTTTGGGAAGTTGTCTGCTGTTATTTCTTTGAACAAGCTCTCTGCTCCATTCTCCTTCTCTTCTCCTTGAATAATTATAATTCTTATGTTGCATTTCCTAATTGAGTTGGATATTTCTCAGAGACTTTCTTCATTCCTTTTTAGTCTTAGTTCTCTCTCCTCCTCTATCTGGAGCACTTCAATATGTCTATCCTCGATTATGCTGATTTGCTCCTCTATAATGTCCACTCAAGCATTCAAGGAATCCATATTTTGTTTTATCTCATCCATTATGTCTTTCATCTTCAATATTTCTGATTGGTTCTTCTTTACAGTTTCAATCTCTTTTGTGAAGTATCTCCTAAACTCGTTGAATTGTTACTCTATATTCTCTTTTAACTCAATGAGTTTTTTGATGATAGCTATTTTGAATTCTCTGTCATTTAGATTACATATTTCTGTGTCTTCATGACTGATTTCTGGGTACTTGTCATTTTCTCTCTTGTCTTGAGATTTAATATAATTTTTGATACTGCTGGAGGGCGTGGCTCTGTTCTTCTGCAGCCTGGTATTATTGATCACTCTTACTACCTATTGCCAATGGGTGGGAGTCAAGATCTGTGTATTCTGAGCCCTCTATGTTCTGCTGGGATCCCAGGCACTGGAGCTAGCACTGGGTGTGTGGAGGGGAGGGATGCTCTTTTCTGCATGCACTGTTGGCCTTACACTGCCTTCACTATCTGCTCTTTTGAGGTGTTGGCTGGATGAAGTCACCCTCATGATAGCTTTCACCTCAGTACAGGGCTTTCCCCTAGGCTGCGAGGGACCTCAGGGATCTTTGATGTTCCCACAAATGGGTGCTTCCTTCCCCATTCCTTCCCTCTTGGAGGCTACACACAGTCCAGGATCGCAGTCTTTCAGGGAGGGAGTGAAGTTTTCTCTTACCCCATTCTACCTCCTCCAAGTGTGGCTCCAGCATCTCCACCCTCTGATGTATAGCTGTGTGGGTCTCTCAGACTTCTTTTGTGTTGCATGGATGTCCTCTGTTGGAGCATGAATGTCTTTTTCATTGTATAGTGGAGGGGAGAGATCACCAGGAGAGCTCACTCTGCTATGATGCTGATGTCACTCTCCTTATCAAGAAGAATTTTTTAGAGCAGTTTTAGGTTCACAGAAAAATTGAAGGGAAGGTACACAGATTCCCCATATGTCCCTTACCTACACCTATGCATAGCCTCCCCAATTATCAATATCCCCCACCAGAATGATACATTTGTTTCAATTGATGAACCTACATTGCCACATTATTACTCAAAGTCAATAGTTTATATTATAATTCACTCCTGATGGTGTACATTCTATAGGTTTGGACAAAATGTATGACATCTATCCATGGTTATGTATCATACAGAGTATTTTCACTGCCCTAAAAATCCTTGGTGCTTTAGCTATTCATCTCTCCACTCTACTCTGAAAGCCTGGCAATCACTAGACTCTTTACTGTCTCCATAGTTTTGCCTTTTCCAGGACATCATATAGTTGGAATCATGCAGTATGTAGCCTTTTCAGGTTGGCTGCTTTCACTTAGTAGTATGCACTTAAATTTCCTCAATGTTTTTTCATGGCTTTTTAGTACTGAATAATATTCCATTGTCTGGATGTACCACAGTTTATTTATCCATTCACCTACTGAAGGACATCTTGGTTGCTTCCAGGTTTTAGTTATTCTGAATAAAGCTGCTATCCACATCCACATGCAGTTTTTTATGCGGACATAAGTTTTCAGCTCTTTTGGGTAAATACCAAAGAGTGTGATTACTCTTTGTGGTTTGTGTGGTAAGAGTATGTTTAGTTTTATGAGAAACTAACAAACTGTCTTCTAAAGTGACTGTACCACTTTGTATTCTAACCAGCCATGTATGAGAGTTCCTGTTGCTCTACAGCAAGTCTTCCCTGTCCAAAATTAATACAGCCACTCCAACTTTCTTTTGATTAGTGTTAGCATGGTATATTTTTCTCAAATTTAAAGTGGATTTCTTGTAGACAACATATAATTAAGTCCTGTTTTTTGATCCACTCTGACAATCTTTGTCATTTAATTGATGCATTTACCCCATTGACATTCAAATTGACTATTGATATAGTTGGATTAATGTCTACCATTTCATTACTGTTTTCTTTTGTTGTCCTTGTTCTGTGTTCCTAGTTTTGTCTTCTACTCTTTTCCTGCCTTTTGTTGTTTTCCTTGAGCATTTTATATGATTGCATTTTCTCTCCTTTCTGAGCATATTGCTTATACTTTTTTTTAACCTTTTTTAGTGGTTACCTCAGAGTTTGCAGTATATGTTTACGGCTAATCCAAGTCCATTTCCAAATAATACAATACTACTGTGTGGGTAATGTGGGTACCTTATAATAACACAATAATCCTAATTTCTTCCTCATGTCCCTTGTATCATTGCTGTCATTCATTTCACTTATAAATAAACATACATGAGCATATATATACATAAGACATATAATAAGCATACATGATCAAATACATTGTTGCTATTATTATTATTATTTTTTTAATTTTATTTTTTCCTTTTTCTCCTCAAAGCCCCCCGGTACATAGTTGTGTATTCTTCGTTGTGGGTTCTTCTAGTTGTGGCATGTGGGACGCTGCCTCAGCGTGGTCTGATGAGCAGTGCCATGTCCGCACCCAGGATTCGAACCAACGAAACACTCGGCCGCCTGCAGCAGAGTGTGCGAACTTAACCACTCGGCCACGGGGCCAGCCCCTGTTGCTATTATTATTTTGAGCAAACTATTTTCTGTTAGATTAATTATGAATAAGAAAAGCAAAAGTTTTTATTTCACCTTCACTTATTCCTTCCTGGATGCTCTTCCTTTTTTTTTTTTTTTTTTTTAATGTAGATCCAAGTTTCTGACCTATGTTATTTTCCTTCCCTCTAAAAAACTTCTTTTAACCATTCTTGCTACCTGCCACACATTAGCTTAAATTTTGTTTGTCTGAGAAAGTCTTTATTTCTCTTTCACTTTTGAAGGTTAATTTTGTAGGGTACGGAATTCTGGATTGGTGGAGTTTTTTTCTCAACACTTTGAGTATTTGACTCCACTCTGTCCTTATTTGTTTCATTTCTGAGGAGAAATTGGATGTAATTCTTATCTTTGTTCCTTCATAGGTAAGATGTTCTTTTCCTGTGGCTTCTTCCGGGATTTTTTCTTTATCATGTTTTTTCTTTTTCTTTCCATAGTTTTAAGTAGATATGCCTAGGTGTAGTTTTTTTGTTGTTGTTGTTTGTTTGTTTGTTGGCATTTTTCCTGGTTGGTGTTCTCTAAGCTTCCTTGGTCTGTGGTTTGGTGAATGATGTTAATTTGGGGAAATTCTCAGTCATTATTCTTTCAAGTATTTCTTCTATTCTTTTCCGTCTTTCTTCTCCTTTCTTGTATTCCCATTCTGTGTATGTTACACCTTTTGTAGTTGTCCCTCAGTGCTTGGATATTCATGGTCTGTTTTTTCAGTCATTGTTCTGTTTGTTTTTTGGTTTTTGAGAATCTGTTGATATAGCTTCCAGCTCGGAGATTCTTTCCTTAGCCATGTCCAGTCTACTAATAAGCCCATGAAAGGCATTCTTCCTTTCTGTTTCAGTGTTTTTGATCTCTAGCATTTCTTTTTGTTTCTTTCTTAGGATTTACATCTCTCTGCTAACACTGACCATCTGTTCTTGCATGCTGTCTACATTATCCATTTGAGCACTTAGTATATTAATCATAGTTTTTTAAATTCCCAGTGTGATAATTTCAACAACACTGGCTAGTCTGGTTTTGATGCCTTCTGTGTCTCTTCAAATTGTGTTTTCTGAATTTGGTATGCCTTGTAATTTTTTTCTTGATAGCTGGCCATGATGTACCAGGTAAAAGGAAATGATGTAAATAGAACATTAGTAATGTGGTGATACGGTATGGGGGAGGGGAAGCATTCTATAGTCCTATGATTAGGTCTTGGTCTTTTCGTGAGCCTATGCCTTTGGACTGTGAATTTCACAAGTGTGTCTCAGTTTTTTTCTCCCCTCTTCTGTGGGACAGGATGTCTAGCGATGGACAGGATGCAGAACCGGAAACCTCATACAGGGTTGAGGGAAAACAAAAAAAGAATGTTCTCATGCTCAGGTTTAGTAACAGCAGGGAACTGTCTGGGAGTGCTGCCTGGTGAGGCCACTTGACAAGACATGTAACATTATATAGAGGAACACAGCTAATCATCATGATCCAACTTGCTTATGCCTCTCTTTGGCATAGCCCAGCAGGAAACCAGAGAGCAAGAATGCAGCCCTAAGGCTCAGCCTCCATGGGACAGAGCAAGGGGAGAAGGATAGAAAGAGCTATCCTTTTGATTTGTTTTCTAATTATTTATTTAATATTAATTTAAGCTTTTTAAATAACTTTAAGCTTCTGGTGTTATTCATCTTACACCCTCCTGAAGATCTAGTTTAGAACATGACATAGAGCTCAAAAATTTCTATCATGGATTCCCAGGCTAAAACATATGTTAAAGAAAGGCCAATTAATCAAACTCTACCATATGGTGCTTGAATCTCTTTAGTTTGTCTCCCTGTAACTTCTGTTCAATGGTATTTATTATGTTTTCTGTATACACACGGGAAATTCTCAATCCTTTTTCATGTATCCTGCTTTCAGATATTTGAAAATACCTAAATTCAACTCTAGTTAATAATACGTGATGTGATATCTGCAACTTACTTTGTAATGTACCAGTAAATAAAATGGATTAATGGATGGATGAATAGATTGATAGATATGTGATAAAGCACATATAGAAAAATGTTAGTTGTAGAATCTAGGTGGTGAGTTTATGGGTGTTCTTTAAAGAGTTTCTTCAACTTTTCTCTATGTTTAAAATTTTTCATCATAAAATATTTCAAGAAAAGAAAGAAGCCACCTTCCCAGTGACACTTTCTCTATCCACCCTAACTAGATTTTAACCATCTCAATATAGTTAAACCCCCTCTCCTACATTTTTTCATTGGAATTATCATTATTTAAAAATAAAAAAATTTACTTATTTGTCTCATTTATTGTGTCTCCCTGGCTAGAATCCCCATGAGGGCAGAGATTTCTTTTTCTTTGGTCCTTCTTTTTAGCTTTTTATCCTTAGTGAGTGGAGCAGTGACTCTGAAACTAGCATGCATCAGAATCACCTGGGGGGCTTATTAAAACACATATTTCTGGGTCCCACCCCCAGAATTTAATTTACTCAGACTAGGGTTGGACCCAATATTTTGCATTTTTAATGCATTTCCCATTGAAGCTGATGCTGATGCTGCTGGTGCAAGGACTATACTTTGAGAACTGCTGGCGTAGAGCAATGCTTGGCACACAGTCAGTGCATAGTTAACATTTGTTGCTGAGTGACTTAATATATTAACTAAATAAAAGTAGTATACAAAGCTGTGAAGAGTAAACAGTGAAGAAATAACATATAACGCTTTCGTGTTTGTGCATAAAATAGCCCTGGTAGTATACACATTAATGCCAGTGGTTACTTGCAGGGCTTGGGTGAAGACTTTTCCCTGGATATCATTTTGTACTTTTGAATTTTGAACTGTGTGACTCTATTATGTATTCAAAATATTAGAATAAAGAACAAAACAAAACAAAAGAGAATTCTGTCCCTTTGGACCAGGCATAACTGTCTTTTGATAAGAAGGAGAGAAAGAAATTAAATTTTTTCCTCTTCAAACTTGACCACAATTGCCATCAAATTATTATATAAATGTTTTTCAGAAAGACTTTCAGGAACTTCATTAAAAGGCTTATCTACTTAGCTACTTATGTGAAGAATGCTGTATCACTTAAACCAATTACCTCAAATTGAATTCCCTCTCTCTATTTGAAAGACCAATTTTTATCTGAGAAAGTAATTGCCTTAATTACACAAAATGTACAAGAATATTGGTAGCAGTGGGATTCAAACCAATATCCTCAAACATACTGGAGCTTTAGGTCATTTGGGCACAATACCACGTTGAAGAAGTATATGTAAAGAGTTTTACTTTTTAGAAGATGATGAATGTATTTTGCATGAATGCAGAGTTGGCAACTCAATACTTTTTTTTGCCTCCTCTCTATAGACGCTGGTCAGGGGTTTCAATTCTTTCAAACTGGGAAAATTAATTGGAGTATGCATTCAGACTGTTCACCTAATTCCTACCTATGGAAAGAAACTATCTCCATCCTTCCAAATCAATCACTGAATAAGGAATTTTCTCAACTCTTATTATGGACCAGGCTTCTGTTTCAAATTGTTGCTGTGAATTTTGTCACCCATGCTGTCTGTGCTAAGATACTACAGTAGGAAGCGATTGGACTTAAAGAGTAAAAGTCGTTCCATTGTAAGAAAATCAATCCTGGAGCAAGCGATTAAAAATTCCACTGGCCTAAGTAGCACTGGCATTTCTACACTTGAAATAGAATCTTGTGTTTAACAGCTGAGTTTGTTGGGCTATGGAGAATTGTTTTTAATCTATTTTTTAATCTAGTTTGTCATATTTCATTTTTTTCTATTTTTAGTTTGTCCATTTTTTTATATTTAATTACAGATATATGAAAATCACATATGCTGCTTGCAAAAGTGTTTGCAGTGGAGTTAAATATTCTTGCTGTGACTCAGTAAGTCCACTCCAAAGTGTACATCTGTCTTGTAATCATTCAGCTGAAATTAAATTGTCCCCCTACTCAAATTTGGTTCAAATAGCAAGACTGAAAATGCTACAAGAAGATATGAAAATTTTTCTTACTCACATAATGAGGCTTTCTTGGGAGAGCAGAAAAGCCTCCTAAGCAAGTCCAAAAATGGCTTGAGAGAGCAAGGAGGGGTGACTGGCTTTGGCTTTTATTTGATTAGAGGGTGGGGCTGGGGTGAAGGTTCCTGTGTGAGAGCCAGGGCTAGTGTGGTTTGACCTCCTCGCCTCCCGGTGCCAAGAGAGGGAGCTTGTTCGCTTTCTTATGGGCTGCCTTAGATGTGACTAAGAGAGAGTGATGGATCTTGACAGCTGTGAGCAAATGTCAAAGATGGAGTCAACCTCTTAATTACAATATCCAATGGAAATTTGTGCACAGGTCCATAAAGAAACATGTACAGGAGTGTTGCTAACAGCTGTATTCATAATACCCCCAAACTGGAAACAACCCAAATGTCCATCACCAGTAGAATAAATAAATGAATTATAGCATATTTATGCAATGGAATATATATATACAGCAACAAAAAATAACATTGTTAAAAGCAACAACATAGATGAACCTCAGATATTAATGTACAAAATAAGCCAGGCATAAAATAGCACATATTGTTCAATTCTATTTATATGTTACTAAAATGTGCCAAACTAATAGATGATGCCAGAAGTCAGGAGTGGTTACCTTATGAAGAAAGTGGTTAGGAGGCACATGAGGGGGGCTTCTGGTATGCTGTACTATTGTATTTCTTGACACAGATAGCCCAAGTGACAAAACCTAGTTCTGGACCTCATTCGATGGCAACAGTGGCAATAAATTGGAACAAAGGATCTAGATGAGGTTTCATAGGTATGTTCTCTTTATAAATATGCAGTGATCTCTATATATTTATGTTTGGGCACTTTTCTGCATGTTTGCTATACTTCAATTTAAAAAAGTTTACTTTAAAAAGAAAAACAATCCACCAATCAAGAGAACCTTGCCATTATTTTAGAAGTTCCATTTGCCTCACTCCATTTTACATCTCTCTCTCACTCTGAGATAACCACCATATAATGCTTGTGATAAACATTTTGTTGCTTTTATTTATTAGCTTTCCTACTTATATATGCACCCATAAAACAATAGATTATTTAGTATGCTTAGTTTGTAGTTTCTATAAATGACAGTGTGATGTATTTGTTTCGGGATATTTTCTTGTTATTGAAATATTATCATGTTAATATCCCATTTTATGTGATCTTTAGACTTTATTGCATGTAGTTGCTTTTTTAAGTTTTTATAGCTGTCAGGAAAGTGTGTTAAAGCTGTTTTGCTAATTATAATTTATTTTTGTTTGTTTAGTTGATTTTTGTACACAAGCATACAATCTGTTTAAAAAAAAGAAGAAGAAGACAGTTTTGTTTCTTCCTTTCTAGTCATTACACCTTTTTTACTTTCCTTTTGCCTGGTAGGGAATAGAAATGACGATTCCTGGCATACTCTATGTTTTCCCAATTTCAAGTAGAATGTTTTGAATTTTTCACCTTTAACTACTATGTTTTCTACAGATTATTTTGGTACTTTAAAAATCAGGTTAAAGAAATTTCCTTCTATTTCCAGATTGTTGTATCATGAGTGGACACTAAAATTTATTAAATGCTTTTCCTGCATTTACTTAGGTGAACATAACTTTTTTCCTTTAATTTCTTGTTATTCTGAATGATAACAACTGTTTTTTAGTGTTAAATTGACATTCTATTTTTGGTAAAAATCCATTTGTCACAATTTTTAAACACTGTTGCATCCAGTTTGCTTTTTTTTAAAGGATATTTTCATTTATGTACATGAATGAGATTGGTCAGTTATTTTCCTTTCTCACATTGTCTTTGCCTAGTTTTGATATTAGGATGAAGTTAGGTTTATAAAATCAGATGGAGAGGCTTCCCTTTGCTGCTGTATTTGGAAGTGTTTGTGCCCAATTGAAATTATTCTCCCTGGAATGTTTTGTAGAACTTCTAGAAGAAAATGTCTGAGTTTGGACTTTTCTCTGCTGGAAAAATTTTGACTATTTATTCAATTTATTGGTTGAGGACTATTCATATTTACTATTTCTTCTTTAGTCAAATTTATTAATTGATTTTTTTTGCAGAGTTTGCTGTTTCATTTCGATTTTCAGATTAATTGGACGAAATTCTTTACACCATTGCACATTCTGATCCACCTTCTGTATATTGCTCTTATTTATTTATTTATTTATTTTTTGGCTAACCCTTTCTCATCTTTTAAGTATCAGTTTAAATTTGGTTCTCTGAATGTTTACTGAAGGCTGGCTTGAGGACAGACCCAGACAGTCAGACACTTAGATCCTGTGTAGCCTAGAGTACCAGGGCGCTGCTTTCCTGGAGGACAAGAGAAAGAGCGCAGCCTCCTCAGGTGTAGTCGTGATCAGAAGCGCTTTTGAGAAAACACCATTTTTCCAGTACCTCTAAAATGTGAAAAATATATGTAACTGATATTGGAGGGTGGGGTGTGGGAGATAGGATGTGCTGAGAAGGTAGGGTCGATGAAGACCAAAATTCGGCCCTCCGAGTTCGCGATTACGGAGAATGACGCCCCCGAGATGCCTCGGATTCCAGCCCTGTTGCTTCCACCACCACGCCCACCGCTCCCACTGGAGGAGGGTCCACAGCAGGCAGTGTGCGTAAGGGAATCAGGCCTCGCGCGCGGCCTTCCCGTCATCCGTGTGCTTTCCCCTCTGGCACCGTCGCTAGTGGGAGGCCGAGATCCGATGAGCTGAGGATGGCTGGGGAAAATGATGAGCTGGAAAGAAAATACACAACCATCACAAGTCGACTCAAGCCCCAACTTTCCTAAGCGGAAGTACAGCTCCTTCCCTCTGAGCCACAGAACACTACGACCAAGTTGGCTGCACAAGAGGATAGACATTTTCTAACTGCTCACTAAGTGCCTGGTCCATTCCTGGGCTTTTTACAGGGGTCTCACTGGAGGGTACTCAATGGGATCTATTCTTCATGGTTTCCTGGCAGGGCCAGGCCTAGGAAGATGCCCTCGGTTCAATCCTAATTAAGCCTCCCTGGCGGGAGTGGGCCCGTCGCTGAGAGGGTCGCAGGAGGGGTCTTTTTCATCCACCTCGTGGTGATTTTCATTTACTCCCAGAAGGTCTCAGTTCTGACTTTGTCTTCATGCTGAAGATAAACTAAGAGTTTGTAGCCGTGATTACAGAAAGACGTTCATTCATTTTCTCCCATTTCTTTATAGTTTCATGCAACCGGCTGAGAGAAGTATCGCAGCACACGTGTAAAATCTTGTTCAGAAAAGAAATTTGGTGTCAAATTAAGGGCAGGAGTTTGGAGAAAATCGTAATTCTCATTTTGCCTTAGCTGTTGCAGTGTGAAATTACTTAGTTTCTGTGAGTATCAGTGACACTATCTTTGAAGTAAGATTAATAGTGTAGATAATGTCATTTAGGATTACACGAGATACATAAACACTTCAGGCAATAGTCCAGACTTTCAACACTTGTTATATTTTTTCGAGACTTTATAAGCGTATGACCACGTGGCCTAATGGATAAGGCGTCTGACTTCGGATCAGAAGATTGAGGGTTCGAATCCCTTCGTGGTTGTTCTTAACCTTTTAACCTCTCCTTACCCAGACTTCACAGTCCCAACTCTCAGATCCCAAATTACAGCATCCGAGCACTTTCGGAAAGAGAACCTAAAATTCTCCGCCCCTGTTTGCAGTAATAAATGAGATGACGCATCACCGTAGATGTCCTCTAGGACCTGACTGATTCTGAAGATGGAGCTGGCGCGAGCCTCCACCTTCCAGTCGCTGGTACTTTGAAAGAAGCTCCTGGCCAGGCAAGCCAACTGGTGTGTGGAGATTGGGAGGAGCGCAAGCCCTGGTCTTGCGGACCCGGTGAGCGGGGTGGGGTCGGCAGGGCACGAATGTCAAGGAGATCCATTCGCCTGGTCCGGCAGTGCCAGGAGGTCTCGGTTATTTTAGCCTATGAGGACCCTCCCTCTTCTGTGGGTTTACAGTTGGCTCTCAGTAATTTGACGGTGAAAAAAGTGTATTGACAGATGTCTTTCTGAAGTCAGTTTAAATGTCACCCTCTTTTGAAAGGAAAACTTCCCACATTTTGAAGGAGCTAGAGAAACAACGTAGTAAAACCCACTGCTGATTCGCGCGGTCTTTCTCCTGGTCTCTGCTGAGACCAGCTCCGAGTTCTCCCGCACGTCGCCGGGTGAATTAGCCGGACTTTCAGCAATATCTGAGGAACCAAGGTTTAAACAGAGACTTGAAACCATGAGAAGAGACAACCGGGCAAATTAAGATGAAGAGGGAGCGGATTCTGCAAAAGTGAAAAGAGTCTGGCCAAATATATTTGAATATTTAGATGACATGGACAAATTATTAGAACAAAATATGTCAAATTAGATTCAGAAGGAATGGCAATTATGAATAGTCAAACTATGAGATAATCTGAATTAGTTGTTAAAAGTCTTCCTATTGAAAAAAAAATCCTATGTTCCGTCTTTTACCCGGAATTTCTTTAAAATATTCAAGGAAGAAATAAATCTAATCAGACACAACTATTCCACAGCATAGGAAAAAAAGAGAAGGAGAGAAAAAGAAAGAGAAGACCCACAACAACTCTTACAGAATGCCACAATGAATTTTTTCCACTTAATGTATCTTTTAAGGAGCTTTATTGAGGCATAATTTTCCTAAAATAAACTGCGTATATTTAAACATATGCATAATTCATGAAACCATCACCACATAAAGATAATGAACATAGACATTATCCCCAAAGTTTCCTCATGCCCTTTTGTAATCTCCGTCCCCCTCCAACTACTGCTTTCTGTCATTATATGTTTGTAGTTTTATGAAACATTATATACTTGTAGATTTTAGAATTTTATGTAAATGGGATCATACAGTATAAATGCATATTTTATTCTTTCACTCAGCATTATTATTTTGAGATTCATCCATGTTGCTTGTATCAATAGTTCATTTATTTTTATTGCTAAATTGTATAATGTTGTATGGATATACCCCAATTTGCTTACCCATTCACCTATTGATTAATATTAGGGTTATTCCCAGGTATAAATAAAGCTACCATGAATGTTTGTGTATACGTCTTTGAATGGATATATGCTTTCGTTTCTCTTGGGTAAGTACCTAGGAGTGGAATGGCTGGGTCAGTTGGTAGGTCTACATTTAATTTTTTAAAAAAGAAACTGACAAACTGAGGCTAGTATTACCTTCATACATAACCTGACTGGGACGTTATGAGAAAGGAAAATCATAGGTCGATCTCACTCTTGAACATAGACACAAATTGTCCTGAAAGTTAAGGAACTGGACACAGTCATGTTTCAAATGAATTACAAGTCATTTTGGTCTTGAGTTTTTACCAAGATTGCAAGGTTAGCTTATCATTAAAAAGTAAATCATTCTAATTCTCACATTAGGAATGAAAAAAACCATGTAATCATTTCAGTAGAGACAGAAAAAGTATTTGATAAAACTTAGCATTCAGTCATGATTAAAACTCTAAGCAGCTTAGCAATAGAAGATAATTTCTTCAACCTCACAAATTACATCATTGAAAAACTAAAGTAAACATCAATCTTAAATGTGAAATATTTAATATTTATATGGAGAATATTGAAAAAATTTTGTTTGGGATTGGTAACAAATCAAGGATGCCAGCTCTCATCACTTCTGTTAAAGATTACAGACTCCTGTGTGCCTCCGTCCTTGCCTTGTGTAGTCATGCTGAAAAAGGAAATAAAAGGCAAAACGATTAGAAAGGAAGAAAGAAAACTGTCATTCTTCTCAGATGACATGATTGTATACAAAGATAAGTTATTAGATTATATAGATCTATTATAATTTAATAGATTATGAGATCTAATAGATTGTAATATATTGAGCCTAAATAAGTGAAGAGAGAAACCATATAGCATATGTTACATACAATGAGAAAATGGGAGAATTAGAGAATAAACTCCCAACTGTTTTTATATACAATGAATCCTTTTATTTTTTACTCCACATAAGCCCTCGAATGTGAGAGACAAAAACTTTATTTATTAAACAATTTCCATTTTTTATTTTAATTAATCATGGCAAACTTCATTCTGGAGGCTGACGAGCAGGTAATGTAATCCAAAACCAAAAGCAGCTGCAATTCTCCTGCTCCTGCTCTAAGTGCCTTTCTGATCCAGTCCCTCCAGTCATCCTGTCTCTTCTAGGTCCTTCCTAAAGCTGAGCAGATAGAGTTGATTTCTGGCCCAGCTGGGGCTTGTGGATTATGAGGCTTTGAGTGCTTTTTCTGAAGATAGAAACCCATTTGTTTCTCTAGAGTTCTGAGCTCTGTCTCAGGGCTTCTAATCTGTGCATAATAATCCAAGGACACCGAATCATGCCTCAAAAACCCTCAAAGCCCTTTAGAGCAGCCATGCAAAAGGGTTCCTCTACTATAGCCATAGAGATCAGAGAATTCAATCCCACACCACCTGGTAATAATGATACCTACCTCATAAGATTAAATGAATTAACATATTGTTTTTAAATGTACCCTGGATTTGTTTTAATCAGGTATGGTAAAACACATAGACGTGGAAATGATTGTCACAAAGGAAGAAGTTTTATACCCACAGATCCCTAGAAGCAGAAGGCACGGCATGCCACGCAGGGCCACATGGGGAAGCACCAAGATCAGTACGGAGGCAGAGAGAGTTAAGGGAAAACGTGGGCAAGAGACTTTATTGTGGTTTTTGTGGGAAGGAATGAGTGAAGCAGGGTAAGCAGGCTGAGGATTGGCCAGTTTGAATAATTTCCCCGGGCTCTGGAGCACAGGGGCTGTCCTTAGTTGTCTGCTGCCTGGCCTTGGGATGATTAGGGCATGGGACTAGCAGCCCAGAGTATAAGAGCCTGATGGAGGAAGTGGTGGGGCATGGACTCTGAATTGGTTGGTTTGCATAGGAAAGGCACAGTCACAGGGAATTTGTTTATTATCTCTAGGAATTGGCTAGCCCTGGTTGGGGAGGGACGGTCTTTCCAGGGTCAGCAAGGCCCCAAGATGTCAAAGTATCAGAAAATAAAAAATATGGTTAATATACCTATGTCAAGCAATTAGTATGAGGCATGACATTTGGCCATACATAAATGATATTTATTATTTACATTACGAATTTATAGCTCAGAGAGGGTAAAGTGATATACCATGGTCATGTGGTTAATAATAGTGGAAGGAATCCAATTTCCATGATCCTCTCTTAGGGCTCCATCCTGCCCCTCACATGTTGTAACTAATTCCTTACAATCTGTGACTATTAACCTTTGTTTAGTTGATAATATCTGACTCTTAAGTAGTCATAAAATTCTATTTTTTCCCCTTTTTGGTCCCCAAAGCCCCATGGTACATAGTTGTGTATTTTTAGTTGTAGGTCCTTCTATTTGTGGCACGTGGGATGCTGCCTCATCATGGCTTGATGAGCGGTGCCATGTCTGCGCCCAGGATTGGACCTGGCTAAACTCTGGGCTGGAAGCAGAGCACACAAACTTGACCACTCAGCCACGGGGCCGGCCCCATGAAAATTCTTTCTTTATGGGCCTCACCTCATGGTTCAGATCATGTAGCTTAAAGACTCTGCTTTCCCAGATCTTGTGGTTCAATAGTTCTCATAAGCTTTTGAGTACCTCCAGAGTAGGCCTCCAACAAGAGAAGAGAAAGTAGTCTAGATTCAGAAGGCAACATGGCTGGCTTATCATGTCAAAACTCTCATCTGAAAGGATTGCATATCCATATTGCAATCAAGTTAAGAACAAAAAGTAAAGGCTGAAAGAGTTTTGCCTACCCCCAGGATCTCTACCTTCTTTGGGCCTGTAGGCTACCATTGAAAGATATCAACGCCAATAGTGAAACATCAGATCCTTTCGTTCTCAGCCATCTCAGAGCCAAGGCTTCCATTCTGGCCTACAACCTGGTCAAGACAGAGTCAATGGGGACAGGTGTTGTGAGAGTTTAGAGCTGGAAAATAGAAAGGGGAGAAGGCAGAGGAAGGGAGAAATAAGGAAAGGAAAAGGAAAAAGGGAGGAAAGGATAAGAAATAAGAATGAAGGAAGAGAAGTAAAAAAAAGAATACTGACATTCACAAGCTGCCTACTATGTGCCAGGCATATTCAAATACACCACATTTAATCCTCACCAATAATCAGGCAGTTATTATTGTCCCCATTATATAAATAAGAAAGTCAACACAGGGATAAAATAAATGATATGCCTAAATGTGTTTACCTAATAAGAAGATAAGCTAGGGGCCAGCCCCGTGGCGCAGTGGTTAAGTTCGCACGTTCTGCTTCGGTGGCCAGGGATTCACCAGTTTGGATCCCAGGTGCGGACATGGCACAGCTTGGCAAGCCATGCTGTGGGAGGCGTCCCACATATAAAGTAGAGGAAGATGGGCATGGATGTTAGCTCAGGGCCAGTCTTCCACAGCAAAAAGAGGAGGATTGACAGCAGATGTTAGCTCAGGGCTGATCTTCCTCAAAAAAAAAAAGAAGATAAGCTAGGACTCAATCCCAAAACTTCCAAAATCAAATTTATTTTTACTATCCAATAATGAAAATTTATGTTATGCAAGAAATGAAGGGAGTAATGGGTGAAGGGAGAGAGCAGAGGTGACATATAGGGGAAAGAAAGAAGAAAAGGAAGGAGATGGAGGGAATTCAGAAGCAGGGACTCAGTTTGCAATAAGCTATTCAAATATCCATCACTGGAATGGTGATTGAGCTGGAGTTGATCTCACTTAGACCTCAGATTCTTCTAGGAGGCAATCACTTGTTAATTAAACAAATATTGATGTATTTTAAGTTCTATGCATACCTCTCATTATTTGGGATAAACAATAACAATTTCTATAGTCTTTGCCTTGAGAAGCTTAATTCCAGTGATGTCAATAACCAGGTATGATTTCCCTGTGACTGTCCCATACCACCAACTGTGGTGTTTGTGTGTGTGCATGTAAAATCAGTTTACAGCAGAAAGGAACAAGGAGGAGATAAATCTATAGTATCAGGAAAATGGTGTAATATTAACTTTGACAGAAGAAAGCAGTATTATTTAACACCCATTTTGCTTCTGTCTTTTCCATCAAGGATAATAATATGTAAAATAGAAAAAGAAAAGGATTAAGGGGGAATATGAGGCTAAAACTGTGAGAGGATAATAGGAAAGCTTTTACCTACTTATAGCGTTTAAGGCTACACCCCATAGAAATACTATCTTAGGATATTTTTTAAAATATCATTAATCAGCCGTAGTTCTGCAATTCTATCTACAAGAAGTCCTAGAGATATAAAAATATTCTGAATTAATAAAGGGACCAAGTGAAATTTTAAAGGCTAGAAGGCAAACTTAGAGATTCTGTGATTTTGTACACTTATTTTCTAGTCGAATGTACTGTGAAGGCCTGTGGAGTGTGGAGATCACTAGGTGAATGCTTAGATTTACAAAGCACAGGTCATAAGACAAATGCAGAGGTCAAGCCAAAGTAGAATTCTAGGTCTGGGATCTAGGATCTGTTCGGACATGTCTTGCTACTTTTGAATTGGTTTGGTGGGAGATATAATATGTGTGCTGATTAACTTTGTTTGTGCCTTATCGCTCATTATGATCAATGACAGACTTGAGATCTCAAAATTTGCTATTGATGGGAGGATGTATTAAACTTGGAAAAAAATCAATATTGGAGATTGACAGCAACTTTGAAAAACAAGGTTCTTGTGTTTTAGTTGACCATAAGCTACACTTATTTTTAAGTGATGCAAAAATAAAAGAAGCTTTGACAATTCATATCCAGAATATTTAAAGAACTCCTACAAATAAATAAAAAACCAAACAAACCAAGGAAAAAAATGGGGAAAAATCTTGAGTATAGGATAGGCACTTCATAGGAATGATATCTAAATGGCCAGTAAATATACATTGAGGTAATATTTAGTCATTAAGATTGATGATGGTATAGAAATACATTTATTAAAAATGAGAAATCCCCTCATATATGTTTAAAGGATAAAAGCAAGTTCCAAGGTGATATATGGTCATTTTTATGTAATAACAGAAAGATTGGCTTATAAATAGATTAAATTATTTCCTTCCTGCCTATCCATAAGTTTTCTCTCTTTCTGCAGGTGTACTTCTCGAGACCACCTTCCCCCTCAAGAGCAGGATCTAGTTTCTTGTTTCCTAACCCCTCCCCAAGGTTGCCCTTCCTCTAGCACATTTGGATAAAGATATTTACCACATGATTGTGCCCAAATCACTCTTCACTGCCCTCTCCCACCACCCCATGCCACTGCTGGATCCCTCAGACTTATAAAGAATAATATACTTGTAAACTTAGTGTGGGGAAGAATTTAATAAACAACATGCCAACAATAAAGGAAAAGATAGACAAATTTGACATCATAAAAAAATTTAAATTAGCTAATCAACAGGCACTATAAAGAGAAATATGGCATTAAGAATACTGTTGGCTGTGAGGTTTCTTCACAGATGTCCTTTGTCAGGTTGAGGACATTCCTTACTATTCTTTTTTTTTTAAAGGTATGCTTTTTGTTTTTTTGGTGAGGAAGATTGGCCCTGAGCTAACAGGTGTTGCCAATCTTCCTCTTTTTTTTTCTCCCCAAAGCCTTAGTTGTATGTCCTTCTAGTTCTTCTATTTAGGACACCACCTTAGAATGGCTTGATTAGCGGTATGTAGGTCCACACCCAGGACCCAAACCAGTGAGCCCCAGGCTGCAAAGCAGAGCACTTAACCACTACACCACCAGGCTGGCCTCTCCTTTCTATTCTTATTTTGTTGAGAGTTTTCATCATGAAAGGGTGTTAGATTTTATAACACACTTTGTGTGTGTGTGTGTGTGTGTGTGTCTATTGAGATGATCATGTGGTTTTTGTTTTTTATTTTATTGATGTGGTATGTTATATTAACTGATTTTTTTTTGATGTTAAAACAGCCTTGCATTCCTGGTAAGTACAGATAAATCTCACTTGGTCATGGTGTATAATTCCTTTTATATGTTGCTGAATTTTGTTTGTTAGTATTTTGCTGAGGATTTTTGCATTCATGTTCATAGAGGGTATTGGTCTACAATCTTCTTTTTTGATGGATGTCTTTGTCTGGTTTTGGCATCAGGGTAATAATGGCTTCATAAAATCATTTAGGAAGTATTCCCTCCTTCTTCTATTTTTAAAAGAGTTTGTGAAGAGTTGATATTAATTCTTCTTTAAATGCTGCCTTTTGATTGGGTTGTTTAATCCATTCACAATGAATGTTATTATTGATATAGTTGGATTTATAGCTGCCAATTTTCTTTTCATTTTCTATGTCTTACGTATTTTTTGTTCCCCTAGTCTTCCTTTATTCATTTAGTTTGCATTAATGAATATTTTCTAAAGTAGGATTTTAATTTGTTTAATGACTTTTTCACTGTGTTTTTAAAAATATTTTTGCCCTAGGGCTTTCCATATACATCTTGACTTATCAGAATGGGCTTCAGATTAATACTAACTTAATTCTAGTGAGATATAAAAATATTACTCCTATATACCTCTATTTCCTTTCTCCCTTCCTGTGGTATTATTATTATACATATTACATCTCTATAGGTTACAAACCCACAATTCATTGTTATAATTATTATTTTACATAATTTTATGACTTTTAAAGAAGCTGAGAGAATAAAGGAGAGCAAGTAATAGTTATACCTTTTGTAATATTAACCTTTTTTAAAAAATTCATTTCTGGCTTTCTTATTTTGTCTTTGTGCATTTGAATTACAATCTGGAGTCATTTCTTTAGCCCAATATAGCTTTGCTTCCAGCTACCTCCTTTGTGCTGTTATTGGCAAATATATTACATTTTTATATTTTCTAGGTCCAACAATACATTAAACACATAGCATTTTATACAATTTTTTTAAAGATTGGCCCTGAGCTAATATCTGTTGTCAATCATGTTTTTTTCCTCCTTCTTCTCCCCAAAGCCCCTGAGTACATAGTATATATACTAGTTGTAGGCCCTTCTAGTTCTGCTATGTGGGACACCACCTCAGCATGGCTTGATGAGCAGTGCTAGGTCCATGCCCAGGATCTGAACTGGAGAAACCCTGGGCCGCTGAAGCGGGGTGCACCAACTGAAACACTCGGCAACAGGGCCGGCCCCAGTGTTTTATACAATTGCTTTTTAAATAAGTTAAGAGAACCAAGGAGAAGAAATATGCATTTATAGTGTCTTTTATAATTACATAATTTCCTTCACTGATGCATTTTGTGTGTGTGTGAATTCAAATTACTCTCTGGGGTCACTTGCATTCAGCTTGAAGAATTTTCTTGAGAATTTCTTGTAAAATGGTTCTGCAAGCAGCAAATTATCTCAGTTTTTGTTTATCTGGGATTGTCTTCATATTGCCTTGATTTAGAATACTAGTTTTGCTGGATATAGGATTCTTGGTTGACAGATTTTTTTTCTTTGAGCATTTTGTTTCATTATCCAACTTCTTTCTGGCCTCCACTGCTTCTGATGAGAAGTCAGCCTTTACTGGGATTCCCTTGTAAGTGATGAGTCATTTTTTCTTGCTGCTTTCAAGATTTTCTTCTTCTCTTTGACTTTCAAAATTTTTGCTATGATGTACCTATTTGAGGATCTCTTTGTATTTATCCTACTAGGGATTGGTTTATCTTCCTGGATCTTTAGAATAAATGCATTTCAATAAATTCAGGAAGTTTTCAACCAATATTTCTTTGAATATTTTTTCTATTCTTTTTCTCTCTCTTTCTCTTGTCCTTCTGGTACTCCCATTATGAATATGTCAGTGTGCCTAACGGTGTCCCACCTTTCTCTGAAGCTCTGTTCATTTGTCTTCCTTCTGTTTTCTCTCTGCTCTTCAGACTGTACTTTCCTTTACTTCCTTAATCATAGATTCTTTTACTTCTTCAAACATATTTATAATGACTACTTTGAAATCTTTGTTAAATCTGACATCTGGTTGCTCTCACAGGAAGTTTTACTTCCTGCTTTTTTTCCCCAGTAGATGGGTCATACTCTATCCTTTGCATGTCTTATTTTCTTTTGGTAACTGGACATTGTGGATAACATATTATAGCAACTCTGGGTTGGTCACCTTCTCCAGGGCTTGTTCTGGTTATCTGTTGTTTGCTTGTCTAATGATTGGCTGAATTATTTTAGCGAAGCCTATTCCTCTCTCCTCTGCATTGTTAAGCCTTTGATGTCACTCCTCAAGGGGCACAGCCTTGGACATGCAGTCATCCTAGTGTAACAGTGGTTTTGGCAGGGCTCTCTTTGACCATCTCATTCCCTGAACACACTTTAGCTTTTAAACTCCACTAATTGCTGGCTGATTGTTCAACTGTTTTCAACAATATCCTGGGGCACAGATTGCTCTACAGACCAATCCAATCAAATTCTGGCTTCTTTGAAGGAAGAATTCCTGAAGTCAATGTTTAACATTTCTTCTGACCCCAAGAGGACTCCTCTCTATTGACTATTTCCCCAGTTCTCTCTTGCAAAATATCTGGCCTACAGATTAGCCTATATTTCCAATGAATTTACTAATCTTCTCCCAATTGGCTTTTACCACAATCTTTCACTGTTTTTGAGATCATTTGTAAGTGTGAACTTCTCCATTCTCTGTTGCAAAAACAGGAGCCCTTTAGGAAGAGATTAGGAGCCATCTGTTCTATGGCCTGTTTCTCCACTCAGGCCAAATCTCCTAGCCAGGGCTCTGAAGCTGGGGGATTGGGACAAAATGTGCTTTTCTCTGAGTGACACCTCTGCTTTAGAAGGTGAGCACTAGGTGAAAGCAGGTTTTCAGGTCTTCTCAGATTATCTCTGCCAGCCAGCATGGAACCACTGCCTTTGCAGTGTTGCTACACCTAAGATAGAGCCTTCATAGCATGAGAGGAGATTGGGCAGAAAAATGGAGACCTCACCTCTCAGTCATGCTCAGAGGGAACCTCAGAAACCAGTAGCTGGAGGCAGGATGAAAAGTGCTGACATCCTACCTCTCCTTGGAAGATAGCCCTCAGGCTAGGAGCTGGGGAGTGAGGGAGTCCTCTGTTCTTCACTGTCTGCAGTGGAGTTTCCATCTCAACGAACTGGGAAGGGAAGAGGGAGGAAGCAATACTGGTTTAAATACCATAGACTCTTGCTGTTCTTATAGAATTTTAGTAGATTTTCTTGAATAGATGTTTCTTCATTTTCCATATGAATTTCTTATTCCTTAAGACCATTTCCAGAGAACTTCAGTAGCTGAATTTTTATAATTTCACCAGTTTCACTTGGGAACAGGTCCATGGATCTCCTTGCATTATCATGCTGAAAGTAGATATCTGGAGGCACCTCTCTCACTTTACTCATCCCTCCAACCACATTTCCCCTCCCTCATCCTCCCTACTTAATTTCATCATAATTTTATATTCAGGATTAATTGGTTATAAAAAAATTGTTCACAGCTGAGGCATGTAGAACTATGATTATATTTCTTTTCCTACACACCTTTTATTTTTCCTGCAAAGTTATTAATTGTCTCATACTTTTTCCTTATTTTCTATGATCCTATAACCAATTCCTTTCAATTGATTTTCCAAGACTTTAAGCAACTCTCAATATGGTGAAACAACTCAAAGAACCTATCAATTTTTATGTTTTTCTCAGTGGCAAACTCTCTGGAGGCCTTGTCCTCCTGCTTCACTCTGCTTGCTCGCTAGGTGTGCTGCACAGGTGTCTTCCTAGGGATTTCATTCCATCAACCAGGGGATGTGCTTTACCTTCTTCCTGTTTTGGATCTCCATGCCTTCCTCTTTCTTATTTCCATACCATTTTAACAGAGAACAACTTCCTGGGTTTTTCTGAGAAGGTGCCTCTCTCTGTAAATGGCTTTATACACATTCACTTTTGATTGATAGTTTGGCTAGATACATAAACCTAGATAGGAAATCCTTTCCCTCATAACTTATAAAATATTGTTCTATTGTCACTTTTAACTGTTATCTCTATTAAACTCATTATTTCTAAATAAAATACATATGCTGCTTTTTGTTCAGATTTTATTTAGAAGCTAAAACAAAAAACAGCCTACTCCTGGTGTCTTGGTGGGTACCCAGTGGGAAGGTCCTCAGGAGTATCTGGAAAAAGGACTGTACACCCAAATTCCAGTCACATGACAAGAATGCTACCCATAAGAGTTTTCTGTTATGGAATTTCTTTGGAAAAATATTAGGCAAACTGGCAACAGTTTATCAGGGGTGACTGCCTTGTATCTCTAAACTACATTGATTAGATATGTCAATGTTTCACAATGTGGATATCAATGCCTTCTCTCCCTATCGTAGGTGACAAGGCAAACCAATAAACTTACCAAAAGGATAGCCAGCACTGGGAAGATGCAGCTAGAGAGGACTGCAGAACCTGGAGGCTAGTTTGTTTGCAGAATTAGGCAAGGAACGTGGACAATACCTACTAATTCATACCTCTGCTTGCTCTAGAGATCTGGAAATTCTGTGTCTTTCACAGCAGGAATTCTGAGCTTGCTACAAGGCCCCAAGGAGCTGGAAGCTTACTCTAGGGGTAAATTTAAATAGCCCAGTGTCCCAAATGATTTTGAAGTCTCCAGGCTGTGGCAAGAGCAAAGGGGACTCAATGTTTGGGGCAATGAGAAGATCACCCAAAGTAATAAACTGCTAACCTATCTTAGACTCTTACTCTCTGCTAAATGCCTTTATCAATCATCTATATCTATGTAACAAACCTCACCCAAATTTGGTGGCTTAAAACAATAATTGTTTCTCTTGTTTGCAATTCTACAGGTCAACAATTTGGGCTGTGCTCAGCTGAGCACTTCTTTTGCTGGTTTCACCCGTGGTCACTCATGTGATTGCAGTCATCTGGCAGCTTGACTGGGACTGGATGATCCAAGATGGTCCCACTCACATGTCTGGGGTTTCAGCTGGAATGGCTGGGATAGCTGGGATGGCTGAGACTCTCTCTCCATGTGATCTGCCATCTTCTAGGAGGCTAGATGGGATTTCTTCACATGGTGGTCTCAGGGTCTCAGGAGGGAAAAGGCAGAAGTTGCAAGGCTGCTTGAGGCCTAATCTTGGAACTCCCACAACACCACTTCTACAACACCATTTCTACAGCATTCTGTTGTTCAAAGCAAATCACAAGGTCAGCTCACACACAAGGGAGAAGGAAATAGACCCCACCTCTTGATGGAAGCTACTGCAAAATCAGATTGCAAAATGAAATGTATATAGAGATGGGAAGAATTTGTGACCATTAATTAATGAATGATTTATTTCTCATTTAACACTACAAACAACACTGTGAATAGTGTCTATTGATATGTCCACTGTACATGATGGTAAGTAAATTATCCACTATCACTTCTTTAGCAACTGTTAATCTAAGTTGTCTGTGAGCCTTGTTTTGAACCCACATTTATATGGTGGGCGGCTCAGAGTGGGGCCAAGGAGAATGTAAATACTCCAAAATGGAGCAGCAGCTGGAAAAGAACTGGGAGTGTTGGACATTTGCACATGGGCAATTATAAATCTTCAGTAAGCCAGAGAGCTGTATGTCTATGTCTGCAGCCTGCCTCTAATAATGTTTAAGATCCAGAGGATTAAGATTACAGGTTTCCCAGCTCAACTGGGAGGCTGTAAATACGGATCACTTCATTTTTTGAAACTGAATACCAGTGTCTCTGTCATAACTACAGGCATCATGGACTTATTAAGAGTGATAAAAATCCCAGAGAAAGCCCAGAGGAGTGAAAAAACTGAGGTAAGGAAAGCAGGTTCAAGGACAGAAAAATTTCCACCAAAATACGTACAAACCAAGATTCTACACATTTCACGGAGCTGACAAATCAGACATTGAATTATTGTTCACTAGTTTTTATATACACCTCAACTCTGGGCTTGAGACTCTGATGGTCTGTTTCTTACTGAATTGAACATTGTGAACAGTTGTCTTGGCAACTGTCAAACTCTAGTTGCCCGAGCCTTGAGCAGACTTTCAAGGCAAATCCCTAGCAAGCTCTGAGTAAGGTGTAAATTACAAGAGTTCGTCCCCCTTCAACTCCCTTTGAATTTGTATGGGCCGAAGAGTAGTAAAAGCTGCTCCAGGTGAGGCTCGAACTCACAACCTCGGCATTGCTCACGAACGTACTGCCTTATAAGTACCGCGCGCTAACCGATTGCGCCACTGGAGCTACGTTGGGTGTACTTTTGGGGAGGTGTAAGTGAAGATGTCTTAACATATTTTTCTTAAAGTTATTAAACAATATGAACAAAATGACACCTTCTGATATGGGACTTCTACAAAGGGGATTAAAAGCACCGAGGGTTCCCCAGTAGCAGCCATTTTGGAACGGTTTCCCCAGCACAGAGATGCCAAGGGGCTGAGGGTCGCGGTCACCTGTATCTTAATTTTCCGCTCAGATTCCCATGGCTTCTCTAAATTCAGACTGTTATTTGAAAGCATTTGAATGAAAGGAAATCGCATTGATTCACAAAGGCAGGAAGCTAAGATGACTGCATGCAAAACGGTCGTGTCACTCACTCTGGTCATATCACTACAGCTCAGCCGGTTTCCACTTGGGAGCCTGTATTCCGTGTGTAAGAACCGGTGCATTTTTATGGCTTCCGCATTCCCGCGGATTTTCCGTCTCAGCCGTTCTAATTTCCCGCTCTTCCTCTCTCTCCACTCTGTGCGCTCCACTAACTTTAAAATTCTACTTCAAAGGCCGCCTCTCCCACCTCCACCCAATCACGCGCTGTCTTTAATCTAAGAATGTTAAAGTACTTTGCTACCCTGAGACATTCAGAGAACTAATATTTCCTTTAGAAAAATTTCACTGTTTTACATGTATAGATGCCACACATGCTAAGGAAATACAGAAAAACAATAAGATAATTACTTGAAAATTTTCTAAAGTCTCGTACGCGGAGAAAGCCGTTGTTTACATTTGTTGTATTTTGTTTCAGGCTCTTTTCTATGAACGTTTTCATTGGAGTTTTTCTGGAGGGGGCATGGCTGTAACCATACACACATACCCACACTCTCACATACACACATATATACTATATAATATATGTACAATTTTATATTCTGTTTTATTCTTATTTAACACTATTACATAAACCATTTTTCCTGATAATTGTGCTAAAGGAAACATACAGCCCTCAAAGTAGGGATGGAACTGTTTAAGAACTGTACATATAATGACTCATTATTCTATATTTTTAAGAGTCAATATTCAATCATCCACTGATATACCACCATTTAATTAATGCTGCTGGACATCTTTGACCTGTCTTTTGATAAAGAGGACATTTGGTACTGTGGTGCATTCTAGAGTTCAAGGACGAATGCTCCAGAAGACATGCTGTCTTTCTGATTCTGTCTTCTCTTCATAGGAATATCCCAGCCTAAGCTAAAGATCTAGTTCAGGACTTGGTCCTGGGAAAGAGCCAGATATCTGACCAACCCACTGGGCCCCTCTTCTCTCTGATCCCCAAACCATCAACATTGCCTCCTGGATAGGACTGTGACCAACCGAGCTGAGAAGACTAAACAAAGTTCTCGGAGGGTCAGTGCCCTTAACAGAACTATATTTGAGTGAAAGTAGATGTTCTCGGAGCCAGGTTTGGGGATGGGGTGGTGGTGTCAGCATGTATAGAATATATAATGAGACAAGGATAAGACTTTATTATGGTGTTCAGATGATTTTATTTAGACTAATGATTCCCAAAAAGGTTACACTTAATCTTATTTCTCACTTGTTTCTTTAAAAAATCGAAGAACATAAATTAATCTTTCCAGAAAAGATACCACATCTGGTACAGCAATTTGAATTGGAGCTATTACTTTTTTTACTTTGTGGTAGTCCACTGTCGCTTTTCTGGGCCTTTCTTTGATTTTTTGCAGGGAACAAACTGGTGAATTAAATCTATCTTATAGGGATCCCAATTGTGCATCCTTTTGATCCTTAAAGGCAATAATCTCTGTCATTCTCCCTAGGAGTATGGTTTTCATTCTCTTAAATGGTTTCATTTACTGTCTTGCATGGGAATTGGGTAAGTTAGTTTCAGGGGCTCCCTCTTGGCCTTTTCTACTGTGATAGCTCTTATACTGGTTGTGCCAATGTCATTTTATATGTTTTTGGACAAGAGAAATTTCCATCAGATGGATCCACGGCCTTAGTGGATGCACTGTGAACCGGACCTGGGCCAGAACTCCATTTGTTACCTGGTCCTCATTACCTCCACTATAATGCTGGCCATGACGTCACTTTGGGTCCTTCAGTATCAATGTTGACTTGGATCTTATTTCCAACAGTCCTTGAAATCTAAGAGTATTTCCCTTTCTTGAGTTTATGGTTACTGAGTAAATGGCCATAAGTTCCTTTAAGAAAGGAATGGGGAAAATATATTCTATATATTTGCAGTGATGTTGCAGGGTCTTACTTTCTCAAGACTTGGCTTCTCTTTTAGTCATTGATTCTGGGTCTGAAAACTGGCTCATGGTCAGAAACTGAGCAAAGTACTGTGATTTGATTTTTAGTGGGGCAGCTGCCCTCAGTCTCCTGATTATCTGTCCTTAATTTCTTCCGATTGTAGATAGTGATACCTTTGTTGGCTGCTCGTCTATCTTGCTTCTAGGTATGCTGTGCTCTATTAAGCATCTCTAACACTCTACAAAGTTGACTACCATTCTGAAATTGTCTCTTATTACAGTAGTTTTGCTCACCCACCCTCCAAACACATGTGCATACACACATGGATTCTTTTTTAAAAAATTTCTTTTTAAAGATTGGCACCTAAGCTAACATCTGTTGCCAATCTTCATTTTTCCTTCTTCTTCTCCCCAAAGCCCCCCAGTACATAGCCGTATATTCTGGTTGTAGGTCCTTCTGACTCTGCTATGTGGGACACCACCTCAGCATGGCCTGATAAGCAGTGCCATGTCCCCACCAAGGATCAGAACCAGCAAAACCCTGGGGTGCCGAAGAAAAACACACCAACTTAAACACTCGACCACGGGTCCGACCCCCATACACGCATTCTGGTGGTTGAGTGCTGCCACCTCTGGCCTGAATTATTTCAAGATCCTATAATCCCCATTGCTGTCAGTGAGGCTACTTCTCTTATCATCAGCTCAGGCCTATTGAGGACACTCATCACAGAACTTCTCAGTCATGCCCCTCTCCCTAGCATGTTCCTTTTTATTTTTTCAAACAGAATGTCACTTGGCCCTCCTGTGCCACATGGTCATCTAGTGGGCTTCCCAAGTTTACCTGGTAAATCCATTCTTCATGATCACTTTTCTGAGTTTTGATCCCTTCTTTCTGCCATCTGTCACAATAGTCCTGGCATTTCTACTACATTTAGTGAGAGCCATTTCTTTTTCCCAGCAGGAGAATCCTAACAAGGTGTTGGTTCTTGCCAGTGTGTAAAAATTCTATAGTTTGGGAGAATGCTCCAGTATCAATGAACTCTCCTTTAGCTAACATTGTGTTCCACTGTCCTTGATCCAGAATCCTTAGAATCTAGTTCTATATGGGGCAGATGCTGAGAAGGTGGTAGAGGCACATGACGTTTGGCAGAGCAGAGACCTCTGCATTGGATTCAAGCAGGAAGGTCATGATAATCCCTAATAAGGAGGACTAGGTTGCTTCTAAAAGGTTCAGGGGGTCTTGGGAAATCTGGGGATTCAGATATTTGAATGCATCCAACCAGATGTCTCCATCCAATGTCTCAAGGTTATGTTCTTTTCATTCAAGGCCATGACAGAGGCATACAAGATAATCTAGTTTGACAATTTAACCTTCTTTGGGGTCCTATTATTCCTATGATTAAGTTTTTGACTGGAAGCTTAACTTTTTGTGCCCTTGAGTTGTAGGATATGAAAGGTTCTTTATATCCTCCTATGGAGGGACTCTGGCTTTCACAGTTAGCCTTTATTTGATGAGATATCATCCTCAGCTTTTAATCATCTCTCTCCAAAGCATCCATTTCTTCTAGTAACAACCATCCAGTTCTGTTGTCTTATAATTCCCATTTCTCCCATATTTCTCAAGCACCTGATACGTTACATCTGCCTGTGCATATCCTTCCACCAGTATCCCGTCTCAGTTCAGGTGTGGTGAAAGTCTTAAAAATTGCACTGCTACTTCGTGTCAGTGGCTGTTTCTGCTCTACCCATCCCTCATTGCCAACCAGATGGTAGGGAATTTTGCATCAAAAATTTCATCTTAGCATCTTCTTTCTCAGATCACATTTGGTACCAACTATTTCAGGTTGGGTTCCCTGGAAAAACTCCAAGATGGAGATTTGCATTCAGAAACTTTACTAGGGCATTACCTCAGAATCGGCACCTGAGGGGCAAAGAAGAGAAGCATAATTTGGCAGAGGGAAAAATTGGGCTGCAGTACCAGGAAGAAAAGGCATCAGCTTACCCCTTGGGGGTCTCTACAGCTGGGTTGAGCACTTCAAAGTTATCCTAAGTTGAGATATCAGAGCTTGGCCTTTATACCCCTCACTGGCTGTTAATTGGATACAGGCTGCCCCTGGAAAGGAGATATGACCTTGGCCTGAGGCAATTCCTGAGGAGGGATGACAATCGAGAGCCATTAGGTGACAACCTTCCAAGATTCTGGAAGGAAAGAGATTCTAAGAGGTTCAGGTAATTTGGGCAATACACCTTCTGTGATAGTCCACAGTGAGGAAGAGGAGAGAGATAAGACGAGTTTGTGCACAGGATAGGATTTAAAAACCACCACAGTGATCCCAGATGCTGCAGAAAACATTTTATTGGAGATGGTGGCAGGGCTGGTTCTGATGCTGTGGAATCTAGGGTTAAAAGGGGAAAGTCCATCCTTCAAAGGGTGCCCTGCCCAGGTGTCATAACCTGAATACACTAAAGATCAGACAATAAGGAAAGTTTTTGTAGGGTCCAAATTAGAGAGAGGCTCTAGGTCCCACTATCGTGGAGATGTCCTTCCCTTCATGTGAGGGAATTTCCTGCTCCCACTCTACCTTAGGGCTCCTACAGGAGAATGACAGATCAGTGGGGGCAGGAGGGGGTGCAGGGCAGAGGTGTCATGGTTGAAGACTGATCTGAAAAGAGTTGGAAACTGACAGTACATGCTTATCTCAGGGGAGGAAAAATCTTATGGAGTGGAAACTAAATTGTATGGCCGTAACCCCATTGCTATTTCTTTATCCTTAGGGTAGAGAGAGACGGGAGAGTCAAAATGTCTAGGAACATTCTTCTTCGGGATATTGTGGCACACTGAACCATCCTCATAGAAAGATGATTTTCCTTTGATGGATATGAATTCCTAATTTTAAACAGAGGTCTGAGGATTTAGGTTTCCATTCTTTGTTCTTCACTCACATACTCTTGCAAGAAGAAATAGTAGTAGACTCGTGAGTATAAATCTACTCGGTAGAGAGTGGGAACTCTAACAGTATAGAGGTGATTTAGTCAAGTGGAGGCCATTTAGGAAGAAAGTGTAGTAAGAAGATGGACTTTTCTTTGAACAGGTCTTCATTGAGAAGCAGGGTGGCTCCTGGCCCCAAATCAGCCTCCCTTTTTAATTTTGAACTGCTTCAGGTATGCCAGGATATCTGACTTGACTGTAATGACTGGAGTCTTATGGAACCAGCGCATGACAGGGACTCCATCAGGCCCCACCAGGAACTTTTCAAAATTCCAGCGGATGTCATGGACCTTTATAGGTTCCCAGGATATATGTTTTAATGAGCCCAAAACATCAGAGGGGTGAGGACAGGAGTGCTGAAGCAGAGAGAGGGAAAAGAGAAACAACAACATCATTTCTGTTCCTGGATGATCAAGGCTATTTTCACCCACAGGTAATCCACTCCATCCCATACCTAGATATTTAAATTTCCTGTGATTCTTAGAAATTCTCTGAATCATCACCATGCCAACTACCAAGAATGTTATAGATATTACAGCAAAGGTCTGTTCCCTCTTCCTGTTTTGTTCTGTGACCCCATCACAAAATCATGCTGCTATGGGTAAGAAATGTCACCTCTCTTGCTTTTAGCTTCCTTTTCTGTAAAGCAAATTGCGTGGATTAGAATGTGGCTTCCCAGGTCATGGGTTCTGTGAACCTGTAGCATTTCAAATGTATCTTTTGGAACCAACATAGAGTTACCAGAATTTCGTTTTGTCAAACAAGAAAAATTTTTTTAAAACATCATCACTTCATCATTTAATTTAAAAAATATTATTGTGAGAATAAATAACATATAGGTCATAATCCTAGAATAAAGGGTAGCCCTGTAAATTAGCCGAGTTTATGAAACCCTCCTTACACTGTCCTATTTTCTTCAATTTACTGAGGATATATGACAATCTCAAAGTGGGCCAGCCTTGGTCCACAAGCTAGCACTTAGGAACAATGAACTCTGGTGATCTTCAGGGACCCTTTCAGCTCTGACATTTTCTGTGTTTAGAAGCTGATGTTTCATAAGAGGCACTTACTATATTGTATTACACCTGTTCATTTCGGTCTCCCTCTCTACTATGAACTCATCAAGGGATAAGGACTGTGTCTTATTCATCTTTATCCCCTTATTATCTAACACACTCCCATGTAGATAGCAAGCACTCAATAAATGTACCTTGAGTGAATGAATGTCAATGACAAAAGAGAGTGGTCCCAGTAAAAGCTGCCATTCTACACAACTGCACCACACTAAACGAGAGCCTCATAGATACTAACAGATTAAACTCCAGACCCTATGCTGATCTGGAAGTCTCTTCCAAAGAGTCCAATCTCACCCCCAGGCATGAGTCCTTGGGTCCATTTCTACTGCACCAACTCTATGCTAGGAATAGTAGAGAAGAAGAGGCTTGTCAGTAATTCACTTACCTTCAAGAAGGTGAAGACTTTCTGTTCTTTTTCACCATTCACATCTCCTTTCTCAAAAAGCTGGAAATTAGGTACATATCCTCCCCCCGGACGGACATACCTGCAATGAATCATAATGTTCCTGGGAAGCTCCAGAATATAAGAGAGAAATTTATGATGGGACACCAATAGCAGACAGGGTTGGGAAGGGAAAATAAGGCTTTTCTTTTTTTCTTTTTACTTTGAGCTCCCTGATTCCCTTTATTTTTCTTTATTCCACAAGCTGTCCCTGTCCCCTACATTGTTTCTGTACCAGCTATTTCTGTGCTCCTGCTCTCCCATGGTCCATCCAGGTCTCACTACCAAGGGAGGAGGAGAGAGTCTCTGGACACTGCCAGACTCATATCAGGGTAGGCCAAAGTGAAAATCAGGGTACAGATGCCTCTGATCCTATTAATCCACCACCCATCCAGAACCTCCCCTACCTGGAAGGGCCTCCGGAGACTGAGGAAAGGTAGACAGGGGCTTCCTATAAGGTTTCAAGCAGGCACTTACTTCAGCCCCGGAAGGATCTCTGAGTTCTCTCCTGGTTCTTGCTTTCCAAATTGGTTGCAGGGGAAGCCCAACACTACTAAGTCGAAGGGCTTCAGCTCCTCCTGAAGTGTGTTCAGTTCTATGGGTAGAGAAGGGACAATATGGTGGCCTGGCTAGAGACCCTGACTTGTGTAAAGAAAGATCCCTGGAGGTGTCCATTTTACAGAGGTGAATACAGGCCCAGAGAAGGAAAAATCTCTAGGACAGAAAGACTATTAGCAGCAAGGCTGACGTTAGATACTGGAGCTCCAGACACCCATTCAAAAGTCTTTTATTATCATGCAGTATTTCTCAAATTTGCAGCACATTGGAATCAGCTGGGGGCCCGGAGAATTTTCTGATTCCATTCCTCTGAGATAGGGCCCAGTCGTCTTTATTATTCAAAAGCTCACCAGGTCACTGTTGGTGGGATTGTAGATTGGTGTGACTGCTATGGAAAATAATATGGAACTTCCTCGAAAAATTAAAAATAGAGCTATCATAGATCCAACAATCCCACTTCTGTGTATATATGCAAAAGAATAGAAAGCAGGGTCTCAAAGAGACACTTACACACCCATGTTCATAGTAGCACTATTCATAATAGTCAAGAGGGGGAAGCAACTCAAATGTCCATCAATGGATGAACGGATAAACAAAATGTGACATAGACACACAACAGAATATTGTTCAGCTTTAAAAAGGAAGGGAATTCTGTCACATGCTACAACGTGGATGAACGTTGAAGACATTATGCTAAGTGAAATAAACTAGACATAAAAAGACAAATACTATATGATTCTATTTATATGAGGTATATATAATAGTCAAATTTACAGGAACAAGTAGTAGAATGGTGATTACCAGGGGCTTGGGCAAAGGGGAAAAAGCAAGGTGTTTAATGGGTATAGAGTTTCACTTTTGCAAGATGAAAAAGTTCTGGAGATTTGTTTCAGAACAATGTGAATATATTTAACGCTACTGAACATCGCACTTACAAATATTAAAATGATAAATTTTAGGTTATGTCTTCTTTTACCGCAATTTAAAAAAAAGTTTACCATGTGATTTTTAAACAAAGCTGATGTTAGCTTTGAATATCACTGCTCATCAGTTTGCCTTTCCTGGTTGGTTAACTGAATCTTTCTTTTTTAAAAGGAAGGACAGGATGTGAACCATGAGAATGGGCTTATCTCTTCTGTACAGGCTGGTCAGCCTGGGTGGAGTGGAAGGAAAGCTGACAGGGACAAAGAGAACCAGAGAAATTCCAAGTAGAGCTTTCTGGTGTTCTTAACAATCCTTAGGATGTTAAAGATGCATTCTACCTAAAAATTCTCCTTGATATGACAAAACACAAGCTTCCAACTGCATTCTTTCACCATTTTCTACAAGTTTTCTAATTTGTCTGCTTAGACTTTTATAATCATCTGTGTTAACCCTTTCTGGGTTAAATGCCTTCAGTCCCCTGACAAACACTGGCCAGTGCCATTCAGATTCTGCTTCAGCCAACTGGTCAACTGGTATCTCCTCTTAGTCCCTTTTCTCTTTTTTATTCTTTCTTGCTTTTTTTTACAAAATAGAGATTGCTTTCCTGTTTCCGCGTGGTTCCTCAGTACCTCTCCCCACATCCTTCCTTATTGTCTTCAGTCACAGGTGATTTCAAGAGTAATCACTTACTCTTGGAAAGAAACAACAAATTAGGAAACTCGTCTTCCAGTCTTTGAGCAACTATGCCTCAGTTTCCTCATCTGTCATGTACAGAGTGGGAACTCAATAAATTGATTTTTAAAGTCCCTATAAATTGGTAAAATGAATTATGGTCCAATAGAATATTATTCAATCTTAAAAAAAGGATGAGGAAATGGTCTGAACTCTAAAGCACTTTATTTATTTAAAAAAGCAAAGCGGCAAATAGTATTTATAGTATGTTATCAACAAAGGGAAAAGCAGAAAAAGGAATCTATCCATATACTTTGTAAATATGATAATATTGGTCATTTGAAGGGAAGGGAAGGAAGTGGAAAGATTTTTCACTCTAAACTTTTTTATCCCTTTAATTGGTGAGCCTTGTGAATATTACCTACTCAAAACATAACATAACCAAAAATAAAAACATGAAGTTCTTATTAGTTCAAATGTAAGAAGTGCATCTGTTTCTGGTAAAATTCATCCTGTTCATTATTCATTGGCTTTTAAACCACATGGCCTAAGATATGAGAAAGACAAAATTATTCCCTGAAAAAGTACAGAGAGAGAGAAAACTACACCTAAAGAAGGCACTGAGGATGGAGAAGGAGTTTTTCCCTCCCTTATTGCCTCCCCTGCCAGCCTCACTCTAGTCAAAAGCAGCTCCAGGTGCCAGCCTGGTGGCTTAGTGGTTAAGTTTTCACACTCTGATTCAGTGGCCTGAGGTTCGCTGGTTCAGATCCTGGGTGCAGACCTACACCACTCATCAAGCCATGCTGTGGCAGCATCCCACATACAAAATAGAGGAAGATTGGCATAGATGTTAGTTGAGAGCCAATCTTCCTCACCAAAAAAAAAAACAATAATAATAAGCAGCTCCAGGTATAAAACTGCTTCCCCACTTTTTCCTGCCTTTATAAGTTACCTGTAAAACCTGGAAAAAGTCTCAAAAATATTGATCCTCTCTCCTGTATTTACCAAGGAGATTTGAATCTTCAGAGAGGCTCCCAGTTCTCAGATATATATTGATTCTCCTGGAAATCTCAGGAGCAAAGCAGAGGCAGCACATAGGGAGGGGTTAGCAAACTTTCTCTGTAAAAGTCCAGATAGTAAATATTTCAGACTTTAGGACCCAGATGTTCTCTGTCACCACTATTCATACGACTACTCAACTCTGACTTGTAGTGTACAATCAGCCACAGACAGTATGTAAACAAATGGGGATGGCTGTGTTCCAATAAAACTTCATCTACAAAAACAGACCGGCCAGATTTAGTCTATTTGCCATAGTTTGTTGACTCCTGAAATGGAAGAATGAAGTCACCTGAGCATGAGTATTTATTCTGATACATAATTATAATTATAACAATTTAGAATACAATGAGCTGGAAAATGTAGTCCAAGGAGACCTGGCTATGAATTCTTACCAGGATATTGAGCAGTCAGACCACAATAAGTGGCCACATTGACAAAAAGGACAGGCTTGCCCACATACTGATTGAACTGAATGTGTTCCTTTCCATTAAGAGTGACGGCGCTATATTCATAGATGGTGTCTTTCACATCTTTGTAGCAATCTGTCTGGAAGATTAAAAAAATGATAATATTAATAACAACAATTACTAACATCTGTGTAATCTTTCAAAGAATAATATATGTATAAAGTAAGACCCAGAAAACAAACAAGAATTGTCTAAGGTGTCAATGACAAGACTGAAACTTAGGTCTTGTGCCTTAAAAGCCAATGGTTTTTTGAGCAACAAGCAGTCAAGTCTCTTTCTATTATCCTGGAAGAGGCAGGATATCAGGAAATACTTGGATGAATGAAAAGAGCAGAGATTCATGAGCTGGGATGGGAGGATCTGGAAGTAAGTGGAGAAAAGCACACTGTCTTTCAGGCTTCTGTGAAAATGAGCCTGTTCCTTGCCTCTGGATTGAAGGTATCTTGCCTAGACTCTCTCAGTGAAGGGAAGGTTTTAAATTGCATAAGTATTTGAAGATGACCAAGTTACTTCTTTAACCTTCACTAGGTCTTCTGACTTCTCATTCCATTCATCAGCATGGTGGAATGGAAAGAACTCTGGCCTGAGAATCGGAAGCCAGCTCTATTGTCAAATTCCTTTGTGAACCTGGGCAATTCTCATCCTTGACCCTTAGTTTCCCCATGGGCAAAATGAAGATATTTGTCTAGATTCCTATCAGATCCTCAAGGTGGCTTCCAGGTTTAACATTCTAGAATCTAATATAATCCCCATCTTGAATAGTTTTCCCTCTCGTGTCACTCTTACTCATATGAGTCTTACAAGCCAATACTGTGAAACTCTAACTTTTTGTTCCTCCCAGGAAAGGAGATGGAGAGCTCAATAGTCCATCCACAAGTAGGTGACTAAAATCTGTCTGGTGGCATCCAACTTATCACATACCTAGGCCCTCACCCCCTTGTTCTCTAGGTATCTAATACTTGCCTTCATCATCAACTTCATCTATCCTATTCCTTCTCAAATCTCCTGAACATATTTGAACAGAGCTGTACATAACAGAAATAAACTTCCACGTAACAGAAATAACTTCCACATGAAATTCTTGTTGTCTTTAGGTTAAATTCCTCTATCAGGCAGATCTCATCTTATTCCTCCTCTGTCTCTATCCACGGCAGGGTAAATGCAGTACCCAAAGTGTACTGACTCCACAGTGCTTACCAGCATATCCTTATCCATTTCCCTATATTGAAGAAGCTGCTACAAATTGTTCATAGAATACTGGGAATATAAAATAGGAAGTATGAAAAGGAATCTACCAAACCACATTGTGAGAAAAAGACAGAAAGGAATTGACCAGGAAAGAGAAAAGGACTTTACTTGATAAGGAAGGTCCACACTCAAACTAGACCACCTGGAAATGCAGTGGACCAGAAAGGGTTTTAGCCAAACACCATCTGCTTCCACTTAAAGAAGGAGGGATGCGACACAAAACCAAACCAAACTTTTTCCAACCTTACAAGCCCACTGCTTCTATCACTAGCACACCAGGTTGTAGCTACTCAGTCTCTACTCTTGGGGAGAAAGGCATTTTCTCTATGCAGGCTTTTGCACTTTTTCCTAAATGCATATATACATTCACGCACCAGCAAAACTGAGACATATAAAAGAGAATATTACATGAAAGCACCAGTTTCCCTTTCTATGATGCCTGGTTCCAAGCTAAACATTTTAAAGAATTTGGCTTTCATCTTTGCTGCTGCAATGAAAATCACTGAAATTCATGTTGGGCACTTAGGGTACAGGAAGTGTGGACTTAGAGAGACGCTGGACTTAAAGGATCCTTTTAGTTCAGCTTACTCCTGACATTCATTGCTTTTCGAAATTTATTTAAGTCTGCATCATATGTCTCAAATACCTCCAGATCCAGCTTTTATTAAACAAAATCTACGGCTCAAGATCTCCAAAACCAGTTAGGCAACACTGGGTAACATAAAAACCATATTAATGCTCAAAAATAGAGAGTCATCCAGGAGGTTCTCTAGTCAATTTCAGAGAGGGAGGAAGATCTTGCTAGAGCTGCCTTTTATAGAACACATTATATGTGTAATAATTATTGCTCACTCACTCCTAAGGTAGGTGAATGTTAATCACAAATTTATAATGAGAGAGTAGAGGCTAACAGAGGTGAAGTGACCTGTCCCAGGCCAAAAGTGGTAACCTCCTATGTGAATGAGAGTTACCCCTAACTTCATGATTCTGTTTTGCCTCCGAGTCTTCTAGTTCATTGCTATCCTTCCCTGAACTGTCCGTCCCATTGCCGTACACATGTGTTTTATCCATAAAGCAACTGAACCATGAATTAGGAATAAAACTGAGGCCAGAATCCAAGACTCCTGATTCCAAATCCAGTTGTTTTAGGCCTCTGTTTACCTTTTCTATGTGTTTTATATTTCTCCAATAACTCTCTGACTTTACCCATCCCTAAAATTTCCATATTGTTTCTTTCCTCCTCTTCATGGGTTTCCCATGGAGCCGCATCTGATAGGATTCAGCTTGGCCTCTCCTTCAAACCCTGGTCCCCACCCACTCTGATGCCCAGCCCTGTCCTATGCCTCAGACTCTGCTCTGTTGCAGATCCTGATGTGGCTGGAGAGGTATCCAGGCAACCTCTACCTGGAGAAGAAGGGGAGAAAGGACCACAGTAAGGACACTCTTTTTCCCCTACATATATTCAACTCAAGGAACGCCCATGTATAGGAGTGAACAAGATTCGAGGAGAAGAAAAGAAAACTTTAGGGGAAACCACAAAAGGGAAGAAAGCAGAGGCTGAGTCTTACAAGAAGGACTGGAGGGAGAGATCTTGGAACAGAATAGAAGAGTCACTCTACATTTGAGCCCTGCCTTGTCCTCTTTGGAAGTCACTCACCTTCATCTTCTCTGCATTGTTTTCTGTCTGCACAAAGCCTGCTAGGAGAAGGAGGAAAAGATAGGAGGCCCTTAACTGTGCAGTCATGACTAGTGTTTGTAGATCGCTAATCTGAGGTCTTCCCGTACCTGAGCAGCCTTTTGATACCGTGGCAGGAACTAGCCCAAGACTGCACAGGCCAATAGCAAAGTGGCAAGGATTTCTGAGGCATGAGTAGGGCATAAGGAGGTAGAATTCAAACCACATCCTCACCTACACACACCCCCATGAGCACTCAGCGCTCACCAGTGCGATGAGGATCTGGGACTCATAAATTCTGGCAGAATTATGAAAAGGTGATGGCAAGCCCTCCATGGTCTTGAAGACTATTGTCTGTTTTTACTGAGTGGATAGGAGAGTCTAGATGCAGACGCAGCCTCTCAGACATTGCAGTAAAGTCACTGCAAAAGAGCTAACATATACATTCCAAATACTATCCTAATATTATCTGAGCTTAAAACCACAAAGGATGGACCACCTAGGATCTCTCTAAGAGAGTTGGAAGGAAGCTGGCCCTGAAGAGGAAATACATTCACAATATATGTGAAGGAAGCACATTAATATGTTCATCATGCTTACAAGTGCTTTCAAGTACTTATGAATCAATAAGAAAAAACAACCACCCCAATAGAAAAACGGGCACCAGACGGTAAACCAGATGGCATCTGTGGTAGGATACAATGTTCTCCCTCACCAATAATCAAAGAGGTATAAATAGGAAAAGATGCATTTGCACTTATCAGATTGGCCAAAGTTAAAAGGAACAGTTGTACCCAGCTTGGGTGTCAGTCTGGTATAGGAGGCTCTTAACACTCTAGCGGGGGGCGGGGCGGGGGGCAGGGAGGGACTACTAATGGCTGCCGACTTTCTGGAAGATAATTAAAAAGTCAATAACTTTTTTAAGCTTTTTATTTTGAAATAATTATAAACTTATAGAAAGTTGCAAGTACTCCTCTTAATTTCCTGGAAGTCCTAGGGCCAAGAAGGATAACAGAAATGAGACACAAGATCCTTTGTCTCTCAACCGGCCTAAGAACCCCCATCCAGTCAGCAGCAATTTCCTACAACTGCTCAATAGTCTCAGCTAAAATTTTGGAATAGATGAGTTGACGATGCGGACCTGGAGCCCTAGGAATTGCTGGGTTTCTCACATAAATAACATTAGTGCCCACCAACCTCCTGGGAGGCTGGCCAAGACCTTCCTCCTCCCTCTTGTCTACAGCACAGTTTTACTTTTTGGACCTCAAGCACTAAGGTTTGAGTTAATGATACTCCTAAATTCATGATCATTTGTCCTTGAAAGGTCCCTCTCTTGTTTTATTTATTATTCATACCCAAACTCCATTGATTTTTGATTCCCAAATTCCATTCTCCTTTTTCTCTCCCCATAGGGGTATAATATGTTTAATATGCATATTGTTTGTATTCCTGAAAAACTCTATGTTTCTCATCAGATTATTAGCTCGTTAAAGTTTAAAAACTTAATTATTCATTTTTTTTTTCCATTTGGACATCAGATTCAAAGGGTTGAGTTAATCAAACTTAAACTTATGGAATTTTATCATCATTAGGCTGTGTGATGATTCTCATTATATTAATTTTTAAATTTTTTCTCCCAATCCTACCTCTCCGAGAGGAGGAGTGGCAAGGAAACTGTTATTGGAGACTGGAAAGTTGGCAGCCTTTGTTCTATTGCAACAAAACACTTGGTAAAACTGTAGCCTGAAGACTTAGAAGGTAAAATGCCTAAAACAAGGGTGGATGTTGGTGTGGGTTGGCTGTTCTAAAACTTTGGAATTAAAAGAAAGGGGTGAGTTCAGCAACTAACTGGGCTCCAATGAGACAACTAACAAAGAGATGTTGGAAAGTATTTGCATTAGTCCAAGAGGCTCGGGTTTGTTTCCCTTTACCACACTTCCCACACGCCTCTCCCTCCTCCCACGGGTTTGCACTTCCAGCTCAGCTTTACTAATGCCCAAGTTTATTGAAATGATAAATTCTTCCTCTCCAGTTCTAAGTTCCTTTCCACCCAGCCCCCTCCACCAGCCCTGGCTCTTCTGGTTCACACAAAAAGCTGCCTCCACCTCCTTAAAACTGAAGTCCCGGTGGGGTTTAATTCCTGTTGCTGGTGGAGTCTGGGCATTCGTAAGCTGGCTTGGAAAACAGAAGCTTTCTGTTTTCCCAGATTTCTGATCTCTTCTCAGAGGCCTCTTATCTAGGGGGAAGAGCTCAAAACAATGTTTGACCCAGCTACAAAGCTCCCAAAGCCTTTTAGGGTAGCGGTACCGGCTTCCAGCTTGGTAGCACCTCTCTGCCCACACATGCTGATTCTCCTGCCCTCCTCCTGTCTATCACAGTTTGATCTAGAACTATGGAAATTAAAACATCAAGCCTCAAAAATAATGTACCTCAGTTCCTTCATCCTTCCCAAGCTGTGTGACTTTGGGCAAGCTACCCTCTGTACCTCTAGTCCTCATTTGTAAAATTGGGAGAATAATAATAACTTCATAGGGTTAATTTTAAAAATAAAGGAGATAATTCATTTAAACTCTTACCACTGGACCAGGCCCAAGGTTAATCCATTGTTAATTCAACAGATGAAGAAATTGATGGTCAAATAGAAAAACTGATTTACCCAAAGTCATATGTTTGTGATGGTGGAATTACACATTTCTCCTCCCTTGCTTTTATAAATTCCTTACTTTCTTAGATGCTTTATGTTTGCTAATTATACAATAACTACTATATTAGAAGAGAAACTTTGATCATAAGCTCTACCTCAATTGTCAGATCACGTGGCCTAAAATCTCTGTCTTACTAAGTCTCTGTGTTCCGCTGTTTTAGTTTCCTGGGAGGCAAGAACTCTGTCTGTGATTAGAGAAGGTTCAGGAACTCAGACTCAGCTGGGGACCACATGGCGCACTTCCTGTCGTGGTCTATCTGATTATATCACATAACTGCTGCCTTCTCTTCACAGCTTCCACCAGAGCCACATCAAATTCCTGTTATTTCCTTTCTGGAATGCTAAAACAATCTCCTACTTGTCTTGTCTCTTCCAGGCTCTTCTCTTTCAATGCTTTTTTTCTATCATCCTGCTGCCACTGGAACCTCTACACACCTGTCTGATGATATCCTTCCACTGATAAAGGGTGAATGAGGCTAGCCAATTTACTATAGCATCAAATTCAGAATCTCCAGCATGATAGCCAAATCTCTCCTGATGGGATCTCAACCCCTTCCCAGTCTTCCCTCCCAGTGGCTCCTCCTGTGAATCTCATACTTCAGACAAGCTAAATTCTTTCCACTCGCCAAAACACACTTTGGACTTAGATTCCTGATCTTGGAGGTCAATTATGCTGAGTGCTTTGGGAATTCACCTCCCCCACTCCAAATTATCTATGTATTTATTCCCACTGAAAGGATAGGGAATGCTACTTTATCAAATTTTACCAAACAAGATTTTAAGTGGAAATGTTTGTGACTTGAGCCCTAGATTAAGGCTGAAAACCAACCCAGGCCTAAATTGGACCATAAGGTTTATCACTTCCTGACTTTAAAAATCCTACAATTACAAACAGTCCATGATCTTAAGTAGATCAAGGTGGCAAAAATCAACCAGAGCCTATCTTTCCCAGTCAGACTTCAATTTTTCCTTGAGGTAGAATTCTTGTGAGGATAACTTTCTTGCTCAAGGTCACACAGCTAGTGAGTGGCAGTTCAGACACTGAAATAAAGTCTTTCAGGCTCCCTATCCCAGCTTCTATTGATGACTTAATCCTACCTAAAAATCAAGACCAGGTTTCCTATTTCTAATTCCTATGGTCATAAAGGAAGCAGGCCCAGTTCTTGCTGGGATGCAGTCCACCTCTTCGTCCCAGATTCAAGCACAGCCTTGCAACGACTCAAATCTGACTTAGAGATTTTTGTCCACCATTTTGTTTTAGTAGAATATTTTCCCTAAATTAGACAATCTCCACTGGCAACTGGGACTCCCATTCAGGTCTCTAGGATTTTCTCTACTCTGGGTTACAAGTACGAAGCATAAGATCTACTCCTTAGCCTGCCATTTGAAAGTAATATCGCTTATGTTTACATAGGATTCGCAGTTCACAAATCTCCCTCACATCAATGATTTCATTTAGCCTTCACTATCAGCCAGTTACATAGGTAAGAAAGGCATTATTTTCTCAAATTTGCAATGGAAAAGTGAGGCTCAGAAAGAGGAAGTCACTTGGGGAAAGTCTCATAATAGTGTAGATCTAGATTATAAACTTGAGTTTTTATTCCAAACCTTCTTGTCTCTCTAATCTAAGTTCAATCCCCCATAATATATATGTTTAGAAATGGGGGAAAGTTTTAGAAAATTACTGTCCTTTTGCATTTAATTTTCATCTTCATGTGTTCTTAACCTTCTAACCTCCTTCCCCAAACATGTTGAGGTTTGGTGCTCACCTCTGGTCTAGGCTGACTGTGGCCATGAACCTTCACTGAGCATCTGACCCTGATACACAGACTTTCTGAAGAGTCTGCCAAGCTTTCCTCCCCCAGGCTGCTCCAAGAAGAACACTGCTTCTTGGAGATTGGGGTGGGGAGGTGGTGAGAGGAATGATGTGTACTCCCCTAGGCAGTGTTCTTGTCTATTACTCCTGTCTAAATGGGCTGGGGGAGGGCGTGGGAGAGAGAGCTCTGTGTCCATGAACAACCACAGGAATGTGATTAACCCACACCATTCAAAATGAGATGCTCTCCCACCTGGAAATTCTCTAGTCTGTGACTCAGGCTCTTACTGCTTCCTGGGAAAGAATAAATATGCCCTATGTCACCAACACACACTGCAAGCCATCACCAACAACTCAATAGAACTGTCAGACATTGGGAAAAAAAAAAACCTCTACAGGCCTCAGTTTACCCATTTACAAAAGGAGGGGGTTGGAACAGAAAGTCACCAAAGTTCTTTCTAAGGCTGACATTCTTAGTTTATTTTCTCAGCTTTTGAGAGACTCTGATCACCTTTGAAACTGATCTGACCAATTCCTACCCCTAGATAATTGGGAAACAAGAGTAATAATCAAGAAATTTTACAAATTTTAAACTCAAATGTGTCTTATTGGTCATGTTTTCCAGAACACAACTGTATACATGAGAAACAGATGCTCAGTAAAGTGGAGAGATTGCCTCATCCGAGTCACAAGGCCAGGGCTAGACACATCCACGGCTCTGATCCCACAGCTGTCTCTATCCACGTTGCAATCAGAGTGAGGTTCAGAACAACCACTTAGAGGCTGAGACCACTTGGCTGCTCCTCTCCCTGTGACAACTTATGAAAGACACCAAGGGCAGAGGGAAAACACCAGAACTTCACCTAGAAACTCACTGCAGTCATCCCGGGGACATCTCAAGAACAAGGTTGGCTTTCTTTCTGAATAAGATCAGAAGAGGCAGGAAATATTTATAGAGGAAGTGATATGATGTTTGGAATTTGCTTCAGAATAATTCAGTGTGTACGTGTGTAGGTATGGGGGGGTTGGTAAGAAGCACATACAAGTGTAAATAAAATGAACTCGGCCTTGAGTTGTGTTGATCATGGTTGAAGAGGGTAATAGGTATATGAGGCTAGTCATACTCTTCTCTCTTCTGTTTCTATGTTTGAAACTTTCCATAATGAAAAATTTAATAAAAAGTAAGAAGCTGGAAATACTTGGGGTAGGAGGCTTCTTAAAACTGATGGATAGAAAAGGAATAGAGCAGATTAGAGGATAAACAAGAGAGGAAAATGGGGAGGGAAGGGAAATGAAAAAAGAAAGAAAGAAAGAAAAAATGGGGACTTACATGAGCATTCACTGAGCCCTTACTATGTGCCAGGCATTTCCAGATATAAATTCTCAATTAATCTTTATTTTAAAAGTTAATATTGTTATATTCTATTACAAAGAAGAAACTAATACATAGAAAAATTAAATAACTTGCTCAAAATCACACAGCTAGAAAGAACTCAAAGCCAGATCTGTTTAAATCCTAAATCCAACCATTTTTCCCTATACACAATGGGGAGGGAGGAAGGAAGAGAGCAACAAGAGACAGCAAATAGTAGAAAGTGTAGAAATGGAAAAAATACGAGAAAGAATGAGGTTTAGTGAATTCAGAATCAGGGATTCAGTTGATAAGAAGGCCTTCCAAAGCCATTTCCGAAATGGCAAGTAACAAGGTCTGGCAACGCTCAAACCTTGACTCTTCTGAGGAATGAGTAATCTTCCATTCAGGATAAGCTAATAGAGAATCCGTTATGTGCCATCTGCTGAGCTTGCTAGGAGGGAACCAACAAATAGTCCCTGTCCTCCAATGGTGTCAACAATCCGGAGGATCCATGAGCTCTCAGACGTTTGTGACTGGCCCTGCCACTAACTTCTTGTGAATGTGCATGAGTGTGTGTGTGTGTGTGTGTGTGTGTGTTTATGTTCAAGCTAAATTATAGCAGAAAGAGAACAAGGAAGAGATAAACACAGAACCTGAGGAAAATAATATGTTAGTCCTCAACGATGATAAAGCAACATTATTTAACACCCACTTTGCTTCTTTCTTCTCCATTAAGAAGAATACATATTTAAACAGAGAAGAAGAAAAAAATGCAGGATGAAGAAGGAATTTAAATTTAAAATTGAGGGATTAATAAAAGCCATTCTACTTGTTGTCAGTGAATTTGTGGGCACAAGCACAGACAGGTAGACTTCAAGACAAAAATTAAAATCTTAAGTTTTCTGCATTGGTTCTGCAATCAAAAGTAACATTCAAATACTTAACACTATCGAATGGGCACAACCAATCAGAACAAGTGCTGGCCTCCGACAAGTGGCATGCGTATTCCCATATCCATCCCTGCCTGCCAATCGCAAGAGACAGGTGTCTTGATAGACATGTAAATGTCCTGATTTTTCAAAGTAGAGGAAATGACCTTCAGAACCTAAAGAAGTTGTATTTAGGGCCATTGCTGCTTTTTAGGACATATTTTAAATAGACGATTTATAAAGATGTGAGTGCAGAACACTGAATGGCAGCATGGGGTTACCCAAAGTCAGTCACAAACATCTTAAAGTCATAAGTTAAATTCTAGGTTAGGGCTAAAGTTTCTACACTTAGCCTCGTTCTGCCATACAAACTTATAATTTATTTGATGGAAGATACAAAAAATATGCTGACCAAATATATAGATCATTAATAGCTGGTAAATGTAGCTATTAGGATAGATGACAGAATTAAGATTTAAAAGATCACTGGCCTGGGTAGAGAGTAAAATAGGCACCAACATTATAATGGCAATTCATATAAACTTACATTGACTTTTACTTTAAGTCAAAAGTAAACCAATAAAAACAAAAAATAAAGATAAGTGGGGCTGGCCTGGTGGCTTAGAGGTTAAGTTCATGGGCTCAGCTTCCGCAGCCCAGGGTTTGTGAGTTGTAGGTTGGGATCCCAGACACGGACATACACACTGTTCATCAAACCATTCTGTGACAGCATCCCGCATACAAAATAGAGGAAGATTGGCACAGATGTTAGCTCAGGGCGAATCTTCCTCGGGGATGGGGGGGAATATATATATATATACACACACACACACATATAAATTAATACACCAGGCCATATTCTAAGGAGGAGAGTCAGGATATAAGCTGGCTCCCAATATATATTTGCTGAATGACTGAACTAATGAAGACAGGAAAAAAAAGAAATGATCTGCCTGCCTCTATTTTTGGCCCCCTACAGGACATTTACTATACAGCAGGCAGAGTGAACTTTTCAAAAAAATACACTTAAAATCTAATCACAGTGTTTCCCCATTTATAATTCCCAAAGCATCTCAGAGAACTTAGCATAAGATACAAATGATCTACAAAGTCTTATGTAATTTGAGCCCTGTATTTCTTTCCTTTTTTTTTTTTTTTTGGTGAGGAAGATTGGCCCTGAGCTAACATCTGTTGCCAATCTACCTCTTTTTGCTTGAGGAAGATTGTCACTGAGCTAATCTGTGCCAATCTTCCTCTGTTTTATGTGGGACACCACCACAGTGTGGCTTGACAAGCGGTGCTAGGCCCATGCCTGGGATCAGAACCTGCGAACCCTGTCTACTTAAGTGGAGTGCATGAACTTGACTACTATGCCACGGGGCTGGCCCGAGCCCTGCATTTCTTTCCAGACTTATTTTGTAGCACTTTATTTACAGTCACCACATCTTGCAGCCACCCTGGTCTTTTTTGTGTTTCTCAAGCACGCAAAGCTCCCTCTCATGGCCGAGTCTTGATACAAGCTGCTGACAGGTTGAAAACCTTCCCCCACCCTACCCCTACCTGGTTCTTCCTGTGAATGGCATCTCTGCATCGTTCAAGTCTCACTTCAGATGTCCCCTCAGTGAAAAGACCTTCTCTGACACCTCTATCTAACGTAGCTCACTCCTCATTACACCGTATGATGCTGTCTGATTTTTCCTTTTACAGGGCTTATCGAATTCTGTAACTTTCTTGTTTATTTAACGAAATAAATATGTAATTTATTTATGGTATATCTAATGCATGAGATATAAGATCCATGAACGCAGGTAACTTACCTGATTTGTCTAGAGTAGTGTTTATAAATTTTGTTGGAGAAACACAAGCAATTTTAAGGATCTGTTGAAAACCAAGGACTCTTTCTCACTCTCTCTGGAAAAATGACACTATAGCACTATGGTTATATTATCAAGGGATTCCTGATTCCCTAACACCCATTGCTATAGTCCTATCTATGTTAGCTTTAACTAAAATATCAAGAACAAAGAATCTTTTCCTCTAAGGACATGAGTTTTATCCAGAAACTGATAGGAGTAGATGTTCTCGCCAAATAATAGTTTGCCAATTTCAAGTTTATCCCGAGCCTTTGAAACAAATGCAGAAATCTCTAGAAGCTCGGCGTTTCTCTCTGATCACTGGCTATTAGTTTTGCCTCCAGCTTGAAAAACTGTAGCCTCCCTGTAAGTCCAGTGCTGTGCCAGCAGGAGGCCCCATATGTACCCACAGAAACAACAACTTACACACATTGGTCTTCCGAACCCTGAGGATCCAGTCTATTTAAATAATGCTATGTGCTTATATACGTGCTTGTGGCATTGACGCATGGTGGACAAAACAGTTTTGTAATTGATGACCTTGTACAAGCGAAACTTTTCTAATAAAGCCTCTATACATTCATCTATATATATGCTAGCCTTCCTTGGAACCTAGACTAATCAAGGCCTACCATCCTAAAAACAAGGAGGAGGCAAAGATTTCTAAAGTACTGCAATGTTTCTTTGCTGGAAATCCAAGATGTGGAATCATATTCACAATAAACTCATGGGAATATGTTGTAGGTCAGTATGAAAGCACGAGGAGGCTTTTCTGGTTGATTGTGTTACCTTGCTCTATACTTTCGGTAAGCTTCATGGTCTTTCTTTGTGCCTACGGTGTAAAATTCATACTTCTCAGTAGAACATTGACAGCCTTCAAGGCCGTGGTTTTAACCTACCTTCCCTGCCATAATCCCACCCATAAACCCCTCTCTTGGCTAGATTGTGCTCCAACTTAATAGGAATGCTCAGTCTTCCTTGAAAAAAGGAAAATAAGAAGAAAATCAGTCTCTTTTTGCTCCCACTAAATTAATAGTATACAAATATTTTAAATGCATTATCTCCATCTTTGACACAACTGTGTACTTGTGGTCCTGAAAAATGCCTCTGCAAAATAGATAGATATGCTGAATAAAATATTAGAAACATACTATTGAAGAAACTCGCCCTAGGATGTATTTGATGAGCAGAATTTCATTTAGTTATTTAAAAATTTTTTCCCTTTATAATTTACATTTTTTGTGCCTTGCCTAAGAAATGTTTCTCAATCTCCAGATCACAAAGATATTCCTTATTAGCTTCTAGAAGTTTCATTGTTTTGTCTTTCACGTTTATATCTATGATACTTCTAATTTGGTTTATTCACAAGTTTTTCTATGAAAATTTAAAAAATATACAATTATGTTGACAAAATAGAAAAATGATCACTAGATTATATACCACCTATTTTCAACAATAATGATGTGTCCTTGCGTACTTTGTGCATTTATGTACGTTTGTTTATTTATTTGTTTTGTGGAATCATTCAAAAATATCTTGCAGACATCCAGATATATTATCCCTATATATATATCAGCAATGTATATCCTAAAAACAATATATTCTTTTACCTAAAACAGTATCCTGATTCCTCTTGATATATCAATAAAAATCCCTAAAATTTTCTAATATTCATTCCACAATCGAATTTATCCAATAGTTCTTAAGTTGACTTTACAACTTTTCTTTCAAAGCAAAATTTATTCAAGGTTCGTGTTTTGATGCTATCATGTCATTTTTCTATCTTTGATTTTAAATCTACAACAATCCCACGAAATTTCTTTTTTTATGGCTTTTTTTTTTTTTTTTGAGGAAGTTAGCCCTGAGCTAACATCTGCTGGCAATCCTCCCATTTTTGCTGAGGAAGACGGGCACTGAGCTAACATCCATGCCCATTTTCCTCTACTTTATACGTGGGACGCCTACCACAGCATGACGTGCCAAGCGGTGCCATGTCCGCACCCAGGATCCGAACCTGCAAACCCTAGGCCATCAAAGTGGAATGTGCAAACTTAACCACTGTGCCACCAGGCCAGCCCCTTTTTCTATGGCATTTTTGAAGATATAAGTCTAGTTGTCTTGATGAATATTCCACATTTTTATTTTTTTCATTGTGTCCTCATGGGGTCAGTTAGCTTGTTCTCCATCCCATATATTTCCTGTTTTGGAAGTGAGGTCAAAGACTTGAATGAACAGAAATTTTGTGTATGGTATAAGGTAGAGCTAAATTTTTAAGTTTTTTCCCCATGGATATCCCACTGTTTATTTTTCTATTACTTTGCAATGTACTTTGTCATAAATCAAGTGTCCTTATATACACATGTCTATTTCTGAGTTCTTTTTTTCTTTTCATTGCTCTGTTTGTTTATCCTTAAAACACTCAATGTTTAGTATAGCTTTAAATAAGTAGTTTTTAAAATGAATTTTTATATTTTAGAGAGCAAGTTCTCCCATCCTCTTCAAGAGTGTTCTTAACTATTTTCGACCACTTGCACTTACATTTAAATTTCTTAATCTTTTTTTTCAAATTTCACAGGAATATCCATGGGAATTTGATTGGGATTACATTGAATCTCTAAAGTAGTTTGGATGGAATAAGCATTTTTACATTATTGACTCTTCTAATCCATTAACATGGTAAACCTCAAAATTAATTTAGAGCTTTTCAAAATTGCACTAATTAAGAATATTTCTCATCATAGAGATCCAGGATATCTTTTGCTAGCTTTACTGCTGGGTATTTGATGATTTTGTTATTTTTAAAAATTACATTTAATTTTTTAATGGTTTATGAAAAGTATATAGAAATATAACGAATTTTCTATTAATTCTTTGTCTAGCAGCTTTGTTAAACTCATACAATTACAATAATTTATTGCTAGTTTCTTTTTAAATTATATGTTCACAGGTATACTAATGACAGTTTTATTTGTTTCCAATCTTTGTACATTTAGTTTCCCTTTTTCGCCTTAGATTCACTGGCTAGATCTATCAATACAATATTGATTTGAAGTAGTAATAAACATCTTTTCCTTGAATTATTTCAGGGGTTAATGATTAAATATTTCACCATTAAGTATGATATTTGCTGTAGATTTGTGTTAGATACTCTTTATTAGGTTGAAAAGTTCTCTTCTATTCTTAGTTTGCTATGAGTTTAAAATATGAATCAATGCTGAATTTTATCACATGCTTTTTGATGTATATATTGAGATGATCATGTGATATTAATTTATTCTGTGAAAGTAGCATATTAATTGCTTGATTTATGAACGCTAAGCCACTTTTGCTTTCTTGGAGAAAAACAATCCGACTTTATATTGCTTAAGTTGGTTTGCTAATATTTTGTACAGGATTTTTGCAACTGTGTTCACAAAAAACATTGGGATTGTAGTTTTCCTTCCTTATAATGACCTTGTCACATTTTGATAGTAAAGTTATTCTATCCTCAAAAAATAAGTTAGGACTCTCCCCTCTTTCGCTCTTCTCTGGAAGACTGTGTAAGCTCATGATCAGCTCTTCCTTAAATGTTCGTATAATTTACTAGGAAAGTCATCTATACCTGGAGAATTACTTGTGAGAAGGTTTATTTATGAATTGAATATCTTTAACCACTAAATTATTATTAATATTTTGTATTTATTTCTGTGATGAATACAGAAAGGGTACAGTTGTATCCTTTTATTAACTTTCCCATTTCACTTAAACTTCTATATTTATCAGCATTAAATTATTCCTAATATGTTCTTGCTCTCTGTATAATCTGAAGTGGTCTCTTTTCCATTTCTAATATTAGTCATTTCTGCTTTTTCTCAGCTTTTCTTGATCATTATTGCCAGAAAGTTATCAATAACAGTAGTCTTTTAAATTCAGTTTTAATTCAGCCTGTTTTGTATATTAGATTTCCATTTAATTTTTCCTCCTATCTTTACAGTTCCTTCTACTTTCTTTAATTTCCTCCAGGCATTCTGCAGCCCACAACTTTTGCTGTCATAATTTTATTATCATTCAGCTCAAAATACTTTCCAGAGTACGGAAGCAGACAGTGGAGGAGACAAGAACATGGGAGAGGAAGAAAAGCAACATAGTATCTGAAGGAAACTGAGGGCAAGTAGGAAAGCTATCAGCAGTGGAGGCTTCTGCTCTCTGAGGCAAAGATGATGAAAAATTTTTAGTTGATGACTGATCAAGGTGAAATGCATTTTCAAAGTGTAAAACATTTCTTTCTGAGAAAAAGTATTTTATAATTTTCATTCTGATGTAATCTCACAAATATGAGTTATTTAGTAGTATAGTCCTTGGTTTCCAAGCATATAGGAATATTCTAGTTATTTTTTAGTTGAATGATGGCTTCATTGAATGATAGGGAATATGTTCTGTGTTATTTTAGTTATTTGAAATTTATAAATACTTGGTTTATAGCGCAGCATATGGTCAATTTTTGTAAATGTTCCATGTGTGTTTCAAAATAATTTGAATGCTACAGCTGTTGGATGTTCTGTATCTGTCTATTAGGTCTAATTTGGTAACCATGCTTATCAAATCTCATACATCATTATTGATGTTATTCCTGCTCTTTCTATTACTGAGAGAGGTATGTTAAAGTCTTCCTTCCTATGATTTGTAGATTTGCGTATTTCTCTTTAGATTCCTAAGTCAATTTTTCATTTAGATATTATTAGCTATGTTATTAAGTGCTTACAAATTTAGAGTAATTATATCTTCCTGCTGAATTGTATGTTTAATCATTATGAGGAATTTCTCTAAATCCTTAGTTTTTCTTTTTGCCTTAAAAATCTGCCTTGTCTGAAATCAATATAGCCAATTTTCTTTTGGTTTATTTATGCTTAGTAACTTCTTCCCATCCTTTTACTTTTTATATATCTTTCTGTTTTAGATGTGTATTTTCTCTCTCTTGTGCTATATCCCTTATTCTATTTTTCTAGTCTTCTTTTAAACTGGTTGATATATGTTTATTCCTCCCCCCACCCCCAAAAGGTGGTGGTTATATACACGTTTATCATTCTTTGAGATTACAAAATGCATCCTTGACACATCGGATTCTAGTTATAAATAGTTACTTTGCCTCTTTTTTACCCTCTTTCTAGGCAATGTAAGGACCTTAGAATTTTCTAACACTATATTCACTCTCTTGAATTATATAATTATATGTTGTATTACTGGTGTGATTAAACATAGATAGATATTACCTATCTAAATACATAAAGAAAAAGATGTTGTTTACATAGTCGATCTTCATAATACATTTACTGGGATGGTTAATTTCATGTGTCAACTTGATTGGGCCGTGGGGTGCCCATATATTTGGTTCAACATTATTTCTCAGTGTGTCTGTGAGGGTATTTCTAGAAGAGAGTAACATTTAAATTGGTAGAATGAGTAAAGCAGATTGCTCTGCACAATGCAGGTGGGCTTCATCCAATCTGCTGAAAGTCTAAATAGAATAAAAGGCTGAGCAAGAAAAAAAATCTCTCGGCCTGACTGTCTTTCAACAGGGACATTGGTCTTCTGCCTTTGGATTCAGACTCCAACTGGAACTTACACCATCAGCTCTCCTGGTTCTCAAGCCTTCAACTCAGAATAGAACTACACCATCGGTCTCCTGGGTTTCCAACTTGCTGACTGCAGATCTTGGAACTTCTCAGCCTCCATAATCATGTGAGCCAATTCTTTATAATAAAGCTCTCTCTCTCCTGGCGCAGAGCTCCTAAAACCCGTAGAATCTCCTGAGTTGTGTGTGTGTGTGTGTCGTTTTGTATACTAATAAGAAGATTTGTGACTGGGGGTAACTAGCAGCTTCAGGATGGCAGCTGGTTTCCGGAAAGTCCAAGTCAGGATTAGAGGACTAGGACTTTCAGCCCCACCCCCCCTCCAGGAGAGGGAGAAGGACTTAAGGTTGAATTCAATCACCAATGGCCAATGATTTAATCAATCATGCCTATGTAAGGAAGCCTTCATAAAAACCTCTAAGTGACGGAGTTTGAGAGCTTCCTGGTTGAACATTGGATGTACTGGGAGGGTGGCACACCTGGAGAGAGCATGGAATCTCCATATCAGCAACAACTCATCCCCGCCTGCCCCCAAAACCTTGCCCTATGCATTTCTTACATTTGGTTGTTCCTGAGTTGTATCCCTTATAACAAACCAGTAAATGTAAGTAACTTGTTTTCCTGAGTTCTGTCAGTCATTCTGGTGAATTTTCAAAACTGGGTGGTGAGGGGTGTCATGGGAAACCCAGCTTATAGCTGGTCAATCAGAAGTGCAAGTGCTCTGTCCTGAGACTTACAACTGGCCCCCGAAGTGGGGGAAATCTTGTGGCACTAAGCCCTTAAACTGTGAAGCCTGTACTGACTCTGGGAGTTGGTGTCAGAATTGAGCCGAATTGTTGAATACTAAGCTGGTGTCTGGAGAATCACAGATCTGCCTCCTCTAGGCATAAGAGGCCTCAAATCAGAAGTTCATCTCTACCTGGAGAGATACTGGCCTTCATGAGAAAAAAATGTTTTTATTATTTGGTTTCTATTTCTGCATAAATGGCTTGGTAGTCCATTACCTTCTTGTCAGTTCTTAAATGCTTTATGAGAGGGATTTGACTATGGACAGAAGAGAAGGCAATGTGACCATGGAGACAAAGATTAGAGTGATGCAGCCACAAGCCAAGGAAAGCCAGCAGCACCAGAAACTGGAACAGGTGAAAAACAGATTCTCCTCTAGAGCCTCCACCTTGATTTGGTTCAGTGAAACTGATTTTGAACTTCTGGCCTCCAGAATAGTGAGAGAAAACAGTTTTGTTCTTTCAAGTCACCAAGTTTGTGGTAACTTGTTACAGCAGCTAACGGAAACTAATATAGATTCTGGTACCTAGCAGTGGGGTGCTGCTGTAACAAATATCTAAAAATATCGGAGTGGCTTTGGAATTGGAATAATGGGCAGAGGCTGAAAGGATCTTAAGGTGCATGACAGAAAAAACCTAGAGTGCCTTGAACTAACTGTTGATAGAATTATGGATGTTAAAGGATGCTTCAGGTAAGGGCTCAGAATGAAGTGAGGTACATGCTATGGAAAACTGAAAGATTCATGACCCCTTCCTGGCATCACTCCAACCTCTAGCTTCCATTGCTGTATGTCTCCTGTTTTCTTAGTAAAATCTCTCTCTGCTTTCCTCTCAGAAGAATAGATGTGATTATATTTACAGTCCACCCAGATAATCCAGGATAATACCTTCATCTCAAAATCCTTAATCACATCTGCCAAATCTTTGCCATAAAAAATAACATTTATGGGTTCCGGGGATTAAAACCTGATATCTTTGGGGGCCATTACTTAGGCTACTACAGAGTTCGGATTTTGAATCAGAACACACTTGAGTCTGGGTCCCAGTTTGACACACTAATAGATCTGTAACTTTGGGGAGCTATCTACCTTTACTCTGTATTCATATTCTTATTTACAGACTGGAGAAAATATTAACTTTATGGTTATTTTGGTGATGCTGAAATGAGAAAATCAATCTAAATATGCCTGAGACATAGTAAGAAGGGAGTCAATATATGTTAGTTCTCCTCCCTTTCTTGTCCTTCATACTTTGTTCTTTCCCTCTCTCCTTCTTTTCCTTTATCTGCCCTCTCCTTTTATCACTTCTCTATTTCTTCTCTATCTCCTCCCCATTCTATCTCTTGGACCAAATTCCTCCTAGCATCCCTTGTTCCTACTGACGTTTCCTCCTGCATGTTGTGGTCCATGGAGTAGACAGAGTTGGCCCTGAGATAGCCTGAGAGATCCAGGGACCTACCAGACTAGAAACTGGTGTTCAACAACTGGCAGTAAGAATAAAATAGGAGAAGTCAAGCCTTCTCAGATTCTATTTGTTGTCCCTAATTTGACTTGATGGCTACAGTGACAGAGGTCAGCGCTTGTTTCTTAGGTAAGGGTATATACAAGGTCAGAAGGGTCAATCACTCCTCTTTCAGGGCTTCTGATTTTTCATACATGAATTGAAAAAGGTTAAATATTTGGGCACTAAAATTTTAGAGATTTCTGAGTCAATACTCTCTTCTCAGTCTTCTCAAGGGGAAAATCAGTCAAATTAGATCATCAAGTGATCTGAACCTCTTAAAAGATGAGGAAATACTAAAAGACTATGAAATGTGAAAGGAAGTAAAGGCAGTCATCTTACAGTCCCTAACCCCTATCCCCAGGTTAATAATTGGATTTGGGTTTGCAGTGTTGATGAGATGGCATATTCCTTCCTTCCGAGGGAGGAGGAAGGCCTGAGTCACAGAAGCTTTGGGACTGTGCCTTATTGGGAGACATCTGGTTCTGTAGCCATATGAGTTGCTTAGCTCTTGTGGGTGCTGTGGGTGTCTCAGATGCCTGTGATGATGCATGGACAGTGGCACCTCCCTGGTACAGTAAGATGGGAATAACAGACACGGCCTGGGATAGTACACATTCTTCTTTACACATTATCCCCTTTGTCTCACCAAACGTTAGAATTATTTCTTGGAGCAGATGAGGGTGGAAATTTTAGCAACAGTGGCAGAGGCTCCAGGAAGACTTTGCTTCAGGGCCAGCTGCCTTAATGAAGGCTCGGGATTAGGGCCACAGCCAGCCTGGATGTGAGGTGTCCTCCAGGATGAGGCAATAGTAGCCACAAACATGGACAAAAATGTACCAAAAAGGAAACTGCAGCCAAAACATCACTTTCTTCAAATTCCCAATGTGTGTAGTTAGTGGATTTAAAGTGAAAAGAAATAAAAAGCAAACAGAAAAAAAAACTAGATTTGAAGTTAAGTGACTTTATATTTTTAAATCTTACTTTCACATTTGTAAATTGAGAAAAATGTCCTTCTCCTATCTCATTTCTACTCTGGTGGTGAGGCAAAATGAAGTGGAAGATCTAAAAATACAACTTACAATATGAATGGAATGGCGTTACAAAATTATGGCAGATCTGGAATTGGAGTCTATGTCTCCTACTTGCAGTGCAGAGAAGGAAATCCATGGAGTCTTGAGAGGACGGCCCATGTACCTAGAAAGATGGATCAAATCAGAAAATTCTTTCAGGTAGACTCAAGCAGAGGCTTGAATCTCTAAGTTGGGGTTCAGGTAAATAAAGAAGCAGTTTCACTCCGCAACTAAGAATAAAGACTGTATTTAAGCAATAAAGTTTTGTTCCCTTTTAGAACAAAGGAACTGAGAATGAAAGCACCCTGTGGTGAGCGTAGGGGTAGACAGAAAGCCAGGGAGGAAACATGGAGGAAATAAGAGGGGATTCAGTTGTTATCTCTGAATTGAAACTTACTTGCAGAAATTGGTATTTTCCTAAGGCTGCCATAAAAATTGCCACAAACTAAGCGGCTTAGAATAATAGAAATTTATTGTTTCCCAGTTCTGGAGGCTGGAAGTCTGAAATCAAGGAGCCACCATGGCCATGCTCCCCCTGAAACCTGGAGGGTGGGATCCTTCCTGGCCTCTTCCAGCTCCTGGTAGCCCCAGACATTCCTTAGCTTGTGGCAGCATAACTCCAATCTCGGTCTCTGTCTTTACATGACATCCTTCACAACAGCCATCTTTTTATAAGGACATCAGTCATACTGGATGAGGGTTCCACCCTACTCCAGCATGACCTCATCTTAACTAATTACATTAGCAGCAGTCCTATTTTCAAATAAGGTCACATTCTGAGATACTGGGGGTTAGAACTTCAATATATTTTTGGTGGGGCGCACAAAATTCAGCCCATAATACCCTGTAACCTTGTACAAATCATTTCTCTTCTTAGGAATCCTGTCTCTGTCCTCTAAACTGCTTCATGCTGATTCGGTCAAAGAAACAGTGATTAAGACAAATTGATCAAAGTCTCTCATCCTTTTCTTCCCTAGCCCTAGGCTATTTGTGAAAGGCAGCAAGACTGACCTTGAGTTCAATTTAAGGCCTGGTCAAGCTCACTAAATCCCTGATTTGTTACTCAGGCCTGGGAGAGTTACCTATGAAATCTTGTTTGATAAAACAGTGTCCCATCATTTTGAATAAAAATGTTGTTAATGTTGACGCAAAATAACCAATAACCATAAAAAACCATTTTATGACCAAAATAACCCATAACCAATAACTAAGAGAAATGAGGTAAGTTTACTTGAGCCAGAGCAAGGATTATAACCCAGGAAGGCCTTAGAAAGGGTTCCAGAGAAGCACGGATTCCAGTACAATCTTAACTGTTTTTAGAACAAAGAGCATACATTAAATACACCCAGGATACATTTTTGTCAAAATTTCAAAGAAGTATTCAGATGCAAATTAGCAGGTCAATATGACCATGATGTCTGGAAAGGAACAAATCTGGGAGTTACCAACAGGGCATTACCAATAAGGGTGGGAGGGGAAGTATGCATTCTTATCTTAAGAGAGTGCATGCTTTACTTTAATGCTTAAGCAGATGTACAATGTATGTTTCACAGGCCATAAGTCAGGCTTTGTAGTTCAAGCCAAATCAGTTTTGAACTCAAATAGTTACCCCATATAACTCAATATGTGAAAGTCTCGTCATTAATATACCAAAAAATCTTTCAGGAATGATCCCAAAGCACTGGCCCAGATTTTACCTAAAATGTCAAGGATCAGCACCTAGATAGGTAGATCCTAGGTGATGGAGACAGTTCAGTCTGTCAGAAACTGAACATTTACGGAAGGAAGGGTACACCTGGAAATCTGGCTAATGTCATATCAGGAAGGATTTTGAGCGCTCCATGGGAGAATTTCAAATTAAAAATGTCAGAAGTAGAAAGGAATCAAAGTATTTTTAACATAAGAGTGATGCCAACAAAACTGATCTTAAGCAAAGTCATAGAACAGAGGGAGAGTGGGGAGGAAGAGGGGCTGGAGAAGCGCTTGGAAGTAAGGAGACGAGCCAAGAGATGGAAGCAAAGTGCCTGGAATGAGAGAACAGAGATTTGAACTACGGCCCCTGAGGAGGAGTAAAGGGGAATTGTAGCCTTGACATACCTTCAGGTGGAACAGGGACGTGAGATGTCTGCCTCATTCCCTCCTGCTCAGTGTGAGCTCTGTACCTTCACTTTTCACCGCTGGAGCCCAGGACCCAAGGTGCTCGAACGCTTATCAGGAATATTGGAATAGGAACCTGGGAAGTTGGGATTTTGGGCCATTAGACCTACTGATGTCTCCTCATCACTCAAGGACTAGTTATTGCAAAACTAGCAAATGTAAGTAAGTTGTCACAGACAATAAAAATTTAGTCACAACAATGGATGATCCACATGGAATCAGAGGAAGGGACCTAAGGTAGGAATCACAAGTTTGCTTTCATTTCACCATAACTAACCCGTGATCTTTGATATGCTTTTTCTCTCTCTGGGCTTCAGTTTTCTCATGCATAAAGCCAAACGTGTGAATGATAAATATATTTCTATTTGCTTACCTGTGTCAGGCCATGGCTGAGTCCTTTATTGTTATTAAGACATTTGATCCTCTCAGCAGCCCTAGCAGGTAGATAGGTAGCTACTAGGATAGTACCTAGGAGATAGATAAATTAGGAGGTAGACAGGTAGCTTATTACCCCAGTTTTACCGGTGAGAAAACTAAGGTACAGAGACATTAACTTTTTCTGAGGAGGGAGCTAGTCAATGGCACGCATGGGTGTTAAACTCAATGGTCTCTGTGGCCCCATTGTCTCAGGTTCAGCCATTTTTTGAACTGAGAATGGGGAGTGGCCAAAGAGCTTGGGAATGCTGTACCTCTGTGCCAAAAGAGGGAAGGCTTCTGCATGGCTGCTCTAAGTGCCTGGGCGCCTGCATGGCTGGATCAGGTATTAGTGATCAGGCCATGGATTATAGGCCTTTGAGAAGAGCTCAGAAATCTGAGATAACAAAATGCTTGTCTTCCAAGTGAGTTCACAAGAATTCAACCCCATCCAGACTTCAGTTTCAGGAGCAGAGAAAGCCTTTTGTGTGAACCTGGAAGAGGCAGGGCAGGTGGAGGGAGCTGGGTGGAAAGGGGCTTAGAACTGAAGAGGAAGAAGTTATCATTTCAGCTAACAAGGGAGTCTAGTAAAGCTGAGCTGGCAGGGAAAAGCCAGATGGGAACAGATGGGAGAGGAGAGGGTGGGTGGGGTGCGATGGGAGAAAAAACTCTGTGCCTCTTCACTAATTCAAATACTTCCCAACAAATTTCTAGTTGTTACATTATTAGAGCCTCACAATAAATCAGTTTATGGAGTGAGTGGGGCAGAGAGGATTACAGTAATTTACAGAGGATGAAACTCAAGCCCAGGCAGTTCCCTGACTCCCAGTTTAGAGCCTTGTCTCTGATAGCTTCCCGCCGTGAACGTGTGTCTCTGATCTGTCCTCCTGCATTAACCAGCCCTTCTCCAGGGGACAGATGGCTGAGCAAAGTGTCTGAGACACTCAGGCCCTCACAGCTGGATTTCATAATTAAGAAAACATAGTGTGCTGTTGACTAAGTGATGAAAGTTTGAGGGGACACGACAAAGGATTAATAGCATCTGGGACAATGCTTCTCGAATTTTAGTTTGCAGTAAATCACGAGATGATCTTGTTTTAAAAAAGCAGATTCTGATTCTGTGCTGGTGGCTTTCCTTCCTGGATGCGGTGCCAGCACTTAGGAACCACCAGACACTTGGAGAGGGGAGAGGGTAGAAAAAGTGCTTCAGGTTCCAAACGGGCAAGCCGGCACCTTGACCCGCCAGAACACGTTTACCAGAACACGTGCGGGCCGCAGGACCGGATGCACAGGCAGCCCTGAGCCGGCGTGTGAATGCTGCTCTGTGATTGGAGGGCGCATCTTCAAACTGGTCCCTGCCAGGAGCTCAAAAGGGGCCGAGATCCCTGGGAACCTCAGAGTCGCCTAGACCTGGTACTGGAGCCATGATCCGGCAGCTCTGGGCCTCCTCTCTTTTCCCGCTGTTCCTGGTGGGCTTCGCTCAGCTAACCCCGGAGTCACAGAAGATGAAGGTGAGTGTCCCGCAAGGTATCCAGGAGGATGTTAGTACGTGACGACTAACTTGGCCTCCAGGGATTCGAGGAGTCCTCCCGTCTCTTCTCGAAGGACAAAATCCGTCTCCCCAGCCCTTCTTAGCAAATTCCACCCCCACCCTCGCTTTCCTCTGAGGCAGAGGCCCTCCTAAACCGCGTCTCTTACGCGGATCTTCTCCCCAGCACCTGGTGGGCATTGAGCCTAATGTGGGCAGAGGACTAAGGCGGCTCTACGTGCCTTCCACTTCCCATACCGGCTGCCTGATAACCCACAGCCTGTCCCCTCCACCCTGGTCTGGACCTTGGGGCCGCCTTGCAAGTTTTCAGAAACGGGACAAGTCGCAGCAAATGGACTAGGAGGGAGGCTGACCTGATGGGTCTTGGAGAGGCTGAGACGCGGGGGCAGGGGAAGAGGAGCTGGTGCTGGAACGTGCTGAGGAGTTTCAGGGTCAGGGACACGGAAGCTTTTTTTCAGGGAATAGTGAAACATTTAAGGCCAGGATGGTTGTCGGCCAATTTTCATTTTAGGGGATATGGTGTGAGGTGGAGACAAAGCTCAGATCAGACGAAGAGGATTTGCTGTTAGGTCTTGGGGCTGCTCCGAATGGCCCAATGCCCTTCAGAAAAGTCCCCCACAGGATGTCAGCAGCCACCCTGTAAAAGATGTGTATGTCTTAGGAGGCAGGGTGGGGACTGAAGTAGATGACTTGAGGCACCAAGTTTTAATTTTAAAATCAGATAAACTCATTCAAAAACTCAGCCTTGCCTGTGGCCTTAGACCAGTTACATATCTTTTATTGGCACCTTGCCCTCCTCTATAAAAGCTGGAGAATACCCCATGTGGAGTGCAGTAATCCCAGAGTTCAACTCACATAGGAACCAGCTGGAGGGCTTGTTGAAACACAGATTGCTGGGTCCCACCCCAAAGTTTCTGATTCAGTAGGTCTTAGAGGAGCCTAGGAATTTGCATTTCTAATGTCCTCAGATGATACTTGTCCGGGTCCTCAAACCACACTTTGAGTGCACTGTCATTCAGTCCATGTGAAGTATAAGATGATGCATGTAAAATGCTCAAATACTGGCATCTGTAGTAAGATCATTTTCCCTGTCTGAAATTAAAAATGGTAACCTCTGGGGCCAGCCTAGTGGCTTAGTGGTTAAGTTCACATGCTCCACTTCAGTGGCCCAGGGTTTGTGGGTTTGGATCCTGGGCACAGACCTATGCCACTTGTCAAGCTGTGCTGTGGCGGTGACCCACATACAAAATAGAGGAAGATTAGCACAGATGTTAGCTCAGGGCCAATCTTCCTCAAGCAAAAAAAAAAAAAAAAAGAGGAAGATTTGCAACAGATGTTAGCTCAGGGCCGATCTCTCTCACCAAAAAAAAAAAAGAAGAAGGCAGCCTCTGAGGGCTGTGTCAGCCACTGCTGCCAAATTGGGGGTGGAGTTTCTGTTGTGAATAAAACGCTGTGTTTTAGGGTATCTTGACCTCTTCAAGCAGACCTCAGCAAACTGGAGCAGACCGGGAAGCTGAGTAGGAAAGATCGAGTTCTTCAAATGTGCAATTTTCTTGGATTCTATATCCTGATTCAGAGGATGATAGCTGTGAGAGACGAACAGCTGGCAGTTGTTGAGCCCAGAGCTAAGGCAGCATGAAGACAAGGAAAAAGGAGGTGCACAAATGACTGCTCACAGGATGATCTCCATGTGACTTCTTCATTACAGTAGCAAGAAAGGCAAATGCTAGAAGTTATTAAGCACACAGCTGAGATGGCATGAAGGCAAAGAGAATGCAGGCACATAGATGACAACCCCTTTGTGGTGGCCTTCTTAGGCTAATGCTCCCAAATATGGGGGTTAATGTGCGCACAGATATGTATGGATGTATGGACACATAGGGAAGGCACCTGCCCTAGGGTCAGCCTTGTTCTCTCCAAGGATAGTGAAGGAGAAGTTAGTGCCTGGTATCCTGGTGACAGAACTTATGGACTTCGAAAATGACAAGAGAGTTTTTGCCCCACTCGCCTCACAGGAGCTCACCCACAGGCAATTCCTTCACTGCGTTGGGCAGAATTTTATGGACTGAGATCCCTTGCAGCTTACTTAAGTTATTCTAAAATTCTATGACTTTTCTCTACATCTCCAGGAATCTGACCTCTCCTCAGATAACAACATCTTAGCTTTTTGTTCCAAGTCCTGTCTGCTTTTTTCCCTTGGCATGCTTGTGGGTAGGAAGTTTTTTCCCTTTGCTTTCTATTTTATAATCCCAAATTCATGAGCACTCAAGGCTGTTTCTCCACAATATAGGAATAAGAAGAGGGTATTGAGGATGAGTTTTGTAGGTACAAATGAGCACCCCAATGGCAAATCTCTAGAAAGGGCCTTCAAAATGGGAACCCGAGGGAGAGCAAGTTATTGGCCCAGCTCTGGGGTGAGGAAATTACAATGTAGGAATATATAGATGAGAAATTTATGTAAAACTTACTTCTTTTATGGGAAACCCTGCAAACATCTGTTAAAAATGTTTGAGAAGGGATGGGATGACTGGAACAGGGTGCGAGGATGTGGAGGAGAGTGCCATGTCAGAGAATGGAGGTAAATTGTATTAATCTTCCAGGAATCGGAAAAACATTATGAAGTGCTTGTCCTGTCACTAAATAAATGACTAAACAAACAAAATTGGGTTTTAAGTTAGAAGACACGCATCGCTCATAATTAAAAACATTACCTAAGAAGGTCTCTTCAGTTCTTAGAGTTTCAAGGTATTATGTGAAAGAGTGCTTTGAAAAAGCCCACAGATGTTGGGGATTATTATTTATCTTATCATCACATCATTGTGGTTGTTTTTGTTACATTCCAGATGGATTGTTATAAGGGGGTGACAGGCACCATCTATGAGTATGGAGCCCTCACTCTCAATGGCGAGGAGTATATCCAGTTCAAGCAGTATGCGGGCAAGCACGTCCTCTTTATCAATGTGGCCACCTATTGAGGCTTGACAGCTCAGTATCCTGGTAAGAACTCATGTTGCAACTCTTGGAAAAAGCTTTGTCTGATGACCATATTGTAGTTCCAGATGGTTTTACTAATTTGTTATTGGGAGGAAGGGGAGTGGGTTGGATAGGTGATCACGTGACTCTGTTCCTCTAAATCCTGCCACTGCTCTCCTCCTTTAGCCTTAGGAATGCCAGGAAAATTATCCCCAGATTTGAGAGCTAAGATGCTCCCAAAGATTTAGTCAAGGCCCACCAGGAACATATCTGTAGTTGAACAAGCTGAGTTGGTTCCTCGATGCCTTGAAGAGAAACTATGCTGCAGGGAACCAGGGAGCTTCTCCATAAGAAGGTGTTAGAAGGGACTTATTTGAGGATCTGGGCTTGTGTTGGGTGATTTGGGGAAGGATTCAAGGAATTGAAGCTGGATTGGATGCTGTCAGCAAATGAGGACAGTTATGTGACTGAGTATCTTGATAAATCAAATGTACAAGGTAAAATGAATAAACCAAGGCTAAAAGTATTAAAGTGAAACTGGTAAAGAAGCAGCCATCACTGATATTGTCAAGAATAAGGTGATGCTTGGTCATTTTCGTGATTTGGACAGTGCTGATGTTTTGTCTGTGTTAAAATAAGATTATGGAGTGGTCCTTGTTTTTGTCTTGAATCATTATGGTCACATATTGTATATTGATGTTCTGTGAAACATATTGTTTATGTTCAACAGAACACCAAGCCCTGGCTGAGACTCCCAGGCCAGAACCTAGCTTTCAGAGGCTGCTTTTATCTTTCTTTCTGTAACAACAGGAGAGAGGATTGATCTTCGATCTTTTGGAAAATGCCCTTGGATTCTGTAGGCACTCCTGAATGACAGAGAAGAGGGAAATGTAGTTTTCTAGCTGAGCAATCTTTGGAATGAGGGCTGTTTGGGAAAATGCTCCATCTCTCTAAACTTGGCCAGTTCTTCTATGGTGACTGAGAGGAGTTTTCCATTTTCTTTGTGCACTCATGGGGAAGAGTTTGGCATTCCTATTGATGGATTATACTAGAGATAGAGGCAATTTTTGACATGCCAAGAACTTTATTTTCTGCTTTTTTTTAAAAAAAAGCTCAAGATAAATTTAAAAGGTTAATTGCATCAAATGCCACAAAGAAATGGATCAAGACAACACATGAACAAGTTTCAAGAAAAATTGTCCATACATTAACACTGATATCTATTTAACCCATCAAAAATACAAAGTCCTATCAGTTTGTCTTAATGGAGCTTCAATAATAAGAAATCGGAGAATTTTCTCCTTCTTAAACACTACTTAAATTTAAGCATATTGCAATCTCACTTCTAAGATATATGGTTCACCAATTTTCATATTTTAAAATTAAACATTCAATGGGTATTATGGTCTGAATGTTTGTGTCCTCCCCAAATTCATATGTTGAAATCCTAAGCCCAATATGAAGGTAAGAGGATATAGGGCCTTTAGAAAGTGCTTGGTCAAGAGGGTAGAGCCCTCATGAATAAGATTAATGCTCTCATAGAAGAGACACCACAGAGCTCGCTAGCCCCTTCCACCAGGTGAGGACACAAAAGAAGTTGGAAGTCTGCAACCTGGAGGGGGCCCTTCACCAGAATCCCACCATACCGGGACTATGATCTTGGACTTCCAGTGTCCAGAACTGTGAGAAGTAAATTTCTGTTGTTTTAGAAGTCACCTGGTCTTTCGTATTTTGTTATAGCAGCCTGAATGGGCTAAGACAGGATGCAGCTTAATTTATGCAAAAATGGTATTAAAAGACCCCCTTCTCCAAAGCACAACAAAACCAAAATGGTTCACATTTACCAAGAGCAGCTAAAGACTTTAATTTAATGGTGAAATTGTGCATCAAAAGATACTCTCAAAATACAGATTATGAAAAGATCTAGACATTTAAAAGAATTCTGGAGTCACTTTATGTTTATTACTTTTATGTACAATCAACTCGAGGCAAAACCTGAAAAGCTACAGATTGATTTTTTTTTTTTTTTTTGGAGGAAGATTAGCCCTGAGCCAACATCTGCTGCCAATCCTCCTCTTTTTGCTGAGGAAGACTGGCCCTGAGCTAACATCTGTGCCCATCTTCCTCTGTTTTGTATGTGGGACCCCTGCCACAGCATGGCTTGACAAGCGGTTCATAGGTCCACACCCAGGATCCGAACCAGCGAACCCCAGCCCACTGAAGTGGAACGTGCGAACTTAACTACTGCACGGGCCAGCCCCAGCTACAGATTAAATTTTTATTTAATTTTTATAAAATCTCAAAATCTAATTATAAGAGCCTAAACAACAGTTTAGTTTTTAGTTTAGCATTATTTTGCAAGTTGAGATTTTCCTCCCTTCAAAAGTTAAATTTGAAAAATATGATAAGTTTAAAAAGTTGTGATGTGTTAAAAGCAGTTCCATAGAATGTAAATCTGCTTTTAAAACTGTTTTAATTTAATTTAGTTTTAACTTAAATTGGTTATGTGTCAAATAGGTAAGACATTCGCAACATTCAAAATTTAAAAGACACAAAAGAGTAACGGTAAACCTTTCCACATTCCCTTCCCTTTGGGCAACCACTGTCATCAGTTTATGGTTTATTTCCATTAATCTTTACTGCATATACAAGCAAATCAGTCAATCCCCCTCTCCCCCTCCTCCTTTCTCTCTTCTTCTCCCCCTCCCTTTCTCCCTCTCCCCTTCTCCCCTCTGCCTCTATCTCACACAGACACGTACACAAATATCCACACACAAATGATTCTGTTCCTTGCTTTTTCACAAAATAAAATATCTTGGATATTACTCTGTATCACTACACGATGAGTTTCCTCGTTCATTTTAAGGCATAGTTTTCATTCTGTTGCTGCAATATAGCTTATTAAACTAGTTCATGAGAATTTTAAAGAGTATCTCATTCAAATTTTACTCCAGATGAGGAAATTGAGAGAGTTAAAGGAACTTTCCAAAGGACTAGAATCAGGGTCTTCTAAGTGTTTCTGTGATAGGAAGGAAATATTCTTGATAGCTAAAGATAAGAGGGAGGTTCGTGTGGATAGTAACTGAAGAAATATATAAAAACAGGTAGGCACTGGTCACTTAGGAAGAGGTCCTTAGGGGAGAGGCCAGCAGGCAGAGCTGAGTCTGAATGGGAATAGCTGATGCTGTCTTGGGGACTGAATAAATCTGAACCGAAAATGACTGAAGATGGAAATAATGGTAGAAGTCTAGACACACAAGTTGGAAGGCTTCCTGGTGGTGGCAAAGAGCAGCTTGGAGTTTGAGTCCTGGAATCTCAGTGAGTCTTCCAGGGAAATGGCATCAGTTAGGTCACTGGAATTGACAAGAGGGTAGAGAATGCTCTGGAGCTAAGCTTGGAATTTCTGATTCCCTCTCCAACTCCCAGGTTAGAGCACCAAAGAGTGCTCCTGGGATGGGGATTGGAGTGTCAGGTTGTGTCGTCATGGGGCATAGTCGGAGGGGTTGGCATGTTATGTCCATTTTGTTTGCCTTTTGCTTACAAATATTTTTTGTAATATTTGCTTAAATATTTTTTGGATCAATATTTTGCTTAAATATTTTTAATATTTAAAATATTTTTATTTAAATAAATAATGCTTAAAATTATTTTTTGATCAATCAATCCACCAACTAAGGAAGGCAGTGGGATTTACATCTGAGTTCTCTTCAGAATCAACCAGGAACACCCCCCCCCCCCCCACCCAGAGGACTAATCAATCTGTGCTTTTTAAGAAGGCTCCTACTGGGTGGTAAAGTGGAGCCATTTATGGGAACTACTGTACAAGAATAACAGCTATTTGGATGTGTTTCTGGAAACCTGTGTTCTAGCTTTTGGTTCTGCCTCCTCAACCTCTGTAAATCTTAAACTTTCTCTTCATAGTCCTCAGTTTATTCATGTGACAAATGGATAAATTCAGTGGTCTTTCACTGCTCAGGGTAGGGCTGCTGGCCAGGCTACCCATGCCGCTCATTCTCTACCTACAGAACTGAATGCACTGCAGGAGGAGCTGAAGCCTTTTGGTGTAGTTTTGTTGGGCTTTCCCTGCAACCAGTTTGGCAAACAAGAACCAGGAAAAAACTCAGAGATCCTTTCTGGGCTCAAGTAAGTGCCTGCAGAGACCCTGTCAGGACTTCTCTTCCACATTCTGCCTAGAGGCCTCATTCTGGAAACTTCTGGAGTGGGTGGTAGATCAATACATTCAAGAATATCATCATGATGCTTTGAATTCAGTCTTGCCCTTCTGGCAGTGCTCAAGTATTCTCTCTACCTTTGAGTTCTTTGATGATGAGACTAGAGGAAAATCTAATGGAAAAGAAGCAGAGGCAAAGGAAGGAATAGAGGAAACAGAAATGAATCAGGAATCCTAACCTTGAAATATCGCTTTCCAATTTTCTTGGATTCTCTCTTGGCTCCGTGAAGCCTATGCATGAAGACTTGATTCCAGAGACCTCTCTTTCCACGCCTTCCGTGTCTACACCCTCTCCCTCTTTATCTCTAACTTCCTTTTGCGGTGAGCTTGTGGTGGCCATTACTATCCATCCTTGTCTTAATTTAGATCCTCTCAGGAATACTCTGCTTCATTGCAGGTATGTGCGTCCAGGTGGTGGCTTTGTCCCCAATTTTCAGCTCTTTGAGAAAGGGGATGTGAATGGAGAAAAAGAACAGAAAGTCTTTACCTTCCTGAAGGTGAGTGAACATAAACCTGGCATGGATTGGTCAGGTTTGTAGAGATGCCCTGAAAGCATGGGGCTGAAGCCTGGGACTGGGGTTGAATTCCTTGGAAAGAAATGCTGAGGGAAGTTCAAGGATCATGGCAATATCTGTTGTGAGGCTTTAGCTTCAAGTAAAGATAACAAATAACTTATGATAGGTCTGACTTGGACTAACCTCCCCTGCTGAATGGTAATGATTAATTCACTCAGCAACCATTTATCAAGTTCTTAGTTATGTGCAAGAACTGTGGTACACAATGAGTTAATACATATTAACAGGGCATGGTCTCTTCCCTGAAGGAATTCATATCTAACCAGGGAGACAAACACAGAAATAAATAATGTAGAGTATCATGTGGTAACTGACTTTAGTGGTAATACAGAGTGTTAGAACAAGAAAAGCCGAAGATGGAAGGACCCCTGAGATCTCTTAGTACACTGGTTCCCAAATGCTGATCTACAGAAAAAGTCTAGTCCTTGTTGAAATGCTTACCCATCCATAGCAGACTGAAAAAGAAGACACTGTGGGGAATTTTTCATGAAGCTCAATTTATTGAATATAAAACACCTTCATTCTGATCTTAAATTAATATTAGGTTAAACCATATAAATTGCCATTTTTGTTGCTCAAAAATGGTGATTCATCAATTTTACATTCCTCAACCTAATACTTAAAAATCTGATAATTTTTGAATTCATAGTTACAGTAGACTTTAAATTTTTTTCTCATTGTTAAGTTGAATGTTGGTTATTCTACATTAATCTCCAAAAAATAGTCATTGAACTTTTACTGGCTTTTGAAGCCCCAAACTCTGGGAACCACTACTCTAAACCAAACCACGATTTTTTTTTTCAGTTAGAGAAATTGAAGCCATAGAAATGATATGATTTACCAAAGAAAACAAGAGATATTCTTTCATTGAAGCACCGTGATATAATCCTGGGAGTTGGGGAGAGACAAGCAAAGGAGGAATGTTTTCTGTTTACTATCATACCCTCTAACTCTTGGTGGTTTGATTGGTAGTTGTTGTAGTGGTGATGTATTGAAATGTCTGTGGTTCATTAGCAGTAGGTTAAGTAGTTTATGTATTGAGATATACAATAGTGGGCAGGCTATCTAGGGGTGGGGATAAGACTGGACTACACAGAGGCAGAAAAAAAATTTACCTTTCTATGTTTCATATCTCTGCTCCAGAACTCCTGCCCTCCAACCTCTGATCTTTTGGGCTCACCAAAACAACTCTTCTGGGAGCCCATGAAGGTCCACGACATCCGCTGGAACTTTGAGAAATTCCTGGTGGGACCTGATGGAGTCCCTGTCATGCGCTGGTTCCATCGGGCCTCAGTCAGCACAGTCAAGTCAGACATCCTGGAGTACCTGAAGCAGTTCACACCTGAGTAGGAAGGGATTTGTCAGAAGTAGCCACCCGACCTCCCGCTTGAAGAATACATTTAACAAAAGATCCTTCTTTGCTCCACATTCCTTTCTATCCAGCCTCCATATGACCAAACTATCCTGTACAAAAACATGCACACGCACGCACGCACGCACATATGTAGTGTATGTGTATGTGTGTGCGTGCGTGCGTGTGTTTGAAGATTAAAGGAAAGAAAATCTATCTTCCCAACTCTCTGATCCCAAAGTATCAAGTTTTTTCACTCTATTCCAAAGGAAAATCATATTTCAGGGCAAATGGTTCAGACTACCCATGGCCCTAAAAAGGCAGACCCCAGAAGTCCTAACATCTATCCTTTCCCATCCTGAAGGTTTAAAGAAAGCAGGAACTGGCAACAAGACTCTCAAGATCCCCTCAATAGCCTCTTCTCTCCTCCAAGATAGGCATGCATTGTTAAACTCTTCCTCTCCCCAGTTAGTGTTCCTTAATTCCCCTGACACCCTGTAGTTCAATTATAGGATCTCTGAAGGCAGAGTGAGAGCTGAAAACTCATCTCAAGTGAAAGGAGGGGCATCTCCATGATGGTAGGTCCCAAAGCCCCTGTAGGTCGGACCTGACCAGAGCCTTCCTTGGTGCCTGTCCCTTAGTGCATTCAGGTCATGGCACCTGGGCAGGGATGTCCCGTCATTCTGAATGATGAGCTTTCTTCTCACCCCAAGTCTCCCCAACTTTAAACTCATTCTTATCACTGTCTCAAATAAAAACATTCTGCAGCAGCTCTGCTTCCTGTGGTGTTTTCCGCGTCCCATATTATGTCTGGAGTCATACCACTTCTTCCTCTCTCACTGCATCCCTGGTTCCTTGACTATCTCACCTAGCTCTTTAGTATTTTGCTTTTCTCAGAAGCACTCTAGACCTTTCCTTGACCCATCCAAAAACACGAGGTGGGACTGGCTGCTTATAAAGATATGACGTGAACACAGATCTCTTGAAGTCAGCCCCCACTCTACCCTCCTATTCAGGTCTTCCTCCAGGAGAGAATCCTTGCTTCTTAAAGAATCTTCTCTTTCTCAACAAGAAATACACATACGTTCCTGTTTATAAAATTCATGCTCGCTGTAAAAATTTAAAATCACATGTAAATAGAAGAAAAGCATAGCAAAACCTACTCCTCATCAGAGAAATAAAGAGCACACTGAGAAGCTCTACCTGGCCCATGCTGTTTTGTAATTAAAGTTCAATCTTTTATGTGAAGACAGATTTCAGAAAATCAGAAACTAAGGAAAGAGAAGGTTGTACGAGGAAGTGAAATAAAACATTTTCTTTTCCTTTTCACAAATTATTGTGAACATAGGTACTTGCACTTTAAAATATTTTTTGCACTTAAAAAGTACAGGATATTTAAATATCAGTGATTAATTTCAAACATTATAATACTGCTGTGTACCTAAATAAAAATGTGATCCCCGACTTAATCTACACATACCGACATGAAAATTGACAAACTAAGCCAGAAATCACCAGGACAGTGATTCTGAAGACTTTAAAATTCATAGGTGGTAGACGCACATGAGAAATAGAAAATACTTTCAAAATATTTTGATGTTTTGTCTTGAACTCAATCCAGCAAGAAAAAACTGATTTTTAAAAAAATCTGGCTGTCCTTGGCTGTAACCCACAGGATCTGAGACTTCCTTAGTCTCTTACCAGGCACTGTGGCAGTTGTGAGGGCAGTGAGGGGATTACAGAACCAGCTACCAGTGGGGGTGAGAAATGTTTCATTTTTGAGTTTCTTCCGTATCTCTGAAGTTCTTAAGAACCTCCAGGAACCTTAACAGTCCTCAGGAGGGTTCCAAATCTGTTGCTATTTTCAGATCAGAATAATCAAGGTCCAGGAAGTGGGTGGAGGAGGATGGGATGACACAATGTATAAAATTCTCCAAGATACCAATTCAGCCTACACCGGGAAACTGCAGTGCTGTACAAAAGTGAATGCTCCAGGGGAGGAATGTCCCCTACCCATGGTACAGTCCAGTAAGGAAGGTGGAGAGCTGCAGCTTCAATCTGAGTGCGTTATGCCTGAGTATCTAGGAGAGGTCTCAATCCTGCTGCTGTTCTGATAAATCCACGTTCCATACTCCCATGCCCTCCAGTGGCTAATCCCGAAGAGAAAACAAAGGTGGTTCTGGGGAGAGGCCCAAGACCAGGGAATTGAGAAACAAATTTCCTTGCACTTGGAGGTGAGTGTAGGTGAGGGGGCAGACTTCACTATCATGGTGATCATCATCATTATCATCACTGGCCCTATTATTGCTGTGGAATTTTTTTCAAACCACAGGTTCTCACAAACTATCATGTAAATTAGATAAACTTGAGCTAATCGATTCCAAGACATATGTTTTCACATAAATCTACTACCGCACAAATCACCTAACAGGTGTCTAAAATCACGAAGCCTCCACTGATCACAAAACCTTTGGGGAGAGTCCTTGGGCAAAACAAGGAGGTTCTCTGAGTCCCAAAGAACCGGGACACAGACCCTCTCTAATCATCCTATTTCCAGATTTGCTAAGCAGCCCATTCCTGGAAGTAAGACCCCAACATAGTCTCCCCCATCGCAGTTACAGCATAGATACAATATCTTCCCTGTGGACTGTGTGGACATTGGTGGTTCTTGGACTTTGAGAGCGCCCATGTTAGTTCTGGAAGCTAGATTCCCCAAAATCTGAAAAAGAGTAAACAAAGTTCATCCCAGAGCACGTCAAATCTTGCTCCTGTGGTCTCACGAACACTCCTTGACTTGGCTTCTGTTTCCTATAAATAGAAGCTGAGACTAGGATTCAGGTACACGTAATTTACTGAGAGAGTCATCTCAGAAGAAAGGGAATCAGTAAAGCAAGATAGGGCAGGGGAAAGAGAGAAGTAAGGATGTGATTTCTGCTGGAGTTTAGCTTCAGAATAAATCACACTCTAACTGTTTCCATCTTGAAGCAAGGATGGTCTTTGATAACTCAGGTCAGTCAATCATTGGCTGTGGGCTTACCTCCAAGCCTCGGAGGCATAACCTCTCATGTGAGATGGTTCCTTTTGGCTGAAGAAATTCTCGGGAGAAGATGGCAGCTGAGGGTAATGCTCTGAAGAATGGGCAGCTGTGAGCGATTGGCAGCCAACATTCAGAGCAGGTGGCAGTGGGTGTCCCATCCTAGTAAAGCAAATTTGGGGAAGGCCATGGAGATCATCTATTACCCTCCATAAACATCTCGTTATTCAGAGGAATCCCCTGTAGAAGTCATCATTTTCCCTTTTCCACATTCTGTCTCTAGGGAGTTGATTCCCAAAGTGTGGTCTCCTGATCAGCAGCAACAGCATCACTTCAGAACTTGTTAGAAATGTACTTTTTATATCTTTCCCAGACTTACTGAATCAGAAACTCTAGGGGGTGGGTCCAGCAATCTGTGGTTTAAAAAGACTTCCAGGTGATCCTAGTACTTGCTAAAGTTGGAAGACCACTGCTCTAGGGAATGGAGGATCTGCAGAAAATATCATCATTTTGACGCAGGCTCAGTGAGGAGACTTTCTCCAGTACTTCACGTGGCTACCAAATTCTCTGCACAGCCATAGCCACAATGCCTCCCCAACTCAGCCATTAGGTCTTCCTAAGACCTCAAGATTGACATGGACAATTCAGCCATTCCCCTGGTTTTCAGTTCCCTCAGTGTCTGACCCTTGTGGCTTCCGTCTAGGTCCAAATTCAAGGTATATTATCTGACAGTCTTCCTCTTCGGCCAAACTTTGGCCAGGCTCCACTGAACCCTCTTCTCTACCAGGCCTCAACCTTGACCTGTCTTTAGCAAAAATCCTGCTAAATTAGTTTAGCAAGAGTCCGCCTATCCTTGATATGTCCTCTTAGTCATCTTTTAACCATTTACTCCTTCATTTTGCCCATTAGCTATAAATCCCCGCTCGTCCCTGTTGTACTTGGAGTTGAATTCAATTTCACTCCCCTATTGCAATAGCTTGATCTTGCAACAGTCTTAAATAAAGGCTTCTCTACTGTTGTAACAAGTGTCAAAACAATTTTTCTTTAACCTATCTTCCAAAATACTTAGCTGTACATTGTGATTTGGAGTCAAAAAAGCTCTCACTTTCTCTTGTCCTTTCACCACCCGCTCCTGCCCACCACCATCCACTGCTCTGACTACAAAGTTTTCTCTTGCTCTTTCAAGTTTCAGGTCAGAAATATTATTTTCTCTGAATCACTGGGAAGTTCCTGGGTAGAGATTCTGCTCCATCCCCCACCTGCCAAATTTCCCTTATGAAATCATCCAGACTATCTACCCTTTCTTGCTTCATTATTAAAAAGAAGAGCAAAATAGTTTTAACTCTTTCAGACTTCCTTTGGCCCCTAAAATACAGCAGGCTCATCACTATAGGAACCATTTGATAACCTCAGAGCGCCACCTAGAGCATATGTAGCACTCCCCCATTTTCTGATCATAACTTCAGTGGAACTAAAGAAAAGATAACTGCAGGAACTTCCCCTTTTTTCTGTCTCTTTCCAATTTCCTTTGTTTATATTGTTTGCCTCCAGAAGACAAATAGGTAGGAAATGAAATTATTATCTGATTAAATTCCTTTTGAAGAGGCCCTGAGCCTGGCAAAGGGAGCTCCATTTTCATCTATAGGGCCTCAGAGTCCTTCCTATACAGAACACTGACAGCCTGGGGCTCCTGTTCCAAAAATACAAACTATGAGTTTGATGGCTTCATAAAATACGAGTTTGCTGTATTATTTGACAATATTCTGTGATAGAAAATAGGAAAGCAAATTGATTGAATAAAGCCCATAGAGATAGCAAGTAAGCTGGTAGCTTATCAGATAAAGGCAAAATTCACAGGCTGTGTTAGGTATAGATAATAAGCAAGTAGCTCGTGAGACAGAGGCAGAATTAATAATTTGTGTTAAAAATAGACACTAAGTACATTAGTAACTTGGAAGATACATTAAAGATAGAATTAAAGGATCATACGATGCAACAAACAGGTGTGTTACTCACAAAGCAGTGGAAAGATGCTGGTCATCAAAACAAAATGGCATTCACCAGGACAGTTTTTCTCTTCCCTCATTAGGGAAAGCTGAATCCTCAAACTGTGACTTCCCGCCAAAGGAGAAAAAAATCATTTACGTCTTCAATCATCTATTTTAAAAGCCAAAATAAAGTTAAAGAAAACAAATTGTAATCAATCACCATGTTCTCAGGGTTCTAAGGGTACTTTCTGGCTTCAACGTATATTCCTAACTTGCAAAATTATGTAGAAAACCACACTTTCTACATCTGCTATCAAGTTCTTCTGAAATCAGCCACTTTAGGCCAGTACATTTTCACAGACCCTATCTAAAACCCTTAGCCCAAAATGTGAACTAACTTTAAACTTTTTATTTCAATTTGGCTTCTCTCAATTTAAGACAGAATGGGTCATTGATGTGTGCCCGGCATAATACACATGGAGTACAAATTCAAGGAAAAAAAGGACTTTGCCAGATCCTCCATAATTGGATCATTCGTCAAGAATCAAAGCTCAAAACCATCCTACATTTTAAGAGGTAATATCAGTTAGACAGCATTACTGTGAGGATGAAAAACCTGTCAGAACTTTGGGGTGTCATGGGGGCTGTGGCTCAACTCTGCCCTCGGTAGTCCCAGCCAGTCAGGTCAGCCAATGTCCACAATTCCCTTCATGCAACAAAGAACAAACTTGGGACAATATTTGCCAATATTTAGGATTGTTTTCCATAAGTTTTGGGGCAAATTCAACTATCCCTTTATGTCAAACTTGATCCAAAATGTCTTTGTCCAGTTAAAAAATCACATTGGTATCTACTTAGAATAAAACCTTCTCTAAGACAAGGCAAATACCAGATTAAAACTAGAACTGTATCTCTGGAGCAGCTGACTCACTACTGGGTTAACTGGATTAAGAGCAAAGCCCTCAGTTCCATCAGATTATGCTTTCAGAACAGTAGGTTCAGCTTAGAATGTCACACTGATTGCCATGACTAGTTGGGGAAGGATCCCTATTTGAGCCTAAACAGCAGCAACACTATATTCACTTGATGAAGAAATGAATGAAAGAGAGTCATCTAGAGTAATTACTCAGTTTTTAGCTTAACAGAATAGATTGTGGTGCTAACAGGCAGAAAAGTAATAAGAGGAGGGACTTGAGTTCAGGTGTCTGTGAGACAATAAGGTGGAAATGTCTGATAGGCAGTTGGCTATAAACATATGAAATTCTAAAGAGGTCTATGTAAAAGGTATTTGGAAGTCATCAGCCCATTTTGGTGTTCAAAGATGTGAGTGTATGGAATATTTTTCTGAATATTCTCAGAGAAAAGTAGGACTACCAAAGATGGAACCTAGAAAACATCAACATTAAAAGTGCGGGGGCTGGCCCATGACCAAGATGTTAAGTTCGCACGCTCTGCTTCGGTGGCCCAGGGTTTCGTTGGTTTGGATCCTGGGTGTGGACATGGCACCACTCATCAGGCCATGCTGAGGCAGCATCGCACATAGCACAACCAGAAGGATCCACAACTAAAATATACAACTATGTACTGGAGGGATTTGGGGAGAAAAAGCAGGAAAAAAAACCCCATTAAAAGTGTGATTCTCTCACTTGCCCTAGATTTTCAGGTTAGAAACATTTTATTCAGGTCTCTGGGAAGTCCTTGGCTAGCATTAGAGATTTCATTCCCCCAAGAATTTCTCTACACAGCCACATATTTGGTCTACTCAATATCTCAATTGCAATTTTTGCTGTGGGCAGATTAACCAGTGGAAGATTGGGTATCACTTAACCACAGTCATTGGCTTTCAAAATGTTGTGAACACCAACAGCCAGTGTCTTCTGAGCTCTTTGTTTCCTGAATACCCCTTGTCACATAAGGTTCCTCCAGCTTGCCACTCACCCACAGGGCTCAGAAATAATCAGCAAGATTGAAAATCAATGACAGACAAGGATATTAGGCAAACTCATACAAAAAGAAAGCACTCATGGACAATATTATTTGAGACGGAATTTTGGACAAAACTATTAAATGAAACAAAGAAGGGACTTCAAATGCTAAAATTTACAATTTAAGTGGAGATATAAGGATTTTTGTTTTTTAATGGTCATGATCAATAAACCAAAGCAGCAACTTTCATTCAGCAGAAACTCATCCAGAGACATAAGTAGAAAGACAGACACAATTTAGCAATCGGCTTTAATTCTCTTCTCTCAGTCTAAGAAATATCAATGGACCAAGAAATAAGTAACATTATAAGAAACTTAAAGAATTATCAACAAAATTTACCTGATAATTACAAATTATTTCCTAAAAATGAAAAATACACCATTTTTAAACTGTCCATGGGATTTCATGAATTGACTATATATTTGTCCAGTAAGAAAATGTCAAAATATTTTTTAATTTAGAAGATTAATAATGCACTAGAAAATAAGGCACAAAATCATAATCAAAATATAATCAGAAAAACAAAGTTTTATACTTAAAAAAATGAAATGCTCTTGAGAAATATCTTGGCTGAAAAAGAAAATCAAAACTGATATTATAGGCTCTGTAGGAAAAAATGATAATAAGAAAACCTCATTACCAGCAGGATGCAACAAAAGCAGATCAGAGGGGAAAATTTATAACTTTAAATGCATTTTTTCTTTAGAAAATAGGAAATATTAAAATAATTTGATTACTGGTGAGTATTCCACTTACAAAGCAAATAAAAGACCAATAAAACCAACCAAATGAAAGTAGAAGAGAGGATTTTAATAGAGAAAAGCTGCTGACATGCTGTGAGAGCTAAGAAAGCATTCTTGATAGATGAAACCAAACTACAAACCAATGGAAAGACTAATCAAGGGAAAATATGAAATCAGAATTCAAAATTAGTTATAAAAAAGGAGATTTATGAATAGGGACATGTTAAGTAAAAATGAAATATTATTTACAGCTTTATACCTCTGTATCTGAGAATCTAACTGTAATGAATGACATAGAATTTAGCACAATATAAATTACCACTATTGATGTGATAATAATAATGAATAACATTGACTGAAGGCTTGCATGTGCCAGGCATTGTACTAGGGCAATAGAGGCAGTCAATCATTGAATCCTTTGGTGTCACTATCTCCCAACAAGGGAAGAAATAGAGAATCAGAGACACTTTAGGACATGCCCAAGTTATACATTCTTGTAGAATAATGACCACAGAAGTAAATGAAGAGGGTGTCAGAGGTCTTCCCATTTCTAACCACCATGAAAATTACTCATTCCCTTAGGCAAGTTCCGTCCCAGTGCCAAGGATCAGACGATTCTTGTGAGTTGAACAGTTCCAGGGCATAAGAAATGGAAAACTGCCCAATCCATTCATTAAGGCCACCAAAACCTGATGTAAATAGTACCCCAAAGAAAACAAATGAGAACAATTCAATTCAATATCTAAAGATCAACATCTCAAATAAAATATTAAGTAGAATCCAGCAAGAATAATTAATGCAACAGGACCAAAGAAAATTCACTCCAGGAATACTAGGATTTTTTTTTTAATGGCAAAACTCATTATTAAACAAATGCCAGACAGCAGTCTCATGGCTAGTGTGGCTAAATAGAGAGGGGAGAACCTCTTTCCCACCTCCATAATCATACACACTTCAGATCCCTATTGGATGAGTAATGTCTATTTTTCCTCAGCTTATGAACTTCAAAATAATAGTTTGCTTGGATTAAAAAACACTTGCAGGTAAAGTGAAAAGACAAATGAGTAAGTGACCAAAAAATAATATTCACAGTTCATTACACACACACACAAATTTCTCTGACATAGAGATAACACATATCAAAGGAAAAATCCAATCATCAACCAGAAAAATGGACAAGGATTATAATAGCCATTTCATAAAAAGGAAAAGCAAGCGGCTTTAAAATTTTTGAAAAGATTTTAGTCTCACAATATTAGAGGGGGAGACAATATAAAACTATACTGAGATACTACTTTTCATCTATCAAATTGGCCAAAAAAAAAAAAAGAAATTCCTTGGTTACAGACACAGATTCTAATCGTGATTGTTCTCTCTGTTCTCCTGAGGCAGGCTATTTAAACTGAAAAGCCTATTTTCTTATCCATTAAGTATTGGTAAATACGGTAATAGCCTCATAGGATTGTTATGAAGCTTAAACGTCTTAATAAATGTAAAGATAGGAAATACTAAGCATCTAGTGAGCACTATATACACGTTAATGTTACTATTTAATAAACTATGCTGGTCATGGCACAGTGAAACCAGCGCTCCAAGTTTTCCCAGTAGGGGTGAAAATTGGCATTAATATCTTGGGAAGCCTTCTAGGGAAGGTCCATCAACATTACCATAGAACCTAGCTTGGACTTATCCATTCCACTTCTGGAAACTTTCCACAAACATGTGCAATGTTCAATATACAAAGTTGTTCACAGCAGCATTGGTTGGGCAAAAATAACTGAGTGGACAAATTCAACGGAATAGTAGCTGCCAGAGCAAAGTGGCTCTTTATGTTTTTCTATGGGAATCACTCCAGGATATTTGAAGTGATTAAGGTGTGTAAGAGTGTGTTTGATACACTATCATTAGAGTAAAAAGTAGGACTAATGATATATATGCATGCACTTGTATGTGCAAAAAGTGTCCTTGGAAGGAAGCACAAAAATGAATATGTTTGCCTGTAAGGCAGAACCTTGGAGGAGAGACGGGGTCGCAGAGCTGGGGAGAGGAAGTAAAGGGGTAAGGAGGATCTGCTTTGACACTTTTTCAGATTTGGTAGCTGTCAAAATGTTACCTAAATGACATACAATCTTCTTAAAAAAATAATATTCTCTCTTTTTAGATTCCAAATCTTGACCGAAGATATGAAAAATAAAGGGTAAACACAGGAAAAGCTTGGTTTTTCCTTTAACTGAATCTTAATTATCCTTAATTTATTATGATAAAGACAAAGTTCTTCCCTATACGCGTCTCTACCAAACCAGCAGCTCCCAAGAAGGCAAAGTACTGTAGCTGGAGACTGGAAGGGCTCTCTCCCTGGACCTCTCGGCGGGCCTTTACGGAAGAGCCCGAAGAAAAATGATGGGCAGGGGTGGGGTTCTACTCTCCGCACCCCAAGACACTAGAGCCCTCATCCAACACTTTGCCACTCAGGCACATGACCGCTACAAAAAAAACCAAATTCTTTTAGAGCTATTTCTAAGGTTCAAACGGCGCATAAGGAAGTTAAATTCAGTATGGACTATCTACTCTACTCCCTTTCAACACGCACTCGTTTGGAGCTTCACGTCCTTCAACCAGGCCAAATTATAGTTAAAACCGTATGCTTAGACCGTCCGCCCGATTCCCTACAAAACTTCAGGTTCTGCATCCTCCCTGATTCCCTACCTTGCAATGAGTCCTCCCAGCGACCGATAAAGATCAGAATTCGGTTTCAGGTCGTTGCCTCTCTGTCCATCCAACACAGACCCGAGAGCCCCGAGTTTCGCTCCTGTGCCGTCTCTTACGATACCCGTGTGTAAAGGAGGAGGTGGCCAGAGAATAAAAGCCATTAGATTCTAGAAGAATCAATCACTGAAATAAACGCTTGAAAATCACCATGGCCGACCTGGCTCTGGAACTGTGACGACGCGAGATAAAGAGTCTCAGTTTGGCCCATGGCGCTTACGGCTCGGCGGAGGGAAGTTTCATTTCCTGTTGGCGACCAGAAGACAGACGAGCTCCCCTCCCCATTCCCAGCCTCCCCATCCCTACCCACTTGGAATTCGAGGCCCGGGCTTTTAATAAGGTCCCTGTTGTGAAAGGTACGGAAAGAAACGTATGTGCGGACAGACATACTTTTTTGCTGAATGTGTTCATGGTCTTAATTCCCAAAGTCCAGGGCGGGGATCCGTTTGCATTTGATGCGAGTTTTCGCATTCTCCCGGGCCCTAAAAGGATGTGTCCCGCCGGCTCCAACACCACCACCGCGGTCTAGGCAGGGCCTCGGGTCTCCTCTCCCCTGTGCCAGCCTCCCTGCCCCTCATCCCCTCAGTCGTCTCAGTCCCCGCCTGTCCTAGGGGCTCTGGGGCCGGCGGACTCACCCGACCCCCACCGCCCTTCCCAGACCCTACGCGGGGCCTTCTGGGGGCGCGCAGCCGCGATCAGGTTGACCGCCCGCGGGTCGGGCTCTCTGCACGTCCCCGGGGGTTTGCAACCACCTGGGAGAAAAGGGCTGGCCACCGTGGTGTGCACGGACCAGCTTGGAGGGGAGAAAGCATAACCTCTTCTGCGAGCTGATTAAACTGGCTGAGTATAAAAACCTAGCCCTAGGGGAACAGAAGAGGACAAAAGGTGGGGAGAAACTAGAGCAAACAAATGGTTCTTTTTCTTGGTTGGATTTTTCAAATGTTCGCCAAATTTCCGGAGGCCGCAGCTGCGGATGCTCCTGCCTCCCAGCCCCACACCCACCTGCGCACCGCTCCGGAGATGCTCCCAGTGGAAAGTTATTACAACAGATCTTTACCGTGCTCTTGAAAATGACATTTTGGGATTTGAAGAGAAACTAGACCGGCTGACACCTGTAGCTGAAGGAAGATTGCCTTAAAGCGCAGACTCCTCGGCTCCACCGAGAGATGCTTGCTCCTCCTCTCACAAGTCTGGCACCTTCAGGTATCTCAAGCTTTGTTACATATGGCCAGTTATTTTATGCAAATTCTTGAAAGTTTTTTTTTTTTAAACAAATGGTGTATATATTTTTCCTTTGAATACGCTTCACCACATGTTGCATTGCCTCAAGTTTCTGAAACGCTTTTCCTTGGGATAAAAGAAAAGTCCTTTGCCTAACGCTGCACCTGCCTGATACTTTTTCTTTTGTCTTTTTCTGTCTCCAGCGCATCCTGAGTAAGTGAAGCATCTCCCTGGAGTCGGCATGTTTTCTAAAGATAACAGATAACACTGTGTAGTATAAACTCATTTTTTCACCCAGTCGAAGTAAAATGAGATAGACTCAGTTCAACCCCGTGGTTTCAGGTGGCTCTATGGCTTAGTTGGTTAAAGCGCCTGTCTCGTAAACAGGAGATCCTGGGTTCGACTCCCAGTAGGGCCTTGTGTTTTCCCAGGAAATCAACCCTTTCTGAAGACCATTTTGTTAGCGAGTTAACCGTGTCTTCTTACTGATCCCCGGAAAGTCTCAGGAAACTTACAGCGGTGGAGCCCAACCGGATACATTGCAAATTGCTTGATTGCAACCTGCTCAGATTCTTTTGAAAAGAAGTAGATTCTTAAGGAAACGGCGATTCAAATGCAAACCACCACCAGAGAATAGTGCATGTGACCTTACCTCAATCACGTTTCACATAAATTTTGCCTTAAACTGTAGCAAAATGTTTTTGAGCACCTACAATGTGTTACAGTTTAAAGCATCCTGACAGGTAGATATGTATAATCTCTATAGATTCTAACAGTCTCCAACTCTGTAATTGATTTCACAAAATTAGGTAAATTAATGAACTATGAATCCACTAATACCTACAAAGGAAAATTAAGATGTTTGCAGGCGAATGCTTGCCATTTTGAAGGGGCGGTGAGGAAGAACAATTACATTCCCATTTAATCCTGTTAAGGAAAAAACTGGAAAGCTTAAGGAATGATGATGAACCAGGAACTAGAATGTTCTTGACATGAGCACTCCCAGAGCCAGGACAAAGTTGCCGTGAGAAAAAAGCAGTTAGGAGAATTCTGCCAGATATCTAAAGCAATTTAGTTTCAGCCCTAGATATTTATTTATTCTATGTCTTTTTGTCTCTCATTCATTCATCCATTAATCCAGCAATATTAACTGCTGGTCTTTTATGTGCCAGGCATATTTCTTGTGCCTTTGACCACTTTCACCCATTTCACCCACCCCCCATCCATGCCACTGGTAACCACCTCAGGCATATTTCTAAGGGCAGGAAATATAACAGTGATCAAAGCTAACAAAAATGACTACTCTCATGGATCTTACATTCTGGTGGAGGTGACACAGAAAATAAAGAAATGAATATGCAAAATAAGCAAGCGTATGAGGTACTGATGAAGTCTACAGAGAAAAATAGAGCAAGGAAAGAGTATGGGGAGTGTATAGGGTGGGGCAGAGTAATCAGAGAGCATCAGCCTGTCTCTTGGATAAAATCACTGGCAAATGTTTCAAAATTATTTTTTTCACTTTTTAATGAGAAATAGTCACAAAGTGGCTACTACATTAATCTAAGTACCATGAATGGCAGGATTAAATAATCAGAAAATTGTCCCCCAACTATGCCTGGACCTCACCTCTGTTCATTTTAATTAGGACTCTATTGAACTAGGTTACACTGCCTGTATTCAAACTTCAGCTACTCCACTAGCTGAGGAACCTTTGGCAACTTACTTTACCTCAATGGGCATCACTTTCCTCATATGTGAAAAGGAAATAGTGAGAGGCCTCCCTAATAGAGTCAATGGGAGGACTTAATGAGCAATTTCACATGAAATATTTTTAAAGGCTATCTGGCACATAAATAAGCAATCAATAAAGTACACTATATTGTTGTGCTAATCATTGTTTGTATTTATTGAATAATTGCTTGGGGTCAAATGTAAAACTCTTGCAACAATATTCTGAGGTATTATTCTAAACTTACAGATAAGAGTTCCAAGCATGTTTGGGGTTGAATTCTGTCCCCTGAAAATATATGTTGAAGTCCTACCCCTTAGTACCTGTAAATGTGACCTTGTTTGGAAATAGCACCTTTGCAGATGTAATCAAGTTATAATAAGATCATGCCAGATTAAGATGGGCCATAATTCAGTGACTGGTGTCTTTAGAAGATGAAGGAGAGAGAGACTTGGACACAGAGACACAGACACACAGGGAAGAAGGCCATGTGAAGACAGAGGCATAGGTTGCAGTTATTGGCCACAAGCTAAGAATACCAAGGATTGCCAGCAACCACTAGAAGCTGAAAGAGGCAAGGAAGGATTCCTTCCTAGAACCTTTTAAAGGAGTATGACCCTGCCCACAACTTGATTTCAGATTTCTATGTCCAGAACTGTTAAAGAGTACATTTCTGTTGTTTTAAGGCACCCAGTTTGTGGTAATTTGTTATGGCAGCCCTAGGAAACTAACACAAAGCATTAAAACAAAATTAGTAATTTATACTAGCAAATAATAAAATCTATTATTTTTCCTAAATTAATACATGACATACAGGATATTTACACTTCAGCTTAAAATTACAAACCTGAATATCTTCCACTTACATAGTTGTTCTACTCTAGTACATGATCTGGGTACCCCTCCTCAATTTTTTTCCTCTTCTCATTTGTTTTAACAGGCCCCTACATCCATCCTCCCAATGACTTATCCCTGTGACCTTCCCTGGTGAATTTCCCTAGACTGTTTTGAGACCTCTAATAGATTATACCACCACCCCATCCCCAGCTATAGCCAATAACTAACTGATGGGAGGGAAGGATACAAAATTCCGAACCCCTTAACTCATTGCCCACCCTGCTCTGTGATTTATGCTCCAGGGCCTACTGTCCCATGGGTCAGTCAAGGCTAGACTTTACCCAAGCATACATCTTTGCTTTGTTACTTCCCCTTCCCCATTGTGAGGACCACTCCCCCAATAAGTCACATACTCCTGAATCCCTGGCTCAGGGTATGATTTAGGGACTTAAGAAACTTGCTTGGAAGTCTTTTTACTGGTCCTCCATATTCACTCAATTGAACAAAATTTTCCCATGGAAAAGTTCAACCCAAGAGCTTTAGATGTGAGGAGGGTATTCACATTGTGCATCAGATACTGATAATGAAAACTTTTGAAAATCCAAAGTGGGGCAAGTGAAGGATATCAAGAAAATTGGTGGCTGACTGATCTTTATTGTTGAACTCTTATAATTCTGTTTACTTTCAGTGTCTTTTTTTTCCTTTGAATCAGAAAAATTATTCCAGGGGCCAGCCCAGTGGTGCAGCAGTTAAGTTTGCACGTTCTGCTTTGGCAGCCTCAGGGTCTGCAAGTTTGGATCCCGGGTGTGGACATGGCACCACTTGGCAAGCCATGCTGTGGTAGGCGGCCCACATGTAAAGTAGAGGAAGATGGGAATGAATGTTAGCTCAGGGCCAGTCTTCCTCAGCAAAAAGAGGAGGATTGGCAGCAGATGTTAGCTCAGGGCTAATCATCCTCCAGAAAAAGAGAAAGAAAAAGAAAAATAGTTCTATTTGCAAGTCATTATTCAGGATTCCTCCTCATTATTGAAACTTTATAAAGTGCATGGCCCTGTAGAGCATTTAATAAAGTGCATATATGTCATGAGAGAATATGAGCCCTCAAGTTATAATATACTAGAAGAGATAACAGTTTTAGAAAAATATGGCCTACATTGCACAGTCATAAGTTATTAGTTCTATAGATATGACATAGAAACAATGCTATTCCTTCAAATGAAATGATTTAACCAAATGGAGGGAGCCCATACATCAGAAGTGAGCCTGCCAAAATTGCTGAGAGATGAAGGGGAGATTGGGATAAATAGGAAAGGAATTATTATCAAAGCTCCTAACGTATTAGATTTGTTACTTTGGCAGTAAAAGGGTAGAAATAAAAGAGAGAGATAGACACTCACTCTCTGGAGATTAAAATACAGAGTCAGAGATGAAAAATTCACAGAATGGGATTGAGAGCAATTTATACTTTGCAAAATAAAGGCTTGTGAACTAGAAGACACAACAATGGAAACTAACCAAAATGAAACACAGAAAGAAAAGAAGACTAAGTGGCACATCATTCTGCAGCCTAATATATCTGAAATTTGAGTGTCAAAAGGATAGAAGAAAGAGAGATAGATAAAATACTGAATGGCTGGAATTTTCATTTTGCTGAAACTTATAAACTTTCAAATCCAAAAAGCTCAATGAATCCTAAGCAAGAGAAATAGGAAAAAAACTACTCCAAGACAATGATGGAAAACATCTCATCAGAAACAATGCAATCCAGAACACAGTACAGCAATATCTTTAAAGCACTAAAAGAAAAAAAGAATCAATATGAAATTCTTTGACTAGAAGAAGGATCTTTCAAAAACAAAGGCAAAGGGGGTAGTGATGTCAGCATCATGGTGGAGAGAACTTGCCCGGGACTTTCTCCCCTCCAACATACAACAAAAAGGGACATCCATACTCCAACAGAAGACATCCTAACAACACAAAAACCTCAGAGAGACACACAGTCACACGATGGAGGGCAGAGAGGCTGGAGCCCCCAGCAGGGTAGCTGGAACTGGGTAAGAGAAAACTTTGCTCCCTCCCCTAAATACTGCAATTGCTGCCACAGGAGGATCCATGAGGAAAGGAATGGGGGAGGGGTCACGCAACTGTGGGATCACCCAGGACTCCCTAGGGCCCTTGCAGCCTAGAGGGAAGCCCCCTAATGGGGCAAAAGCTTTCGTAAAGGGTGATCTACCCAGCCAAGACCCCAGGAGACAGCACGCCTCCTCCCCACCCACTCAGCGTGGCTCCAGCTCCTGGGGTCTCGGCTCAAGGAAGAGGGCTCAGAATACATGGCTCTCGACCCCCAGCCAGTGGTGATAGCCTGTAACAGCAACCAAATAATATCAGAATGAGAAAGACCCGACCTTCCAATATCAGACACTACATTAAGTCTCCAGACCAGAGAGAATGACAAGCACCCAGAACTCAGTCCTGAGGACACAGAAATATGTAAGCTAAATGATAATGAATTCAAAATAGCTATCATCAAAAAACTAAACAAAGTAAAAGAGAATGTAGAGAAACAATTCAACCAGTTCAGGAGCTACTTCACAAAAGAGATTGAAACTATAAAGAAGAATCAATCAGAAATATTAGAGATGAAAGACACAATGGAAGAGATAAAACAAAATATGGATTCCCTGAATGCTCGAGTGGATATCCTAGAGGAGCAAATCAGCATAATCGAAGATAGACATGTTGAAATGCTCCAGACAGAAGAGGAGAGAGAACTAAGACTAAAAAGAAATGAAGAAAGTCTCCAAGAGATATCCAACTCAATGAGGAAATGCAACATAAGAGTTATAGATATTCAAGAAGGTGAAGAGAAGGAGAACAGAGCAGAAAGTGTGTTCAAAGAAATAATAGCAGAAAACTTCCAAAATCTAGGGAAAGAGAGGGAAATATGTGTGGAAGAAACTTCCAGATCTCCTAGATTTGTCAATGTAAAAACACCTACTGCAAGGTATATAGTAGTAAGACTGGCAAAAATGAATGACAAAGAAAGACTACTCAGGGCAGCAAGGCAGAAGAAAATAACCTACGAAGAAACCCCTATCAGGCTTTCACTGGATTTCTCTGCAGAAACCTTACAAGCTAGGAGAGAGTGGAATGACATATTTAAAACCTTTTTTTTAAAAGATTTAATTTTTTTCCTTTTTCTCCCCAAAGCCCCCCGTACATATTTGTATGTTCTTAGTTGTGGGTCCTTCTAGTTGTGGGGTGTGGGATGCCGCCTCAGCATGGCTTGATGAGCAGTGCCATGTCCACGCCCAGGATTCAAACCGATGAAACACTGGGCTGCCTGCAGTGGAGCATGATAACTTAACCACTTGGCCACGGGGCTGGCCCCTTAAAACTTTAAAACACAAGACTCTTCAGCCAAGAATACTCTATCCAGCAAAAATATCCTTCAGATGTGAAGGAGAAATTAAATCTTTCCCAGACAGACAAAAGCTAAGGGACTTTGTAGCCACAAGACACCACCTACAAGAAATCCTCAAGAAGGCCCTCATACCTGAAAAAAGAAAAAAGAGAGAAAGGGGTCACAAAACACAGAGTAAGGAGATAAATAGGTAGACAGAATCAGAATAGGATAGCAAATATTCAACTGTAGCATTAGGACAAAGGGAAGGAAAACACCAAAAACAAAGACAATCTTGTCACTTTAACCACAAACTCACAACACAAGTTGGAATAAGATATGAGAAAAACAACTTAGGAGGGGAGGAGGAAAGGGACTGAATTGGTTTAGACTAAGGAAATAGGAGGCCATCAGAAAATGGACTATCTTATACACGAGGTTCTGAATACAAACTTCAGGATAACACTAAACAAAAAATCAGAACAGAGACACAAAAAAATAAATAAGGAAAAAAACAAAGAAATGCATCATAAAAAACTACATAATTCAATGGGTAGACCAAAACACAAGGATGAGAAACAAAACGAATACAGGAAAACAGGGAAACGAGTGATATGACAGCATTAAGCCCTCATACATCACTAATCACCTTAAACATAAATGATTGAATTCTCCAATAAAAAGACACAGAGTGGCAAGACGGATTAAAGAACAAGACCCAACAATTTGCTGCCTCCAGGAAACACATCTCAGTTCCAGTGACAAACACAGGCTCAGAGTGGAGGGAGGGAAGATGATACTCCAAGCTAATGGCAAACAAAAGAAAGCAGGTGTCACAATACTTATATCAGACAAAGTAGACTTCAAGATAAGACAGGTAAAGATAGACAAAGAGGGGCGGTATATAATGATCAAAGGGACAGTCCATCAAGAAGACACCATACTTATAAATATCTATGCACCCAACACAGGAGCACCAAAGTTCATAAAGCAACTATTAACAAACCTAAAAGAAGATATTAAAAATAACACAATAATAGTAGGGGACCTCAACACCCCACTCACATCAATGGAAAGATCATCCAGACAGAAAATCAACAAGAAAACAGTGGAATTGAATGAAAAGCTAAACCAGGTGGACTTAGACATATATAGAACATTCCATCCAAAAACAGCAGAATACACATTCTTCTCAAGTGCACACGGAGCATTCTCAAGGATTTGTGTCTCAACAAGGCTGTATCTCCTTTAAAAAATGAAAAAAAAATTAACAAAGATGTGAATAATTATGTATGATTTTGCCATGTGAAGCAAACATGATAATATCTAAAAGGATTTCCAAAAGAAGATACATTTACAATATACATGTCAATTTTATATAGGTCAGGAGAAATGTAAATGAATTTAAAATGTACTAGGGTCCTTTTACTATCCAGAGGAAAGAAAAACATACTAAATTTAAAGTTTAACAAGTAAAGTACACTTGTTCTGATTTGTAGGGTAACCACAAAAGAAAAGGTACAATGTACAACTTTAAAACAGGCGGAAGGAAAAAGGAATCCTTTTAAAAATTAAGTGAAAGCCAATAGGAAACGAAAAACAGATGGCTCAAAAAGTCCCATTCCATTAGCAATTACATTAACCAAAACATAAAAATTTTCTTATACAAGACACTAATTAAGTTAATAAAAATTCAGTAATATGATGTTTCCAAGAGACTCATCTAAAAGTTAAGAACACAGAAAGATTTAAAGAAAATAGATGCCAAAGTTAAACCCTAAAAACATTGACCAAAATGAATCTGGTATACTTATATTAATATCAGATAAAATGGAATTTAGTGCAGCAACATTACTAGACATAGAGAGAGACACTTCAAAATGATAAAAGCTTCAATTCAGAAAGAAAGTAAAAATTTTATGTTTGTATATGCCTAATTATATAACCTCAAAATATATAAAGTGAAAATTCTCAGTACTATACAGAGAATAGATAAATCCACAATCAGGTTAAGAGATTTAGTCATGTTTCAATAATTAATGCAAGCAAAAAGTAAATTCCATAACAAAGAGAAAAAATTAGTAATTTAAAATCTGACGTAAGGGACCTATAGAAAATACCGAATCCAACATTGCAAAGTACAAAATATTTTAAAGCATACATATAGAATTTAGAAAAATTGAACATATAATGTCATAAAACAAGCCTCAATCCATTTCAAAGAAGTGAAACAACATAGAAGATGTTCTTTGAACACAATGCCACAATTCAATGAAAGTAGGTATTAAGAATTATGGGGCCAGCTCCGTGGCTGAGTGGTTAAGTTCACGTGCTCCGCTGCGGTGGCCCAGGGTTCAGATCCTGGGCACAGACATGGTGCCACTCGTTAGGCCACTTTGAGGTGACGTCCCACATCCCACAACTAGAAGGACCTGCAACTAAGATATACAACTATGTACGGGGGGTTTGGGAAGATAAAGCAGAAAAAAAAAAAAACATTGGCAACAGTTGTTAGCTCAGGTGCCAATCTTTGGGGAAAAAAAAAAAGAACACGCTCTGCTTCGGCAGTTCGGATCCTGGGCACCGATGTGGCACTGCTCATCAGGCCACGCTAAGGTGGAGTCCCACATAGCACAACCAGAGGTACTCACAACTAGAATCTACAACTATGTACTGGGGGACTTTAGGGAGAAGAATAAAAAAAAAAGAAGAAGAAGATTGGCAACAGTTGTTACCTCAAGTCTCAATGTTTAAAAAAAAACAATTATAAAAAGATAACTAGAAAATCTCCTTTTATCAAAATTGAGACATGTACTTCAAAAACATCTATGAGTCAAAGAATAAATCACTAGAAAGTATTTTGAATTGAAAAATAATAAAAATGCTACTTATCAAAATTGTATTTTGTTGCAAATTTTGAGCTATTGTTAACAAAACTGCTATAAATCTTGTACATAACTTTTTTGGGCATATATACACTAGTTTCTCTTGGCTATGACAAAGTACATAGTGGGACTGCTGCATCATAAGAGAAGTATATGTGTGGCTTTATTAGAAAGTACAAAACTATTTTCCAAAGAAGTCGCACCATCTTATACTTCTATCAGCAACATATGACCATTTCAATCGTTCCACAGCCTCAGGAATTCATGGAATTATCATTCTTTTTCATTTTAGCCATCCTAGTGTCTAGTGATATCTTGTTCTGGTTTTAATTTGCATTTTGCTTGACTATTACTACATAACAAACTATCCCTAAACGATGCCTTTTAAAAAATAATCATCACTTACTTAATTTGCTCCATGAGTCAAGCTGTTTATCATGTTATCACATGCACGGGGCCTTGACTGGGAAGATGCAAACAACTGGGCCCTAGAAATCCTGAATTTCCTCAAGTCTCTCTCCATCTCTGTCTCTGTCTTTCTCTCCCTCTCTAAATCAATAAATTTCTAGCCATAGTCTTCAGGAAAAAAAGAGAGAGGAGATGCAAAGGGATTTCACTAGAGATTCTACAAATATTGAAATGATATAGGGGGGTGTTATGAATAACCTTGGAAACTTAAGTGAAATGGAAAAATTCCTTGAAAGACACAAATTACCAAAAGTTTTTTCAAGAAAAAATAGATAACTCAAATATCCCTACATCTATGAAAGAAATTGAATTCATACTTTATTATTTTCTCACCAAAAGAAAGTCAGGCCTAGATGGCTTCAGGGTGAATTCTACCAATTATTTAAAGAATAAGTAATACCAATTTTATACAAATTCTTTCAAGAAGTAAAAGAGGAGGGCACACATCTAAACTCACTTTATGAGGCCAGCATTCCCTTAATATCAAAACAGACAAAGACATTAGAAGGAAAGAAACTACAGACCAATGTTCCTCATAAAAAAAAAAAAATCCTTAATAATACTAGCAAATCAAATCCAGCAGTTCATAAAATGATAGTGCAAGATGACCAAGCAGGATATTCTTGGGATAAACTCCAGGAATAAACTCCAGGAATTCAAGGTTAGTGTAATATTCAAAAACCAATTAATGTTGGTTAATCATATTAACAATTAAAAATAAAGCCATATAACTATCTCAAAGTACACTTGCATTTCACAAAATGCAACATCTACTCATAATACATAAAAACTTTCAGCAAATTAGGAACAGAAGAGAACATCCTTAATTTTATAAAGGACATAGAAAGAAAACATACAACTGTCATTATATATTATGGTGAAAATGGAATGTTTCCCCATAAAATGAAGAATACGGCAAGCGTGTTCACTCTCATCATTTCTATTCAACATTGTTCTGGAAGTCTTAGCCAGTACGAATAAAGCAAGAAAAAATAATGAAAGGCATAAATTGTCTAAAGGAAGAAGTAAAATAAAATTGTCTCTATTTTCAGATGATCAGCTACATGGAAAACCCGAAATATCTATAAAAAACTGGTAGAAATAATAAGTGAGTTTATCAAGAGTACAGACTACAAGGTCAATTTTTTTAAAACATTGTAATTCCTTATAACAGCAAAGAAAAATTGAAAAATTTTTAAAGACATTTACAAGAGCATCAAAACTATGAAATACTTGAGGATAAATTTTAAAATACGTGCAGGACGTGTACACTGAAAACTGCAAAAGTTAGCTGAGAGAAATTAAGACTTAAGTAAATGAGGGAAATACCATCTTCACGAATCAGAAGACTCAACATTGTAAAGACAGCAGCTCCCTCCAAATTGGTCTAAAGATTCAACACAAGCAAAGTAAAATCCCAGTAGTCTTCCTTAAAATAGAAATTGACAATCTGAGTTTAAGATTTATATGGCAAAGCAAAGGATCTAGAGCAGCCAAAACAATTTTGGCAACCTGATTTCAAGGCTTAGAATAAACCTACAGTAATTAAGAAAGTAAAGTATTAGTGAAAGGGTAAACCATCCAGTTATCAATTGATTTTTAAAAGAGGGCCAAGATAATACAATGGGGAAAATAAAATCTTTTCAACAAATTGTGCTGGGACAATAGGATGTTCATATGATTAAAGGCAGCTTAACGTCACACTTTATTTAAAAGAACTCTGAATAGATCATGACTCATATATAAGAGCTAAAACTATAAAACTTTTAGCAGAAAACAAGAAAAAGAAACATCATGACTGGTTTGGGGAAAGATGTGTTGGATGGGGCACAAAAAGCAGGAAGACACACACACAAATCAATAAATCAGACTTCAACAAAGTTGAAAACATCTACTCTTTGAAGATTTCATTAAGAAAATGACAAAGCAAGCCACAAACTACAAGAATATTTGGGGAAAAAATATATATAAAGAAATTGTATCCAGAATATATAATGAACTCAAGTTGATAATAAGATAGCCTACCCAATAAAAATCAAGGGAAAACTTTTATATACACTTCACCAAAGAAGATATATGTGTAGTAAGCAAGCTCAACATCAATAGTCATTAGAGAAATACAAGCTAAAATCACAATGAGACACCAATACAGACCCACTAGAAAGGCTAATTTTTTTTAACTGGCAAAACTTTGTGTTGACAAGCATGTGGAACAACTTAAATTCTCAGACACTTTTGGTGGGAAAGCAAAATGGTAAAAGCATTTTGGGAAACACTGTGGCAGTTTTGAATAAAATAAAACATTTGCATATGTATCCCTGGGACAGGACTCAGCAGCTACACTCCTATATATTTACCCAAGAGAAATAAAAACACCTGGAACACAAAGCTATATACTCAAATGTTTTTGAAACATAAGCAGAAACTTGAAATAGCCCAAATGCCTGTCAACTGATAAGTGGACAAAGAAGTTATGATGTATCTGTTCAAAGGACTACTGTTCAATAATGAAAAGGAGTGAAATACTGATACACACAACATGGATGCATCTCAAAAGTATTATGCTAAATAAAAGAAATTATATGAAATTCTAAAAAAGATAAAACTATAGTAATAGAAAGCAAAACAGTGTCTATGTCTGGGGGTTGGAGGGATTGACTGGAAAGAGATAGAAGTGAAACTTCTGAGTTGTTGGAAATTTTCTATATCTTGTGGTGGTGGTTCTTCTAAGGGTGTATAAATTTACCAAAATTCATCAAATTAAGCATTTAAAATTAGTAAATTTTATTGTATGTAAACTATAGACAAATAAAACTGAGTTTTTTAAAGTCTTTGAGCTGTGCATTAATGATTGTGCACTTTACTGTATGCATAATTTCCCTTAATAAAAAATAAGATGTCACTGAGGGACATTTATACCTTTGAACACACACATTATAAAGAACTCTAGTAGTTAAGATGGTCTAGGATATGCTGTAGTGACAAACAATGCAAAACAATGCAAAAAAAGAAAAAAGTTTACACCTTTCCATCCACCAAAGGAAACAAAACACATTGCTTCTCAGGAATGCAACTTCTCTGCCACCACATATCTCCAAAGCATGGGAAAGAGGACTGCCCTCTCTGAGGCTCTCTCAGGACCTTCAAAAGTAGGAAAGTGATCTGTTGCCTACCATACTAATAGCTGATCTATTCACAGAAGGTTGAAACAGCATTCTTCCAACTAAATGTTTTCAGTACTTGACCTTGTTTATTTCCTAGGCACTATTCTAGGCTCTAATGATATACAATTCAGTCTCTTGTCCCAAGAAATTTATTGTCTGAAACAGTGGTTCTCAATCCTACCAATCCAATGACCTATTTTTGTATTTTCTAATACTTTACTGCATCACCTACAATGCACAGATAATATAACTTACTTAAATAATTTCCCAAGAACACAATATTATGACATAAAATAAATAAAAAGAAAAGATTTCACAATAATTCCATTTTTTTCAATATGTTAATGCCTGAGCTTGAAAACACTAGAAAATACAATAGGCAGAAAGATGTTGGAATCTGACTGATTCTGTGGAGTCATGAACAATGCAAGAGGTGCAAATGAAGCAGGTCTGTCATACCAGACACTAGCGTTGGCATTAGAGACCTGGTTTTCTGAAATAGTGAACACGTTTTGGTGAGTTTCTGAACAACAACAAAAAGACAAACTTCACTCAATTTATAAGGCAGTTACATTCGTGGACAATTTGTTGTATACTAAAACCATGAAAAACATGTTTTCACATCCCAGTATCCCCAATACAAATCCCAGTAATGTCCCCCAGATCATTTTGGCAACCCAAAATGTCCTAACATACGAAATGAAAACCATTAGTCCAGGATTTGTGTGTGTGTGTGTGTGAGGAAGATTGGCCCTGAGCTAATATCTGCTGCCAATCTTCCTCTATTTCATGTGGGATGCCACCACAGTGTGGCTTGGGTGCTAGGTCTGCACCCAAGATCTGAACCTGTGAACCACTCTGCCACCTGGGCAGGCCTCTAGGATTTTTTTTTAACGTGCTCAAAACCTGTTATTCAGGTTAAAAGGAAACCAATAATGTGGTTCCTTAGGAAATGGTGCAGAAGAAGTAATAAGGCAGCAAGTAATTCCAGGCAACTTCTTACCTGGAAGGTCTTTGACTCTGTAATTAGATAAGTTCAGAGAGAGCTGGAAGGTGTTAAGAGGTTTCAGCTGGTACCATAGGGTGTGATGCTCAGAAAGTTTCTGGACAGCCAAAGCCATGAGATATCAGAGGTCTGGCTCTCCTTTTTCTCCAGTGGAACAAGCCCCTTCTGGCTGGGCCACAGTCATTAGAGACAGTGTTAGGGCAGTTGGCTTCCAAGTAGAGGTGTCTAATTTAGCATAAAGTTCAGAAAAGAATAACTGAAAGGAAGTGGAGAGATCTCCTCAGAAGTGAGGCAGGTTTCAGTTAGATGAAGGGAAGACATTTCCCTAAAATATGGGATTTTCCCAGGCTTGCATGGTATGGAATGATTGTGGCAAGAAAGAAATAAAAGTGTAATGAGAGGCGGTGGCAATATTACCACTCATCATATATGCCAAATGGATTCTGAGAAAAAGTCAAAACATGAGATCTCAATGATAATTTATCACTTCCATTGCAAACCACCTTTCAGGAGGTGAAGGCATTTGACATAAACTGAAGCCTTTTAAGAAAAAGGGCCATCTGCAAGCCCAGTGTCTTCAGGAAAAAGCTGCTTCCTTCCCTTTCCCTATGCTTGTATAGCTGTCATTCTGTGTACATCACAGAATCTTCATGACATACACAGGAGATCCACAAGGGTCTTGAGAGTGTTATACCAGTAGACACACTACCAGCTTGGACTGAAAAGGACAGAGAGGGGACAAAACGAAAGAACGATGTTGAAATCCCAAAATTCTCTAGGCAGGAAATAGCCTGATCAAACTACTCAGTTGCAAGCATGTACTACCCTTCACAAAAATGAAAGGGTGACTCCAAGGAAGAAACACTAGTCTGAGGGCAGAGCCTCAAACTATAGAAGATTATTCCCAGGCCTTGAAAGCTAATGCTGTTTGCCTGGATGAATTTGACAAATCCAAAATCCAAAAGGGATTTGGAAAATCTATTCTGGAATTACTTGGAGGTGGTGACTCCTTTATCCCTTCGATTTTATCCCTTTTTAATTGGAATGCCTATAACTGTTATCCAATGCCTATTCCATCATTGTATTTTGGGGCACAAATAACCTGTGAATTTCACAGATTTGTAGATGGAGAGGAATTGTGCCTAGAATTGGTTGTACACAGAGCCTCACTCATACTTAATTTGGGTGATCTAGGTGGTATTTGCAATTTTTGAGCTGATGAGATTTAGATGAATTGATGCTAAAATGAGTCAAAGTTTAGGGGGAGATTGGAATGGGGTGAATGTTTTTTCATGTGGGACAGGTGTGAATCTTTAGGGACCAGTAGGCAGTCTATGGTAAGTATAATACTGTCTTCCACCCCCCTCTTGAGATACATATTTTCTAATCTCCAAAACCAGTAAATATGTTATCTTGCATGGCAGAAGGAACTTTGCAGGTGTGATTAAGTTAAGGATCTTGAGATGGGAAGATTTTCCCGGATACCCACGTGGGCTCAGCGTAATCACTAGATCCTTATAAGAGGGTGGTAGGAGAGTTGGAGTCAGAGAAGCAGATGCGACAACAGAAGCAGTGGTCCGAGTGATGTGACCATGAGCAAAGGAGTGTAGGCAGCCTCTAGAAGCTGGAAATAATAGGGAATGAATTCTCACCTAGGGTATCTGGAAGGAAGGCAGCTCTGTTCAACCTTGAGTTTAGCCCCATAAGACCCATTGCAGAATTCCAACCTCCAGAACTGCAAAATAATAAACTTATACTATTTTAAGGTATTACATTTTTGGTAGTTTTCTAGGGCAGCAGATAGGCAATTAATACAGACTTGTATTAGTGTGTACTATAGTCAGTGTATTGAAAAACTGTCTCGCTACCAAAGGAAGTCGGTACCAAAAGAAACTGGTAACGTTCTTGAAGGTCTACAGCCTCGTTTATAATCACATCACACCACATTGACTGGGAGTTAGTCCTGGAGGCTAGATTTCATACCAGAGAACTTGATCAGTGGCATAACTTTCTCTGCTATCATACTTCTTTCTGAAACGAAAGTCCGTAGAAGTGACAAAACAGTTGTGCCTTCTCTGAGGTTCGAACTCAGGACCTTCAGATTATGAGACTGACGCGCTGCCTACTGCGCTAAGAAGGCACTGAGTGCAGAGCTTTTCGGTAGAACTACTGCCGCTAACCCTTTCAAGCCTGATTTTTACAATAGGGTACAAAATTAAAGTACATACTATGTCATATGTTACTGCTGTTCCCAGTATGTAATAAGGATTAATCAAAATCACTTCCAATTTTATCCTTGATTAAATAAACATGCAGCAAAGTGGATTTTTTTTTCCCACTATGCCTTAAACACCATTTACTGCTGGGAGAAGTCGGACTTCATTAAATTTCACACTGCTCCACTTTACAATGACAGGTGTAGAAGGTGACATACAGATAGAAGGGGCCTGAGCTGGGTACACAGCATGAAGATTTCCAGACTGGAACTACGACGGACACAGAAAGTTGCTTAGTTCTGATGAAAGTGGAGCTGCGGTCTTACCTGACTTTGAAGCTTCCTTGCCTGCGAATGTTCCCGTTACAATTGATGTCCCTGACCTTGACATCTGACGGCCCCTCTATTCTAGCTAGAAGTCCAGAATAGTGTAAATAAAAGTGAGATAAGGGGGGAGAGATGAGATGAGATGACTGAGAATGGAGAAATAATATACTGGATTTCAAGGTAAGACAATCTGGCCAAGTGGAAAATGTCCTAAATTTAAAATTGTAGGATTGGAGTGTAAATCTTCCGTGTGTCATCTATTAATTTAGGAAAAAATAATTCACTTGGTTTTCTTGCGAATATGTTACTCAATTGTAAAAGCTTTATTATCTGTAAAATGGGATAAGATCTCACAGTATTATTTAAAAGACTGAACACGACACAAAAAGTTGTTCAATGAATAAGTGATACAAATAATGATAGTAAACTTTTCTAAGTGCTTGTTATAGGAAAGATACTCTTTTAAGCAACTTACATGTATCGACTTAAAGATAAATAAATAAATCTATCATTTCTTTAGGTAAGTTTTATTGTCACCATTTTACATATGAAGAAAGTGATACCCGATAAGCTTAAGTGACTTGCCAATGGGTTTATGGCTGTTAAGTGGAGCCGCTGGGATTTGAAAAGGTGGAACTGGGGCTCGCTCAAAAGAGGCAGCATCTTATGGATCAGGCGGGACTGAGAGAGAGGATGAGCGGTCTGGAAGCCGAGACCTGGGCCAAGGGACCCGCCCAGCTCGCGTTCAAGGGGTAAGAGCGGGCAGGACGCGTCCTCTGCGAGTGCGGAGAGAATGCGATGCTCCGCGCCAAATGCAAACTGATTATCTCCCTGAACTTTGTAAATGAAGACCGTGACCATGTTCAGCAAAAAAAAAGTAGGCCTGTTTGCGAAGTTGTTTCCTTCCACGACTTTCACAACAAGAATTCACACACAGACACAGCAACCAGGAACGGAGTTCCGGGTGAGCAGGAAGGGAGCTCCTCTGTTTTCTGGTTGCGGACATTAGAAATGACTTCCCGCTGCGGATCCCCAAACGCAGCTGACAAATTGGCGACTCTTGATCTCAGCATCCTTAGAGTTCCGGTGCTGCGTCGGCGGTGGTGAATTCCGATCATTTTGTCAAGGGCTAATTACTTTCGAGTTTGATGGATGTTGAGCGTTGGCTGCCTCTCCCTTTACCCTCGGGTATCAGAAACAGAGCACAAAAGGCTCTAGAAGAAAATAACACGTGCAAGAACAGTCTTGTACCTTTTAAACTATCAGGAAGAGTTTTAGGCTATCGTACGTATGGTAGCGTGGCCGAGCGGTCTAAGGCGCTGGATTAAGGCTCCAGTCTCTTCGGGGGCGTGGGTTCGAATCCCACCGCTGCCAACCTTATTATTAAACTGGCTCGATCAATCTTCTTGAGACTGGGAGAGCATTTTCCCAAGCGGGGCGGTGCAAAAGTTGTTTGTCTCTGTAATAGTAGGCTGAGACCAATTATAATCCTTAGGAAAAAAAAAAAGTCTGCCAATTATTTATATCTAAGAGCAGGATTTCGTGTCCACAGGGAAATTCCTTTTTAATGTTTTAAAAATGTACAGAAATAAGTAAAACTTTCACATGCTTCAAAATTACAAAAATGTAAGAGTATTCATCCAGTGAAAGTCTACCCTCACCTCACTTCCTTCCACCCTGACACCCGATTCTGACTCTTTGCGAAAACATATTAGAGCCTGGAGCTACCTTCAAGGTATACATTTTGCATATACAAGCCAAAAGAAATCCAGTAGTATGCTCCTGTTTTATACTTTCTAAACCTACCCTGGCTTGCGTTCACGCTTCATGTATGTTGCAGTGGTTTCCACGGAAACACAGAAAGAGCTTCTTTTCCCTTTGTCTCAATAGTATTCCATTTCATGGATATATCTTAATTTATTTCGCCAGCCACATTTAACGATATAAACATTGTCACAATAAATTATTTCCACATTTCATACATGGGTGGGATTAGAGAACTTTCTAAAAGTGCAATTGCTAAATCAAATCATATGTGTGATGGTAATTTTGGTTCCCTAAATGTTACTAATTTATCCTCCTATTCTACTGGTGAAGAGCATGTTTCCTCGATACACTGATGAGCACAGAACATTCTAACAATGATAATCAGCTATTTAGCTCCAACTAAGCCCAGAGACTGTCATTAATTTTTTACATATATTAAGTCATATTCTCACTAATATATAAGGAAATTCATATTATTATTCCCATTTTACAGAGAAGGAAACTAAAGTTATAATCAGTTAATAGCTTGCCTGTAGGTGGAGGAAGCAGGATGTTAATGCCTATGGTAGACTGAAAAATGGCCCCCCAAAAGATAGCTTCACTCTAATTCCTGGAATAAGGTAAATATTACCTTATATGGCAAAAAAAAAAAAATTGGGGAGTCTTTGCAGAAGAGATTAAGTTAAAGACCTTGAGATAGAGAATTTATCCTGGATTATCCGGATAAACCTTGAATTTGGTCCTTACGAGGCAGAGACACAGGGAGATTATGCAGAGACAGAAGAGGAGAAGGCAATGTGAATACAGAGGCAGAGAGGAGTGAGGGGACTACAAGCCAAGGAATGCTGGCAGTCACCAGAAGCTGGAAGAGGCAAGGACAGATTCTCACCTGCAGCCTCAGTAGGGAGTATGACCCTGTCAACACCTTGATTTCCGCCCAGTGATACTGACTTTGGACTTCTGGCCTCCAGAATTGTGAGAAAATAAATTTTGGTTCTTTTAAGTCGCTGAGCTTGTTGTAATTTGTTACAGAAGACACAGGAAACTAATACAATGTCTTTAAGTGCTCATAGGCAACACTAGCACAAAAAATTGTGGGGGGTTTTGTTTGTCAATCTGATAAGTAGAAAATATTATTTCATTGAAGTTCTGGAGTTTCATTTTGGATGTCTCTAGGAAACTCCACGAACTAGAACAGAGGGAAAGACTGGATTAGGAGAGACTGCCACACCTTTAGCTACTTGCCTTTGGCTAGAAGAACTCTCCACACCTAAGATGTTTCCTCCAAGTGGGAATTTTCCGCCAGCTTTTAAGGAAGAGCCTGTTTACTGGTTGTTTGCCGCCCGGAGGGAGCCGGGATGGTGGTGGTGGGACCCTAACTCGTGTTTCTAAAGAAGTTGGAGACAATTCCTCCTCCTAGAAGACTCCCACACTACCGCCAGAGGGGCTTTTAATTAAACGTTTTTCTCATTTCCAAAAGATATAAGAAAGTTTTGCAGTCTGTTTAAACATACTTTACTTTTCCTGCTTTCTTTGCACAAAACAGGCCCTTCGCTTCTTATCCCTAGGAATATCAGATTCCCATTTGCAAGCATCCCCTCCTTGATCCTAACAATCTGCTCCGGCGTAACGAGCCCCCTCCCCCGCCCCCCACACACATTTCTTCCTCCCACACACACACTCCCATCTGTTGCCCCTCTGTCCACCAAGCAAGGACCCTGGAGACCTGAGTTTCGCATCCTCTTCTGTCTCTTCACGATACCCCGTGTAAAGGCAGCCAAAGAATAAAATCCGTTAAACTCTGGGGGGAGCAGAGATCAATACTTTAGGGAATTATTTAAAATCACCACTGCGGACACGGTGCCGGGACTGTGACTAGGCGAGGGGGTGAGTCTCCGGTCTCCCGAGAGCTGCGTCGGGGGTAGACAGCGGGAAGTTATTTTTAATGCCTGCAACTAGAAGTTAGAGGAGCTCACACCCCATCCTCCCACCGTCCCCTCTAGGAACTGGAGTGGAACTGGAGTGAAACTGGAATCATGGGAGTGTGTGTGAGAGACAGAGAGAGAGACGAAAAGTGCAGGGCAGGGAGTCCGTTTGCATTTGATGCGGGTCTACACGTCCTCCCCAGCCCTGAGAGGCTCCCACACCACCAGCGCGGTCTGGGCGGGTCCTTGGGTCTCCTCTCCCCTGTGCCAGCCTCCCTGCCCCTCATGCCCTCAGTCGTCTCAGTCCTCGCCTGTCCTAGGGCCTCCGGGGCCGGCAGACTCACCCGACCCCCACCGCCCTTCCCCGACCCTACGCAGGGCCTTCTGGGGGCGCGCAGCCGCGATCAGGTTGACCGCCCGCGGGCCCGGCTCTCTGCACATCCCCCAGGGTTGCAACCACCGGGGAGAAAAGGGCGGGTCACTGCGGGGTGCACGGACCGGGTTAGAGGGGAGAAGGCGTTACTTTCTTTGCGAGTTGATGACATACTGCTCTCGAAAACAGGCCTTGGTTGGGCAGGAGTGGGCAAAGCGGCGGTTCACTGGAACCGTAAGGCTCCTCACCTAAGGAGGACTGTACCTGGATCCTGGGAACACCTTGTAGCCTCCCGGGGCCCACTCCGCCTCTCCTTTTCCATCTGTGGTTGTCAGATCAGAGTCTTTACAGTTCCCTTGACATTGGCGTTGTGGGATTTCAAGAAAGTGCTGTGACTGACTGTAGCTGAAGTCTGCACTCCCAGCCTCCTCTTCTCTGCTCCCGACCCCTCCCCTCCAAATCCCTGCTGGCTAAATGCAAGCGACCTGTAAGGACACTCTCTGCCCTAACCCGGCGGTCTAAGAGTCTTTCAGTGGAGTTCCTTTTTTAGAGAGTCTCACTTAGTACATTCGAATGAAGAATCTAAGTTACAAAAGATGAGGTGCAGTTATAGCGAAGTTTCCTTTTAGAAGACTTTGCCCAATTTGGAAAAAGTGGCTAGCCTCGACTTTGGTGATTATCCTTGGACAAGTTGAAGTGTTATTGGTCCCAACACGCAAGCTGCTCGAAAGTTTTCACGCTTGTATTAGCACTGCAGCGCATCTAAGGACGCAAAACGTCTTCTTGGAGTTTTCTGTTTTCTCACGGTAAACCACTCTAGATTGTATAGACTACGTCAAACATATTTAATCTCATAGTCAGGACAGATTGAGTATTACGCCAAGCGTACATAAGGGCTCCATGGCTTAGTTGGTTAAAGCGCCTGTCTTGTAAACAGGAGATCCTGGGTTCGAATCCCAGTGGGGCCTCATCTTTTTCTCCTTCTGGAAAGCCAACATCTTCGTTACCCATCTCCCGCACCCCCACCCCCCCCCACCCCCCGGCACTCCTCACTCCCTGTCCGCTTCTAATTCCCTGCTGTACTGTGTTCTTGTAAATTCTGATCCAATCACTTATAAGCAGTTGTGATTGCAAAATTCTCACTCTCAAAGAAAAACTGATTTCTTTTCATGTTCAAAATGATAACTGTAAGAGAGGAAACAGAGAAGGAAAATGGATTCCTCATGGTCCTGAAAGCTGGGAAGCCCAGAAGTCAGTAACTTTGTGACATCTTTCCTAAAGCTCTTCCCTGTCCTCTCTTTTTTTGGGAGGAGGAGGGGGCAATAAATATGTTCCCAACTCTAGAGGCTTTTTCTGAACTCCCATATAATTTATTAGTGATTCTAGAGAATCCAGCATTATGGTAGCTGTTTTACATACGATTTTCCAAATATTACTAAATTATAAAACAGTAATTTATATTTGCTTATACGCCCTCAGTCTTCAAGGAAGGATTTTATTCCTCCAAGGAAATCAATAAATTGGCCCCACTGGGAACTGAACCTTAGTGCTGCAGTTGAAAAGACAGAATGATCCTGGAAAGCAGTGACTCCCAAGCTTAGCGTGCATTTAAGTCACCTAGGGAACTAGTGAAAACACAGTTTCTTGGGACTCATCCCCAGAGGTTTTAATTCTGGTTTGGTGAACGGCACAAAAATGTGTATTTTTAACAAACACTTCAAGTAATTTTGAAGCAAGTCAATCACATTTGCAAAACTCTGGCTTAAAATATCACATATGCAGCTGAACTGTAAGTGAGGCCTACCTGTGCCATTAGCACCTTTGTACTCATCCCTGAACATCCACTTACCCTCTTATCATCAAGTGAGCGTTATTGGAAGTCTACTATACTCCAGGTGTTTCCAGACACACTCTCATTTAGTCAAGCCAACAATCCTGTCACATGTGTGTTATAATCAGCTCTTTGAAGATGAGGAAACAGGTTCAATAACGTTCACAATAACATAGTTAGCAGGTGACAAAGTTCAATTTCAAACCAGGTCTTTCTAGGGTCAGAACCCACGCTTTTCTCATGATATCTGTACTCTATTTCATCAGAGTCAAGACTGAAATTTTTGGCCACTGAGCTAAACAAAATTAAGCAGCCTAGGCTGATGTCAAACCTTAGTCCTGTGGGTTAGGGAGCCTGCAATAACCTTCTGTTTTCTATGAAAAATACCAGCCCAGTGAAGAGTTGTTCAACTCATTTAACTCACAGAGGGGGAAAATATGAAATAAAACCTTAGAAATCTGTGTAGGAGGTTCTCCATGAAGAATGAACAGGCCATGTAAACAAACCGAATTAAGCTTCTCCATCTCCCAGGTTCTATTTACCTGCTTTTGCCTTGCACATGTTTTCTTCATCCCTTGATTCTTTCGATTTAAACATAGTGTATTCGTCACCTAGGGCTGCCATAACAAAATACCACAGACTGGGTGGCTCAAACAGCAGAAGTTTATTTTCTCATAAGGAGGCTGTAAGTCAGAGATCAAGGTGCCACCAGAATTGGTTTCTGGTGAGACCTCTCTTCTTGCATTGTAGACAGCTATCTTCTCCCTGTGTCCTCACATGGCCTTTCCTCTGTGCATGGAGGAGGGAGAGAGAGAGCACTAGCTCTGATATCTCTTCCTCTTCTTATAAGGACACCAGTCTTCTTGGATTAGGGCCCCATCCTTACGACCTCATTTAACCTTAATCACCTCCTTAAAGGCCCTGTCTCAAAACACAGTTACATTGGCGGTTAGAGCTTCAACATATGAATTTTGGGGGAGACAATTTGGTCCTTAACAAGCAGGAGAGGGAGGATTGTATGGCTTAGCTCTGAGTAACAACTTAGTCATGAGGGCATCTAATAACTTCTGGAGTGCAGCCTGAAAAAGGAGCTTTTGGGATGTAAAGAAAGTAATGAGATAAAATTAATATCAGACAGTTAAGCAAGGATTTGGCCTTTAAAGCACCACTTTTTAAATTGCTTCTTTTGTTCTACTTTGTTCTGAGGAGTGACCTGCTCTGTGATAGTCTTCATGTGAGGGAGATGAGTGAACATTGTACTAGCATTTGTAAGAAATAAAAGGAAGATCTTAACTTGGTTAGCACGTGCTCATGCCAGTTGAAAAAGAGGACCTAAACCTTGTCCCCAGGGAGCTTTCAATATGGTTGAAAAGACCAAATAAGCATGTACCCCAAACACTACAGACATGAGAAGACCAATGTTTATTCGTGACATTTGCAAAGCATCCACTTGGTGTTTAAATTCTGGAAATGTGTGAACCTTGGACAGATTACTTACCTTTTTTAAGCCTCAACTACAAAATGAGGACGATAATAGTTTCCATCTCAAGGAGTTGTTAGGATCCTTAAATGAGACAATTCATGTAATGTGTCTAGGATGTATTAAGCTATTAGTATCATCATTATCATTATTAACACATTTGTTTGCTTTCTGAAAATTGCCAGGGTAAATCCTGCTCTCCCTTGCTATTAAGCTGGGATTAATCAATGGAAGAACTGATGCAATCTATAATCATAACCAAAACTGTAAATAAAAGACAAATATGGTTTCTCCAGGGAGATTGACTCCTCAATGACAGCCCCTACGGGATCACTGACACACTGGGTGAGAGCTGGTTTTATCTGCCTTTGATCAGACTTGGAATCAGGAGAGGCTATCCTCTGCCTCCAGAATTACATTCACTTTACCTGCTATATCAAGACCCGTGGCATCTTTTATTGAAGCCCTGACCTCACTGTACCTGTTACCCTCTCTCAGGACTTTTGGAATCCAGCCTTTTTGTAACCTTTCTCCTGACTAAGCTTCTATAGCTAAGGACACTTGCCTAATACAAGTTCAAATGAGAAGAGGTATGTTCTGGGATGTCTCTTTTTATTCACACCAGCCTAGATGGCATTGGGTTTTGTTCAGTTTTATGGAGTTTGAGACAGAGAACAAAGGTTCTGAGTGTTGGACAAGATCAGGCAGGGTAAGATGGCCCCATGAACTAGATGAATTCTCATTATGCCAGACCAATGGCTGTCACTTGTTCACCTCAATCTTAGAATTATGTTCAAAAGATCCAGTTACTTAGGAGACATGGTGGGAGGAGAGAGCAGGTCAAGTCATTAAAAATCAATTAATTTAAAAACCAATGCCCTGAAGATAAATTTGAAGATCAAACAATATCACCAATGACCAATAAGCCAAACAGTGAGGATTTTGGGGGGCAGTGGGATCTTGCTTTACTTTTTCCCCCTCTGCCATTTTATATGCAAATGCGTTAACTTTCCAGGAAATGTAATCTATTATCTTCTCTGTCTTTGGAAACATATTCCCTTGTCATTGCCTCTGCCTCTGTATCTGTCCTGGTCCCTGCCCTTGGTAGTTAAACAGCTGCAAGAAACCATCCTAGTCATGGATTCAAGAAGTTGTATGATATTTTATGAATGGGTAGTTGGTCAAATTGACCTAGGGGTGCCTGGGAGAAGCAGGAATCCATCCTCTGGTGAATGGACCCTCCGGGCCAAGTGTTACAGGTCAAGCTTTAAATTTACCTTTGTAAAAGGAGTTATTTTATTGGTCAAATCATATATTACTATCAATCCTCACATATATGCCCCTTTCTGTTAATTGAATTTCTATTCTCTTAGCACATCAGATTAAAACTTTAAGGTTTCTTTCAACTCCTTCCTCTTTCTTACATCCATACCTTGCTCTTGAGTTCCATTGCTACTATCCTAGCTAATGTTCTCAGGCTCGCTCCCTTAGACTCTTGCAGTAGCCTTCCAGTTGACCTCCCAACTTCCAGTCTCTTCATCTTTAATCCCTCATTATGTGGCCATAATAAATTCTGAAGTGCCGTTCCAATCATTTCACACCCCTTCTGAAAAAAATCTTCATTTGATCGGACTCCTTAACATAGTATTCAAGATTTTCCATATCCAGTACCCAGTTATTTTTATAACCTGGTCTTGCACTGCACCACTTTATGCATACCATGCTGCAATAATCGATAATGTATGCTCTCTATCCTTTCAAATAGTGTATATCCCTCTAATGCCCTTTGCCACCATTTATAAATATTAAGATCTCTTCCATTACTTATATTTAATTTTCATTTCTATTAAAGACATATATGTTCAAAGTTAAAATAAAATTATACTATGAGCTTGCAATGAAAAACGGCAGTTCCCTTCCTCCTCGTTCCTCCCTCTCAATTCCTGTTCTCCTAAGGTAACAAATTTTAATAATTTCAATGTTTTCTTCTATTTACCCATATTTCTTAACAAGAAAGTTTTATTCTGTTTGGTTTTCTAGTTTTAAATCTTATTTATTTGTTACTTACTATAAAAAGTGAGGACTTTTAACCCTTACACAACAAGGAGAGAGTGAGAGCAAGAGTAAGTGACAGAGAGAGAGAGAGAGATCTATGCCTCATTCTCCAAATACTCTTCTATCACACTTTTTAGTTAGATCAGCATTGAGGGTTTACACTTTCATGATCATGTAAACATTAGTTACAGTGGAACCATGTAATGAATTATGGTTATCTAAAAATCTCCTCTCAGTTCTGTCTATAGCAGGTGTGATAGATGGTACCAATTTCTTTTTTCATTTTTCGCGATACGACTGCTGGTGCCTGTTCAATCCTTGTTGTTCTCTAGCAGGCTCCTAAGACTTCCCTTTACTATTGCTATGGAAGTTCCCTTCATCCTCTTGTGTGAGTTTCCTATTTCCTTTCTCTTTTTTTGTTTACTCCCATATTTTGGTGGCACATACCTCCAGTAACTTCCTGAGAAATGGTGCCTAGGAAATAAAATCTTGGGGATTGTACATGCCTTAAAATGACTTAGTCTAACCTTACAGTTGATTGGTTGTAGATAGAATTCTACTTGAGAAATCATTTCCTTCAGAATTTGAAATCATTCCCCATTTCCTTCTCATTTCCACCATTGCTGTTAGGAAGTTCAGTACGATTTTGATTAATTCTACTTTATACACACTTTTTTTCCCCTACTGGAAGTGTTTGAGATCTCATCCTGATTAACTGACATTCATGAATAATGCAACTAGATATAGGTCTTTTTCCTTTCAATGTGCTGGATATCTGGCCACTCATGTCACACATACATAAATTCCTTTGCTAATTTCCTCACCTATATTTTCTTTATTCTTTCTTGCTAGGATTCTACTAATCAGATTTGAACTTTGTTGAGGGAGGAGGAGCACTTATTTCCTAATCCCCATTTTTATAGAGTGGAAGAATTTCTATTACTTTCACTAGTCAGGAAAGGTACCAGAAGAATGATTCCAGTTTATCTCAACTCTCTCAGTCACAGTTTTGAGAAAGAAAAAGGAATTTGTCAGGTGGGTAAGTTTGACAAATGGAACAGAGCATGCTTGGCTCAACAAGTTTCCCTCTCTCTGGTTGAATCTAATATGTCTTCAGGATTCATCTTGCTCTGGTACCCCAAACTACAGGCAAAGATTCATTGTGTGATAGAGTGTGTGTGTGTGTGTATGTGTTGGGGGGGGGGGGGTTTGTCCAATTGTGCCAGTGACTGATGGATAAGTCCTCTCAGGGATGGAGAAAAAGAAAGATGGGGGCCAGCCTTGTGGCCTAGTGGTTAAGTTTGGTGCACTCCAGTTCGGCAGCCCAGGTTCAGTTCCTGGACATGAATCTACACCACTCGTCTGCAGCCATGCTGTGACTGTGACCCACATACAAAATAGAAGAAGACTGGCATGGATGTTAGCTCAGGGCCAAATAAAAAAAAGAAATTATTTAATTGTATGACTAAAACCATGATCTCCAAACAGCTCTAGCAACAATAATGCAAATATTTTTATCTCCATCTCTCCAGTATCTATGTCCACTTTTTTATTTTGTTCTAAATTCAGGGAGAGAAGACAGAAATGTTATTGATTAACTCCTCTAAAATCTGACAGGTCTCCTAGTCTTGTCCTTTAGTTTTTTATTTATTTTATTACATTCTTATCCCTATCTTTTTGTTCTCTTTCTAAGAATTTTCCACAACCTTTCAGTCCTTTTATTTAATCTTTCCTTTATATCATATTCTCAATTTTCAATTACTATTTCATGTTCTAAAAATATGCCCCCAAGTTTTCAGTGATCCTGTTCATCTCTCAAGGTTACAATATCTTATTTGTGTTACCTGACATCTTCTCCTTCCTGTATTGTCTCTGTTACATTTGAGTTCTTTTTTAAAAAATCATATAGTTATTTTGTCTATTATAGTTAGAAGGTTTCCTCAGGTGTTTGGTTATCCTTGTCCATTCATATTTAAAAATGAGACACCACAATGCCAGTTGGCAGCTTTGTGTGACTATATGGAGTTTGGTGATGGGAGGGTTTCATTATAAGAGTGATCAAGTATGGATGCAGCTTTTCATTTTGAAATGAAGATTTCAAAATGTAGGTCTTTTCTAGGACTGTTTCTCAAATGACACACCCTACAAATTCCTGTTTGGGCTGTACAGGCATGGCTTCCAGTGTTGTGATCATTGAGAGAGGTTGAGAGTCTCACAAATCAGTAAACAGACTGCCATTTAATTGCTCATTTTCATTCTGTTCCCTCACTCCTGTTCTAGTTTTGCCTGCTATACCAAAGTTTAGGGGACCTTTAGTTCACCCTTACAGAGGAGTAAACTTACTGCCTTCTGGAAGAATGGGAGAGGAATAGTCACCTGGTAGCACTAAAGAAGCTGGGGATCTGAGAGTCTAACTGTTAATATAGTTTCTCAGACAATCCTCCTGTTTTCAATTCCATGTCATACCCATCACCTTCAGGGTATCTGGTTCCTCCAATTCCTATACCTTTCTGGGTTTCTCCTGTATGAATCTATTTGCTTGTTGACTCCCTCCATTACTGTCTAAAGTTTCTGCTTTCTCAGGTCTTCTAAGAAAATTACCACCCAACTATCTCCTTTTTAGCTTCTAAACAATGTTGAAATTGTTTTTCTGCCATCACCTCCTTTCTCATCCTCATTTCCTTTGTGAGCTCATATCATTTTTTATTCCGTTACTGCCATGTTGGTAGGTAGAGACAAATGCATGTGTTACATATGCATGTTTAACCTGAAAACAATATTTAATATTCAAGATCTAGTTCAATAGCATTCACCTTCATGATACCACCATCTCCTTGATTCTCATCTACAAATAATTTCTTCCACCTCAAAATTCTCTTTGTCCTTTACCTGTACATTTAGGATGCTACTTAGCACATTTTTAGTTATTCTTAGTTATTTATGCACATGTAGAGAGGTACTAGGGTATAGTCTTCTTGGAATGGAGGATAGGTCTGGTTGGCTTTCCTGCCCTACAGTGTCTAACACAGTGCCCTGTGCTTGGTAGGCATCAAAGTAATGTTAATTTAATGAGTGAATAGATAAATGACTCAGTAAACAAATCAACCAATATATTTTTTCTTTTTTGTTAAAGATTGGCACCTGAGCTAACATCTGTTGCCAATCTTTTTTTTTTCTTCTTCTTCTTCTCCCCAAAGCCCCCCCAGTACATAGTTGTAGATTCTAGTTGTAGGTCTTTCCACTTGTGCTGTGTGGAATGCCGCCTCAGCATGGCTTGACGAATGGTGCTATGTCTGTGCCCAGGATCTGAACAAGTGAAACCCTGGGCCACTGAAGCAGAGCACTGGAACTTAAGCACTCGGCCATGGGGCCAGCCCCTGAATCAACCAATATATTCTCTGAATTTAAATACTAAGACTACATTCTATCTTTACGAATTGTAGTTATATTAATTTTCTTTTGCACACATTTCATCTTATGAAATATTTGCCTCCATGATTATTTTATCAGGTTTTTAAAGGAAGAAGCCATGTATTTTATTTCTTTTATATCATTTCTTGCTGTTATTATCTTGTTCTTCAGATACAAAGTACTCAAAAATTAATTTTTTCCAGGTGGAGGTAGAGATGTAAGGCAAATTTGGGTTTCCCACTTACAGGGTGATCTTGGGGGACATCAATGCCATCTGGAAATTGGATTTGCAGACATTAAGCTACACTATGCAAGTAGTATGCAAGTACTATTACACGAGTAGATGAAGCTTTATGGTTGAGAAGGAACATGAAATGACCTATGAACTTCTATCCATTCTTCCCATTTTCATTTTCTTCTCTAAACAGACCTTGGAAAGTTTTGTTGTTTGTATAGGCAGTCCACAATTATTGAGCTCTTATGCAATATATGTTTGCTTCTACTCAATCACATCCAGAACTCCTTTACTTCAGGATTTGTGCTGTACCCTCTGACTGAAATGCTCTGTCCCCAAATTCCTCATGGTTCATTCCCTCCTTTTATTCAGGTCTCTACTCAAAATGTCACTTTATCAGTAAGGACTTCTTTAATCTCCCTAAATAAAATAGCAAATCCCTTCAGCATGCCTTCTCTCTCCTTATGCTGCATTATTTTTCGCTAGTACTTATCACCACATGGTGTATTATATAGTTATTTGCTTATATGTCTAGTTTCTTCTCCCCCAACTATGACGTAAGATCTGTGAGGACAATGTCTATTTTATTCAAGTGTATCTCCAGCATCTAGAGTGGTGACTAATACAGAGTAGGTGCTCGAATAATTCTTATTGACTAAATTTTCTAAAGAATGAATATTTCGTTTTTTAAAAAAATGTGTGTGTGTGTGTGTGTGTGTGTGTGTGTGTGAGGAAGATTGGTCCTGAGCTAACATCCTCGCCAATCTCACTCTATTTTGTACTTGGGATGCTGCCACAACATGGCTTGATGAGTAGTGTGTAGGTCCACACCCAGGATCCCAAGAGGTGAACCCCGGGCCACCGAAGCACAGCATGCAAACTTAACCACTACACCACTGGGCTGGCCCCTGAATCTTAAAGTACGATCCAAAAGCCACTTGCATCATCTGAAGTACTGGCTGAAAATGCCAATTCCTGGGTCCCACCAAGGGCTTACAGAATCAAAATCTATGAAAATGAGAGACATGAATATGCATTTTGAGCTTTTTAATTGAACAATTACATCCCAAAGGTGAAATGGCTAAAATAAGTGCATAAAGCCAAAATCCAATAGGAGCAAAGTAATATAATAAAGACCAGATGCATGGGTTCATAGGCGATCAAAAAAAGAAAAGAAAAGAATGAGCAGATTTGAGTAGAATTAATCAGGAGAGTTTCTTGGATTTGGTACAGTTGTCCAAAGTGGCATAAATAATATATGAGATAAGTATTGGCTCATAGCTAGATGGAAGGCAGACCAGCTGGTTAAGTGGTACAGAATTTCTATAGAAAAGCCTGCTCCAGCTTCAAGTACAAGCTAAGAAACTTACATCTAGAACAAGTAGAAACTTCTCTCAGTGTATTCATTTTGAGAATTCCTCATCCTAAGCATATTTGTAGGTCAAGTTCATCCATTTAATTATGAGTTAGGTCTGTCTCTTGTTTAACATGACATAAACGTCTGTCACTATTATCTATGTTTCATATAAAACATTCCCCTTCATATACTATAAAGATAGAATTGATAACGAAGTTATGTTTCTTATACTTTGAGTTGCTTTTTAAGGAGAGAGGATACTGATTCTCATCATCACATGATATTACCCATTTAAAACAGTTGTCTTAGAATAGGAGTATAGTCTGTAGATATGGTCCTTTCTCTCTGAAACCAATTGAGCCACATACGGTGATGATCTTGTCCTCATCCACCAGCCTGTTCTCATCAACTGAGTTAACTCAAATATTACATAACCTACACGTCTTCAAGGTCCTCTTACTATATTCTAAGGGAATTCTGACAAATCAACATCATTTATGTGGGTCGCTTTAACAGTGAGTTTTAGTCAACCAAGAGAGAAAACAATTAAAACCATACCCATGGCTCTGGCTACTAAACTGAAACAAGTCTCTCTGGTAAAGGTAACCATTATGATAAATTCATATCTAATTCTTTTGGTCAAACACCCTCAGAATTCATTATCACATACAGTCTCCAAATTTCTGCACCAAATTCTCAAGGACCTGTAATGTTTCTTATGCATTATCCTTTTCCTCAGGTTTATCTTTTAATTGCCCCTGACAGAGCCTGCTAGAATCTAACTCTGTTTACCTGATGGATGTGGAAAGAGCCACGAGGAGGATTAGTTTCCTTTTACCCTGCATCCCTCCAGTAAGGAGATATCACAATTTTTTTAAGACTTTATTTTAGAGGTTTTACATCACAGCAAAACTGAGGAAAATAGAGATTTCCCATATACCCCCTGCCCCAACACGGGCATAGCCTCCCCCATTATCAACATCCCCCACCACTGTGGTACATTCGTTACAACTGATAAACCTACACTGACACATCATAATCACCCAAATTCCATAGTTTACATTACTGTTAACTCTTGATGTTTTACATTCTATGGTTAAAAAAAAATGCGTAATAACATGTATACACCATTGTAATATCATACAGAGTAGTTTCACTGCCCTAAAAATCCACTGTGTTCCTTCTATTCATCCCTCCCTCTCCCTTAACCACTGATCTTTTTACCATCTTCATAGTTTCACATTTTTCAGAATGTCATATAGTTGGAATCATACAATACGTAGGCTTTTCAGATTGCCTTCTTTCAGTTAGTAATATGCACTTAAGGTTCTTCCATGTCTTCTCATGGCTTGATAGCTCATCCCTTTTTAGTACTGAACAATATTCCGTTGTCTGGACATACCACAGTTTGTTTATCCCTCCACCTAGTGAAGGATATCTTGGTTGCTTCCAAGTTTTGGAAATTATGAATAGAGCTGCTATAAACATCTGTGTGCAGTTGTTTGTGTGGATATAGGTTTTCAGCTCATCTGGGTAAATACCAGGAAGTTGATTGCTGGATGGTATAGTAAGAGTATGTGTAGCTTTTTAAGAAACTGCCAAACTGACTTTCGAAGTGTCCATAACATTTGGTCTTTCCGCCAGCAATGAATGAGAGTTCCTGTTGCTCCTCATTCTTGTCAGCATTTGTTGTCATTGTTCTGGATTTTGGTCATTCTAATAGGTGTGTAGTGGTATCTCATTGTTGTTCAAATTTGCATTTCCCTGATGATGTATGTCTTACTTCATTTGGGCTGCTATGACAAAGTGCCAGAGACTGGGTGGCTTAAAATAACATTTATCTCACAGTTCCGGAGGCTGGGAAGTCCAATATCAAGGCACTGACAGATTTAGTGTCTGGTAAGGACTCGTTTTTTGGTTAATAGATAGCACCTTCTAGCTGTAACCTCACCTAGTGGAAAGGACAAGGAATCTCTGTGGGATCCCTTTTATAAGAGCACAAATCCCATACAAGAAGGCTCTACCTTCATGACCTAAGCACTTCTCAATGTCCCCACCTCCTAATACTATTGCATTGGGAATTAGGTTTCAACATATGAATTTGGGAGTGGGAACTATAGTCTATAGCAACTCGTGATGTGGAGCATCTTTTCATATGCTTATTTGCCATCTGTATATCTTCTTTGATGAGGTGTCTGTTAAGGTCTTTGGCCTGTGTTTTAAATGTTTGCTTATCTTCTTATTGTTGAGTTTTAAGTGTTCTTTGTACATTTTGAATAACAGTCTTTTATCAGATATGTCTTTTGTAAATATTTCCTCCCTGTCTGTGGCTTATCTTTTTCATTCTCTTGATAAGTATAGCATTTTCAATCAAGATAGCTTCATTAGACAAAAGAGGACATCTGCCTTGGCTAGAATGGGAGTGTGGGTCGTGGGGTACCATGGACACTCTGATGCCCCATATATCCTCATTCCAATTCTTGGAGTCCTACTCTTTCTTCATCAGTATCTCAACTTATAAAAGACATGCAGAAAATTTCAACCCACTTTCTGGTTCTATTTTCTGTATTCGTCAGGGTCCTTAGTTGTAAACAAAGAAAACAATTCTGATAACTTAAGCAGAAAGAAAATATTGGAAGAGTGGTAGTTCACAGAATCAGTGGGAATGGTAAAGAACCAACTTGGCAAACAAGCAGAAATGAAGGGAAGCAGGACACACCCACGATCCCACTCTAGAAAGACTATGTAGGACACATTCTTTGGTGTTGTCACATGGGATATTAGTCAAGAAGACAGCTGCTCTGAATTTCTAACAATCCCTCCCCCCGCCCTCATTCTTTTGCATCATTTTACCAAAATTCAAATCCTGGGTAGAAGCATCTGATTGAGCAAACCTAGGTCACATAGTCCCTTAGCTGCAAGGTAGCTAGGAGAAGAATACAGTGCACATCTCCCAATGGTTTCTTTACTCATACAGAAGAGCCACAACAACTCATGTCCACTAACCCATCGCACAGGCCTTCTACAAAAAAAGAAATATTTGAAACCACTTTCTCTACTGAAGGAACTTTTTCAATTTTACTTATAATGATAATTATAATTATTATATCCATTAGTGTTGTTATGATTTCTATTGAGGATGTGCCCCCTCTCTCCTTCATAAAAGTATATTCTTTCCATAATACCTTCAAAACTTCTACCAACTCAGGGTTTTTTTAAACACCCTTATCTTCCTTGATTTTAGCAGGTGTCTCCCATCAAAATTCAATGAAGCACGTGAATGAAAGTTTTCCAGAGAATTTTATTCTCATGGGCTTTACCAAATATCCATGGTTGGATCTTCCTCTCTTCTTTGGCCTCCTGATGTCCTACATGTTCACATTATTGGGAAATATTGCTATTATTCTTGCCTCTCAACTAGATTCCCAACTCCAAAGTCCCATGTATTTCTTCCTCACCAGCCTCTCCTTTTTGGACCTCTGCTTCACCACCACAACTGTACCCCAAATGCTGTTCAACCTAGGGGGACCCAACAAGAGCATCACTTATGTAGGTTGTATGGCCCAGGCCTATGTATTTCACTGGCTAGGCTGTACTGAATGTGTTTTGCTTGGCATCATGGCCTTAGACCGCTATGTGGCTGTATGTAAGCCTCTCAGGTACTCAGTAATCATGGACCACAAGCTCTGCCTGCAGCTCTCCAGCACAGCTTGGCTCATTGGTCTGGGAAACTCACTGCTTCAGTCTACACTCACAGTCCAGCTGCCCCTGTGTGGGAACCAGGAACTAGACCACTTCTTTTGTGAGCTGCCCAGTCTTATTAAGATGGCTTGTGTGGACACCACGGTCAACGAGCTTACTTTAGCAGTGGTGGCCACCTTCCTGATAATGGGTCCCCTTTCTATGATTCTTGCCTCTTACAGTTATATTGCCAAAGCTGTATTTCAAATCCCGTCTGCTGATGGGAAACTTAAGGCCTTCAACACTTGTTCATCACACTTACTGGTAGTGTCTTTATTTTATGGTCCTGGAGTCTACATCTATATGCAGCCATCAGGGGATGGCCGTCAAGACGTCACCAAAGTTCTGACGCTGTTTTATTGTGTTATTACTCCTATGGCCAACCCATTCATCTACACTCTGAGGAACAAGGATGTTAAAGGAGCTTTGATGAGACTTCTGAGGAGGGCCATTTCATCCAAGAGGATATGAAAAAATGATGCTTTATTCTGAATGAGAAATCCCAAAAATAACCTGAAATATATCCTCCTTTAAATATATGTTCCATCAAAATCATGCTCAAAAGTCAATTCAAGAAAACCATATGTGCTGTGTTTACCAACACCACTTCTGATACCATTTGTGTTGGGGTTTTTTTTCCCCACATTATCCAATTCTCTGACACCAATTGGGTGTCTTAGAATTCAATTCAATTCTGAAACTAACTACCAAGAATTAGGATAGAACCCACAGGTTAAGGGTCAATCCCACAAAACTGCCTCCACTTCAGATGCCAATCACAAGTCTAGGCCACTTGTACTTCTGACCAACCAGCTATAAAGTGGAGCTACAACTCTCCCACTTCAGGTTTGATAATTTTCTAGAACAGTTTACAAATCTCAAGGAAACACCTTACTTACCAGTTTATTACAAAAAAATTACAACCCAGGAACAGCCAAATGCAAGAGATGCATAGGGCAAGGTATGGCAGAGAGGTGCAGTGGATGGAGCAGAGGGATGTGCCACCCTCTCAGCACCTCAATGTGTTCATCAACCGGGAAGCTCTCCACCACACCCCACTGTTGAGGGGTTTTTATGGAGATTGCATTATATAAGCATAATTGATTAAATCATTGGCCATCAACTCGATCTCCAGCCTCCTCCCCTCCCTAGAGTCAGAGGATGGGGCTGAAAGTTCCAACCATCTAATCACATGGTTAGTTTCTCTGGCAACCAGCCCCCATCCTGAAGCTATCTAAGGGCCTACCAAGAGTCACCTTATTAAGATAAACTCAGGTATGGTTGAAAGGGGCTTATTATGAATAACAAAAGATGCTCCTATCAGCCCTATCATTCAGGAAATTCCAAGAATTTTGGAAGCTCTGTGTCAGCAATAGGGGGCAAAGACCAAATACGTATTTCTTACTATAACACTTTGCTTATGAAAATAAGCATATTCATTTTAAAAAACACCTAAAAGTTAGTTAAAAAATGTCTTGAAACTTTTAGTATAGTATCAGTGAAAAATGCTAAACTCATGTAAATTCTGAAACAAACAAATCTGAAACAAATTACCTTGAAAAGTGTCTCATTATGTTAGAACTTTAAAAACCTTAAAATACAGTTATCAAAACTGTATGAAATTTTCTTTAAAATGTAAAATTATTTTTATGAGTTCTTGCAATTAATTATTTTAAGAACTTGTCAAATCAGAGGTATTTCAACAATAGGAAAAAGAAGCACTATTATTAAACAATATGGATGTTGTAGGATGTTAGTATGGTGAATAATTAATTTGGGTCTATACTTCATACCAGAAATTGTTATAGGTCAAACCAGACTTGGCCTAAGAGAAGCCATCTTATAACTCTCTATAACTTTTGTTTCTCTTCCCTTGTAGGAGATGCTTGAGGCTCACATTGTTTAGATGATTAACAACCACCCTCCAGGAAATAACATGCTCTATAGGTTTTATGACCCCTGCTTACATATATACCTCCCAACTGTGATTAGGAGATAGCTTTGTTCTTTTGAGTTCTTTAGGAATGTGACCACCTATGGATGAAAACTTTATATTGGTATCCATCATTGATAACAGATGAAACGCCTGGTGTGGTGACTCCCAGAAAACTACAATGACAGATGGTCAACATTCCTGACTCCCTCCTCTATAACCCTCTGCTCCTATATAACTGCTTCAAGATTCCATACCCTTTTAAGATGGTTCTTTAGGATGCTAGTCTACCATCCTCCAAACAGTCAGCTCATAGTTTAACAAAGTCCTTTCTCTACCACTGTCTTGCCTCTCAACTAATTGGCTTCATCTTGCAGTGAGTAGATTGAGCCCTTTGTGTGGTAACAAAATTACAACAAATTTAACTTAAATCAGAAAGTTAAAAATTTATGAGCCAGCCCTGATGGCTTAGTGGTTAAAGTTTGATGCACTCCACTTCAGCCCCACGGTTTGGGTTCCTGGGAGCAAAACCACATCACTCATCTGTCAGGAGCCATGCTGTGCCAGTGGCTCACACAGAAGAACTAGAAAGACTTACATCTAGAATATACAACTATGTACTGGGGCTTTGGGGAGGGACAAAAAAAAAGAGAGAGAGAGAGAGGAAGATTGGTAACAGATGTTAGCTCAGGAAAAATGTTTCCCAGCAAAAAATAATAATAATAATAACATTAAACAATGTTCCCTTTTTAAAAAAGTTAGAAATTTAAGAACCCTTTTATTAAAAAATGAAATATTTGTCTGTCACAGTTGTGGAAGAGTAATACATTTCTGGCAATTGAATAAATGGAAAATAAGACCAAAACAAGATGAATAGGAAGGATAAAGATGTGTACAACAAAATAAACATCAAAAGTAAAGTTGTTTTTAAAATATAGCCAATATTATGTTTTTTGTATACAAAATATACAAAGACTGAACAGATATATATGTACAATAGCCTGCAATCACTAAATAAGCAACAGCTAATAACTAAATATACAAATACTCTGTGTATGGGGAAACAGACAATATATCATTACGTGACAAAATTCAGTCTTAAAAACAAGTTTTAAAAAATGCAGACAAGAGGGCTGGCCCCGTGGCCCAGTGGTTAAGTTCGTGCGCTCCGCCACAGGCGGCCCAGTGTTTCGTTGGTTCGAATCCTGGGCGCAGACATGGCACTGCTTGTCAGACCACGCTGAGGCAGCGTCCCACATGCCACAACTAGAAGGACCCACAACGAAGAATATACAACTATGTACCGGGGGGCTTTGGGGAGAAAAAGGGAAAAATAAAATCTTTAAAAAAAAAAAATGCAGACAAGATTTCAAACTGACATTGGTTTCCATTGGCCCCTTCTGCTAATCCAAGCTGGGAAATGTGATAGACATACGAGGAAGTTAATGGATCTCAGAAACTATTATTTTAAAAATGTGAGAAATCTTTTGGAATACGGAAATTAGCTGAGTCCTGTTATCTGGAGGAAAACAGCATCCCAAAGAAAGAAGTTTGAGGGCCAAAGCTAGAGGATAAGCTGTGAAAACTTCTCTCACATGACATGAGAAGATTCTTTCCCCCATCACCACCGAGAGCAAAAGCAGCCTCCTACTCAACAGGATGGGTCTAAATTGGGCCCTCCAGGGTGATGTCAGAGCCTGGCTAAGGATGGAAACAAATTACAACAGATGAAGTAATAAAAGCCAGTCTGTATACATTTCCTACTTCACTCACTCCATGGGCTAGTTAATAACAATACAGAGGCAACAGTTGTAAAAGATCACCGCTTGAAGCAGAAATATGGGCATTCCCTGATAAGCAAGACCCCATGGTGGCTAGGAGAGAAAACAAGGTGTGGTTAAACCAGAATGTTGACACTAGATGCTCCTCTTCCCAGGCACATCTCCCACCACCCACCACCTACTCCTTGTATTCACCAGAAAGGGTACACATTAGGGCCTGAAATTTTACTCCTCCCCCCAGGTATATATTACCAACAAGGATTGCTGATGTCCTAGAATATGAGCTACAGAACAAAAGTATGAAACATTTGAAGAACACTTGCACTTTAAGAAGAAGACAACAAATTGACCTGGCATGATGGGCACATCAATGGAGTGGCCAGGGTGGCAGAGATAAAGACTACACAAGAGTGCAACAGAATGGACTCTCATCTATAAGGCAGAAATAGCTGTTGCTATGACTGTTTCATGTCATACTACCCCCAGAAAACTCAGTCCTAAATGTAAAAATTCTAATGTAAAAAATTGAAATTTTAAATAATGTGAGAGAAAATATAGAATAATCCTTTGTCTTCTAGATTTAGGAAACTACTTCTTAAACAACATTCAAATAGTACAATCCATATAGGAAAAGAGGTAAATTTAACTAAATCAACCATAAAATCTTCTGTGCATCTTAAGACACCACAAACAAAACGGAGAAATGGGCCTCAGATTGGAATAGTGGGGAGGGATCTAGGTTTTGTAGAACCTGAATCTTGCATAATATGAGGGGGCCCTCTTTGAAAATAGAATACAGTGTTCCTAGACCTGTTCAATGAACAGAGCTAGCAAGTATTCCCAAAAAGGAAAAAAATTCTGAGTTCATACTGATATTTCCTACTCAATATAGTGAATTTAGCAATATAGTGGTTAATGTAATTTTTTAATTTTTAAATTGTATCTATTTTATACTGGTTCCTAAGAATATTGACATAATTGCTTATTTGCTTTATCTTACAACATACATATAATAATTTCAAGATAACAATAACAATATTACTACTAACAGTAAAATAATGATTGAAGTTTACAACTACCTTCACATAATTTTTGCCCTAGGAATATATCACTATAAGAATGTATAATACGTTATGTTCTAGAGTCACCTGAAATAGGTCTTTTTTCTGTACGGTTAACTAATTATTAGATTTTAGGGAATTACTGGATTTTTTAAAGGCAAGACAAGATACTGCAATTATCAGGGATATTATTATTATTATTACTATTATTAGAGGCATGCTGAGTATTTAGGTGTGAAATATCATGCTTGTCAATTTCCTCAAGAAAATCTGTTGAGATTTTGATTTGGATTAGTAAGGACTATGACCCTCAAGGATTTGAGGATGTAGGAAAGTCCAAGGAAACTTAAATAATGTTTTTGAAAGATGACTGATTGTGTTGTGGAGAATTAACTGGAGGAGATTGCAGGGGGACAGCTAAGAGATTGTTGAAATAGTGCAGGAGAGATATAATGGCAGCTTATGAGATGGAGGCAGAAAGGAAAAAAGAGAAATGGATGCACCCAAGAAATATTTTGGAGGATTTTGATGGGTTTTATGTGAGGGTAAAGATGAGAGATGCCTAGGTTTCTCATGCGGACAAGTGGACAAAAGGGACATTGGAAGATGAGTAGGTGTGGGAAGAGATTATGAGTTTGTCTTTAGGCATGTTTTGTTTGAAGTGCCTTTGAGATATCTAAGTATAGAAGGATAAACAATCACAGCATTCAGAAAAAAAAATCTGGAGATATGAATTTGAGACACATCAGTGAATAAAGTTAAAATGAGAAACCACTAAACTTCAGCCAAAATTTTGAAAAACTGTAACATCTGCTGCTCTGAAATGTGAGGTGGTTACAGCCTTTTGGAAAGCAATCTTTAGCATCTTTTTAAATTAAAAATACAAATATTCTTCCACCCAACAATGTTACTTGTGAGAGCCTATCCCCTAGAAACAAAATCATCTGTGCAGAAGAGATCATATATAAGAATATATTTTGCAGACTTGTTCGTCTTAACAAAAAACTAGAAACACATTGTAGTATGCCTGTGGACAGTAAATCAGCTATTAAAATAAACACCATGGGACTATTAAAAATAATACTTAAGAATTATTCCAGATGACTTGTAAGGATTTAGTAGGATCCTAATGGTATAAACAAAATATGCAAGAACATATGTTATATACACATTATAAGGTTATATAGAGAGTCTTATTTTTATAAAACATACAATTCTTTCCCCCCAAAATTTATTTTGTTCTTGTTAGTGCTGTGGAGTGGATTCTGACTCCTAGTGACTCTGTGTACAGCAGAGTGAAGGCCTGCCTTCTCTTTGCCATCTTTTCACCCTCCAGCGTTATATTGGACAATGGCCTGGCTGCTATTTGTGGGATTTTCACTGCCAATTTTTTTTCAGGAGGGGTAGCCCTTCTTCCTTGTCTTAGACTGGAAGCTCCGCTGAAACCTGTCCATCATGGGTGACTCTGCTGATGTTTGAAATACCTGTGGCATAGCTTTCAGCATCACAGCAACACACAGCCACAGTATGACAACCAACAGGCAGTGGTGTGGTTCCCTGACTGGGAAAGGAAGCCAGGCAACCGGAATCTTAACCACTAGAAAAAAACTTACCTACGTAAATAATTAGCAAACATTTGTTTGGTGCTTACTGTGCCCCAGAGGCACTCAATATTCACAATAACTTTCTGATGTATATGCTATCATTCTCATTTTACAAGTTAAGGAAAATGAGGCAGAGAGAAATTAAGTAACTTGCTCCACAGGACAAAGCTAACAGGATTTCCAAAGTCAAGCTCAGAAACCAAGCAGTTAAGCACCAAGTTGTCTTTCTATATTTACATATACATGTGTGTGTCTATATACGGTTACACGAGAAGAGAGTAAAATATGGAAGAACACATACTGGGACAATGACACACGTTGGGGGAATGGGAAGGTGCTGATTTTTGGATGGCGGATGTGAAAAGAGGGAGATAAAACCGGGGGAGGGCAGAAAACAAAATAAGTATCTCCAGACCGAGGGGTCATTCCTGGACTAACCAGGTGTGGACTTGGGAGGGAATCGGTCGCCTGCGGAATTCTCGGGAAATATGGATCAACCTTGGAAACGTGTACCAGCTACGACGCCGGCTGGACGGTGAAACCATAGAGATGAGTATTCCTAGTGTCCTAGAGGGGCGTGGCGGCACGTCCGGGATGTCGGCTGATCCCAGAGGAGGGGGATTTTCTGGGCTTCCGGGTGAGAGGGGCGTGGACTCGTCTCGGGAATAGGGATAGGGTGACGCTGGGGGTTGAGAAGCCGCGGCCTGGGCTCACCCTAGGCGGGCTCTGGGCGGAGTGTGAAAAACTACCTCACCCCCTCTTCCAATTCCGGGCTGCCGTGAGGAGGTCTGGGGTGACCCCTAACGAGGGAGACCAGGCTTTCTGCCCAGATGCGACCCCCACCGCGTCCATCTCGGCGACTCAAAGTCAGGCTCCTCCTCTCCAGAAATTTGATAGGAGCAGAGGACTCCGTGTAATGGGGGTGACTTTTTTGGAATCTGACGGGTCCCTGACACAGAAAACGGAACTTCACTCCGATCCTTGGGGTCAGAAGTGTTTTCAAAATCAGATTTTGAGGGATTGTTTTAAAACTTTATGATGCATATATAGTATATTGAATGAATAATACCCCAGGAGTTTGGGGCAACCTCATATTCAAACAGTAATATTTCTTTAACAAAATGTGAATATTCACTCTAAAACTATAAATAGTCTCATGTCATTTCAAGCCAAGGTTTGTTACAAAATGAATTTATGTCGCTTTGAGTATTGCCATCAAATGACTCATGAAAATATTCTTGGTTTTCAGAGCTTTGGAGGACTTCAAAGTTGTGGAAAAGGCATTGTGGACCTGTTCTATTTAATGTTTTTGCTTCCTGATTTCTCTAATTATATTTGTTTATTTGTCACACAGTATAAAGCAAACAATTCCTGAACAAGTTTTGAGAAAGTCTTACAGTTAATGCCTTTTGTTAGTCATTCGTTTTCTCAACGGATAGTTATTGATGACTTAGAATGCACCAGGCACTCTTGGTACTTGGGATAGTGCCGTGTACAGAATAGATAAAGCCACTTCTCCTATGGCATTTTTGGTATTGTGGGGGTAACAAACAAAAAGCAAGTAAACATATATTGTCAGGTGGTAATGAGTGTTACAAAGAAAAATATAGTAGGGTAAGAAGGTGGATAGTAGTAGAACTATTTTATATAGGATGGGCTAGAAATGTCTCTTTGAGGAAATGATGTTTGAGCTTACTTTAATGAAATGAGAGAACGTCCCATGCTAACATCTGGGTAAGAGCATTCCAAGATGGTGTGAAGGGCCTCAGGTAGAATGCATTGAACATGTCTAAAAATAGAAAAGGGTTTAATTGGAGTAGAATGAGAACAGGAAAGATTGGTAGGAAAAAAATTAACTCTTTTCATTTCAAAAATAGTCATGTAAATTGCCGTTACCAAGAATGTCAAATCCTCAATCATCTACATCACTGTTAGCAAAATTTCAAAGACCTTTTCTGTTGTGCTTAAAGTGGTATAGGCAGCCTTGAATAGTACATGTAGATTCTTTATTAACTGATGGTAATTTTTCAACTGAATACTTTCGATATTTTGTGAAGAGGCGTCTCCCTGGAGTATAGACCCATGTGCAGAGACCCCTCTCCTGAGAGAAAATGGCTACAAATCTTATCATCCAGAATGGAAAACAACAGGAGGAACCTGTGATAGTAAAAGTGGGGGAAGATCACTTTTTTGTACTAGAAATTGACTTGCAGAAGAACAGCCAGTCCAGCCAGGAGGTCTTTTGCCAACACTTTAGATGATTCTGCTACTGGGAGACACCTGGACCCAGGGAGGCTCTAAGCCAACTCTGGGAACTTTGTTATAAGTGGTTGAGACCAGAGAATCATACCAAGGAGCAGATACTGGAGCTGCTGGTGTTGGAGCAATTCCTGTCCATTCTGCCTGAGGAGCTCAAGTCTTGGGTGCAGGAGTATCACCATTGAATGGAGATGAGGCTGTGTCTTTGCTGGAGGATTTGGAGAGAGACTTGATGATCCAGGCTTTCAGGTGGGAAGAGGAGTCATGTTCTGTGATGGTAAAGTACAGCATTTAATGGTTAGGTCAATAGGAAAGCAGTGAGGGCAACATTACTGAGCTTTCATCCCTATCAGGCTTCATTGCTTTTGCTAGTTCCTTTTTGTGTCTCATCTTTCCTTCTAAGCCCATTGAGTCCTTTTCCCCTGTCCTGTCTCCATGGGAGATGTTTCCTGAAGTTTTAGCTATAATTCTCGCAGCAGTTTCCTCTCAAGCCCAATGGTCCCTAATTGTCTCCAGGGCACTTCCCACACCGATGGACAGGAAGTTCTCTGGAAGGAGGTGATATCTCTGGGAGTCGCACAACAGTCACCAAGTTATCAGCTCCAGCACATGGAGACCCTGCTCAAGCATGACTCTCTGGAACCCCAATCCCTACGAGAGCGGTGAGGAGGAAGAGGAGGGATCTATCTGGGAAGGTGAGTTAGGGTAGGGGACTCCTGCTTGGCCAAATAAAGCCATCTTTTACAACTTAATTATTAGTGTCTCTAACTCTAACTCACTCCTAAATCCTCCTTGGCTCATCTACCTCTCTCTTCACAAAGTACAACCTTTATTCTTGGCCTTTTAAGCTAAAAATTTTTCTTCTGTTTGTTTTTACATACCCAACTTTGCTTTGCATTAAAGCATTAAATTATCACATGGTTCTGTTGCTTTTTATATCACCTGTCTTTTACAGTGACCTCCAAAATGTCTTCCTTGTCCTACCTTTAAGTTTTCCCTACCCATCAGTGATAAAGTCACCATTTAAACCTTTCACTTTGACTACATTGCTCCTATCTTCTTCCACAGTGAATTATTTTCTCTTTTCATGTCAATACCTTCCCCTGTCACTCCAGCCTAGATTAGGTACACCTTTTCCTTTCCACATTCTCTCCATGTCAAATGTGCTTTCCATTTACAAAGCATCCCCCTTTTTACATCTGGATCCCCTTCAGAATCTGTTTCTAGAAAATAGCAATCAAGTGGCTAGGAAAGCCAAGAAATCAGTCCTTTTCCAGTATTTCCTGTGAATTCAAGTGGAAGCTCTGTTTTTTATTATTGAGGTATAATTGACATAGCATTATATTAGTTTCGGGTGTACAACATCATGATTTGATATTTGTATATGGTGAAAACTAATCACCACAATAAGTCTAGTTAACATCCATTACAACACAGAATTGTTTTTCCTTGTGATGAGAACTTTTAGATCTATTTTATCAATTTGCAAATATACAATACAATATTATTAACTGTAGTCACTATGCTGTACATTACATCCCCATGACTGACTTATTTTGTAGCTGAAAGTTTGTACTTTTTGACCCTCATCACCCAATTACCCACCTCCTTGCCTCTGGCAGCCACTGGAATCTTCATTTTAATGAGCTCAGTGGGACACGTAACTTTTCTCTTTCAGGTCAAATTTCACTGAAAATGTATTCTTTATTGTCTTAATAAAGGAATATTTTTCATAAAGGAATATTGACCTTGGTTTATGTAAAGGAATTATTGGTTTACACCAAATCTGCAAGCAGGGCCTGTTTGGGGGAAGATTGAGACAAAGGGTTTTCTTTCCAAGCAATAGAATAAAGACACTTTTGCCTTCCCTCTATAATTGTATTTGAATGCAATTTAAAGTACTCTTTGTACACTTAGACTTTTTCCGAATGCTTTAATGATTTGTGCCCCTTTTTAGTGGTAAAGATTGTTCTCAATCCTACCTTAGTAAATGCTATATAGGTTATTTATTCCTAGGATATGTCTATTTTACCTTTCCTTTCTAGCATTTTCTTTCCTAGCATTTTCTTTCCTTACTTGAACTAAAGAGATATTTATTGATTGTTGGGGGAACATGACTGAAAAAGAGATAAATGATCCCTTAGGAGTTTAATATTTTATCTATTCAAAAAGATAACATTTCAGGGGCGAGCCTGGTGGCACAGCAGTTAAGTTCACACATTCTGCTTTGGTGGCCCAGGGTTTGCCAGTTTGGAGCCAGGGTGTGGACCTATGCAGTGCTTATCAAGCTATACATGCCCCACACATAAAATAGAGAAAGATGGGTACACATGTTAGCTCAGGGCCAATCTTCCTCAGCAAAAATGAGGAGGATTGGCAGATGTTAGCTCAGAGCTGCTCTTCCTCAAAAAAAAAAAAAAGGTGACATTTCTATTCAGTTTAATTTTATATGTTTAAAATTTTCCCTAATAAAAAGTTTAAAAAGAAAGTGACATTTAAATGGCCCATTTCCTATTTTAGAAAGAGAGACCAAGCATCAGATTAGGAAATTGGCTCCAAACCAGAAAGTACCCGAAGGAATGGCATCACAGAAGATGATACTCAACAGAATCTGCAGAGGCAGGAACATTTTCCAGGGTACTCATTTTGGAGACCTTTGTAAATGCAAGGACAGGTTTGGAAGGCATCAAGGAAATTCAGGAGAAGGAAAAGAACACAGATGTGATCACTGTGGGAAAAGCTTCATGCACAGCATCAGTCTTATTGGACATCAGAGAATCCACACAGGGGAAAAACCCTTTCAGTGTAAAGAGTGTGGGAGAGCCTTCAGTCAAAACACAACCCTTTTTAAACACCTTATAATTCATACTGGTGAAAAACCTTATCAGTGTAATCAGTGTGGTAAAAGTTTTATTCGAGACTCAGTCCTTATTAAACATCAGAGAAATCGCACTGGGGAGGGACCTTTTGAGTGTAATGAATGTGGTAAAACCTTCAGTAACAGCACAGATTTGCTCAGCATCAGAGATACCATACCTTAATAAAATGTTACCAGTGCAATGTCTGTGGGAAGGCTTTCAGGGAAAGTTCAAACCTCACTAAACATCAGCGAATTCATACAGGAGAGAAACCCTATGAATGTGATGAATGTGGAAAAGCCTTCAGTGGAAGTTCTGAGCTTACTAGACATCCCAGAATCCACACGGGGGAGAAGCGCTACGAATGTGACGAGTGTGGGAAGGCCTTCCGTCTGAGCTCACATCTCACTCAACACCAGAGAATCCACAGCAAAGAAAAGCCCTACATGTGTAATAAATGTGGAAGATCCTTCAAACAGAAGTCAGGTCTCTTTCAACACAAAAAATCCCACAACTAATCAAAATCACATTGCCTTAAGTATTATGGTAAAAATGTTAAGCAGCATTTGTTCCTTGCAGAATTCAGAGAAGCCACATGAGCACTCTCAGTATCTATCACCATCTTAATCTCTTCTGACACCAAAGTATCCTCAGACTAGATTCTCTCTATCTCAGAGTAAGCTAAGTCAGATTTTCTGTTTCTAGGCCTCAGGGCTGGCTAGTTAAAAATGTAAAGCTTCGGAATGGCTGGTTTCATCCTATTCACAATTAAATTTACATAAAAATGCACACCCGAACCCAGAGTTGAAAGTACTGTAACATTTCTCAAGTGAATGGTCAAGTTTAGGCATTGCTTTTCTTCCTCACTTTTTCCTCCTTTGCTTTATATATTGGTGGTGATCAACACCTTAGTAACTTATTAGATGTTGCTTTAAACGGGGGTTGACGTGGGGAGAGGAAGGAGAAGTAGGTTCTAGGTTCTAGTACTCACTCTACCTCTGTGTGACCTTAGGTGAGTCACCCACACATTCTAGGCCTTGGATTCCCCATCTGTGAATTATGGGATTAGAATATGTAATCTCTCGAAGGTCCCTTCCAGCTCTATAGTTAAGTGATTTTTGTGAATGCCATCAAGCCTCTATATTTAATTCCTCTGCCTGACATTCAAGAGCCACCTCCACAAATATGTCCAGTATTTCCAACGTTATTTTCCTTTACTGTCCTACAGGAGCTCTCTGCTCCTATTATACACCTCTCACTTTCCCCAGGCACCCCAAGTACACTGAAGCTTCCGTGTCTTTGTCTTCCATTCTTTCCCTTTCATGCCCTGAATGCCCTCTTTATCTTCATTGTTTCCCCAACTAAATTATATATATTTCACTGTAAGCCCACTTAGAATAAACAAGCTTTCTGAGTGCTAAACCTCCTGAGGTTGTGTAGCAGTACTCCTTAACATGTGACTTAAAAATGGGCTTGGGTAGGGCCGGCTCCGTGGCCGAGTGGTTAAGTTCACGCGCTCCACTGCGGCGGCCCAGGGTTCGGATCCTGGGCGCAGACATGGCACCGCTCGTCAGGCGACATTGAGGTGGTGTCCTACATCCCACAACTAGAAGGACCTGCAACTAAGATATACAACGGTGTACAGCGGGGGTTCGGGGAGATAAAGCAGGAAAAAAAAAAAAAGATTGGCAACAGTTGTTAGCCCAGGTGCCAATCTTTAAAGAAAAAAAAAAAAAGGGCTTGGGTAAATACTATTGACCCTGTTGGGTACCTACCCTTAAGAGCCCTGGAAGGTTTTCCTTTGTGCTGTCAGTTAATTTTATAACAGTTGGGTTTACCCTCTAAAATAAGATGTTGCTCCCTGAGGAAGAGAAGGACAATCACTTTCTAGAGTACTGGAAAAAAACTAGTGCTCAAGGAGGCATTGGTTACCCTCCCTGAGAAAGGCTGTGATGCCGATCCCGCATACCCCAGACTGTAATGGGGGTCAGAGGCAGCTCCTTTGCAATGGTACTCTATAAATTCCTGATGCAACTGTGTAGTACACATCCAGGCAGGTAGGATGGTCCTAAGAGAAGTGCTCCTTGTTAGGTACCTTTATTTTATGTTAGTGCAGAGATAAATAAAATGAGGACCTAGAGAGGGCGGAGAGTGATTCAAATCAAAAGATAACCTCGAAATGTCGCTGGATTAGAAGACAGGTAGCAGAGCTTAAGGCAACGAAAGCTACTAGTGGCTAAGAGTGTATCCTAGGATGAGCAGACTATGTAAACCAGAGAAATACTCTCCCTTAGCATGATTCTTACATAAAAGTTGATTTTGTTCAGCGGCTGAGTGACACTGAGGGCACTAGCTGTCATTTCTGTGAAATCTGATATCCCTATCTGTTAAAAATAGAGCTGTCATTTTGATATGATTAGCCAGTGTCCTGATAAGTGGAAAGACCTTGAACTTCCCCCAGGCTTCTAAGGGAGAGCTTAAACCTCCAAACGTGACAACCTTGAAGGATAATGCAGCTATGGACACTTACGACTCTGCGATGATAATGTGGTATTTTGGACATAATTTACTGACTGTTTGGTGAATCACTAATGCAATGCCATTCTTGCCTATTCTTTCTTACTTTTTTTCTTCACTTTTTCTCCCTTCTCTTTTTTTCTTTTATCTCTTGGCCATCTCACTTCCCTTTTTTTCTGACCACTCACTTTACTTCTACCACCATAGATATCATTTCTTTCTAATTATCTGTCCTCCTTCCAAACTTTGACTTCTTAAATATCAGTGTTTAGGGGGAGGAAGCAGAGATAGTGGGTTCAATCAGAAATGATGAGATCACATTTAGAAAGAAAACCCAAGATAGGGAGTCAAGGTACAAGCATCCTATATCAGAATTTACGATCAGCTGCTAGTAACAAAGATCTGAAAAATATACAAAGTGTGTTCCTCTCATGTAAAAGAAGGTAGATAATTTACAGTTGTTGCTTTTACTTCATGGAATCATCAGAGATCCAGGTCCCTTTCACCTTGTCATCATCCTCCACATGCAGCTTTTTTTCCCATGGCTGCTGAAGCACCAGCCATCAGTTCTGCATTCCAGTCAGCAGGAAGGCAAAAAAGGCACTTCCAGATAAGTCAGCATCTTTCATGGAGCTATCTAAGAATACATAAATTTCTTTTAATATCTAATTAGCCAAAACTTAGTCATATGACCACACTCAGCTGCAAGAGTAGCTGAGAAATGTAATCTTTATTCCAGGAGCCAATGTACACAGATAAAAACTGGAGTTCTGTTATCTAATAAAAAGGAGAGAATACTTATTTAGTAGGCAAACAACAGTCCCAAATAAAGGCATGGCATTTTGAGTTCTAAAATGCACGTACCAACTCTTAATAAATGTGTGCTAAAAGATCAATGAACAGATGAAGAATGAGAGATAAAGGGTGCAAGAAACAAAATTAGAACTAGGAGATACAGTGGTGTCCTAGTGGATGTTAGGAGGGGCGGAACAGAGCAAGGAGAAGGAGAAGAGGAAAGTGAGGAATGAGAATTGATGAGATCCCTGAGTTGGAGGATCCTTAAACTCACCAAGCTTCCTTCAATAATAATAATATTAAAGAGCCTTGTGGAAAAAAATAGTTTAAATATATTTTAAATGGCATCAAAGGATTAAAAAAAATTCCGCTTGAATCTCACTTCCCTAATTTAAAAGTTATTTTTATTTCTTTCTGTTGTCTATTTAAAGAGATTGACATAGATATCTAGTTTTACATAATTTTTATTCAGTGTATTTAGAATTTTTATGCTCTGTTATATTTTCATCAGTCACCCTTACTTTTTAAAAAATACACCCCATGTTTCTATATAATCATAGTTATCACCTTATGGTTTGTATAATAATTTTAGGTCACTTTAGCCTTTAAAATATATATTTAAATCCACCTCTCTCTCTATTTGGGATACATTTCACGTAAGATAGAATAGTTGAGGAAGAAGATTATCATACATGTGTATTTAAACATTACTAATAACTGCGTTTTTGCCTAATGGTCACTGTGTTAAACTTAAACCAAGGAAATGGCCCCGTTAAGGATTCCTTAATGGCCCCAATGCAAGGATTCCTAGGTAGCTGACCCCTCAGAGCCAAGTCAGGATTTCCTGATCAGGAAACATGGATTTGAGTCCTGGCTTTGCTGACCTCAGCAACACACTTCATTGCTCTGAACCTTGGTTTCTTCGACTGTAAAATGGCTTGAATTTTTAAAAAATCTTTCTATTGAAATATTATATACATATATGTATAATTACACAAATCATAGGTGTACAGCTAAATGAAATTCACAAAGTGAGACCACCCACATCACCACCACCAAAGTCAATAAATATAACATTACCAGTTCCCCAGAAGACCCTACTTGTGCTCCTCCCAAACTATTCCTTTCTTCCTGTTGTGTCTTCTAACAACAGATATTAGTTTTCCTGTTTGAACTTTACATAAATGGAATCATGCAGTATGTATCTTTTTGTGTCTGGCTTCTTTCACTCACTGTTACGTTTGTGAAATTTATCACTGTGGTTTGTAGCTGTAGTTCATTCATTTTCATTGTTGCACAGTATTCTGTTGTATGAATAAACTTCAATTTTTTTATCCATCCTACTGTTAATGAACATGTGGGTTGTTTCCAGTTTAAAGCTTTCACAAAGCTAACACACGTCTTTAGATGCAAACATATATACATGTCTGATGGCTATATAACTAGAAGTGAAACTCCTAGGTCACAGAATATGCATATGTTCAACTTTGGTAGATATACCACACTTTCCCCAAAATGCTGTTATCAACTTACACTCTCATCAACAGTGTATGAAAATTCCCATTGCTCTATAATCCTTGCCAACATTTGGCACTGTGACTCTATTTTTAACAGGGATTTCGGCATTGAGTTTGTGGTTCCTTAAGAAATACCTAATGACCTATCATATTGGCAAAATTCAAAAGCCTGAAAACATACAGTTGGGGAGACTGTGTGAAAATAGGTACTTTCACACGTTGCTGTTGAAAGTGAAAAATGATGCAACCCTTACAACGACATCTCTCTTTCTCCTTCCTCTCTTCTCTTTCTTCACTGTTCATTGCAGCAGTATTTGTTAAAGCAAAATACTGGAAACAATCCAAATACCCATCCCAAAGAGACTGGTTGAAAAAAATGTGGTTAATCCACACAATGAAGTACTATCCCTCTGAAAAAAAAAAGAATATTTCTGTGCACAGATTTAGAATAATTTTCAGGTTATTCTGTTAAGTGATAAAGCAAGGTACAAAAAAGTGTATATAATATGAAAATTTATAGAGGTAAAGGGTGGTAAATGCTTATTTTTGCAAAAGAAAGGAGGGAAGAGAGGAGGGAAGGAGAGAAGGATGGACAGGATAAATTAAAAACTAATCAAAATAGGGCATGAATATATATGAGGTACAGGAGTTAGAGATGGAAGCAAAACTCTGAATATACCTTTTTATATAATTTTGATTTTGAACTGTTTTGCATGTTCAGAAAGGAAATGAAAAGGGATGAAAGGAAAGCAAACCTTGACATTGAATACAATCACAAATGATCCTAACTGTATGTCAAGTTTAGAACATAACCATACAGAGAAAAGAATTCAAATAAAGCATGTATACAGTGGTCTGAACAGACTTCTGTAAGGGGTATAATTCAAGAACAAATAAAGTGAAGAAATTTTGAACTCTACATAGTAGGTATGTTGCTGGTGATACTGGTATTGTAATTTTGAAAGTATTTTGTTTTTCTTGTAAAGTAGAGCACATTGAGTAAATATGTTGATGCTGTTGGGAACCAGGCTTTTCACTGTGGGAGAAAGGAAAAAAACAAATGTACAGTGGTGAAGATGAAAAATAATTCTGTGGAATTGTATTGAAGATATCCTATAAAATCCTGATCATATGTATATATTCCAGGTCTTAGGTCCACTGATAGGGCCTAGAAGCAATGATACATCCCAGTAGCCAGAGCTTATCTATTGCCCAAAACGCAGATCAGTGTTTCTATATATCATTCTCCACTAAAAGGAACCATAGCTTCATTGAGCAATGCTGGATTCCAGGTATAGAGAAGAGAACGTATAAAATGAGCCAGGAATATCTTGTGTGAGAAAGTAAAGTATACAAAAACTGTTTCTTTGCAGGATATATCAACCAATAAATGTGGCTGAAGGAAAGTGCCTCAGTTTCCTCATTTGTTAAATGGGATAATTGTACCTAACAGCGCTGTCAATGCAGAGTAAATGAGTCAGAACGTGTAAAACAGTATGTTCGCTGTTATTATATTGCGCCCCCCCCCCCCAAGAGAACATGCCCCCTAGCCCCTCGAGGGAGATTCAGCGAGGATACCACAGAGGCGTAGAAACCTCCGGGCTTACTAGAAGGAACGCGGCTAGAACTGCTGCTCTCCTGGAGAGCGGCCGCTGTGACGCACTTCCGGCCTTTGTCGTTTATCAGTCTCTGGGCTGCGGTTGTCAAGGACTCTGAGGTGGTGCGATCCGGGCTGGGTGGCCTCTCCTCCCGCGGATGCCCGGTGAGCTTCGGAGTCGGGCTACCGCCGAGGGCCTCCGAAAGGGCTGGTCTGTGCCCTGCGACCCCGGCCTGGGTGTGGGAGGAGGCAGAGGGGGCTTCTTGGCCAGAGCTTGGCTGCACAGGTGAGGGGCAGAGGACTCTGCTCCGGAACCTGGAAGGGCCTTTTAACTGAAAGTCAGCGTCCTTGCCCCACCCCCACCCGCTCTCGTCTATTCCTCAGCTCTTCAGCCACTCTGCCCTAGTACCGATGCCCCTCTGAACTCTTCCTCTCCGCATGTTAGGATAACAATAGATGCGGATATCGAGGAATGTTTGTATTTTCCGACGTCATCGTTGTCTACTGGAGACTTATTCAGAACAATGAGCAAGGATAGTTTTATAATATGCCACAGCCTCTCTCAGTCTGATTGACATAGTGTAAAGGCCCTTGCCATTTCTTTAAAAAGAATATTTAAATAGCACTTACTATGTGCCAGCCAGGTACCGTTCAAAGCACTTTCCAAATATTAACTTATTTACTTATCATAAGTCAACGGGTAGGCACTGTTATTATGTAACCTCTCCCCCGTCCCCCTTTTTTTAACATCCAAGAAGAAAATGACGTTAAGTAACTTGCCTAGGGTCATAGAGCTGGTAAGGGATGTAGTCAGGATTCAAATCCAGGCAGTCTGGCTCCAGAGTCCATTTTCTTAAATCCTTTGCTATGCTGACTCTTCTTTTTCTGTAATAGCTTTACAGCCACAACCCAGAAAGTTACTTCTTTCATTTGAATGTGGTCCTACCGTAATCCTGGGCTTCTAGTTAGGATTTAAGATTAGAGAGAAATGTACACCTGAAGACATATATGTCTGAGTGTGTCTGCAAACCTGATGAAACAGCCAGTTTGTGTGTGTAGGCATGTTTTTCCCCACCCACTCACCCATTGGTTGTGCTTTGGGCAATAGAAAAAGATTACAGTCCTGGCCTTAAGGGTAAGTAGCAGCTATTGATGAAGCCACCCCTGTACCAAAAGTTGCACATTGTCTCATTAAAATGTAGTTAATTTGCATGTGTTTTATTTGCCAGACTTTGTGCAAAACCACTTTATATGCATTATCTCATTTAATACTCTCAAAAACTTTGCAAGGTAGTTGTCCTTATTTCATACGTGAGGAGATTAAGGCTCAGAAAAATCAATTAGGTAACTTGCCCAAGATCACATGTTAGTAGATCAGAATTCCCAACCAGATCTGCCTATGTTCTCTTCTACTTATCTCAGATAAATAGCAAAAATATTGGCTATGTTGTGTGTGTGTGTGGTGTGTGTGTGACTGCAGATGCATAGACAATGTCTGAAAGGATACATTCCAATCTTTAACAGTGTCTATTTCTGGAGAGTGGAACTTCGCCAAGGAATTCTATCTTCTGTACTTTTTGGATTTTTTTTTAAAAGGAAAGAAGTAACTGCAAGATAGATTGTGGCTGAGAGTAAAAGGTGGGGCTCATGCTATAAGAGCTAGAAGGAGGAAGAGGGTGGACTGGAATGGATGAGGAAGACTTCAGAGAGGGTGTGAAATGAGAATCAGCTGCAGAGATTGGGTAGGCTTTGAATGAGTGCAGAAGGCAACCAAGAAAGTGGAAGAAGCATGAGGAAAGCCTGATTAAAAAATAGTGAGAAGAAAAGCTTAAGTGGAGCTGGCAGTTTTTGCATGTGAAATAGAGGAAAACAAGAGTGGGGCCAGACAATGAAAGCTAGAGGTCCGATTGGTCTTGAGCCAGGCTTGAGAGTTTGGGAATTCATCCAATAAGTAGTGGGGAGCCATAGACTGACAGCAGAGGTGAGAGTGGAGGTGTGTATTATAAAGGCACATTTGCATGGTGTGCTGCTTAGTCTTCACCTACATGTATCCTTGGCAAAGAGCATGATGGTAGATTTAGGGGTGTTGAGCTTGCCGAGACTCTGGGAGAAACCAACTTTAAAATGCAGATGTATTTCTTTAAGGTGAGAGAGATTATTATGCTAACTATATACCTGGCATATATAAATGGGGTGGAGATCCTGAATGGGAGATTAATAACTATGCGTGTGACAAGGAAAGCAGGATTATAAAATACTTGGGAAGCCTTTTAGAGACATTGGGTCCAAAGAAGAACTAAGTTATGCTGTTGTGAAGACCTGGGTATTCAGACCACCAGATAAAAGCAAAATCAGGCAAGGGAAAGCAAAAGGGAACCTAAGATATACAGAGAATAGAGAGGAATCGATGTCAGCAAAACTGGGTAAAGATCTTAAACATCACATACCAAAAATGATTTTCTGTGGGCAGAACTGAAAGCTTCAGCTGCATTGTCTGTGAATAGAAAAACTTTGACTTGAAACCAAGGTGGGTAGGCAGGAAATAGGAAAAAGACGTTCAAGGGCCTAGAAGGTTAAGAAAACAAGACAGCATAAGTGGCTGTTTAATCCTTTGAACTCACGCTAGGTTAACTGAGTGACATGAAAGCACATATTCTTAATTTACCTATTTGATATCTGTACCGTAAAACTTTCTCACCCTAGAACAAACTCAGCAGACCATGGTTCAACCCACCATCATTTCTCCCCTAGATTATTGCCACAGCTTCTCTCCCTCCTTCCACTTTAACCCGTGGTCTATTGTCAAGCAGCCAGTTATGACTTTATATTAAATATGAGTAAAATTTTGTTACCCCCCTCCTGAAAACCTCTGATGGCTTCCCACATCTCTTGAGTACAAGGCAGAGCCCTTATGATGGCTTTTCATGATCTGTTCCCACCCCGACTTCATCTCCTGTTACTGTCCCTTTTGCTTTCTCTCTTCCAGCTACATTATTCAACTAGCTGTTCTTGAAGGATCCAGGCATGCTCCTGCCTCCAGGAACTCAGTGTTCTCTTTGCATGGGACAGTCTTTCTCCAGATAGCCATGTGACTTGATCCTCAATTCGTTCATGTCGCTGCTCAAATAACATCTTATCAACAAGGCCTTCCCTGACTACCCCACATAAAATAGAAACATGTTCTTCCCCCTTACTCCCTACCTCCGGTACTTTTATTTTTCTCTATAGCATTTGTCACCATTTGACAGATATTTATTGTCTGTCTCCTATGGCCCCCTTTCTTTATCTTGTCCCCTTCTTCTGCCCACATAGAGGAGAGACAGTGGTATGGTGGTTGAGACTGTAATTCTGAAGTTAGATTTCCTGGGTTTGAATTGCAGCTTCACCACTTGCTACCTGTGAAACCCTGGGCCAATGACTTAAGTTCTTTGTGTCTCAGTTTTCTCATCTGTAATATGGGGGAAACAATAGTAGCTTACTCACAGTTTTTTTGAAAATTAAATGAACTAATGTATGTAAAGCATCTAGAACAGTGTCTGGTACATTAAAAGCACTGTAAATGGCAGTTATTATTAATATTGTTATTAGAGTATAAATTCCATGAGACTAGGGACTTTGTTTTGTTTGTAGGTTATCCCCAGTGCCTAGAACAGTACCAGGAATATGGTGGGTTCTGAATAAATAATTTGCTAAATGAATGAGTGGGGTATGAAAAGTTTTGACAGAAAAAGATAATGTGGTCACAGTGGTGGTGAGTCAGCACCAAGAAAAGTTGGAGGGAAAACATGAACTCAGGGATCCTGTCTTTTGAGTGAAAACCCTCTCCACTCTTCCTGAGGTGGTCTATGGAAGTCAACCAAGCCAAAGATGTTAGAAATTTGGTAAGAGAATTACGTTTGCAGGTCATCCAGAAGGATGCTATCCTACAGCAGTGGGTTTTTTTTTTCTGCTTGATAACTATAACCAATAATGGCAATATGAATTTAATGACTTTTCTTTTAGTTGTAGTGTGGTCAGTGTCCACTTGTAATGTAAGTACCTTATCCTTAGTTTTTAAAATTTTGCAATGCATGCCAATCCCTAGAGATAGTGTAGTTATTTTTACGGTGAATTACAATAATTTTACTGAAAATCAAAATGAAAACATTTTTAAACTATAGGTCACGACCCAGATGTAGGTCATGAAATCTATGTGGTGGGCAGTGACTGGGTTTTTTTTTTTATGAAATAAGATTTAAAAAATAATAATATATATCACAGAAGGTAAGGATACATAGTGTTTTGTAGAATTATTATTTCAGTCATTTGTGTGTGAGTGTGTGTGTCTCACACGTGCACAAACATACATTCATATGCACAGGTATATGTGTTCTAAGTCACAGTATAAAATGTTTCTTACTGAGAGTCCTGGTCAAAAAAGTTTGAAAGCCTCTGCCCAGCAATGGTGCTTGGAAATCACTAAGTCACGTAATTATTTTTCTTTCAGAAAATTGCCTTCATTAATTACTATCCTGGTTAAGATTGTTCATAAGCTAAGTGGTCATAGATATTTGTGTCTTTATTAGCACTCATTTTACATACAGTTGCCCACTCTCCATCCTCGAGGAGCTTCAAAGAGAAACAATTTCCAAGAAATTAAAGGGCAAAAAAGAGCTCAAACTCTACCTGTTTAAAAATATTAGAACTAATATTTCCTTCATTTTAATATCTCTGAGCCAAGACCACTCCACTTGACTACTTTCTGATTTTTTTGCCTCAGTGTTTAGATCACTGGGATATTCATTTAATCTTTCAATAAAATTTATAAGAAAAATAACAATAGTGGTAATTTATACTACTTTACAGTTTACCAAGCTGCCAGCTTCTTTGTGCTCTTTATCCATGGTCTTATTTTATCTCTATATCAACCTAGACAGATAGGCAAGGTTGGTTTTAGCATTCCTGTTTTACAGATTGAGTAAATTAAGGCTCAAAACGTGAAGCCCAGGGCTGCGGAGGGAGTAGCTGGAGGATCAGTCTCAACCCCAGCTCTTCCCCACTCCAAACATGGATCTCTTTCCTCCACACTTCACCTTACTGGAGGGACTCAGCGTCTCCCCCAAGTGCATTTCTTTGGCTTCTCATTCTGTCGTTTTATCTTCTTTACTTTCCCTCCCTCTTCCATTTTCTTTCCCTTTTGTCCTTGATGCTTAGTGTCATCTGTGACCACTTGGGCCCAAAGTGCTTCTTTACTTCCATTCAACTAAAAACTTACTATGAGTCTAGTATCTTGCCATTCAAATGGAAACCCAGTATATTCAAGCTGATTTATTTGAGTGGATTCATTCAGGATGATCAAATGGCCCCTTCCTTCAATAAAACTGGGTGTCCAAGGGGGTTGTTTTGTTTCTGTTTTCGTTCCTATATTATCTGCATAAGTATTTGTGTGGTCCTTATCATTAATCATGCATTCATGTTCCTCATTAGACAAAGTGACTGATTTTGGTATAAATACTCCCATTGCCTGCCAGCAGAAAATATTTTCTACATTTTAATATTTTTTTCTCTGCAAATTATTTTTCAGGTTTTGGGATTTCCAGAAGAAGAGATCAAGGGGGAGTTATCAAGAATAGATTCTTTTTCTGAATAGTTAAGCTTAAATGGCCACAGCCTTGGCCCTTCAGACTCCAGAGATGCAAGAGGGACTTATGGCAGTGAAAGTAAAAGAGGAAGAGGGGGACCATGCCTGTGGGCAAGAAGCTGGCCTATCAAGAGATAATAACCCTCATACCAGAGAGATCTTTCGTAGACGCTTCAGGCATTTCTGCTATCAGGAGACACCTGGGCCACGAGAGGCTCTTCGAAGACTCCAGGAGCTCTGCCGGCAGTGGCTGAGACCAGAGGTGAACACCAAGGAGCAGATCCTGGAGCTGCTGGTGCTGGAGCAGTTCCTGACCATCCTGCCCGAGGAGCTCCAGGCCTGGGTGAGAGAGCACTGCCCAGGGAGTGGAGAGGAGGCCGTAACTGTGCTGGAGAATTTGGAGAGAGAGCTGGATGAGCCAGGAGAGCAGGTGGGAAGATGGGAGAACAGGAGTTTGTACCTGTGTGATCAAGTATGGGGTTTCAGTGCCACAAGAGGAAGAGGAGGAGAAGGATTTCTTTATGCCTGACTTGGTCTGTAGGAGGCTCCTGATCTCTCTGCCTTTTTTACTTTGCCAGCTTCTTGGTCCTTCTTTTCCTATCCAGTGGCCCTGAGAAGGCCCTTGTAATGTCTTCTCTGATATTTGGTTCCCAATTGTCCTTAATTTCCACCAGGTCCTAGCCCATGATCATGAACAGGAAGAGCTTGTGAAGGAGAAATCAACTCCAGGAGCAGCCCAGGAGTTGTCAAGTGGCCAGCTCCAAACCTCAGAAGAGCAGCGTCGGTATAACTTCCAAGAGGTGTGCCCGGTTCAGGAGATTGGTAAGGATTAGAGTTTCCTCAGGAAGCCTACATCATTCCCTGAATGTTCCTCAGTTTAACAGTTTATTTAGTGTCTGCTCTGTGCCAGGCACTGTGCTTGGTACTGGGGATACAGTGATGAGCAAGGTAGACATGGTCCCTGCCCTCAGGAAGTTTACAGTCTGGTGGGAGAGGCAGACAGTAAACAAGCAGTTACAATACAGTGCATCCTATCCCTGAGGTCGAGGCATTATTGTTTAGAGTGGGAAAGTACACAGAAAATGAGGTCACTTTTCCCCTTCCACCCATTCTCCTAGCCACTTTTTTCCTTTTATCTTTGGAAACAATATTCATGTGATCCATTTATTATTTCAGATGATGAGGCTGGAACTTGGAATGTGGAGTTAGCCCCAAAGATGGAGCTTTCTAAAGAAATTAAATCTCTTGTGGAAGTACCTGGAAAACTGAATGGTGACATCATTCAGATGCCTGAATGTGGAGAGACCTGTGACCATGAGGGCAGACTGGAAAGGCAACGGGTAAGCTCTTCAGTGGAGAGACCCTATATCTGTGGTGAATGTGGAAAAAGCTTCACCCAGAATTCCATCCTTATTGAGCACCAGAGAACACACACAGGTGAGAAGCCCTATGAGTGTGATGAGTGTGGGCGGGCCTTCAGCCAGCGTTCAGGCCTGTTCCAGCACCAGAGACTCCACACCGGGGAAAAGCGCTACCAATGCAACGTTTGTGGTAAAGCCTTCAGCCAGAACGCTGGGCTGTTCCATCACCTCAGGATCCACACTGGGGAGAAACCTTACCAGTGCCAGCAGTGCAGTAAGAGCTTTAGTCGACGTTCTGTCCTCATTAAGCATCAGAGGATTCACACTGGAGAAAGACCTTATGAATGTGAAGAATGTGGCAAGAACTTCATTTACCACTGCAACCTCATCCAGCATCGGAAAGTCCACCCTGTGGCTGAATCCAGCTAGCTCCTTGAAACAGGCAGGGCAGAATTTCCTGACATTAGACCACTAGGCAAAGTGACAAGGGTACTGGTTCTTACTTTGTCCCTGGAAGAACAAAAATAGTTTAACCCTCTGCAGGAAGCTCCAAGGAAAGCCAGTGAACATGTCCTTATTTTTATGCTGAGAAAAGCATAATAATATCTCAAATATATCTGTCAGTTTCTCTGTGGTCAGTGACATGCATGACTTTGCAATACTGAATATTATTATGTTGATTTCATCAACATAGTCTCACACACACTGATGCAAAAAGTTTTCTAGGTGTACTTCAGGAAAACTTCATCTTAGTTTATAAAAACTTTTAAAAAAAAGTTTTAGAAAATTATATGCAGCCTGAATACTAAATAGTGTCAAAGGTAGTTCACTGAGTAAAAATTGATTTGAAAATAACTGTAGTAAACTCTGTAGTGTAAACTACTTGACTATTTTCCATTCTCATAAGATATGATAATTTGCTTTTTAGCCTACAAAGGGGGCAGATGAATCCTCCCATAAATGTATGAAAGGCTTGTCCTTACAGAGTTTTAGTAACTCAGCCTCATGAATTTTGTGCAAAGATCAAGAAACTTAACTAAAACTCTGATATCTTGGGGCCAGCCCCATGGCATAGTGGTTAAGTCTGGCACACTCTGCTTCAGCAGCCCAAGTTGGCAGGTTTGGACCCCGGGCATGGACCTACACCACTCATCAAACCATACTGTGGTGGCAACTCACATAGAAAATAGAGGAAGACTGGCACAGATGTTAGCTCAAGGCTATTCTTCCTCAAGCAAAAAAAGAGGAAGATTGGCAACAGATGTTAGCTCAGAGCAAATCTTCCTCACCAAAAAAAGAAAAGAATCTGATATCTCACTTCAAATCTTTGTTATAAAAATACAGGCCTCTTTGGATTTTTCCTGTGACATATGAGCATTTTTGTTTTTTTCTTTTTCTTTTTATTTAACCTTTTTTTATGGAAAATTTCAAACATATACAAAAGTAGAGAGAAAAGTATGATCAGTCTTCCATGTTGATTGCTTTTATAACCTCCACACTCCTCAGCACTACCTATTGATTACCACCAATGTCATACATACAAAAATTTCTTTCCCTTAACAGTGATTGAGTGAATGTTTACTAAGCTTTATACTAAGCCCAGGAGACAAGGAAATGGAAAATCGGTGGTGATGATAATCTGGATGGGAAGACCAAATACACAGTGGGTAACATAAGTAGAATAGAAACACAGTAAGAGACCTTAGAAATCACTTCTGCATGCCCTTATTTGACAGATATGGAAACAGAGGCTGTGGGAAGTCACCATGTAAGATCATACAGCTAGTTAACAGAGCTGGAACTAGAACCTCGTCTCCTCATTCCTAGTGCAATGCTGTTTCTACTAAGGCACTGGAAGCATTATATTGCCAAATAGAAATTACAAATATGTGGAACTTACAAGATTTATAAGTCATTGAGGTTTTGCTCTTTTAGCTCAACAAACCCTCCCATCTATACATTTCAATAAATGCACAGCTTCTCTATTTAATTTACAGTGGCATTCCAGTAAAGACTCCTCCCACTTATCCTCCATTTGAGGCATTTTACTTATTTCTGTAGTACTCATTTATTTTATTTTTTTTGGTGAGGTGGATTGGCCCTGAGCTAACATCTGTTGCCAATCTTTCTTTTTTTGTGTGAGGAAGATTGTCACTGAGCTAACATCTGTGCCAATCTTCCTCTATTTTTTCTATGTGGGACACCACCACAGCATGGCTTGATGAGCAGTGAGTAGGTCCACACCCAGGATCCAAACTGGGGGAACCCAGGGCTGCCGAAGCAGTGTGTGTGAACTTAACCACTATGCCACTGGACCAGTCCCAGTACTTATTTATTTTTAACTTTTAAAATTTAATTAGAGGGACTTTTTTAAAGCAGTAATTCATTCTTCACCTGGTTTGAAAATCAAAACAACGTGAAGAAGGATCCCTATCTTTCTTCTTATAGGTAGCTGTTTTACTAGTTTCTTGTGTATCTTTATTTCTTTATGTAACTACAAGAAAATATGAATATATATTCTTAGTTCCTCCATTACATGGAAAGATGGCATACTCTTTACACTCTTCTACACCGTGCTATTTTCATGAAACAGTATAGAGATTTCTACATCATAACAGAGTTTTCTCATTCTCTTTACAAGTGGATAATACTTCATTTCTTGGTGCTCCTATACATACTCCTATAGATGAAAATCCCTATTTTAAAATGTTGTATATTCTGTTTCATTCTTCTCCCCAATTTAGTTCAAGTCAAGCTCTGTCTATTTAAAAGCTAACAACTTCCACGTGAGCGAGGAAACAGTTTGGGTAACTAGAATTGCACACAATTCTTCTATAGAGAAATGGAGAAGTGATGGGTGGTGGTTTTCAGTTTCATGTATCTGGTTCTATTATATATTCTTAAACCTAATGTTTCAAACTATTTGTGTCACTACTAGGCCTAATTATCAAAAAGCTTAAATTTCCTCAAAATTATATTTTATTGTGTCTTGAGGTTAAATTATTTCCAAGAGAAATATATATGGATTTTAGAGTAACATTAAGGAAAATATAGTAGATGTAAGTTTGAAATGAAATCAACTTCTTAAGTAAATATATATTCCATATAGTGATATCATACATATACTGTTATAATCTGAATTCATAAGCATCTTAAATGCCTCTCCATATGCTGAAGCAGCATGTTTGGGTAATTCCATTATATCAGCTCTTAAAAGATTTAAAATATAAACAGATCAGGATTTTAAAGGATGTATTTCTAATGGACTGAATTTTAACACCTGCAATTGAAGATTGGATGTTTTGTGCTTGTTTTTTTACAGCTTCTCAAAAATTCTCACTTTTCTCAACTTAGAAAACATCAAGATACAAAAGGCATTAGATACACTGTAGAGACAGATGTACCATTGGAATGCAGTGATGGTTAACATGATTAAAATGACTGACGGTTCACCAAACTTTCTTGTTTTCTGATATTTATGGTGCTAATTCTCTTACCTAGGATGCACATTCCTCATTAGTTGAGAAACAACAGTTGACTTAACCTATAGGCAACGACATGTAGACCTTTGCTTCTTCTGTGCTTATTCCAATCTTCCCGGCCAGAAATTCTTAGTTGTGTCTCTCTCACATTTCTAACTTTCTCTCACTTCTCTTTTCTCTTTTTCCACCCTGGCTCCTTTATTCAACCCATGAAGTCTCTAGCCTTGATCTCCTTTCAAGTGATTCCTGGACCAGGATCCATTCATGCTTAGCCCCTTGACGAATCCAATCTGAAATAGCGGAATAGTCAATGTTTTATGGCTGAGCAAGGTGTAAGAAATATTGATTCAAATCCAATTAAATAAACCTATTGGTGCTAAGGATAGTCCAGCACCCCTTTGAGCACTGTTAGGACAGTGGACACTGTACATCAAGAAATGGCAGAGTATCTTGCAACCAAAACCTGCCTAGAGCTGTAGGTAGAGCCCAGAAGATGCTCTTTCACTCTAATTTTGATTTGAAGGTCACAACTCCAGGAGAATCAAGTCTCTGTCCATATTTTGTATTTGGAAATGACTCCTATTTTCTATATTTTCTATATCTAACAATTTTTTCATTTAAAAAATTATAATTTATAGTGGAAGATTGTTTTATATTTTTCCAATAAGACAAAAATTATCTCTGAGGTGATTTTAAAATAAAAGTGTATGTAAAGTCAAAATTATTATAAAATATGACGTATTTTCTGTGGGGAAATTTTGAAATATAAAATATATACCAGTTATATGTGTCATTGGTTAAATGTTGAGTTAGTGATTGAGAGAAAAGTAGATTTTCTGCAGAGAGAGATGAAAGATAGAGGAAAGTGTTTTAGGCAGGGGGAACAGGGTAAGGCAAGACTCATCTAAAATATGTTCAGGCCAATAAATGGTGACCAAAGAGAGGGCAAAATAAAAAGACAGATGCAGAGACAGTGTTACCAAGAAATGTGCTTCATCTTCTTAATACTTATTAGAAATCTGTCGCTCATTGGTCCGACTGTCTTAGGTACAGATGGAATAAGCAGTGAAAATAATCTTACTACTCCTTACTTCTAACTCGTTTTAGTACTTTCCATAAAAAGGAAAAGAGAGAAAAGCACAGTCTATAAATCACTGTGATTTTTTTTAGGTCTCTTTGGACCCACACCTAGTTTTCCATGCCAACTGCCTCAGCTTTATGATGAAACCACTGTTTCACAATGTGTACACCTGTTAGAATCACCTGGGCTCTTTGTTTGAAGCGCAGTTTCCTGGGCCCCAGACTGACTGAATCAGTTTCTGAGGGCAGGGCCTGGGAATCTCCATTTTAGCTAAGATATCACTGGTTCTTAGACATCAGGTAACTACCTAATTTATTGCCCAATCTGGGACGCTTTTGAGAATGAAAGGGAGTGCTATTAATAATTACACCCAGCCAACAGGTATAAATCAGGATGTATGGTCTCCCTACTCATGACTCTTCCAGCTGAGGAGATAGAAGATGAGACAGAGAATCAGAAAGAATACAGTGTCCTCTCATGAAAGCTGAGGCAGAACATACATGAAGGAGACTGTTGGAGATTTAGGTGTAGCCATCTACACCAAGGTAGCCACCACCTTCCTGGTCTGAAATAATCCCCTTTAACAGATCTATTGGATTAGGTAAGAAAGGGTGGGACAGTATGTCTACAAAAACCAAAACAAAGAGACGACACTCCTCCCCCCAAAAACCTCACTGTTAAAATAGCTATTTTCCTAAGATGAACCTATTGAGAGAATGGTTTGTCAGACAAGATTGAGGACATCTTGGAAGCACAGCAGCATTTCAGTAGCATCAGGACTGACAGAGCCGTAAGGGGTGTTGGACCTTAAATTGTACAGGAAAAGTGGGAAGAAAGGGCACTGGGTCAGAAGCTTGCAGGGACAAAGCAGAGGGTGAGCCATTTTAAGCAAGTAGCTAGGATGAATGGGGGCCAGACCTTGTGCCGAACAGTTTCATAAATTACCACATTTAAGCCACATAATTCATTGGCTGTAGAGCCATAGCCCTCTTCCCACCACAAGGTACCAAAGACAAACTGCTACAACTGACCCTGCCCCCATATTCCGCCTTTGCCTCAAGATCATTCACAGAGGGGGACAGGGTGAGTGTGTGCGGGGGGGCGGGGGGGGGGGGGAGTGACTTCCCATCACCACCACTGCAATCTCAGCTTTCTGCTAATTCAGCACAGTTAGGGATCTATATACCCAAAACTTGCTAGTCGTTAGGTTACTCAGAGGGACCCGAGTTGTTTAAACAAAGATTTAAAACAGTAGAGAGCAAGCCAACATGTGCCCCTCTTGTTGCCGTTCTCCTCAGCTGGGTGTTGATTGCTGCTCCTTACCCTGGGGACAGAGTGAAGGTAACTGGACAGAAGGTACCTTACGAGACCCTGCGGCAGAGGGGCACTGAGGGCGGGGCCCTCGCAGGACCGGGGTCCTAGGGAACGTAGGGCTCCGCAAGATCCACTGTGGCCAGCTGTCTTCAGCGGGATAGAGAGATGTTAGCTCTGACTGAGGGGGCTGCTGGACAGCAGAGGTTACAAGTGGCAGTGGATCGCACTGCCGGAGCTGTTTGGAGGAAGCCTCTGAGCGCGCAACGCCGGTCACGTGGTGGGCGCAGACCAGCCACTGAGATGACGGGTCCTCGAAGCGTTCCTAGAGAGGCAGCTATTGAAGCCGGCCGAGACGTGTTTGAGCGATGTGATGTATTTCCGGTCTCTGGGGTGAGCTACGGCCCAAGTATTATCTTCTTACATTCCCTCTTGCACACCCTCACACTCTGAGTGGGTGTGGGTGGGAACCTGCCTCCCTTTTCTTTGGCAGGATGCTCTATAGCTCAGCAGAAATGTCGGGATCTAGAGGAGGGAGTGCTGCCCCTTTTCACAGGCCTGCCTCGGATTCCTCTCCCTTCGTAGATCCCTCAGGATTTGACTCTCTTTTCCGTGCGGGTGCTGCTGGACTTTTTGGAGATGCAGGGGACAGAACACAAGTGTACAGAGCTGGGTCTGTGCTGACCAAACGCTTCTCAGGTGGAGACACAGATGTACCAGTGGGGAGACCCCTCCGGGGTCCATCGGCTGACGGATCCTTATGCTAAAAGATGATTTCTTATACCTTTCCTGAGTTCTACGGTCGTTTTACCTGAGCAGTTTTTCGGTTTTCGTTGAAGTCCCCAATAGTAGTGGCCGTGATATTGGATACTAGTACTGTAAAGGCTTAGCACTTTTAAAAAGTACTTTACCAGGCTTAGCACTTTTAAAAAGTACTTTACCATAACATGATGCTCACATTTTTGCAAAACAAAGTGAAGTGCTACGTGAATTTCTATGGCTAAGAAAATAGATTCAGAAGTTAGCACTTTCAGAAAGCAAACATTTATTGAGTGCCACATATGTGCCAGGCTCTGTGTCATAAAAAGGGGAATAAGCCAGATAAAAGAGGCACTCACTACCTTAGAGTGTAATGAGACGATACACAATGACAATATAGTGTGATAAGTGCCTTGAGGAAAATAAACTTCATAATAGGAGGGCCTTTGGAGGTGGGGAGTGGAAAGTTGAAGATAACCTCCCTGACTATGCAGTAGCAGAGCTGCCTCTGTCAACTGATAGAAATTGGATAGCAAAGAGGAAATAGTCCTTGGGGTGTAGATATAGTATGTGACAGATCAGAAAACCGTTTCAGAAAACTACAAGTAGATGGAGGTGGGTGTGGTAGAGCTGGAGCAAAGAGAAAAAGTAGATAGTAACAGAGATATGCTAAGGAATTTCGACTTTATACGGTGGTGTGCTTCCCAATCTTTTTAATGTAATGGCTCATAGACAAAATGTTTGTATGCACACTGCCTTGCAGAAGAGACCAGGCCAAGGGCTTCAGCTATCCCAGATCTGCCTGGCCACTTCAGGAGCTTGGGATATCAATATGCTGGCACTTCTGTAAGCCATTTGAGGCATCCGGTGAATTGTGACATAGCACAGAAGATGAGAAGGTATACCCCACAGAGTGAGGAGTCTCTGTCTGGATTTAAGCAGAGGAGTAACATAATCTTACTAGCCTTCTAGAAATATTCTGGAAGCAGTGTGATGAATGAATTGAAAGGGGGCAAGACTGGAAGCAAGAGAGATAAGAGACTTGCATTTGTCAAAGAAAGAACCAATACTGTAAGTTGATGAAAGTAAGGCAGTGGCTATGGAAATGAAGAGGGGATGGAATGGAACTATGCTAAAGAGGTAGATTTAACCAGACTTGATGACTAATTAGGTGGATGAAAAGGAGAAAGATATTTTTTTAAAAAAGCGCTGAGTGCACTGCCTGGCACATACTAAGTACTACATAAGGGTTTTGGTTTTTTTTTTTTTTTAATAAATGTAGTCAGGAATAATTAGGCATGTTTTTGGATTGGATGATTAGATGAATGTGGTACCATTTTAAAAGAAATGGGTAATATTGGAAGAGGTACTGCTTATGAGGGGAAAATGATGAGTTAATTTTCAGTAGTATTGAGTTGAAGATGCTCATATAAACTTATGTAAGTGTCATAAAACATATAAGTGGAAGGGTCTAATACACCATTGGATTATAATGGTTTGGAGCTCCAAAGCAAGATTGAGATAAGAGATAAACAAGATTGGGATCAGGTTGAGGAGTTCTCGGGTGACAGCTGATGCTACAGAATTAATGAGATTGCCCAGAATCAATGTGGAATGAGAAGGCGGCTGGATCTCAACTTAGGGTAACCAGACGTTTCTTGGTAGGCAGAAGGAGCACTGTAAAGTAGATGTAAGAAGGAGCCATTAGAGACATATATATCTATTTAACAAGCACTTATATAATGCTTCCAGAGCCCCAAAAATTGGTCTAAGCACTTTTCAAAAACTGACTCATGGAAAAACAGCCAGAAGAGTGTAATGTTCCTTAGAAAATTGGGAGTGGTTAGCAGTGTTAGGTGCTGCAGGGTCATCTGGTAAGAAAAGGACTTGGTTAGTGACTTGGGATGCATGACTCAAATGTGGGACTCCCTGACTGACATGCACGTTATTCTTTTCTAACACTAAAAGTACCTTTGAAAGCATCTAGCGCAAGTCTTGGCACAGAGAAGTTGATTTATAAATGTTAATTGACTCAGTCTTTGACTTGCAATATAAGCAGGCAAAGCTGTTTCCGTTGTTTTTCTTCATTATCTGAATATTTCTCATTATCTGAGTATTTCACTGAGGTTTCTAGATCTAAAAGCTAATAGTCTTGTAAAACTTTAATCCTGAAGTAACTGAATTATCATTTAGTTGATTTTATGCCATTATTCTTATTGCCATTTTTTGCTTGTTTTACCTTTTACAGAGTTTCTTTGCCTGCAGATCATTGCTTTGATCACGACCATTCACTCTGAGTAAATATGTTCTTAGTTTGGAGTTGATGTCTGTTAACAATGATGTGTTATGCCTCGGCGCCAGCATGAAGCACTCCTACTACTGCAATAAGCCAGGTTTCTGAGCTGTTTCACCCAGGAATGAATTCAGTTCAGCCCTTTTGGGCTGCAGAAGAACAGAAGGAATGTCAAATAGTTAAAATTTAGCCTGCACAGAAATGGAGCTTCTGGCCAGGAGTTCTTCAGACAAAGCGAGGAGGATTCTTTTGAGCTTCCAGAGTCCAGCTCCAGGCTCTTTGCCATCACTGGCTGAGACCAGAGATAGACAGCAAGGAACAAACACATCTTGGAACTGCTGGTACCAGAGCAGTTCCTGACCATCCTGCCCAGAGCTCCAGGCTTGAGTGCAGGAGCAGCCCAGAGTCTAGGGAGGAGGCTGTTACTGTACTGGAGGTGCTTGGAGAGGAAGCTGGCTAATCCAGGAGGAAAGGTGAGATAAGGAAGAAATGATCTATTATCAGAAAGCAGGCATTTTCTCCAGAGAGAGAGAACAGAGTTGAGATCTTCTCTCAAATACAGTGAAAGAAAAATGGCTAATGCGCATTGTAATGTTCCCTGTGTATTATCCTCTCTGTCCTTTTATGCCCTGCCCTTGCGGATTAAGGGAAACTGCTTTCTGTCCTCCCATCCTGTGTTCCATATTAATATTGGGATCTTAAGCTCTAGAACCCTCAGCAGATATCACCCTGGTTAAACTGTGTCTAATTGTCCCCAGGTCCTAGCCCTCCTACAGGGTTAGGAAGTATCCTAAGGGCCAATAGTTTATCTGGCAGCAGCAGAGAACTCACCTGGGGTCTAGCTCCAGCCAGTAAAGGGTCAGCTCAACTCTGAATCTTGGGAGCTGCACCCTATTCAGGAGAAAAGTGAGGAGGAGATTGTCCTGGGCAAAAGATAGCAAATGCAGGTGGCTTTTTGCATTTTCCAAATGAACCTCATCATGAAAATCTTTGCTTACCTTTCAATTGACCTCTAATGCCTGTTCCACAGCATATCATTTTAACCTCAATTATGATTCTTTTCTTCCTTCACTTTTTTGAATTAAAATTATTGAAAAATCCTGCTATTTCATATCACATAGTTCAGTTTCTCTATTCTAGCTTAATGCCACCAGCTTCCCTGACCTGGACCTCTTAGTCTAAAGGCAGGAGAACATTTTTCTGCATTGAAGCCAACAGAAAACTACTCAGGGCTACATGCAATGGAGAAATATTAGAATGTACATTTTTTCAAATGAGTGTAGGAAACAAAACTTTATTTAGTAAGTGCATGCTTATTGGAAAAGCACACATCCATACCCAAATATAATTATACTGTATATATCAACTGCCACTATTTTTATGTTTAATATTACATTATGGACATCTTTCCAAGAGTGTTACATGGAATATATACATATGGCTGACATATATTTCACTGTATGGGTATCAAATTATTTTTAAACTAACCCTAGAGGTTTTTTAATTGATGTGTCCTCGCCCAGGATCTGAACCAGCGAAAGCCTGGGCCGAAAGCAGAGCATGTGAACCCAACCACTCGGCCACAGGGCAGGCCCCTTTTGTTTGTTTTTTTAAATACTGCCAACTAAAAGCCATAAATCCTTTTATCTTTTTTCTATATAAGCCTATATAAAAGTAGATTTGTATAGTGAATCTCCATGAATCGCCTAGTTTCAACATTATCAAATGATGGCCAGTCTTTTCTCACTTATAACCCTACTCATTTCCCATGTTATTTTTTACGTATAATTTTGAAGTACATCTCATACCATATTCTTTCAAATGTAAATATTTCATTATGTACTCTAAAAGATGACTTCTTGAAGGCATAACTAAAAGACATGAACTTTTTAACATAACCATAATGCTGTTACCATGCCTAAAAAAATTAACAGTTTCTTAATATCAAATTTCTACTCGTCTCAAAGATGTCATAAACTTTTTAATTTGTTTTCTTTTTCAGCTCATTTGAGTCAAGATCTCAAGAAGAAAAATGCGTTGTGATTGGTTGATATGTCTCTTAGGTTTCTTTTAATAAATGGGTCCCCCTTCCTTCTTTTCTCCCCCTTGCAACTCACTTATTAAAGAAATCAAGTTGTTTGTCCTATGTAGTTTCCCACAATCTGGGTTTTGCTGCTTGCATCTTGTGCTGTAGTTTAACATGTTCTGTTGTCCTCTCTGTTTTCTATAAATTGTAGCAAATCTACAGGCTTGACCAAAATCAAATTTAAGGTTTTAGAGCAAGACAAGTTTAACTTGGCAAGCTGATGTTCTGTCTGGAGCCTATAATGTTTGATTGTTTCTTTTTCTGTGATGTTATCAGCTTTTGATCCTCAATACCTACATCTAGTAATCCATTAGAGGATCCCAAAGTGATGATATTCTTATTCTGTCATTCTTTCTTCACTTAATAAAGCTGGAATATTTATATAAAGAGATGCTTCCCCTGATTTCTTGCTTGGGTACTCAATGGTTTGTATATGAAAGGCAAGATAATTGCTTAACTCCCTCCCACCTTTTTTTTTTTTTCAGTTTCAAAACAATTAGTTTGCTGTCTCCTCTAAAACAGTGGGCAGTTATTATTAGTAATAGTATCATTAAGAACTCATGGATTTAAACATATTTGATATTTTTCAATCCATAGTACTAATAGCCTTTTGAAACTCATTTGTCTCATCTGTGGGCAGTAGGAGCCTCTTCAGTTTGACTCCTACATTTATGACATGAGCCTAGTCAGCTTTGGTAGCTTTCTTGCTGTCTGCTAGGACAAGATGTACAAGATGTACCAGGCCTGTCTTATAATTTTCCTTGCCCAGTCCTAATAATTTTTCCAAGGACCCTTGATTCTGTTTAGTGGGAAATGGTATTTCAAGATCCAAAATAGGGTGCTACGGTTGCTCGCTGCTTAGTTTGACATTGTTCCTTTTCAGTGCTCAGAGCCAGAAAAATATTTATGATAAAATTTGTATTATGGGTTCACATCACTAGTTCCACGTTAAATTCAGGACTTCAGGGTCTTAATCTATCTTTTCATCTGTATCTCCTTTTGGAGAATTCTCAAAGACACTAGGAATGATAGAATATCAAATACTCATTTGCTTTATCCTACAGCATATACGCAATAGCCTCAGAATAAAAATATCAGCATTATCATCAACAAATATGATTTCTGTCAACCGCCAATAGTGGTGTGTGTGTGTTTTCCATTTCCTTTGTCCTTAAGGTATATCTCATTGGGGATATACAAAAAAATTACTCTTTTAAGGACATTTTTAATAATTCCTCTTTTGTGTGATTATGCCACCAACAGGTACACATTTAAGTTCAGTTTGTTTTGTTTCTTCACTATTTAGAGAATCCTTTTTCTTTTCTTTAATTATTTAAAATGCTTCCTTTTCTTATGTAAAATATAAAATTTTAAATGCAAAACCTACAAAGTAAGATATTTTCAAAGTTGTATTCCTGTTCCCTCGTTCTATTCCCTCCCTTCCCCATAGGCAACCTTTTGTTCTTTACTTTTATGGGTTATCCTTTTATTATTCTTTTAATATAATCATATGTATACATGCACGCACAACCCTCCCTTTTTAAAATGATGGCATACTATAAAAGTCATAAACTTAATGCACATCTGTCTTATGTGAAACATTTTCTTCTATCTTTCTGCAGCATGTAATCCCAATAATTGCTTATTTAATGAGCAAATAATTGAGTAAGGTATGTGTGAATGAGTGAATTAATTATGGTGAAATTGTTACTCTCTTCCAGATGATTTGATCAAATGGAGAATGAGAAGTTGCTTCCAAAGTAGAAGAAATCTGAGGAAATAGCATGCCAGGGCCGGCCCCATGGCTTAGTGGTTAAGTTCGCATGCTCTGCTTCGGGGGCCCAGAGTTTTGCCCATTTGGATCCTGGGTGCGGACCTAGCATTGCTCATCAAGCCATGCTGAGGCAGCGTGCCACATAGCAGAGCCAGAAGGACCAACAACTAGAATATACAACTATGTACTGGGGGGCTTTGGGGAGAAGAAAAAAAAAGATTGGCAACAGATGTTAGCTCAGGTGCCAATCTTTAAAAAAAAAAGCAAAAACAAAAAAAGAACATGCCAACAGGGATACACTGTCAGATTTGATGACAGTGCTTATTAGAACTTTGATTCTGTAGAAGTTGAAAAGTATCAGAGAAGACTAGAAAGCTATCCAAAAATTACCACAAGGATAGTATAAGTGTAAGGGATGTTGAATGAATTTCACTCAGAACTCTGTCCTTATTCAGCATCGGAGATCCAGACTGGTGAGAAACCCTATGAAAGTGATAAGTGTGGAAAAGCTTTTACTCAAGAGTGCAAGGTTCAGTGAAAATAGGAGAATTTTCTGGAGTTAGACCCACAAAGTGAAGAGTATGGGAAAACTTTCAGTGCGAACAGCAGACTGGTTCATCATAAGAGAATCCGTACAGAAAGAGACATTACAATAAATGTAACAAGCGTGGGAAAGCCTTGGTCAGTGGTTACCTCTTAACCAGCAGCAGAGACTTCACACCCGAGAGAAATGTTACCAAGTATAACACATGTGGTAAAGCTTACAGTCAGACCAAAGAGCTTTTCTATCGTATCAGAATCCACAGTGGAGAGAAAATCTTAAGTGTAATCAGTATAGTGAAAGTTTTCATGGAAATTCTTTCCTTATTAAACACCAGAGAACTCACTCAAGAGAGAACTTAAGAAGTTGATAAATATGGATGGAAAAACACTTTGAACAATAGCACCTCATCTGACACTAAAAACTCATGGGTGTCCAGCATCAGAAATTGGTAAGACAGAATTTCTTCATGCTAGACCTCTGGGTGGTCTTTGATGAAAACTGGCTCTTCAAAACGTATCCCCCAAATCCTGTCACATTCAAAAGAGCAAGCCATTTACTTTTTCCCTAACAATCTGATCAAATAAGCTACATTATTTTAGTGATTTGAAGGTTGCCTATGGAACACCAGTTCAGATTTCTAGATGTTTTACTAGTTGTTCCAAAATATAATTCTTACAAAAGCTTGAACCATTTAATAGTATTCTTTTAGTTGAAAACCTAAGTTGTTTATAAAATATACAAGTAGGAATATTAGATGCTTAATATATTTTAAATGTTTCCACAGTGATGATGATTTATCAAGTCAAAAAAACTTTTTCAGCATCTTTTTAGTGACAGCACAGTGAATCTTTGGGCCTTCCATTCCTACATCAGTTCTAATGTATAACATGTAGCTCATAGCCAAGACTCCAAACAAGAAAGATGCATCTTTTTATTAATAGAGGTTGGTTAATTTGTGTTTGTAAAACATTAGAGATACCCAAGCTAGTCTTCAGAGGAGGAGAATAAGCAAACCCAAATACCTAGGGGCGAGGCAGGTAATGTAAATAAATGAAGCAATCCTAGAGTCAAAAATAAGGGAAAACAGGCCAGCCTGGTGGCGCAGTGGTTAAGTTCACATGTTCTGCTTCAGAGGCCTGGGGTTCGCTGGCCCCGATCCCGGGTGCGGACCTACACACTGCTTGTCAAGCCATGCTGTGTCAGACATCCCACATATAAAGTAGAGGAAGATGGGCACGCTTGTTAGCTCAGGGCCAGTCTTCCTCAGCAAAAAGAGGAGGATTGGTGGCAGATGTTAGTTCAGGGTTAATCTTGCTGAAAAAGAAAAAAAAAAGGGAAAACAAAAACCATCTTTTTTATTGCATTAAGGTTTCAGGAAAATTGCCAGGATCCTCTTCATTGAGTTCCATTGCAGGAGGAAGATGATCAGGTTAGTTGTGCATTTTAACCACCATAAACAATGATCTCTACTGCCAGTCGTCCTCTTTTTTCTGAGGAAGCCTGGCCCTGAGCTAACATCGTGTCCATCTTCCTCTACTTTATATATGGGATGCCTACCACAGCATGGTGTGCCAAGTGGTGCCATGTCCGCACCCGGGATCAGAACCGGCAAACCCCGGGAGGCTGAGAAGCAGAATCTGCGAACTTAACTGCTGTGCCACCGGGCTGGCCCTGATCCTTTCGTACTTTTGAGTATAGTATATTTGAAGGAAAAGCTTCGTAAGCTTTACTGCTGAACCACTTCAGTCGTCAACTGATAGGTTTGAACCATCATTAATTTTCATACTAGTCGCTAAGGTATGACTTATGTAATCATACAATCAATGTTTCACAACTTGAAACAAATTGTAGCACAAGGGATCTTTAAAACAGATTTCACTACTATTGGCAATGTTATCTTTTTTGGTGTCAGGAGCTTTAAGAATGGGAATCACAATGTAAGTAAGAAATGTATTGGCTATGAGACTAATTTTCCCTTAACCTAACAAATGAAGGCGAGGAGCATATTTCTGATTAAAAGCAAGTCTCCCTCTTAAAGGAGAAACTCATATTTCTAATTTTAGATATTCTTCCTAAGGGGTTAAGGTCTATCTCCAGATCTTCGGATCCACCTGATTATTAAATGTGGAACATATGCCCAGTGTTGCCACATCTTCCAAATCTTATATGAACTCTCCCTATTTTTAGTCTTTAGTCCTTTTTTTTACTTTAGGACAACTTGACTTGCCCATGGGCTATCAATTTATCACCTCTACTTGTAAAAATGTATCTTTTATCCAAAAGACTGTTGTAATTATTAATAGTGATCTTGGGGGTAGAGATGAGGGCCATGGTACTTGTGTATGCCCATGGGCTCTTAGTGCCTCTGGGCTCAGAGATTACCGACTGCTGATACAGGCTGCTCAACAGAGTTGTTAAAATGACTAGTTTACCAGGCTATCTCTACCTCAGTGCCTCCTCCCAGCAGAGATCTGCCTGCTCGTAGGGAGCCACTTTCCCTTACTGCAAGAATGAAGGAGTTAGCCACCCTGGTGTAAAGACCACTTTAACAAAGCACTAAGCTTCTCATGCTCTGTCTTTCTGTCCCATAAGCATATAAGCCTGGGGCTATAATGGGGACCTAAAAAATATTTTCCTCTTCACTAAGGTCAACTCAGGCCAGTGAAGTGTTTGAAATGCCTGCCGAGACCAAGACATAATATAGGGTAACAAGACTTATCATTGGTCTGCACTACTGAGTGCTTTATATGCATTTCACTTAATCTTTACAGTGAGTCTGTGAGGTAGGTCAGTCATTCCATGTTACATATGAGAAAACGAGAGGTTAAATGACCCGTACAGCAAGTGGTGAACTGCAATTCAAACCAAAACTGTGACTCTGAAGCCTGCACTCTTGTTTCTAGTTCTCCAGCTCAGGTTTAGAAGGAGGCAAGCAAGTTATCTAATAATAACAGCCAGAATTCATTGTGTGGCCAATTTTTTTAAATTTATTTTTTAGCTAAACAATGTTACAGTTAACAAAGTTAGGTTAGAGGGGCAGGCAGGACCAGAACAGGAAGGCCCTTCAAAGCCAGGGCAAGGAGCCGAACATTAACTGAAAAGGCCATGTAAGAAATTTAAGCCTGGCGGTAACTGTCTATCGGGAGACTAGTTTGTTTACCGTTGCAACAAATGAGGAGTGGGCATGCTCCCGGAGAGCAGGTCTGATTAAGAGAGTGCTAAATATGAGGGGATAAAATTGAGAAATAGGAGGGAAAATGGATGAGGACTTGGTGATTGATTATGCGAGAGTTAAGAGAACAAAAAGTTCCAGATGTAATCACAGAATGGTGGTTCCTCCACCAAGAGAGGCAACACTAAATAAGAAGTAGCATTTTGGGGCTGGCCCTGTGGCCAAGTGGTTAAGTTCACGCTCTCCACTTCAGTGGCCCAGGGTTTCTCAGGTGTGGATCGTGGGTGTGGACATGGCACCGCTCATCAAGCCATGCTGAGGTGGTGTACCATATAGCACAACTAGAAGGACCTACAACTGGAATATACAACTGTGTACTGGGGGGGGCGGGATTGGGGAGAAGAAGAAAACAACAAGATTGGCAACAGATGTTAGCTCAGGTGCCAATCTTTAAAAAAACAGTAAAAAAAAGAAAGCATTTTGACAACAGATTGATGAGATCAGTTTGATAACGTTAAGTTTGAGATCCTAGGAGGCATTATATTGCAGATGTTGCTATTTGTTAATGGATTAGTTTAAGGATTTGTGGATCTAGGACTCATGGGGAGAGAGTTAGGCTCGAGATCCATATTCTGAAACCATACAATTTGCAGAAATGGTTTAACTGTTTAAGATATCTTATGAAGTGTGTAGTGCTAAAAGATAGCCCAGGACAGATTCTGGGAGCACTCCTCACCCTCTTTCCCCCCAGCCTCTGTAGATTTCTCTTCCAGGGCATCTGGGGAAGAGATGAGGGATTCCTCCCCATACCTTGCCAGGGCTCAAATCTCACTCTGAACCATGGAACATGTCAGAAAACAACAGACACAGGGCGAGTCTTGGACAACAACTTGAATCCACATGGGAGTGAACATTAAGTTGACTTTTGGGTCCTTTTCTAAAAATCTTGAAAGATTTTGCAGCTCAGAAGTTCTTCAAGTCCCACTGGGCATGGCTTCCTGCAGGAGGTTGATATGAAAGTCTCCTTTAAGGAGTCAGCCTGCACCAAGAATGATCAAGTCAGCTCCCTGTCATAGAGGCAATGTAGCCACAAGAAAAGAGCATCTAATCACAAAGAGAGCTTAAGACAGACAGAAGGCTGAGTAACAGCATCTCCATCTTTTGACACTGGAGAGACACAGGGATATAGAGACAGAGAATAGACACAAAAGGTGAAAACAGATCTCTAGAAAACTTTCATTTCTCACTTTTTGTCCACATATGTTACTAACACTTCTTGGCCATTTTATTAACCTAATAACTCTAACATTTAAAAAGGAGATAGTCTCTTGTGATATTTTGATAAGCCTTCTAACTACTACAAAAATCAAAAGAGGAAAAAAAGCAGAATTTGAGATCTAGGATTCAAGAAATTACAGAAAAGGTGAAACTGTAATGTCAGAAGGTCAGTGTTACTTTGTGAAAATAAAATGAAAGCATGATTAGGCTCGTAATCATGGTAGGCGTATTTAGGGAAGTTGAAAGGGGGCCAAGAAACAATCAAGAAAAAAGGTTGAACAATATTAGGAAAAGAGATTCCAGAAAGAACTCCTTTATTTATTTGGGTTTTTCTGGATTCTCTTTAATTTGTATCTAATTGATGAACCGTTGATATAGTTCTTTCCTCAGGCCAGAAACTGACCTATCTTTAAAATATGTGAAACAGACTGAGAAAAAGGCTCAAGAATATTTAGACAGGTCCATGCTGCTAAGCAAAACCTGAGCCATGTAACTATGTGTGTGCTGTGAGCCGCAGTACACATTGAGTAAACTCTTGCTTAGAAAACGAGCAAAAATTTAAGCCTTTTTGCCCCCAAAGGTGACAAGAGGACGAGCAGAGAATAGCAACATAAGTATATTTGGAGGATTCTAAGTGACTTACATTCCAATCTAACATACCAAGTGTCCAATAGGCAATGCCTAGAGTAAGTAAACCAAAAAAAAATAATAATAATAATAGAGGCATATTGCTTATATGGAGGTGACTACTAGAAGAACCAGGGGGTAGAAAAGGTGCCCCTTAGGGATATCAGGGAGTGTGGTAAGTGATAGAGCAGGGTCTGGTGCTTTTCGTCATAAAACCTGGTGTGTGCATAGTGGCCCCGGATTGTGGGAACCCAATAAGTGAAGTGTTTGGGGTGGGGGCTTAGCAAACCACCTGTGAAGGGGAATTCCACACATTCACATTCCACACATATCTACGTACCTTATATTAACATGCCCTTTTGAAGGTTTAGGGATTCTCTATCTAAAAGGCATTTTCCTGCCTCTCCACTTGGATTATTTCTGTACTTTCTTTACAACTCAACCCAAGTGTCAGCTCTTCTAGGAAGTCTCTGGGATGTCTAGTACCTCCTGTCTACCACTTCTCTGAGTAGCCAGAGCTCCACCAGTGCCTCTTCCATCTTAATACTTCTCACATTCCTCTTTTGTAAGGTTCTCTTCTGTCTACAAAACACAAAACCAGAGCTGAAATGGAGACTCTGACATGGTGTGGAATTTCTAGGACGATAACTCCTTCCATAAAAGGAAAACTCCACCTACTGGGTCAGGGAAGCAGCAAGATATCTGGTCTCAGTCAAGGGCTGGGTTGGTGGAGGTAAGAGAGAAATGCTGATGAGACCAGAACAGAGCAAATCTTGTGCACTTTAGGAGGAGGTCTTCCATGAGAGAGCTAACCTTGGAGCCTGCACTCAGTGTGAAGTCTGAATTTATGCTCCAGACAAGATGAGCATACCCTAAACTAGAATTTCAAGATAAAAATTGGCCCTGAAGAGGAGATTCACTTCAAGGAAGATGGAATAAACTTAATTTTCCCTTTTTTTTCTTGCTAAGTACAATTAAAAACCCTGGACATTGTATATAAAACAAATACAAAAAGACTCTAAAAAGTGGAAAGAAAAAGACATACCCACTTTAGACCTTGAGACTCAAGGAATGACAAAACTAAAGACAAAGAAAAGATTTTGAAAGCAGTCAGAGAAAAAATGACACGTTACCTATAGGAGAAAAACAGTTCAAATGACAGTGGATTTCTTATGAGTAATGATGGAAGCCAGAAGGAATTGACACAGTATTTTTAAAGAACTGAAATAGAAAAGAACTGTGAAGCCAGAATCCCATACTCAGTGAAAATATTCTTCAGAAGTGAAAGGAAAATCAAGACATCCTCAGACGAATAAGACAGAGAATTTGACACCAGCAAACCTAACCTTTAAAAGTGGCAAAAAGAAATTCTCTAAACAGAAAAGAATCAGGAAAGAAGAAGGAATATGGGTATATACAATAGGCTTTCCTTCTCCTCTTGAGTTTTCTAAATTATGTTTAACTATTGAAGCAAAAATTATAACACTGTCTGATGTGGTTCTAAATGTATTTAGAGAAAATACTTAAAGGAATTACAAATGGAAAGAGTAAGGAATGTAAGGGAAAGTAAGGTTTCTATACTTCACTCTAACTTGTGAAATGATGACACCAATAGGATGTGATGGTTATGTATATATAATGTGATACCTAGAGCAACTACTAAAAAGCCTATACAAAGAGATGTACTCAAAAATTCTACAGATAAATCAAAATGCAATTCTAAAAAATGCTCAAATAACCTATAAGAAGGCAGGAAAACAAAAACAAAGAAATGAAAAAACAAACCTAAAACAAAAAACAAAATAGCAGATTGAAGCCCTAACATATCAATAAGTATACTAAACATAAACTGTCTAAAATATGCCAATTAAAAGAGATTGACAGAGTGAATTTAAAAACATGATTCAACTATATGCTATCTGCAAGAAACTCACTTCAAATATAATGATATATGCAGGTTGAAAGTAAAAGGATGGGAAAAGATATGTCTTGCAAATATTAATCAAAGGAAAGCAGGAGTAGGTATATTAATATCAGATAAAGCAGACTTCAGAGCAAAGAAAATTACCAAAGACAGAGAGGGACATTATGTAGTGATAAGGGCCAATCTAACAAGAAGATATGGCAATAATAAATAAATATGCACTTAGAGTTTCAAGTATGTGAAGCAAAAACTGATAGAACTGAAAAGAGAAAGAGACAAATCTATTCCAATTATAGTTGGAGATTTCAGTAATCCTCTCTCAATTGCTAGAACAGCAAGATAAAATCATCAAGGATATAGAAGAACTCAACAATACCACGAACCAATAGGGTCCAATTGACATTTCTAGAATACTCCACCCAACAACAGCAAATAGAAATTCTTTTGAAGTGCCCATGGAACATATAATAAAATGGACCACATCCAGGTTCATAAAGAAAACCTCAACAAACTTAAAAGGATTGAAATCATATAGAGTGTCGTCTTGGAGAATAATTGAACCAACTTGAAATCAATTGGAGAGAGAGAACAGTTCTAATAATCCATGGGTTTTAGATAATCTAAATAATTGGTGGGTCAGTTCTAAATAATCCATGAGTCAAGGGAAAATCTCAAGGGAAATTTTAAAAAATACATTGAAATGAAAGAAAATGAAAATGCATCATACCAAAATTTGTGAGACATGGCTAAAGCAGTTCTGAGATGGAAATTTATAGCATTAAATGTATACATTAGAAAGAAGAAAAGCCTTAAATCAGTAATCAAGTCTTCCACTCAAAAACCTAGAACAAGAAGAGCAAAATGACCTCAGAGCAAGCAGAAGAAAGGAAATAAAGATAAGGACAGATATCAAGGAAATTGAAACCAGAAAGAAATAGAGGAACATCAAAGAAGCAATAGTTGTTCTTTTAAAAGACAGATAAAATTAACAGTATGTGCCAGAAAAAAAGGGAAGAAGAAACAAATTACCAATATCATATGAAAAAGGTGTTGTCAACCACTGATCTCATGGGTATTAAAAGGAAACAAAGGAATAGTTTGAGCAACTCTGTGCTCACAAATTTGATAACTTAGATAAAATGGTACAATTCCTTGAAAGACACAAACTCCCAAAACTCACACAAGGAGAAGTAGATTATCTGAATAGGTCTATATATTAAAAAAATTGAATTAATATTTAATAACCTTCCAAAAAACTCTGCATCGGGTGCAGGTGAATTATACCAAACATTTAAGGAAGAAATGATACCAATTCTCCACAATCTATTCCAGAAAATGTAAGTAGTGTAAACACTCAATAACTTATTCCATGCGGCCAACATTACCTTAATAACAAAACCAGATAAAGTCATTACAGAAAGGAAAATTACAGACAAGTATTTCTCATGAACATAGATGCAAAAATTCTCCACAAAATATTAGCAAATTGAATTCGATAATATATAAAAAGAATTATATACGAAGACAAAGTGAGACTTATTCCAAGTATGCAAAAATGGTTCAACATTTGAAAATCAATTAATGTAATCTGCCACATGAAAATGCTAAAGAAGAAAAATCATATCAATTGATGCAGAAACAGCATTTGACAACATCCAATGCCTATTTGTGATTTAAAAAAAAAACCAACTAGAAATAGAGAGGAGGGTCTGGCCTGGTGGCGAAGCAGTTAAGTTCACAAGCTCTGCTTTGGGGGCCTGGTTTGGATCCTGAGCAGGGACCTAGCACTGCTCATCAGGCCATGCTGTGGCAGGTGTCCACCATATAAAACGGAGAAAGATGGACACAGATGTTAGCTCAGGGCCACTCTTCCTCAGCAAAAAGAGGACGATTGGTGGCAGATGTTAGGTCAGGGCTAATCTTCCTCAAAAAAAAAAAAAAAAGAATAGAGGGGGACTTCCTTCAAAATGATAAAGAACATATACCAAAAAAACCCTACAGCTAACAGTATACTTACTGGTGAAATATTGAATACATTCCTCTTATGACCAGGAACACAGCAAGAATCTCCATTATCACCACTGTTATTCAACACAGAGCAAGAAGGTTTAGTGCAATAAGACAAGAAGAGGAAATTAAAGTCATACAGAACTAAAAAGAAAACCATCCCTTTTGGCAGATAACATGATTATATACTTAGAAAATCTCAAAGAATGTATGAAAAACTCCTAAACCACTGAGTTCAGCAAGTTTGCCGAATATAGGATCAACACACAAAGCTCAATTGTATTTCTATATACTAACAATGAACACATGGACACTAAAATTGTAATACAATACTATTTACAGTGACTCAAAAAAAAAAAAAGAAAATACGTGTAAGTCTGAATGCTGAAGAAAGAAAACAAAGAGGATCTACATAAGTGGAGAGACATACCATGTTCATGGATTGGAAGACTCAATATAGTAAAGATGACAATTTCCCCCAAATTAACATACAAGTTTATTGCAATTCCTACCAAAATCTCAGCAAGTCTTTTTGTAAATACAAACAAAATTATTGTAAAATTTATATAGAAAGGCACAAGAACCAAAATAGCTAAAATGATTTGAAAAACAAAGTATATGGAATCAGTCTACTTAACTTAAGACTGTATATAACTAGTACAGTAATCAAGAGATGTGGTATTGGTGGAGGATAGACACATAGAGCAATGGAGCAGACTGGAGAACTGAGAAACAAATATGCCCAACTGATTTTTGCCAAAGGTAGGAAAGCATTCAATGGAGGATAGATGTGCTTTTCAACAAATAATGCTGGAGCAACTGGAAATCCATAGATTAAAAACAAAAGCAAAAGCCTTGATCTAAGTGTCATATCTTATACAAAAATTAACTCAAAATAGATCACAGACTAAAATGTAAAGCTTAAAACTATAAAGCTTTTAGAACAAACATAGGATTAAATATTAGCATTTAAGGACAAGGGGTTCTTAGACTTGACACCAAAAGCATAATCCATAAAGGGAAAATTTGCTAAATTGGACTTCATCAAAATTAAAAAGTTTTGCTCAGTGAAATACCCTGTTAAAAGGATGAAGACACAAGCTACGGAACAGAAGAAAATATTTGCAAACCATATATCAAGGGACTAGTATCTAGAATATATAAGGAATTTTCAAACCTCAAATGTAAAAACTCAAACAATCCAATTAGAACTTGGGCAAAGGACATGAAGAGACATTTCACCAAAGACATACTGATGGCAAGTGAGCACATAAAATGGTGCTTAACATCACTAGCCATTAGAGAAGTGCAAATTAAAACCACAGTAAAATATCACAACTATCAGAAAAGCTAAAACAAAAGGAGTGACAACACGAAATGACGTGAGGATGTAGAGAAATGGGACACTAATACATTCTGATGGGAATGTAAAATGTTACAGCTATATAGAAAGCACTTGGTAGTTTATTTAAAAACTAAGCATACAACTACTACATGACCCAGCAGTTGTACTTTTAGGCATTTATCCCAGAGAGATGAAGACACTCTATGTTTACACAAAAACCTGTACAGGAATGTTGAGAGCACCTTTGTTTGTAATAGCCAAAAACTGGATACAACCCTCTGAGAATACGACTCAGGAATAAAAAGAAATATATCATTGATACGTGATTCTCCAGAGAATTATGAATGGAAAAAGCTAGTCTGAAAAGGTTACACACTGTATGATTCCATTTCTATAATATTCTTGACATGGCAAAATTACAGAAGTAGAGAACAGAGCCCTGGTTGCTAGGAGTTAATGAGAAGATGGGGGTGAGAGGGAAGTAGGTATGTTGATAAAATGGATTCTTGTAGTGACGGAAATGTTCTGTATCTTGACTCTTATCAATGTAAATATTCTAGTTGTAACATTGTACTATCATTCTGCAAAATGTTACTAATCATGCAAAGTTGGTAAAGAATAAATGGGGTGTCTCTGTATTATTTCTTACAATGCATGTGCATCTACAATATATTAAAATAAACTTTAATTTTAAAAAATCAAAAGAAGAATATTTTGTGATATGGAAAAATTATGTTGAATTCAAATTTCAGCGTCCATAAATCAAGTTTTATTGAAACAACAACCAAAAAAAGTTGGTCCCGAATTAAGGAAACCTATCTTAAGGTCAGTTGATTAGCAACATTTATTCTATCTGCAACCTTAATTTCCCCTTGCTATGTAACAAAACATATTCACAGGTTCTGGGGGTTAGGAGTAGACATCTTTGGGGGATCATTATTCTGCCTACTACCGGTAGTATACTATAAACACCTGTCAATCACTCCATAGTGGTGCATCAAGAAAATTATTTCTCATTTGTTTTTACAGCTGCCTAGTATTCTACCCAGTAGAATTTTATAATTAGTCTAATTTTACAACAGAATGTGTTGATACTTTTATTATAGAACCTCTTTATTGATTCTTTTTAGCCAAGAACAGCATATGGCTTTCTATTTGCTAAGTTTACACTGGCCTTTCAAGAGTTTTCTTTTTAAAGTTTTCTCCATATAGGTTTTGCACATTTCTTCTTAAATTTATTCCTAATAATTTTGGTTGTTGCTATTGTAAATACAGTCTTCAGCTTTATAACTTTATCACTGGTCATTTGCATATATGAAGGCTGATTTTAGTATGTTAATTTTATATCTCTACTTTACTAAATGATCTTTTTTACGTAGTTTTCCCACTGAACTCCGTGTTTTCAGATAGATAATCATACCAACGCATAAAAGAGAACATGAGAACTATTGAAGGTGAAAAAGGAGGCGGAAACCACCATGTTGCCCCTTGATAAGTGTATGTACAAGATCTTCGTCCCTTGATCGTCGTGAAGCGTTGCTGAGTTGGGAAGGACTTGGGGAGCATCCCTTTGAGGCACCTCGAATCTCAAAGGTGCAGAAACCCAAATAAAAGTGAGAGTGAGCAAGCATGGGATTTCCCTATTTCAGATCGACTTGCGAAGCCTCGACTACTCATCGGGTCGGGGGAAGCGGAGATAGGCACAGAAGAGGAGAAGCAGAAGACTGTTCCGTGGAACCGCCGGCCTGACACTCCTCAGCGGTCCTCTCGCGGGAGCGGCGCGCGGGAGCCGGGGGTAACTACCGAGTTGAGAGCCCCTCCCTCCCCCTTCCTAGAGCAGCGCCGGAAGTGCGCCCGCGCCGACCCCGCGAGCCGGTCTTGTTTCGGCCTTTGTGGGTCGTTCTTGTTGGGTTCTGGCTTCCGAAGGGGTTGGAGGCCTCAGCCCGGAGCCCCGGGAGGAGGGAATCCTCTGCTGGCTCCGGGGGCCGCGGGTGAGCGAGCCTGTGCTCCGGACGCTGGGCGACGGGATATTAGGGCGTTCTGGCGGCCTGGGGCCCTCGGGCCGCCCCAGGCGGGAGCAGGGCGCCCTGCGGTCCTCCCCGCCCAGGTGGGTCCGCGGGAAGCTCCCAACACAGAAGCCATCCCCCGACCCTTGGGAGGGTGGGTCGGAGCCCGGGGCTGAGGGGTCCGCCCTCGGTCTCTGCGGAGTCCGGCTGTGCCTGGGGCCGCGAACCCTTCTCGCCTGTGCGCCTCCCGACATTTCTGGACGCTCCTGCGTCTCAGACGCCGACCGGCGGCCTAGGGCCCCTTTCCTGGGCTTGCCTCCCTTCAGATTTAGAATCACAGAATGTGAGGGTAGAAGAGGGCCTTAAAGACCAACATTTCCAGCCTTTTCACTTTGTAAATGATGAGGAGCGGAGAGATAAGTCCCAGAGGGAATAAATTCATGTGACTTTGCTGTTTTATGACTTCATGGCTTTCACCAGACATCTGGGCATTTAAAAAATAAAGCAGCTAATCGAGGATGTCTCAACGTTTTATTATTATTATTTACTCTAAATGTTGGATTTATTCCATTTAGTTGTCATTTATTCTAGAACTAAATGGAAATGTTCTTTCCAAGTCTTACTCTTTCTTCATAAAGTCCTGAAATAACTTAGCACTTTTTACCTAATCTTTCTCTTTAGTCTATTCTTAAGTCTTTTTTAATCAAAGTATTTCCCTGAGTATAGTAAATTAACCTGGAGACGTGTTTCAAAGCACATATTTAAATTCTTAGAATTTGTGATTTTTGACTATGGTATTATTTGTGTTAATAATGATGGCTTCTTCCTCAGATCCACCCAGAAAGAAACTTTCCACTGGAGATCTTGCTTGAAGCACTGACACAGCTTTTGCAAGGCTATGATGGCATCTACTTGGGCTATCCAGGCCCACAGGAACCAGGATGAACTTTTGGAAGTAAAGATAGAGGAGGAGGAGCAGAAGGAGGAGAATTATAAGTATACCACGAGACAGGATCAGAAGCTGCAGAAGAACAACACCCATAGCAGAGAAGTCTTTCGACAGTACTTCAGGCAGTTCTGCTACCAGGAAACATCTGGACCCCGTGAGGCTTTGAGTCGACTCCGGGAACTTTGCCATCAGTGGCTGAGGCCGGAGACCCACACCAAAGAGCAGATCCTGGAGCTGCTGGTGCTGGAACAATTCTTGACGATCCTGCCTGAGGAGCTGCAAGCCTGGGTGCAGGAACAGCATCCAGAGAGTGGGGAAGAGGTGGTGACTGTGCTGGAGGATTTAGAGAGAGAGTTGGACGAGCCAGGATATCAGGTGAGAAGACAGATGTGGTTTCTGTTGGAGAAACGATGAATTATGGATTTCTAGGCCAGAGTGAAGTACAGCATTAGTTCACAAAGTGTGATCTTGACACTGGTGCATCAGAAAAGGGCCTGAGTGTCATGAAAAATTGATTAATGTAGTCCTAATTTATTTATACCTTTTCTGTGGAAGGATTATGTATTTCTGCACTAAGCTACAAAGTTCTCTTTGATAAAATGCTGCTCAGAAACATTAGAAACAGAAGATTTAGAAACAAGTCTTCTAGGACAGAAAATTTTGGAGAGATGATGGTAACAGAATGGACAGCAGCCTCTTGAAAGGGGCATCACTTCTGTTGTTCAATACAAATTAAGAAATAAGGTTTTGCAGATATATCCACTGCCCTGTCTCCATTAAAGGATTAAAAGATGGAGAAATTAGTTACCATCTCAGAGGAATGGGATATAGGAGCAGAGTAGAAAGTTAGGAGGGAGGGCCAGGGCAGGGGACCCATGTTTCTTTGAGTAGTAGAAAGCCAAGTTAGGTTGGAAAGGTGAGTTGTGACAAGAGTTAAGAACAGAGTGTCCAGGACCTTGAATATCAAGCCCTGGAGTTTAGATTTAATTCTGAAGGACAGAGACTCCTAACCTTTTCTTTTTGAGTCTAGATGAGCTTTACTAACCCCAAGATGTAAAAGAGAACCAAATTATGTAGGACCTTTTTGTTTTGTTTTAACATTGATAAAAGGCAGTGGTTCTCAGCCATTGGCAATTTTGTGCCCCAGAGAGCATTTGGCAGCATCTTGGGACATTTTTGGTTGTCATAAGGGGGCATCTAGCAGCGAAAGGGCAGGGATGCTGCTGAACATCTTAGAATGCATAGGACAGCCTCATACAGCAGAGAATTGTCTGACCCAACGTGTCAATAGAGCCAAGGCTAGGAAACCTTGGTATAAAGAGTATAAAACAGTGAGAGGGACCTGCCTGTTGGCTTAGTGGTTAAGTTCAGCAGGGTCTGCTTTGACAGTCTGGGGTTCACAGGTTCAGATCCTGGGCATGGACCTACACCATTCATCAAGCCATGCTATGAAAGTGTCCCACATACAAAATAGGGGAAGATTGGCACAGATGTTAGCTCAGGGACAATATTCCTCAAGCAAAAAGAGGAAGATTGGCACTGGATGTTAGCTCAGGGCCAATCTTCCTAACACACACACACAAATATAAAACAGTGAGATGATAAAACAAGAAGTGTGATCTAGCATTGGGGTACAAAATAGACTGGAGAGGGAAGGAGCATGTGGCAAAAAGATCTAAGTTTGAAATGGAGTTATAAAAGTGTGGCTAGAAAGGATGAGCCATGCCTTAGGTAAGAATTAAATGGAAATGACAGCTTAGACATTTGAAGAAGGAAGAATGCATGGAAAACTTTTACTAAGCAATCTCTTCTAGGCTATGCACTAGGGATTTCAAGCTTGAAAGACTAGCGTAATGAAGACATTCCTAACAGAGTTCAAGACTGTAGGGGAAGTGAATTGGGGAAGAGTTCGTTCATTCAGATATTTATTGAAAATCTCTTTTGCACCAGGCACCATTCTCGGCACTGGGAATGCAGCAGCGAACAAAGCATGGAAGGTTGCTGCTCTCGTCTAGATAGATTCTAGCCTACTGAGAAGAGACAGATGGTAAACAAAACATGGGCAAACATAATATGTCAGGTGGTGACAAATTATATTTGTTAAAGAAAATAGGGGCTGGCCCCACGGCATAGTGGTTAAGTTCGGCACCAACCCAGGTGGCCTGGGTTCGCAGGTTTGGATTCTGGGCATGGACATACACTACACGTCAGCCTTGCTGTGGTGGCGACCCACATACAAAATAGAGGAAGATTGGCACAGATTTTAGCTCAGGGCTAATCTTCCTCAAGCAAAAAAAAAAACCCAATAAAGCAAAGGAATAGTGAATGACATGGAGATTGTGCTATTTTCGATAGACCAGTCAGTGAAGGCTACTCAGATAAGGTGACATTTAGAGCAGGGATATGAATCAGAAGAGCAAGCCATGGAGCCATCCAGAATAAGAGCATTCAGGCAAAGGGAATAGTAAATGGAGAGGTCTTAAGGTGAGAACGTGCTTGTCCTGGTGGAGTTGTGCTTGTCAAGGAGGAGATGAAATCAGATAGTTATAAAGAGATCAGATCATGTAGGCACTTGTAGGCCATTAATTAAAAGGACTTTGGATTTTATTCTGAGATGGAAAGTCATTGGAGAGTTTTGAGCAGAAGAGAGGTTTAATCTGACTTAAAATTTTAAAATAATCACTCTGGCTGCTATGCTGGGAAAGTTCTGTGTTGGGGATGGGGGAGGGGAAGGCGTAGAGGTTAAAGGTAGAAGCAGGGAAACAAGTTTAGGAGGCTTAGCTATAAGCAGTAATCCAGGCAAGAGATATTGGTGGCTTGGACTACGATAGTAGCAGTGGAAGTGGGGAGATGTGATTGGATTCTGGATATATTTTGAAGGTAGAGCTTGACAGGATTTGTTTTTATATAGCATGTGAGATATGAGAGAAAGCGAGTTAAGGATTTTGCTAAGGTTTTTGGTCTGAACTCAGGTAGAATGGATTTGTCATTTGGTAAAGACTGGATGAGAAGTAGGTTTCGAGTGGAGGGACAGGAATCAAGAGTTAGGTTTTAGATGTGTTAATTTTGAGATTCCCATTAGAATCCAGTTGGAAAAGTTGAGCAAGCAACTGGATATAGAAAGTTGGGATTCAGTGGAGGGATCTATGCTAGAACTTTAAAGGTGACACTTGTCAGAATATGGATGGAATTGAAAGCTATGAGACAAAAGGAGAGTAACCAGAAGTGGTAGCTGAGAAGGAGTGGCCACCGGGGTAGGAAGACACTGACAGAAACATTGGATTCTCAGGTGCAGGCGAAAGTAATTTGGTTTTAAACATGTTGAGTTTGTATTGCCAACCAGTCCTTTCTCTTACAGCATGCTGGAGGCAGCTAATGGGGTTTACAGCTTGATTTCTGAGGTCAACCCGGGGAGGCAGGGATAGAAGGTGCAGCTCACTGTACTGGCCTTTTTTTTTCTTTTTTTTCTTTCAAAATTTGAAGTATCAAAACATCTTTTCAGTACATCTGAGATAGCATTCTGTTGATTTTGGCTCTTACTCTGGAGACAGAGGTTACAAAATGAAACTGTGTCAAGGAAATAGAAGCAGTGTATAGTGATTTCTTATTTACAAAATTTAGCCATTGAGGGGGATAGAGGAGTAATTTGAGGGCCTGTTGTATGCCAAGGCCCTGTGCTACATGCTTTACAGACATGATGTCGTATAATCTCAGAGTAAGTGACTAGCCCAAGGTCACAGAGCTGCTAAACTAAGAAACAGAGAAAGTAAGTAGAGTGATTCTGCTTTTTACAGTACCATACTGAGGGAACCTATTTTTAAATACAAGAGGGAATGGGCCCTTGCAGGAATGGAAGCTACAGAGTGGCTGAAGTTGCTGAATAAATGAGTTAATTGAGGGAGCAAGGGTCAGAGGGAAGCAGAAAGGGATGGGATTGAAGGCAAAAGTGGAGATAGGAGCCTTGAAAAAGAAAAGACATCTTCCCCTAAGACAGAAGGGAAGGAAAGAGTATGAGTGGACATAGATAAATTAAAAGGTTAGATGATTTTTGAGATGATTGTAATCTTGGATAAACAGAAAATAAGATCATCTTCCTGGAGAGAAGTGGGATGGAAACCTTGGAAGAGCAGTGTATTGGGAACAGCTTCTGGAGTGACTATGGAAGAGATTTCTCTCCTTTCTCTTCTTTTCCCTTCCTTTCTGCTTCCTCCTCCTACCCTGTTTCTTTTCTTCCTCTTTCTTCTTTGTTTCCTTCTGCCTGTCTTCATCATTTCTCTCTATTATTTCCCTTTACTTAGCCCCTTTCCTTTTCTTCTTTCTCTCTTCTATTTTCCCCTAAGTTCTTTTTTCCTCCTTTCTTCCTCTTTATAGCCTTCTTTTCCTTCTCTCCTTTCTTTTTTCTTTCTCTCTTTCCTTCTCCACTTCTTTGAGCATAAGACAAAGAAGTAAAACTGGCACAACCAACATACTTTAGCTGTTAAGTATGGGGGAAATCACTTCCAGCTGGGGAAGGGAAGGTTTCCCAGAGGAGGTGATGTTTATATTGACCTTGAAGAATGAGTAGGATTATGGCAGTTCATTCAAGTTTCAGAGAGCTGGGTGCCACTGCCATGAATAGTATACTTTTTTGTTTTCTGTTGTCAGAGCAAGTGTCTCAGCTATACCTCATTTACCTCAGGTCTCAGACCACGCTGAGGAACAGGAAATGTTCTTGCAGGAGATGGCACCTCTAGGAAGAGAACAAGAACCCAGTATGACCCTCCAGTGTGTGAAAGCCCAGCTAAAGTGTGAATCTCCAGAACTTGAAGCCCAACAGAAGCAAGGTAAGGAAGAAAGACCCATCTTGGGAGGAAGAAGGCAGGGCTAGCAGAGGACATGGGACTCTTTTGTACTGCATGCTGTTTCTGATCATTGAAGTCAGGAAAGTCTCTCTGGGAATCTGAGGGCTCATGCATAGACTCTCAGACAGCTTAATTTGTTACTCTTCAGTTCTTTTTTTCTCTTTATATTAATATTTTTCTAAATTTTGTCTTTCTTTTATTTGAGATCACTTAATTTAGGCCTTCTGATAGTTATTGTCCTTTGTACTGACTTCCCTGCTATTTCTAGCCTTTATCCTACCAGATAATACCACTATCTTCCCCTTTGACTTTATCCTTCCTCCTTCAGTAAATAAGCCTTTGCTCCATGATGTCTGCAACTAACTCTCAGATGGTTCAGGAAAAAACAATATGTGTGTACTGTTATAAAGAGAAGGAGTAATAAAGAAAAGGTGGCAGAATGTTAAAATTCGGTGAATGGGTGAAAGACCCTGTATCTTCCTTATCTTTCTCTATATTTTTTCTTTTTCATTTAATTTTTTAAATTGGTAAAAATTCACATGGCGCAAAAACAAAAATTTAAAGTTATCAAATGAAAAGTTTTCATTCTATTCAATTCTCCCAGCCATCTTGTCTCCTCCTCCCTGCTCTAAAATAGGTTGTTACTGTTACTAGTTTCTTGTTTGTCCTTCTAGAGATTTTTTTATGCATATACATTTTTCATATTCAAATGAATATATTTTCCTCTCTTTATCACTAAGATGGTAGAACCTTGCATTTTTTATTTCTAAACAGTGGCTTAATATTAAAATGTCTGGATGTACTACACAATTAACTAATCCTTTTCCCTGCTGATGACATTTAAGTTATCCCCAGTGTTTTATTTACTATAACAGACAGTGCTTTGGTGAATAATCATGTGTGAGTATATCTGTAGCATAAATTCCTATATGTGGAATTACTAGGTCAAAGGTTATATACATTTGTAATTTTGATAGATATTGTTAAATTGCCCTCTGTAAGGCTTGGATCGATTTACACTGCAATGTGTGATATCCATTTTGTGAATACAGTGTTATATCAAACTGATGGCAAATCTGATGGGTGAAAATAATATCTCAATATTGTTTAAATTTGCTTTTCCCTTATTTTGAGGTGGAGCATCTTGTCTTATGTTTAAGAGCTATTGTATTTCCTTTCCTGGAAACCATCAATTTTTCCTTTGCCCTGTTTTCTATTGGGTTATTGGTCTTTTCCTTAACAGTTTTTGGAGTGTTTTATATAGTAGGTCTGTCCTATATTCCAATACCATTTTATAGCTGTGCAGAAACTCTAGGTTCTTATGTATTTTTCATTTCAATAATTTTGTGTTGCCTATTGAAGTTGCTGTTTGCTATCATAAGAAATTAGTTAACATTTGTGATCCATTTGTAGTTTCAGATATTGAGACTGGAAATGAGTACAGGAATTTAACTTTAAAGCAAGAAGTTTCTGAAGAAATGGAACCATATGGGACTATATCTAGCAAATTTGAAAATGAAATGTCCCAGTCTATTAGATATGAAAAAACCTATGAATCTGAAGAAAAAACAGAAGAGCCTTCTGGACATTCTAGGGAAGATAAACAACCTATATGTGATGAAAATGGAGTAAGTTTGACTGAGAACTCAGACCTTACTGAACACCAGAGAATTTGTCCAGGAGAAAAACCTTACGAATGTGATGACTGTGGAAAAGCTTTTAGTCAGCACTCACGCCTCATAGAACATCAGAGGATCCATACTGGAGACAGGCCCTACAAATGCGAAGAATGTGGAAAAACTTTCCGTGGGAGAACTGTGCTTATTCGGCACAAAATAATACACACTGGAGAGAAACCATATAAATGTAATGAGTGTAGCAAAGCCTTTGGCCGGTGGTCAGCTCTTAATCAACATCAGAGGCTTCACACAGGAGAGAAACACTACCACTGTAATGAATGCGGCAAAGCCTTTAGCCAGAAAGCAGGCCTCTTTCACCATCTCAAAATCCACACAAGAGACAAACCATATCATTGTACTCAGTGTAATAAAAGTTTTAGTCGGCGTTCAATACTTACTCAGCATCAAGGAGTTCATACTGGGGCAAAGCCATATGAGTGCAATGAGTGTGGAAAAGCCTTTGTTTATAACTCATCCCTTGTTTCCCATCAGGAGACTCACCACAAAGAAAAATGCTATCAGTGTAAGGAATGTGGGAAATCCTTCAGTCAGAGTGGCCTTATTCAACATCAGAGAATCCACACTGGGGAGAAACCTTACCAGTGTGATGTTTGTGGAAAAGCCTTTATTCAGAGGACAAGTCTTATAGGACATCAGCGAATTCACACTGGAGAGAGACCCTATAAATGTGACAAGTGTGGGAAGGCTTTCACTCAAAGATCAGTCCTCACAGAACATCAGCGAATCCACACTGGAGAGAGGCCCTACAAGTGCGATGAGTGTGGGAATGCCTTCCGAGGAATCACCAGCCTCATTCAGCATCAGAGAATCCACACTGGGGAGAAACCCTACCAATGTGATGAATGTGGCAAAGCCTTCAGACAGAGGTCAGATCTTAGTAAACACCAGAGAATCCATAGTAGAGGTCCCTATAAATGTAAAGAGTGTGGGGAATCGTTCAGGCAGAACTCAGCTCTTATTCAACATCAGACGATCCACAAAGGAGAAAAATCTGTTTCTCTGTGATGACTACAAGGAAGCTATGTCACAGAGTGCAGGCTGGAGTAGCTTTTAAATGATTCAGGGCAAAATGTCAGTCACTCACTATTGCTATGAGGAAACCTCAGATATTTTATAAAGAATCCACTAGGTGCTGACCCTTGTATTAGGTGCTGTGGAGAACAAGAAGCATAACACCAAATTCGTTTTCTTAAAGAGTTTACAATCTAGTTTGGAATATATAAGACCACATGTTTAGTTAAATAAGACTACAGGACAGTAGAATTGATGCTCAAAGTGGTGGAGAATTAAAATGGCACTTGGAAGACAGTAAGTGCTATAAATTCTGAAGGACAGATCCTTGTTGCCTAAGATGGTCAGGAGAGATTTAATTGACGATAAGGGTTTGGTGGGCAGATTTGAAAGGCAAAAGGGAGAAAATATTTAGGCTCAAACAAATGGAAGCAGAGTCGTTTGGAAATATCAGTGACAATACTAGCAAACCTAAAGTAGAGAGCTTGTTCAAACTGGGCAGTTGATGACATTAAGTTGGAAATAACTTGGGGACAAACTATGGAAGGGCTAGAATGCCAGTAATTTTACCTAATATTTTTAACACTTTGACACTTACAAAGCACTCTTCTCATTTAATTCCTAAAATATCTTGGTAAATTAAAATTATTCTCCATTTCAAAACTGAGGATACTCTTGCTTACAGAGATGGTGACATAGCTACAACATCACACAAAGGAAAAGACCAGCAACTTAGGTGCAGATCTCTGACTTCATGTCCTTTTCATTACAATAGATTCCTCAACATCAGTGGAGCTTGTTTAAAATGCCTGAGTCCCACTCACAGATATTCTGCTTCAGTAGGTCTGGGATGGGGTTGAGAATCTTCATTTTTATAGCTCTACAGTCGCCTGATGTTAACTAAAATATGAGAAACATTGCATCGAGACACAACTGCCTTTGTGGTTGCCAGCGAAGTGAGGAAACATGAACACAGTCCCGTAAACAAGGGACCACTGCAGATTTTTGGCATAAGGAAAGCCCTACCTGTGGGACATATGCCACTAGCTCCTTAGAGTGAACAGGGGATTAGACCTCCATCATGCCCAAAACTAGGGCTTCAGGATGGCCTGCCCATTCCTTCAAATTTAAGTGTTTTTTTTTTTAAAAAAAAAGACTGACTTACATTCCAAGGCTCCAGGGTCTTAGTGCAAGCCCTTTGTGTGTGTATGTGTTTAGTTAGGGGAGGGGTGCTGCTGCTTTTCTCTGTTTTACTCATTAACCTCCCTTTTTTCCCAACTCGATAGTTACTATGTTCTGAATTCCCTAAAAATGGCTCTTGAGAATGGTGTACAATTTTTGGTTTGTATACCTTCTTGAGCACATAAAAGACCTAAAGATTAGTGATTCTATCCCTTGGGGCTTCTGAAAATACAAATCAACCAAAAATTGGTTGACTTTACCCCTAGATTACTCAGTAAACAATTCTGTTTTGGATGAGAACCTATGATGATTATTGTAGTGGGAAAATAGGCAAGCCACATAGATGTACACGTGGCTCCTGTTCTGTTTATCTTTTTATTTACTGAAATCATTTTAAATCTCTACTGAGATGTCCTCTTATTTCCTTCCTATCCATAATCCCTATATAGAACATAAGCATATCATCACTGGCTTGGAAAGAGAAGAATCAGTAGTACTATAGAAATACGTGTGTTCCTAGTTTTCTAAATTGTAAGTGTGAACACATTTTCCCATAAAAATGATAATAGTATTAGTCTTATAACTTAGACAAATTATTTGCCAGATCGACTATTGGGATTGGAATTTACATGACTGTGCAAGAAAACATTCTGAGTTCACAACAGAGGAAAGCAAATGAACATTTGAAAAACACCTCATTCACCAGCTGAGAACTATTTATTTAGGCTTTTTCATAAGACCAAAATTGGAGTTGCACACACAAGGCATTGAGGCAGGTAGGATTGGAAACCTAATTTTTAACATCCAAGAAACAAACAAGGATCCCAGAGTGAGCCTGAGAGCTCTGGAGATATAAGTATGTGAGACCTAAGCTTACCCTGCCTGAAATTTCTTACTCTCATGCAAACTCTTCTTATTGGAGGGGACTTAGTCACAAGAACCGATATGAGAATGTCCTCTTTACCACACTGAGGCTCTCCATACTTGGCATCAAATCTGATTTCACAGACATGTTATCCAAACCGAAGTTCCTCTAACTCCAGAGCCTCTCACTTTAATCTGACTGCTCTCTGTAATGCAATCTTTATTTTAAACTTGCTTTCTACTCTCAGTGCCATTACTTGCAGTCTCTCCAGTTCATCCTCTGTTTAACATGTTCTCTCAATGCACACTTTTTCCTCCATTTGCCTCTGACTCTCTTAAGTACCTAATCTTATAAAGCAACCATAAACAAAGACCCAGAACAATGGGATATGCCTATTACATAGAAAGATACAGTTCATAACTTGTTTAAAAATAAATGGGGGTTTGTTCTGGTGGTTTCTTGTGCCTAAATACAGTTGTACTACCAAAAAAATGTGGAGTGGCATGAAATTTCCAGGTAGGGATCAAAGGAGATCAAACTAGTTATCCAGGATAAGGAGAAAATATGGTAGAATAAGGTTACTTATTGGAACTAAGTTGGCAACAGAGAAGCTGAAGGCCCTGAGGGGCAAGTGGAGGACATGAGAGATGTTAGATATGGAATTGGGGAGCAGTGAACAGAGACTGTCTTGTGATGAAGTCAAGAGTACATCTTCATGTGTAAAGGATAGATGTAGTATGACAATGACAGGATCTAGGAAATTAGAGTCCTTGGAAGCAGCTTATCTACATGGATTTTGAAATCATCAACAATAACAGGATGGAAAGGAACCATATGAAGTGAGTCCAATATAGAAGTAATGGCAGTCAATAGTAGTACCACAACAGCCAGATAGAGTGATGTAAAACTCAAATGAATCATGAAGCAGTGGCTTAGAAATAACATTAAGGATGAGAATAAGTTTGACTGGCTTCTCTTTTCTAATTGATTCAAGGTAAACAAGATGTGAATGTTTAAGGCAAAAAGCACCTGGAGGTTGGGGGAGACCCAGGTTTCTAAAATGATGGAAAATGAAGTGAGCTTAAACTGGGCTTTGGATGAAAAAGTAACCTGACAATCAAACAGGGGTTCCAGAGAGTGCAATAGAAAGGGTCTGCGAAAGGACTGCCAATGAAGATAAAATAGTTGTATGAAGAGGTTGCTGGAATCTGAGATATGAGGTACAGCTAATGATGAAAGAGGATTGAGCAGGGCTCTGAAATGAGAAATATCTGTATGGTGAGGATGGCGGTAGAGAGCGCTAAGATACAAGCACTTAGAAAAGCTCTGCACTCCTGTACTCAGAACAGAAGTAGCCTCTTCCATTAATATCCGGTACTACTTTATTATAGAGTTGTTACAGTTAAAACAAACCCTTCATTATTGGCCATCTTTTGGAATCGAGAAAAGGATTAATTAACAATAATACATAACATTTATTACTTGCTTACTGAGGGCCGGACATTACTGAATGCTTAAATTATTTCAGTTTTAGCTAAGGAAACTGAAATCGATGAATTAAGCTGCTTGAGGTCACAAAGTTAGTATGTGGTGGGGCCAAGATTTGAACCCAAGCAGCCCAGTCCCAGAGCCCACACACAGTTCCTCTGTTTATTTCATTTGAAAGAACTGTGTGTTGCAGTGGTATTCAGTGTTTCAAGTAATTATCTGTAGAAACTTTTTAACTTGTATCACTATTCTGGAAAATACTTAAGAAACTCCAGAGTCCTAGGTCCAAACACCAAAAGTAATAATATCACCATCCTCTCTGCCTACTAAATCTTGGATGAGGTTGGGTCAGCATACACATCAGCCCTAAGTTCTTCTTACCTGCACAATGAGGGTGTCTGCAGGAGACATTCCACTTTAAAAATGGTCTCTTTATAGGAAAGGATCCCCCTTCTAGCTTAGAACCATAATTGACTGCATTATTCTGACAGAATAAGGGATATTTGGCTGTCTTCTTTAACACAGATAATAAAGATTTAGAGAGATGCCCCCATTATGGATCTATCCAGTAACCAATATGGATCTATCTTTGATGAGGGTTTTCAAAAGTGATTTTATCTCTGTAGCTAGTACCACTTCTTGGATTAAAAAAATCATAATTGTGTATTATATAAAATAGTTCTTTCAGGTGTTCCTCTTGACTCCACAGCCCAGAATTTATTTGAGCAACAAGTGCTTGTTTAATTCAGGGATAATCATTTGATAGCCTTTAATTGAATCTTCTCAACTTTCATCTTTTCACGTTGAAAGGTCACATATCACAGCTCCTCCAGCAGTTCATTTTATTAGAATTTCTTTGGATCCCCTCTCCTTCCATACCTTTCTGGGTATAACTGGTAAGGAGTCCTTGCACATTATTTTTTATACATATAAGTATTTTTACATATATATTAATATATGTATGAATATATTTTGTATAAAATAATTGTATATAATTTTTATTTTATACATATAATTTGATTTTATGTATATAGTTTGGTTTTGACAAAGCCAACCATAAGTATTTTGAACTTCTCAGTTAACTCCCTAGCTCACATTGTAAGACCATCGTTGAGAGCCAGCAGTTCTCCCTTGATTTCATGGAAACAGTTTATTCACTTCACACGCATTATAAAAGATGGTTTCCAGGTCTGAAAACCCATCATTCAAGGCTCCCAGAGCTTTCACCCATCACAGTTGAAGGTGGTCTTTGGGGGATATATATGTTTGCTCTACCAGTCATCTTAAGTCCAGATGTCCTGGTCCTCAGTGTCCCAAGAAGGACTCCTAAGCGGAGGCCGTTAGTTACCTCTGATTCGTAGTTAGATCTTCATTATTCCTTTCTAAGCTTGATAAGCTTTTTGATCTAGTGCCTCAGTTCTGCCTACTCCAGTGAAATATTCAGGAGTAACTCTCTCACCATTTCATCCCGGATAAGGAACTCGACAGCTTGCTGTAGCCAAACTCTAGCTGTGTGACTTTGGGCAAGTGATTTAATCTGCTTGTGCCTCAGTTTCCTCAAAACGTAAAATGGCGATAATAATAGTACCTACCTCACTGGGCAATTAATGTGGACTAAATGGGTTATACATAAAGTGCTTAGAACAGTATTGATCACATGGTAAGTGCCTTGTAGCCGTTTTCTAAGGTTTTACTACCATGGGCTCTCAAACGTGTTGGCTCTAGATGCTCCAGCCCAGGCCCTAAATTACCTGTGAGCATGCTGCAAGCTCCCCAGGATTGCTGCATACTCCGCCCCGCCCTGGGATTAAAGCTCCCACCTAGGTCTACTTGTACTTTCTTACCTTGGGAACTGATAAACAGTGGCCGGCAGGGGACAAATATCGCCTAAACTGGCAAGGAGAGATTCCCCATCTTTTGGCTCCGCCCCTGTTAGTTATCAGAGATAACTAGTAGCTCAGGGTTTTCGCTTTTTGTCTTTGGAGTGGCTCTTCTGATGTTCTGCAGTTGGAAGAAGACCCCGGGCGGGACCTGCAGCGCCCCGGCCTCAGAGTTTAGGCCCCTGAAGTTACCTGACGGCGCAGCCCGAGCCGGCGCCGTTCAGCGGGGGCGGGGATACTGTCAGGCGACCACAGAGAGGAGAAACCCTCCAGATTCCTAGAGAACACCGAATGGTGAGGCGGCTGGTGATAGTGCAGGCTTAAAACTGCGAGCTCTTACAGTCGTTGTGGCGTGCGTGTGGAGGTCGTTGTTGTGGGTTCGTGGCATCTGGGTTCGACTCAGTGTCTGATCCGGCCCATCAGAACTCCGGTGAGGTTGGGTCTGATGATTGGGAGTTACGGGGGAAAGTTCAGGAGGGCTTCCAAGTTTTGAGCTGTGTTAAGATACTGGGGCTGTTGAGAAAAAGAGGAAAGTCTGAGATCTTGGTTTGGTAAAAGGAAGGTTGGGTTCTTTTGCGGAGATGATCTGACTCATGACTCTCCCTAGAGCAGATGGGACGACGCTTGAGTGCAAGGAAAAGACATAGATCTAATTACTGATTTTACGACCTTGAGCAAATTACTTAATCTCTCGGTGCCTCAGTATAAGTCATCTGTCAGTGGAATTGTATAGTATCTACTTAAATGAGTAAATTCGTAGTCAATTTTAAACAAATATTAGCTGTTGTTATTTTCTCATTTCTGATGTCCTTTTTTTTTTTAATCTGGTGAGGGAGATTGGCCCTGAGCTAACACCTGTTGCCAATCTTCCTCTTTTTGCTTGAGGAAGAGTGGCCCTGAGCCAACATCTGTGGCCATCTTCCTCTATTATGTATGCGGGACGCTGCCACAGCACGGCTTAATGAGTGGTATAGGTCTGCTCCTAGGATCAGTATCCAGGAACCCAGACCTCCGAAGTGGAGCCCACTGAACTTAACCACTATGCCACTGGGCTAGCCCCCTCTGATGTTCTTTTCTTTACCCTTTATTTGGGATTCTCTGAAGGAGAGAACCAAAGGAAAGAGGGTCATGGTCTTTCTCTCAAGCTTTATTAACATAAACATTTAGGAAGTAAGAGATTTTAGTAGGTGTTGCTAGCTAATAATTTGCAAAGTCACTCCCACTCCTAATTTATTTAGCTTCCTGACAGTTCCTTTTTCTTTAAGTGCATTGTCCAGGTAAGTGAGTTCTTGGGTAAAAGAGCTTAACAAAATTTAGAGTTTCTTTTAACAGTTTTATTTTGTGCCTTAGGAAGAAGACTAGCTACAGGGAAATACTTCTGAAAAATCAGTGTGAACCCCAAGCTGGAGTGAATCTTCTCCTCAGCTCTCTCATTCCAGAATGGCAGTCCTCTTGCAGGAAAGCTCTCTAATAGTGACTGATGGTACAGGAACAGGGATGTGCTGTGCCAAGAATCCGGCTGGCAAAGAAATCACAGACCTTTCTTCAAACTTTAAGTTGTTACTATCAGGAGATAAAGATCTGGACCTCACAGGGCTGTCAGAAGACTCAGGAAGCTCTGCCCACAATTGCTGAGACTAGAAATACAGACCAAGGAGCAGATGTTGAAGCAGGTCCTGACCCCTGCCTGGAGAGCTGCAGACCTAGGTAGGATAATATCATCTAGAATGTGGAGAAGAGGCATCAGTCATGCTGGAGAAGTTGAAGAGACAGCTTGAAGGACACACCATCAGGTGGGAAGGGTTGGGAAGATAACTTATGGCTTGACTAGTGAAAGGCTTCCGGAATAGCACAGAAAACAGCAAAACGTGACTTTAGGATCCCTCAGATATCTCTGGAGCCATAACCCAGTGTCTCTGCTGTGGGCTTTAATTCCCCCTGGTATTCATGTGCACATATGGAACCTTTTCTTTCTCTATTGGGTTTTTGGGGAAAGTTTAGCTTTAAAATCAGTTCAAGACCAGCTTCATCCCATTGCCTTTAGGGCCAAGGCTGAAGAAAAGAACAAGCTATGCCTATGACAGAGATAGTACCTTGGAATCAAAGGTTTCGGGTCCAGCCTCTTAAGACCGTATCTTAGTTTAACTCTCAGCATTATTGCCTTTGAAGCAGAAAGCTGATGAGAAAGGATTTCTGCAGAGAAAGGAGAGATTCTCGAAAGGAAGCTTTTTAGAACTCTTGTTAATAGTGTTCTCTCCCTTAAAACCTTGCCCCTACCAATCTGTTTCTCATTATCTACCCAATTCTTATTTATTTATTTTGCTGGGAAAGATTCACCCTAAGCTAACATGTGTTACCAGTCTTCCTCTTTTTTCTCCCTCCTCCTCAAAGCCCCACTACATAGTTGTATATTTTAGTTGTAAGTACTTCTAGTTCTATGTGAGCCACTGCCACAGCATGGCTACTGACAGACGAGTGGTGTGGTTCCGCGACTGGGAACTGAACCCAGGCTGCCAAGTGGAGCACACTGAATTTTAACCACTAAGCCATGAGGGCTTGCTGTGCCCAATTCTTCAGGTAGAAACTCTCAGCCGTATTTGCCAGGGGCATTGTGTTTTGCTTTGTTGTTATTTTGTTTTGACCTGTCCAACTCCTTTAGCTTCAAGTACTGATTTCTTCTTATGTTTTAGTCCTGAACATTATTGGGAAAGTTATTTTCCCCACTGCAATTTTTCCAGTTTACTGATTTCCCACATCAAAATAGTATATGTATTTTGATACTGGTCTTACTATCACTTCAAGATAACCTTTATCATATCCTGTTGTTTATTGATCCACTCAACAAATATTCATGGAGCATTTTGTCTATAGGAGTGGCCTAGGTACATTTCACTTGGTGTAAATGGTCCTTTTAACTAGCCTTTGCAAATTAAACTTCCTCTTGGTTTCATAATATTCCCTGTTTTTCATCTCTGGATTCAAACTGATCTTCTCTTAACTTTTTCTTATTATACCTTCCTGATTCTTTTATTGTCACATTTTGTGAGAAAATCCTGCATGCTATTCCAGTCTCCTGCCCAGTTATCTCCTCACTCAAACTGGAACCTCACATGCCTTCTTTGACACTTTATACACTTGAGATGGCAGTTTTAAGACGTGGAAAAGGCATACACTTTAGGTAAGACTGGGTTTTGTTTTTGTCAGTGTTCCTCAACTAAAGTCTCATTATCTCAGCAGAAGATACAGCTGACATTTGAATTGTCTATGCATTTTTTTTAGATGATGTTACTGAGAATGAAAATAAGGACTTGTCTCCAACACAAAAAAACTGTGAAGATGCTAAATCATGTTGGGGGATCTCTATAGAACTGCATTATCAATGCAATAAGTGTAGTAAAAACTTTACTTTCTGGTGAGTCATTACTCAGCATTAGGGAGTCCACATGGAAGAGAATCTCTCTGAGAGCAACAAGTTTGGAAAGGCTTTTGTTTATAACGGATCCCTCTTTTGCCACCAGCAGATCACCACAAGGAAAAATGCTTATCAGTATAAGGAATGTGGGAAAGCTTTCAGCTATAGTGGCCTTTTTTGACATCAGAGAATCCACATAAGCCAGAGACTGCATAAATGTGGTGACTGTGAGGAGGCCTTCATTCAGCGTGGAAATCTTGCAGAATGTTATGTGAAGGAAATAGGAAGGCCACCCAGAAGTCAGGACTGACTGTGCACCAGAGCATCTACAGAGGAGAGAGATCTTATAAACGTGATGAATGTGGAAATACTTTCCATGGAATCACCAGCTTTGTTCAGCATTGGAGAATTCACACTCAAGAGAACCCTGACAGTGTGATGTGTATGGAAAATTCTTCAGATAAGAGTTTGGATCTTGGTAAACATCAGCAAATCCATATTAGAGAGGCTCTTATAAATGAGAGGATTGTGGGAAGTTATATAGATAGAGATCAAGCCTCACCTACAGTCTCTCCACAGTATTGGAAAATTAATATAATTAACGTAAATGGGCAGTTGTATGGTGAAGAAGTATTTCTAAATTGCCCATTTTAGCCAGTAAAAATATTCAATGAGTGTCTCAGGTCAAGAAAAGGAAAGGTCAGAAGTTTTTTCGATTCCTAGAGGAGTCTATATATGTAAGCAACCAGGACTTTTGAAATAAACTCTTTCTCTGCATCCCTGGACTTGTGATCCTGTCTCCTGGATGATTATCTGTGTATTGAAGATATGTTATTTCCCCATGCCTGCTCTAATCTCATATCTTAAATTCATTCAACAAATGTAGACTGTAGTAATATTGTCTTACTGTGTTATAAATATATTTTATTGATGGGCTAAATAGGCATGTATGAGTACCCTGGGACTCAAAAATCACATTTATATGGTTTCAGTAAATGTAAAGAAAGGAACCACATCGTTGAATTGTTGGATACTTTCCCAGATTTGGGACTGCCTCTGTGTTCTCCAACACAAGGCTATATACGTGTCCTTCAGAGAATATATATTTTCCAGCTTTGGTCTGATTATTTTTTTAAGACAGAAAAAGATACTTCACATATAACCTATTGACAGATAATGCTAGAGATATTTTCCCTTATAGATAACACAGAATATAATCTTGTGAAGGCTGGTACTTTAAGTGACTTGCTTGTTATCCTTTTCAGTTCTAAAACCTACAGGCTAGAAGAGGAAAGAATCTTTAGAAGCCCTGCGGCAAGTTGGTAATACAGCCCAATCTCTAGGAGAATAAGGCTTACATATTTTATAGTAGCTCACTAAATACAGGAACACAGATTTCAGAACTTTGCAATGATTCTTTGGATCTGCTGTGCATCATTAGATTCTTTTGACAAGGTATTATAGTCCCTATTTTAAAAGATGGACTGCATTTTCTAGAGGGTGTTTTCAGCATCTATGGAAATCACGTTTCTTTTCCTTAACGTTGTTATTGCCTTGCATTATTTGAAAATGTTTCTTAATACTGAGCCAACTTTGCATTCCTGGAATTAATCCCATTTAGTCATGATGTTTTGTTAATGAGTTCTACTTGCTATTTTATTTAGTACATTTTTCTTCAATATTTATGTAAAATTGGTCCAATTTTCTTTTTTTGTACTATATTTTTCAGGTTTAGGTTTCAGTATTTTATTTGCATCATAAAAAGAGTTAAATTCTTGTTCATTTTTAATGCTCTAGAACAATTTATATAGGCTTGGAATTAGCTGGTCTTTGAAGGTTGAATTCTGACATAAAACCTGGGCTGAGTGCTTTTTTGTGGAATAATTCCTGGGTAACTTTCTCTCTTTCTTTTACAGAAATGGTCTATTAAGCCTTTCTATTTATAAGGGGGTCAATTTTGGTAATCTGTTATCTGCCTAGAAAATTATCATCTAGATTTTCAAATTATTATTTCACCTAGATTTTCAAATTACTTCCCTAGAATCTGCAATATAATCTATTATGACTTTTTAAAAAGCTTTATTGAGGGAAATTGATATACAGTAAACTGCTAAGTGTACAATTGTACATGATAAGTTTTAACATGTGCACAGCTGTGAAATAATCACTACAAAATAATGCACATCTCTATCACCCCAAAAGGTTTCCCCATGTCCCTTGATAATTCCTCCCTCCCACCCTTCCCTGCACACTGCCCCCATATCCAACCTCTGCTCTGCTTTCTGTTGCTATAAATTTAGTTTGCATTTTCTAGAATTGTGTATGAATGGAACCATACAGTATGTTCTATTTTTGGTCTGACTTCTTTCATTCAGCATAGTTATTTTGAGATTCATCCATGTTGCATGCATCAATAATTCATTCTTTCTATTGTTGAGTAGTATTCTATTGGGTGGATATACCACAATTTGCTTATGCTTTTACCTGTTGATGGACATTTGGATTATTTCCATTTGGGGGCTGTTAAAAATGAAGTTGGTATGAACATTTGTGTACAAGTCTTTGTATGGACATATGTGTTCATTTCTCTTCAGTAAATACCTTGGAGCAGGATGGTCGGATATAGATGATAAGAATATTTTTAACTTTTAAAGAAACTGTCAGATTGTTTTCCAGTGTTTGTTCTCTTTTACTTCCTCACCAGCAGTGTATGAGAGTTCCATCACTCTACGTTCTTGCTAACCCTTAATATGGTCAGTCTTTTTCATTTTAAACATATAATAGGTTGTGCAGTGGTATCTTATTGTAATTTTAATTTACATTTCCTAGTGGTTAATGATATTGAGCATCTTTTCATGGGATTATTTGCTATCCCCATCAGCCTCTGCTGAAGTATCCGTTGAAATTTTTGCCCATTGTTTTCTTGGGTGGTTTGTTATTCTGGATGCTAGTCCTTTATCAGTGCAGTGATTTGTGAATATTGCTTCCAGTTTGTGGATTGTCTTCATTCTATTAACAGTGTCTTTTGGAGAGCAGAGTTTTAAATGTTGATTAAGTCCAATTTATCTTTTGTTCTTTTTTTTTTTAAAGATTTTATTTTTTCCTTTTTCTCCCCAAAGCCCCCCGGTACATAGTTGTGTATTCTTCGTTGTGGGTTCTTCTAGTTGTGGCATGTGGGACGCTGCCTCAGCGTGGTCTGATGAGTAGTGCCGTGTCCGCGCCCAGGATTCGAACTAACGAAACACTGGGCCGCCTGCAGGGGAGCGCGCGAACTTAACCACTCGGCCACGGGGCCAGCCCCTCTTTTGTTCTTTTTTTTTTTAAAGATTGGCATGTGAGCTAACATCTGTTGCCAATCATTTTTTCTCCTTTTTCTCTTCAAAGCCCCCCAATACACAGTTGTGTATTCTAGTTGTGAGTGCCTCTGGTTGTACTATGTGGGACACCGCCTCAGCATGGCCTGACGAGCAGTGCCGTGTCTGCGCCCAGGATCTGAACCGGTGAAACCCCGTGCCGCTGAAGTGGAACGCATGAACTTAACCACTTGGCCTCGGGGCTGGCCCCCCTTTTTTTTCTTTTTGGTCATATTTTTGGTGATATTGCTAAGAAATCTTTGCCTAACCCAAAGTCACAAAAACTTTATTCTACGATCACTTTTAGGTGCTTTATGGTTTTTAGTTTTTTCTCTACTGAATTGCCTTTGAACGTTTGTTGAAAATCACTTTTTCATATTCATGGGAGTATTTCTGGACGTTCCATTCTGTGCAAATGATTTGTCTACCTTTACACTAATACCATTCTCTTTCGAATACCAGACCTTTATAATAATTCTTGAAATCAAATAGCATTAGCCCTCCAACTTTTTCAAAGTTATTTTGGTTATTGTAGGTCATTTCCATTTCCATGTGAATTTTGGAAACTGCTTGTGAATTTCTACAAAAAGTCTCCTGGGATTTTATTTTGGATTGCCTTGAATCTATAGATCAATTTAGGGAGAATTGACATCCTAAGTAAGAATACTGAGTATTCTAACACATGAATGTGGTACATTTCTCTACTTTAGATCTTTTGAATTTGTCTCAGCAGTGTTCACTGTACAAGGAATACATAGTCAGGTCTTAATTTATGAGCTTAATTGAAAATCTTTTAATAGGTAAGTTAAGTCCATTCACATTTATTGATATGATTGATCTATTTGGTCCCAACTCTCAATTTATTTTGTAATTTTTTGTGTGTATTATGTCATATTTGCTACATTTATTTCTTGTGTATTTTTTGCTCTTTTCCTTTAAAAATATTCTTGGTATTTAGGAAAATTTGTGGTTTTATTAAATGGTAACATTTGTACTTATACATTTTTAATGCCCTTAGTCACTTATTTTCTTATCTAGCCTTTTACTATTGGTTTTGTCGGTTTCTGTTTCTTTTATGTCCAATCCATTGCCTGTGCAATAATAGTCACTGAGCTTATTCTACTGTGTCCCTTCTCCCATTTTTATGTTGCATTATTTCTACGTTGTTACAACATACAATGTTTACATATTTGTCTTCAACTCTTATTGCCACTCTTGTTTTAATTTTAGATCTACAATAAAGTATACTAAAATTTATCCATCAATAATTTTGGAGTTTTCCAAGTCATATGATTGAATAAAGCTTGTTCTCCAGTTGACTCCTCAAGGACTCATGAGTACTGAAATCCCTAAGTTCTTACACGTCTCAAAATATTTTTCTAGTCTTGATACTTGAAGGACAACTGAATATTAAATTGTTGTGTCACACTATTATTGAATTTTTTAAAAATAATATTCCATTATAGTTTCCTTTTGTATGATGTTTTTGAGAAAATGGATACCAGTCTAATAGATTTAGTCCTTTTAAGTTATTTAATGTTTTTCCTTAGAGGTCTGGAGAACATTTTTCTTTGTCTTTAAAGTCAAACAGATTTTCTAACATGTATCTCTGAGTTGCTTGTTCCAGGGTAATTTTCCCGAGTATCCATTGAGGCTTTTCTATATTCAGATCTTCTTTTCATTGTTTTAACTCTCTAAAGTGTTCTTGGATTATGGTTTTAAATATTAATTTTGTTTCAGTGTTCTCATCTCCCAGTATATTTTTCCAAGTTTTCACAACTAGGGTAGACTTCCTCCTTCTGTTGGTAGTTTTATAGCAATTTTTAGGCTCACTGCTAGCTCCCCTCTTCTCTCTTCTATGACTTTTTCTCAGACTGTCCTTTCTCACCACAGAGGTTTGCCATAGGAAGATTTTGGTGTTTTGTCATTTTGTGCTTCCAGGTAATTTCAAGTTTAGGTATTTTTTGTCTTCTGGTAGTCTTGAGGGCATAGTTTTTCTATAATTTTATTTGTTTTTCTTGTTCTATATTATTTTGGGAGGTTATGTTTGGAGACACAGATTTAAGCAGTTGCCATTATCCTCCATCAGTAGGTTTTCTAAAAAGTAGAAGCATTTAGAACAGAAAGTATCAGAATTCTCATACTAAGGATAAGTATCGTTTTGTGATATTTTTGTTTCAGTATTATATATTTGTGTGTGTAACTATGTCATTTGTAAAGTGTATTCATTTTTATAGGTCATATTCAAAATAGTTTAAAGAGCATTGTACAAGATCATTTCCCAGGCCCCTTTCAACTTGTACTGTCAAGGGTTCTGAACCCTCACTCTTTACAGACTTTTTATTGTTCAGTTTCCCTCTATCATATGTGTCCCAAACAAGCACTGTTTTGTCAGTCAAGTTTGATGGGAGTACATTGTGCTGAATCAGGCATTTGTTAAATGCAAAAGCCAAGTCGGAAAAACGTTCAGGGAACTTACTAACTGGGAGGAAACAACTTTATAATAAGTTATACCTCAAGAATACCTATGGAATACCTATGGAACATAACTCATGTGAAAATGACCCTCTTTTCCTCACTCCCTACAACCCTTCATGATAGAATTTTCTTCACTGGTCTGTAGGGACTGAAAGAAACCCATGATTTGGAGCCCTGACACTTTAATAGTTTCGTTCTACTGCATTTACCCTACAAAGTAGAATAACGATGTCCCATCATAAGAGCCTTCCCTTGTTTGGCAGAAGGCCAGTGATCCATGGGCAATGCTGCCAGCCATAACAAAGGAGGTAGAGAGTGGTAATACATCATTAGACTTCATGCTAAGAATGAAGTAACTTAGATTTCATATGGACTGCTAGATTTTGAAAGGTCAGGAAAAAATGACTGCTTGGACTGGCTGGGTGGTAGAGGAGTGGCCATGAGATGCAGATGGGAGAAGACTATAGGAAGTAGGTCTTTGATAAGTGTTTTTAAATTTCATATCTTAAATAGGCTTGGTTTAAATCAGTATTTCTCAACAAGGGGTGTTTTTTGTCCCCCAGGAGACATTTGACCATGTCAGGAGACTTTGGTTTTCACAGTTAGCATGGGAAGGGATACAGAGGGAGGAAGGAGCTACTGGCGTCTAGTGGGTAGAGGCCAAGGATGCTGCTATACACATTACAATGGACAGGATAGCCTCACAACAAAATCATTCAGCCCAAAATGTCAATAGTGCTGAAGTTGAGAGACCCTTGTTAAAAATGAAGGATACTGACAAGGAATGGGAGTAGGAATGAAATACATGTTTTCTTGGTTGAAATTCCATTACATTTCTAGGTTAGCTTTTCAAATGTGCTATCTGATCTTTGGGCTGCATTCTTTTGACCAGGAAATAAAAGGCCAAGAGTGTCATCCTTTGATTCAAGTCCCCATCCTGTTATTAAATTTAATACCCCACAAAGGTTTCCTGTGGGAAGTTGGTTTTCTTAATCGGGTAGATTAAAAAAAAAAGATCAACAGTTCTGACCACTCATGCTTCCTAGAGCTCAGACATTTCCTTTGGATCTTGGAGGTGCCTTGGTAGCAGAGGGAGCCCCATGTTGTCCTCTTTTGGCAACAGCTGCCTGTGTGCATTAGTGCCAGCCCTAACAGGTGCATCTGGAAGTACCTTTTATTTCTCAGATCCTCAGTCTGCCTTTACCTTGCTGGTGGACTGAACTTAGTGTTTCTCTGAGCACACCACTGGGCACTGATCATTTCAAGTGGCCTGGATGCCTGAATCCACTTCTGGATACTGACAGTACAGGTCAGTTTCTTCAGACGCCTCCTGCCCTGGTGCTGCTTTCTGAAGTTAGACACTGACTCTCTGTACTCAGATTACTCTTTCAGTATGTGCCAGTGGACAAGAATGTCAGAACTCTTCCTTCAATATACATTTTCTAAGTAACCTCAGTTCATATATCAAGTAAATATTTGCTAGTGACCCTGGCTACAGTTAGAATGTAAAAACAATTTAAAACATAGGGAGTGAAACACTCACAATTTCAGTTTTTTTCTTATATCTAGGAGCTGTCTGTAAGCATATTCTTGTAGGAACAGATAGCTTCATTTTCATTCAGATTTGCTGTTTATATAATCAGAACAGGAAAGAACGCCAAGGATAAGGGCAAGAGACACTTATGTGTAAGAGAAGCCCACTCCTTCTCACTCTTACCACATAGCATTCCTCTTTCAACTGAGCCCTGAGCCGTGAGTTTAGAAACAGAAACTCGGACACGTTTCCAGAGACCACCAGGCTGGTCAGTGCTCAAAGGTAGGACGGATGAGTGTCAGGCCTGTAGAGGTAAGGCACATTTTTCTTCAACAAATACAAAGTGTTAATTGTGCCAGGTCCTGTCTCTAGTTGCTATATATATATAAAAAGTCTGGTAATGTCAGCAAAGAATCCTATAAGGAAAATGTCTGAATTTTATAGATAGAATTGAGTCCACGCTCATAACCACCAGTAGATAGAACTGAGTCCACGCTCATAACCACTACCAATACTGGAGATCGGCCTGTAGGCAGATAAGGCGATCAAAGTGCCTCCTTCAGCAAGGAAATGGAAATCCAGGTTGGAGAGCGGGTCCATTCCGTCTGTGAGCCCCATCCAGCCAAGGCTCTTCAGTCTTCTCAAGAGCAACCACGGCGTTTGGGGATCCTAGAGTGGACCCGGAAGTGCATCCGGGATGAGAGAAGCGCCAGTACCCGCGGGAGTCGAATTTGTGAAAACCTCGAGCTTCAGTGGTTTGCGGCGCAAGGGATCAGAGTGTCCGGTGAGGATGGTTGGAGGCCACTGTTGCGCTCCTCCCCTCGGAGTCATCCTCGAGACCCCAGGTAGGGCTCTGATTAGGACCGGCTGGGACGCGGAGGAAGGGGGTGCGGAGCAGGGTTCTCTGAGCGGAGAAGCCTCCCTCCCATTCCTTCTCCCCCTGCCTCTTCCCAAATGCGTCTGCAGCAAAATCGGCCCAGACAGGCGACTGGGCGTGGTGGGTCGGATCTTTCTGGGTTGGGATGCTGAGGCAAAGGGCCTTTGAAAAGTTTTGATCATGGGCTGGAGAACCTGGGTCCTGTTCTATGGCCAGCTTGACTCACTTCTCTGAGGGGACTCAGATGTCACCTCAGTGAGGCATGTCTTTACTACCGTATTTAAAATTGCCATATACACCTTCAGCATCTTTCCCCTGTCTGCTTCTATAGCTCTCATCACCCCACTATAAATTTACATATTTTCTTTGTCCAATATTTATTGTTTCAACAGAGGTTTATTGTCTCTATCGCCAACTCACCCCGACCCTAACATTAGTATAAGCTCCTCAAGGGCAGAGATTTGTGTCGGTTTTAACTCATGAGTAATAAATGTGAAGTGCCCAGAATTGTGACTGGCACGAGTTAAGAACTATACGTGTTTGCCATTAGTGTATTGTTCACTGCAGCATCCTAAGGAACTAAAATAGGACTGACACTTAGTAGGAACTCAGTGTTTCTTGAATGAATGAGGTTCTTGCAAGAGCCTTGTGACAAAGGAAGGAAACAGATTTTCTGTGATTAACTAAGCTGTATAATAAATGCTCTGAGCAGAGCATGAGAAGCCCCGGTGATACAAAGATTGCTGGCAGAGAGAGTTTTCTAGAGTAATAGGAAACAAAGGATAGCTAAATTAAAAAAAGAAAAAGAAAAAGAAAAGGCATCATAGGTTACATAGGAAATAACTACGTGGCTAGCAGTGACAGAAAGTGCTATTTCTGTAATCACTTTTGATTCTTGCCAGTAGGCACTCTGGGTAATTTTACAATTCTAATTGATACCCAGTATCCAACTTCAGCACCGCAAACGTCAGTGGCCAAATGAATTTAGGTTACGTTGGATGTTTCAATGAATGTGGAACCAAAACCCACATCTCAGACTTTCAAGGAGTGAAAAAGAAGCACTCTGTTCCCTTGAAATATACAGGTATAAATTAAAATGTGAAATGAACTAAAAGGAAAATTAAGTGCTTTTAATCACATTGAGAAAGCTGCGATATACATACTTCACTCTTACCTAGGTTGTTTTTGTTTTTTGGTTGGTTTTGTGTTGTTTTTGTATGGGTGGTTGGGACTTACTTGGATATGGGATGTGGGATATTTGCTATTTGACAGGGAATGAGATAGATGGGATTAACAATTTCTATTTATTGACATTTCAGCAATTCAGTTTTCATGCTCTTCAAATTTTTACAATCTTGTTCACCAAAGATGGAATTCCACATACTACAGTCCTTAATCCCTTGTTTCTTTTGAGGAACACATCTTTTAGAAATGGAAGAAAACATTAATTATACAGGATTATTGCTAGGACATAGCCTTTTCTATTCACAGGAATAAAATCTAGTTACGCTGGGACAGCCACTGAGTAACTTGAGAGTTTAAAAAAAATTATACCAATTGTATATATTCAAATAAGGATAACTTATACTTTATCCCAAGATTCAGCCAATTATTTATATCATCCAAAATTTACTATTTTCAAAATTGTATTTATTTGGGGGTTTGGATATCAATGTGTTTTACTTTATATCTCTATATGGGTAAAACCTCTCCTAAAAGATGGCATTCAGGTGGGAAGGCATATCCTTGTTGGTGCCCCTTTTGGTCTTGTTTATTCTGTGTCTCCGTAAGCTGACTGTACATGTACACATAACTCATACTTTGGAGCATCCTTTATGGATGTTCCTCTTAGATTTATTCATTGTCTTTCAGTTTTATGGTGATAAAACTTCACATGCATAAATTTTTAAAAAATTCTAATTCCCTCAAATTAGACACATATGTAGGTCCAGGAGGCCAGCACTCAGAAAGACCACCATTTAGCTTCTGCCCTACTTTTACGCCTTGAGGAGCAGTCACCTTGCTCGTTTAGTGCCCTTTTTACCCTCCTTTTCACCTTTACTCCCTCCTCCATCTAGTTGTTCCTAAATGATAGTCCTCACTGCAGACCATAACTGCTT